>NC_050578.1:219257620-219943453 GCF_011100635.1 Trichosurus vulpecula | reverse complement strand
ATCTACTGAACATTGTCATGACCGCAATTGCTACGTGTTGATCCCAGACCAGTTGTTAAGAGCTTCCATGGCAGATCTTCTTTATTAGTTTGTTTGTATTGCTATCTTATCTTGTGTTTCATTTTCTAAAATTCTGGATAAACGTAGACAAAGAAAAAATAAATGAAGGCCCCTGAGAATTTTGAGACTTCTCAGAAAACTCACCTCTGTGTTTGTAATTTTCTTAATCCTGGTGGATTTCAAATGGCATTTTAATGATGTAGGCTACATTTGGACTGAAAATGCTCAAGGGTTTATATCCGAAATGCTACCAAACTAACATGAATATGGTGCTACCATGAAAAGACAATTCCTTGGAGTCTAATCATCTTCTTGCATCAGTAAGTACTACTGCTGTTTTTGGTTTTGCTATAAAAATATTTAGATCTGGTTTTTGATTTATAGTTTATTTTAGGGAAGCTTATCTATTCCTCTTGCCACGTCAGACTTTAAATTGATTTCAGTTTTACATGGTATTTTAATACCTTTCTCTCTCTCTCTCTCTCTCTCTCCCTCTCCCTCTCTCTCTCTCGATTCATTCCTGATTTGGGTCTTCATGTTTCTGGTCTGTTACAGTGCCATAGAAATTCAGAGATCTAGAATTGAGGTATATGTATGCAGCATTATTACAACATATTAGTCAGTAATTTCCAATCTACCACAGGTCATACAACACATCCTGAAACATCACTACAAACAGTAAGTACCTGATAGAAAATGGTTAGGAAAGGACACTTTATGTAAAGATATTCATAGATCCATTTGTTTCATGTATTACTTTTTTCTCCCCTTCTGAGACTGAGGCTTTAGAGTGAGGAATTTCATTGATATAATTATTGGTTGATATAGTGGACTGAGAATTAGACTTGAAATCAAGTGACCTGGGTTTGAGTTCAAGATCTGACTCTCACTAGCTCTGTCTGAAATCATGGGTGACTGAACCTCTGTGCTTCTCAGTTCCCTCATCTATAAAATGAGGATAACAATATTTTCCTCTAAGAATTGTTAACTTATGAAATTCAAATGTGTTATTGAGTTATTAGTATTCCTGTTATGTGCTCATTATGATTATGTTACCAATATAAATGAGCCTCAAAGTTTTCAAAAGTGTGTGGTTGCCTTCAATTCATCTAGTATTTTTATGTGTCCACAGGGTCCTGCTGTGTTAGCCACTGGCGATACAACTATAAAATTGTAAAACAGTCCTTAATCTCAGAGAGATTACATTGGGGAGGAAATGCTAAAATATTTACACAGATAAGTAAATACAAGATAAGTTGAGGAGGTATAGAGTTTTAGAAAATAGGATTCCTGTAAGTGGCGATCCACTAGCTGAGACATGAAGGAAGCTTGAGATTCTAAGAAGCAGAAATGAAAATAGGGCATTTTAAGCATGGAATGCCCTGTACGAAGGGACAGAGGTAGGGGCAGAATTCTGAGTCTGGGGAACAGAAAGCACATCAGTTGGGCTGGAACATAGAATATAGAGTACATGGCTGAGAGTAAAGTAAAATAAATCTGAAGAGGGAGGCTGGATTCAGGTGGTGTACGAGTATAAATGTCAAACTGAGGAGTTGATATTTTGTCCTCTAGGCAAAAAAGGATCTGCTAAAGGCTTGAGTAAGCCAGTGACATGGCCAGCTATGTGTGTTAAGAAGAACTTTGTTGTAGGTTTTTAGAGGAAGGAAAGACTGGACTTCCAATTAAGAGACTTTTGCAAGAGTCTAAGTGAGTGGAAATGCAAACCTGATTAGGGAGGTGGCTGTGTGAGAGGATGTAAGAGTAGGTGTGATATATGTTGTGGATGTAGAAGTGGCAAGATTTGGCAATTGAGTGGTTGGGGAAGGGAAGATGAAGATTACAAACAAAGGTACCTGGGCGATGCTGGGGCCCTGAACAGAAATTAATAATAATGGTGATGAGTGGGATTAGGTTGAAGGTTAGGGAGAAGATGAGTTCTTTTTTGTAGTTGTTGAGTTTGAATGCCTTGCGACATCCAGGTGCAAATGTCCAACTATTGGTGATGTATTTATTCTAGTTCAGGATATATAAATTTGGGATTCATCAGAACGGAGATGTTAATGGGATTTGTGGAAATTAATGAGCTCATTGAGGAGCTGTAAAAAAGAAAAGAGGGTCTAGAAAACAGCCTTAGGGCACATAGGTCGCACAGAGATCATGATCTGGCAAAGGAGGCTGAGAAGGAAAGGTCAGACAAGTAGGTGGAATATAAGCATCAGGAGAGAGCAGCATCATGGAAACTCATGAGGAGAATATATCCAAGAAGAGCTGTACAGAAGCCCATCAATAAGCTCTTATTAAGCACCTTCTATTTTTCAGCCAAACGCTAGGTGCTAGGCATTTAAATACAAAGTCTGAAAGAAGCCTTACACTACAGGAATTTAAATGAGGATTTCAAAATACTACAGCAATCAGGAACTAATTGGTAACTTTGGAGAGAATGGTTACAGTAGAATGATGGAGTCAGAATCAACAGCACAGTGAATTAATAAATGAATAGGAAGGAAGGATTGTACTCAATGAGGATACATCCCCCTCCCCCAAGAGCTAACTGGAAAAGAGAAGAGATACAGTATGATAACGTGAAAGGATGTTAGGGTCAGTTTAAGGTTTTTAAAGGATGAGACAGATCTGGGCCCATTTGTATGCAGAAAGGAAGGAATCCACAGATAAGGATATTAAAGATTAAAAGGAACTTTTCAATGGGGAAAGCTTTGGGTTGACATATGAGGAAAGGGGTCAATTGAAGAAGTAGAGGAGTTGGCCCTTGAGAAAAGAAGGACTCTCTCTTTTTCAGAGATTGTTGCAAAGACAATAGGAGATGATATTGAGGCATTCTGAGTTGTGCAACAGAAAGCAAATGGGATAACCTTTCGTTTGCTGGAAAAGTAGGATATAATATCCTCTCTTGAGAGGGAAGGGTGAGATAGGAAGTGTTGAAAAATTGACTTAGCACTCTGCACATTTTTGTGGTCATAGAGAAAGAGTTGGACCACAGACTAATAAATAAGTATTATAGTTAAATTCTTCTGTGAGATGAACAGTATTTCAGTATTCTTTCTTACTGGACTTAGAAAAGAAGAAAAAATGAGTTTAGAGTTGGGAGTAATAAGAATATCCAGGAAGAAGTAATATTTAAGATAATTTCTTTTATTTGGAACTTAAGAAAGATCAACAAAAGCAAACATTTCAATATAGTTTGATTTTTAAAAGAAATATATATAAACGTAAAGTTTAATAGCATGGAAATCATCTCAGTTTGCATTTTCACCTGTACTTCTCTTTTCTTTGGTGTATTTTTCAAATATTTTGTTATTGTCCTTTCCCTTCCCCAGTGTCTAGTGCTACTCACTTAGCTACCTCTTCTCAGGCACACACACACACATATATAACATACACACATACATACATACATATATACTTTTCCTCAAGGAAAGGAAATCAACAGATTGGCCATGTCTGAAAATGCATGTCTCATTCTGTACCTCTAGTCTATCACCTCTTTGCCAAGAAGTGGTGTGTACTATTTCCTCATCAGTCTTTTGAAGACATGATTCATCACTATACTGGTCTGACAAGGTCTTTCAAAGTTGTTTCCCATTGTGGTCATCACATAAATTGTTCTTCTAGTTTGTAGTTCACTCTGCATCAGTTAATAAAAGTATTTCTATATTTTTCCAAAGTAGTCATTGTTCATCACTTCTTATGGTACAGTAGAATTTTACTACATTTCTACACCACAATTTTCTCAGCTGTTCCCAGCTGAAGGAAGCAATATGTAAATAGTATATGGTTACAGCAGGCTGAACAAGTGCTTTTCATTGTTTTGCCTTTATAAACAGCAGTTTTCCATGGGAAATTTCCTACAGTCCTTCAGGGTTGCAATATCTAGTATACTGATAGACTTTTGCAATAATTCCAAGTTTTAGGAACGAAGTAAAATGAAAAGATTAAGAATCCAGATTCTTCATTTTTCCTTCTTTCATGATTTTAGAGCACAAAAGTCATGTTGGAAATGGAGACTTTCCTCATGGTCAATTAGCATTAAGTGGGTAATATCTTCAGTTGTGGAAGATGGTCCTTTGAGATGTCATAACTTCAAAAGCAGCCTCTGTTTCTTTGGAAGAGATTAAGAGTAGTGGTTACTTGGCAGAACAACATTTACACATTTGGATAAAGGCACATGTTGGCAAAAAGGACAGATCATACAATATTGGCAACAGGGAAAACGTGGAGGGAAACAAATTTCTTCATCTCTACTTTGCTTATAAGGACCCTGCCATGGCACAGAAAAACAAAGTATTGGGAATGAGACAATTGAGTGGGCATGTAGGAGCTGGTCAATGAATATTTCCTGAACACATATCCAAATTTTAGTTCTGTATTCTATTTTAATATCTTTTTTTTTCCTGTCTAATAGGTTTACTTTCCAAGAAAGATGTCTGGTAATAACTGCACTGTTGTGACTGAATTCATTATTTTGGGGTTAACGGATGATCCAACTCTTCGTGTCATCCTCTTTGTGATATTTCTGAGTGTCTATGCAGTCACATTAATTGGTAACCTTAGCATAATCATATTGATCAGAAATAGCTCTCAGCTTCACACTCCAATGTATCTTTTCCTCAGCAACTTGGCTTTTGTGGATATTGGATTTTCCTCATCTGTCACCCCTCTCATGCTCATGAACTACCTTGGGGACATTATTTTAATTCCCCTTGGAGGTTGTATGGCCCAAATATGTTTTGGGGCCACCTTTGGGACAACTGAGAGTTTCTTGCTGGCTGTGATGGCCTATGATCGGTATGTGGCCATCTGTAGCCCCCTACTGTATTCCACCAATATGTCAACTAGAGTTTGCACTCTCTTACTCATCATATCCTACGTGGGTGGTTCTGTGAATGCTTGGACTTTTACTGGTTGTTTATTGAATCGTTCCTTCTGTGGACCCAATAAGATCAATCACTTTTTCTGTGATTATTCACCACTTTTGGAGCTTTCCCAAGCCCAAGATGATCTGGCAGAAATTCTTCCTGCTGCCTCTGCTGGATCAGTAATTGTGATCACAGTGTTAATTATCCTAATCTCTTATGTATACATCCTCTTCTCTGTCCTGAAGATAAGCTCCACTGAGGGAAGATCCAAAGCTTTCTCAACTTGCACCTCCCACCTAACAGCAGTGACACTATTCTATGGGACCACTACATTCATTTATGTCATGCCCAAGTCCAGCTACACAATGGATGAGAATAAAGTGGTGTCTGTTTTCTACACTGTAATGATCCCCATGTTGAATCCCCTGATCTACAGTCTAAGGAACAATGAAGTAAAAGTTTCCCTTAGAAAATTGATGAGTAGGAAACACTTTTTTTCATGAATTCTTATCAATACAACATGTACTTATTACATATTCTGAGCCAGGCACTGTGCTAGGTGTGGGAGAATACAAGGACAAAGATGAAAGTGTCTTTGCCCTTAAGGAGCTAATATTATATTGCTACAATGGTTATGATTGAGTCATACCAATCAATTGGTTTTAGAAAAAGTATGTTTGGGGCAGCTAGGTGGTGCAGTGAGTGGCCCTGGAATCAGGAGGACCTGAGTTCAAATCCAGCCTCAGACACTCGACACACTTACTAGTTGTGTGACCTTGGGCAAGTCACTTAGTCCCAATTGCCCTGCCTTCCCTCTTCCTAAAAAAGGTATGTTTTTGTTTTAACAGGTTAAACTTGTGAATTTAAATTTTGATCAAAAAGATCTGAAAATACGTGCAATATTCAACACCCATGAACCTCTTACTTCTGCGCAGGAGTTGGGAGGTGTCTTTTTATAGCTCCTCTTTGGCCCTATGATTGTTCTCTGTAATCTTGCAGCAATAATTTTGAATTGTGTTATGGTGCTTAATCTTTTTCATTTAAATTGTTCATATATTGGCATGTATGGCATGTAATTTTCTTGGCCTAGCTTCCCTCACTCAGCATTAGATGATGCAAATCTCTTCCATGTTTCTGTATTCATGCTATTTGTTGTTTCTGTGTTATGCTTTGTTTGGCCTTTCCTCAATCACTGGGCATCTACTTTATTTCCACTTCTTGCTACCACAAAAGTGCTGCTATAAATGTTTTGGTGTATATGGGGACTATGCTTTTATCAAGGGCTTCCTTCTGTGTATTATATGCCTTCAAAAATGTGTTTTTTTTATATGGGAAAACTCTTGGGTAAGCCTGAGGCAGGAAGGATACTGGAAAAAATTAGTTCCTGTTAAAACAATAGATATCGATACATTTTTTTTAAAAAAAATCTCCTCAAACTGGCCCCTTCTTACCTTTTTGGTTTTACACATTCCTCCTCCCATCTGTGCAGGTTCCAGTCTAGCTACACTGGACTATCTGCCTTTCCCTACACAGGGCACTCCACCTTCTGTGTCTTTATACTGTCACAGGCTTGGAATGTTTTGCTCCCCCACCTCTGCCACTTGGTTTCCTGGGCCTTCCTCAAGACAACTCAAATCCCACTTTCTGTAAGAAGCTGTTTCTGGCCTCTCAAGCTAATAGTAGCTTTCTGTCTAAGACTACCTTCCATCTACTCTGTCTGTATAACATATGTACCAAGTTGTTTATATGAGCACCTAGGTAGCACAGTGGAAAGGGCACTGGGCTTGGAATCAGGAAGACTCATCTTCATGAGTTCAAACTCAGCTTCAGATAGTACTAGATATGTCACTCTCAGTAAGTCACTTAACTATGTTTGCCTCAGTTTCCTCATCTATAACTTTCTAAAGCTAAAAAGGAAGGAACCACACGGACCTTTGGGCACAACAAATTATGCCACAGGCTTAAAATGAGCTAATTTTGTAATGGATATTATATTGAGATGGAGAATGGAGTTTCAGGAGAATAAATTGACACATTTATTAGGAGCAAGAGCAGTAATGTTTCGATTATGGTTCCAGAATAGACAAGTGAGGATGTGGGGTGGGATATGGTGGAGGGCATATATGGTAGTACGGTGGCTCTTGAGGAGATAGCCAGTCAATAACGGGAAGTGTATCTGGAGCTTGGCCTGACCCAATAAAACAGGTGAGGCCCGTATTATTGTATATTGAATGGAAACTTCATTCAGAAACTTTGTATTGAGTATAGTTTGTTGTAATCAGTTTTTCTTGAATGATGAGTTCAGAGTTTTCTTTGAAACCTTTTGTAACTACATATGTTGCATGCTAAAAGTTCCACAATTTTTTTCTCCTTATAACTTATGAGAAAAGCTTGAAAGGACTATGTTCCTACCCCTGAACCCAAATTGTAGCAATTATTAGATAATAGAAACTTCTTCCCAGTCATACTCAAAATCTTGATTTGCACCTGTACTGGGGATGCTCCCCACCAGGAGACAACAGTTGCATGCCATGGTCAGGAAGTCTGTTTTATCCTTAGGCTCATTACAAGAAAATGTGCATTGCAGGCCTTATGTCCAATTAACAGTAACACGTTTCTAAAACTGTGTAGGCAGTTGAATGTTTGCCAAGGCTGAGTTATGAAAAAGGCCAGTCATGAATTCATAGACTGTTCACAATCTCAGCTATATATCTCCTGGTCCATTAGCATTCCTAACCCTTGGAGGCTTGTTGTAAAGCAAGACTTTGATGAGAAATACTGTAATAAGTTAATATTTTCTCTACTTGAACAAGAATAATTCAACCTCCATTTGCATTGTGGGCAAAGATTTGTCCTGTGGCAAAGGCTGGTCCTTCTATTAACATATCAGTGGCAGGCATAAGATTAGGCACAGTAGAGACCTGAGGAAGCTTCCTCCTCCTCTGGAAATCACCTTGAGGAGGTGTTGGCTACTTTCTCATTATCTACACTCACTATCCATCTTAGGCTCACTAAGTCATATCTTTCAATAAACCTTTTTGGGACATATGCAAATTGGGTGTTTGGCTTTGCTTTCACCTTTAAGTGGTACAATGGGAAGAGAACAAGCTTTTGTTTATTTTTGTTTGGTGCATAATAGATTTATGTAGTGTGTGCCAAGTGCTGTGCAAAGCAGATAATTTGGTCCTTAGAAACAATCTTGCGAGTTAGGTTCTATTATTGTGTCCATTTTTATAGATGAGGAAACTGAGGCAGACAGAGGTTAAGTAACTTGCCCAACGGTATATAGCTAAGACTTGTTTGAGGCTGGATTTGAACTCAGGTCTTCCTGCCCCCAAGCCCAGCAATCCATTTACTGCGCCAACTAACCACCAATACTGTAAGTGTACAGCAGCATTATTTACTACAGAGCTTTCTGTTTAGCAGGGACTTGTTGCTAAATATTTGGGGATAGGCAAGAAAAACTAATTATCTACCCAATGTTTGGAATTGGGCCCTGGAACCAGGGACAGTTTGTCAGGACAACCAACAAAACCAAATCACTTCCAAAATAGAGGAGCAATGTTAAGACTCCAATTGTTATTAGTCTTCTGAGAGGTTGGAATTTTAAGCAACACCAACTTTTGAAAAAAGAAGAATCACAGATATGATAACCTGCATGTAATAGTTTCACATTTTCATATATAATCCTCCTTTTTGGTCTTATTTGTCTTTGGAAATTATAATGTTTGCTGATGATTTTCTGGCTTTTCAGAAAAAAGTTTTTTTCTTAAAAGGACAAGTTTAAAGAATGTTTCCCCCTACTTGAAGTCCTCCGGTGATGGGAAAATCTCTACCTCTCAAGGAAAATCATTCTGTTTTTGGACAGTTCTGATTGTTAGGATGTTTTTCCTCATGTCAAATTAAAATCTGTCTATGATATTCCTACTTATTTCTCCTAGTTCTGTTCTCTGGGGCCAAGCAGAAGAAGCCTTCCATGTGAAAGCTCGTTAACTACTTGAAGAAAGCTACAATTCCCTTCTAAATCCTATCTCTCCCAGTGTACAGAGCCTTATTCACTTGAACTCATCATCTTATGGAATGATTTTCCTTCTTCTCAACAGCCTGGCCAGTCTCTTCTGGACATATTTCAGCTTGTCAGTGTCCTTCCCAGTATGTCATTTCCTGAATTGAACACAACATTCCAAATGTGTTCTGTTCAGAGAAGAGTATCACACTACTATCATCTCCCTCTTTCCTGACCCCACATCTCCTATATAAAATCCTTTTATTCCTCATTATAGCAGGAGGGGCTTCTTGGTGCTCAAAGTTTTTGCCAGTGGAATTCAAGATTTCTCAAGTTCTCCTATGCTGTAAGGGCTTCAAATATGGTTCTGGCACATGATTCTACCTCTGTTTTCAGAACCTGCTTAATTTAGTTCTAAGTGGTTCATCACCAGTAGGATGGCCACCTGGTATCAAAACCATGGCTTTCAGAACTCCTGATAGTGTTAGGGGGACATCAAAGGAAGCAAATGGTTTTAAAGGTCATGCGGTTTTTAGACTGCATATCTGTAGCGGTGGAGGTAGGGGAAGAAGGATGCAATCCCATGTGTTGAAGAGCCTGAAGTAGCCTGGTTTCTGAAAAGCATCAGGATACGTAATGGAAATGCCTTGAAAAGATTTAGAGCAAGTGGTGAAGTTCTATAACACCTTCTGATACCCACATGGTAAAGAGGCATCTCTATGATGGGTTATGGATCAGAACTGAGGTGCATCTTTGTAATAGGAGGGCAGAGTTTATAATCTCAAAGAGGATCATAAACATGTCTGAAACGTTCGGAATCGCCGGATATAAGAAACTCTCAAAGTAGAAGGCAGAAGAATCAAAACATTTATTTAGGCTCCACAGTAACCAACCCATGAACCAGCAACCCCATTTTGATATATTGATCAAAAGCTTCCAGGCCCAATAAGTACGCCTTGAAAGAGTAACCAGGAGGCTACAGAGAAGCATGATTGCGTAAAGCAAAATCATGTTTCCCCCTCTATGGTAATAAGATTACCCACTGGCCTGAAGTCTTTGTTCAGCTTTCTCCCGTAGGTCAGCTCTGCTACTGGCAGCTCCTGCTTCAGCTGTGGCTGTGGCTGTAACTGTAGCTGTAACTGTCGCTGTAACTGTCGCTGTAACTGTCTCTGGCTCCAACCGGAAAAGGAAAAGAGGATCTTCAAGCTGTCCTCTCCCCTCTTATAGAGTTTTTGACATCATCAAGCACCGCCTGAACGACCAGGGCCGATTGGTTCTTGACTTGGCCCCTCCCCCTAGCGTAGCCGTTAACACCTCCCCTCAGCCAGCCCCATGACTCATCACACAGGAAGTTGTCTGCTTCCTGGAATGCTCTTTGGGCTTCCTGCCCCGGAAGAGCAAGCCACAGTGTCCAGAGGCTCAATGAGGTAAGCTGAGTCATTCAAAGAAAACAAAGGCCATTCTGGCTACAATCTTGTAATCAGATATTGTCATTCTCTTTGCTTGTGCACTTTATGGACTCGCTGGTACTGTGGAAGGAGGTTTAGCTGACTTCTAGGGGCATGTCAGTGGGGGTTGTGCACCAGGCCCTTCATTCCTCATAGCCGGCATGAAACAAGAGTACATACTCCATCTTTGTGAGCTTGAGAAGGTCAAGAGAAAAAATGATAAGACGACCCAGAAATGGAGGACATGCCAAGTTGTTTGTCAGTGAGGCCAGCATTCAGTTTCGAAGGAAGGACATTAAAAATCATCAAAACATTAGTGGAAACTCGGACTCATCCAGCTGTTATGCCACATTTGAATGTGAGCTTGGTGGGGGTGAATGCTATGTAGAAACTGTATTATGTTGGAGCCTACTCTCCCCAGCACTGAAGGTGGTATAGGGGAGAGTGTGCTTCCTCTCCAGAGATTAGACAGTGGGGAATATTAGTTCTTTTATGCTTGCCATATCTTCGAAATAAACATCCCTGTGTAAGATCTAATTGATACTATTTGGGCAAGTAGAACTGTTGTAGTAATCACTGTCAGCTGACAGTATAGGAACACATTGCATTGGGCCCTCAACTCATTGAATTAGATAAAAACAACCCCTTGGCTGCTCAGGGATACCTTAGAAGCCTGAGCAGAGATGTAACTGTCAAAGCCCTGGAACAGTAAGACAAAACCATAAATTTATACAAATATTAACTTAACTATTATGACTCTAAATGGAACTGGATCCTCATCCAGTGATCAACAGATGGATCTCATTCCAGAGTAGTTAAAACATATCATGCATTTTTGCCATAAATCAAACCACAATACAGAGGGAATTACAGCTACATGGAAAGATGGTTCTGAACGTTTTTGGAGAGGCAAAGAAGGGAATGGATTTCTTTGTATCCAAAGGTAACAAAAACATTTAATGAAGCATTTTTCATTTCATATTGTAAAACTTTAACATAATTTGCAAAGAGACTACCATGAAAATAAGTATAGCTTATGTATCAAGATCTTTCATAAAGAATGAGAGTAGAGAAATACTACAAATAACTCAATCAGACTATCTGATTTAAAATTGGATATTTCAATGAGCATTGGTGAGAAGACTGGAAAATATGTTGGGAAATATGGTTCAAGAGGAAGCAATGAAAGAGTCCAGAGGTTTGTGATATACTTGATTAGTTCATAAAAGAGTGTTTCATTAACAGCTAAGACGGTGTAGTGACTTTGAATGTTGTATCTGAGCATGCTACATCACTCAACTGAACATGTGTAAAAGCCCCTTTTGAGAGAGACACATGTCTGAGAATCCACCTAGCTTTTTCTGAAAATGTGTAGCTTGTATTCCCTCCTCCTAGTCCTTCTCAACCTTTATATTTCTGTAATGACTTCCTGGATTCCTGTCTTTGAGTTTGGAATTCCAGGAATTCATAACTTGCCTGGCTCAAGAGTCCCTATGCTTTGGATCCTCCATTTTTCTCTACTTTTTCATTTGACTTTATCTCTCAAAAATTCACTCAAATCAAACGTCATTAAGCACACTGAAAGCAAAATAAAAAAAGCAATGAGATCTAAAATCACCAGCTCAAACTTGTCCTACTCTCTTCTGTAACATGGCAGGCTAGAACACCTGAAAAGTTTTGAAAGGAAATACTTTCAAGCTTCTCTATTTTAAACTCAGAGGCACAAGAACAAATCATCTCATCAAATTCCAAAACCTCTCGTCCCCTTGCATGACCAGGGAGTGAATAATCCTCATCTCCTAGCCAACTGCTGACTAGGTGAATATTTCAACTGTCCTATAGCAAAATTCTGTGTCAGGCATCATAAAGGCTCTTACATCCCAAGGAAATTTTATCAGGAGTTTTGAAAATATCGTAAATATTGCCTTCGCACTTGGATATTTCTCATCACTGTGAATGGTCCCTTTATTCTAAGATCTAGAGTTTTTCTAAGCTGAGTTTCATAAATGATCTATCAGTCTCAAATGTATAAATATATACTCATTATGGATTATGGCTCAACCCAACCCCAAATGTATCTGGCGAGGTGAGGAGAACCAATTTTCATGCCTAGAGAATATTGTCACAACAACAATTGGTACATGTTGAGCCCAGAACAATTTTGGAGGGCTTCCATGGCAGATCGTATTTACCAGCTTGGCTCTGTTGCCATCCAATCTTGTTTTTCATTTTTTAAAATCCTGGACAAACAGAGACAAAGAAAAATATAAATGAAGGCCCATGAGAATTTAGAGAAATCCTTAGGCAACTCATCTATATGTTTGTAATTTTCTTAATCCCAGCGGATTTCAAATGACATTTTAATGATGTAGGTTACATTTGGTGTTGAGGTGCTCCAGGGGTTATATCTCAAATGCTATGAAACTCAAAAGAAATATGGTGCTGCCATGCGAAGATAATTCCTTGGGGTCTAAAGTTATCTTCTTATTGCACCAATAGGTACCATTGCCATTCTTGGTTTTGCTATAAAAATACTTATATTTGATTCTTGATTTGTAGCTTATTTCAGGCCAGCCTGGCTGTTCCTCTTGCCTTGTCAGATTTTGTATTGATTTCAGTTTTACATAGGGCTTTAATGCATTTATTTTTTTACTTTTTTAAGAGCAAGGTACATTCCTGATTTGTGTCTTTATGTTCCAAGTCCCTTGTAGTTCTATATTAAATCAGAGATTTAGAAGTGGGCTATTTGCAGGGAGCATTATTATAGCATTTTAGTAAGTAAATTCCAATCTACCACAGGTCAAATTATAAATCCTGAAGCATTACTACAAATGGTAAGAGCCTGATAGAACATGGCTAGGTAAGGATACATTAAGTAAAGATCTCTGTCAACAGATAGGTGCATTTGTTTCATGTATTACTTCTCTCTGCTGAGAGGCTTTGGGGAGAGGAATTTCACTGATATATTTATTTGTTGATGTAGTAGAGAGAGAATTGGACTTGATATCAGGATGGCTGAGTTTGAATCTCAGATATGAATCTTACTAGCTCTGTCTGTAATCCTGGGTAAGTGATTGAACCTCTGTGATCCTCAGTTACCTCATTTATAAAATGAAGATAGCAACATTTTTCTCTAAAATTTATGGGAGGAAAGTAATTTATGAAATTTAAATTGTGGTATTACGTTATTAGTATTCCTATTATGAGATTATTATGGTTATGTTACCAATGTAAATGAGACCTGATCTATTCAAATGTGATTGATTGCTTTCAATTCATTTAGTATTTTGATGTGCTACTATGCACAGGGTCCTGTCCTAGCCAATAGTGATAAAAAAAAAGAAAAATAGTCCTCAAGCTGAGGAATTATTCCTTTGTCCTTAAGACAATAAGAAATCTTGCCTGGGTGTGAGTTGACAAGTCATGGTCAGCCATGTACTTTAAGAAGATCATTTTTATAGATTTTTAAAGGCAGTTCAGAGGGAGAAGAGACTGGACATCTAATTAAGAGGCTTTTGCAATAGTTCAAGTGAGAAGAGATACGAACTTGAATGGTAGTTGTGTGAATAGATATAAGAGAAGACGTGACTTATTTTGCAGATGTAAAAGTGGCAAAATTTGGCAATTGACTGGATTGATAGATAAAGATGTAGAGAAGATTAGAGGCCAACTCCAGGATTGTAAAATAGGGTGCTGGAAAGGATGGTGGGGCTTTTAACAGTAATAAAAAAAGCTATTGAGATAAGCAGTTTTGGTTGAAGGGCTGGGAAAAGATCACTTCTCTTTTGGACTTGTTGAATTTGAAATGTCTTTGGGACATCTAGATGAGAATACCCAACAATCGGTGATGTGTGGATTAGAATTCAGGGCTTCATGTATAGGCTTGGAAGTCATCTGAATGAAGATGTTAATGGGATTCATGGAAGCTAATGAGTTGATTCAGTTGCAAAAAAGAAAAAGGGCAGCTAGGTGGTGCAGTTGATAGAGTGCAGGCCCTGGAGTCAGGAAGACTCATCTTCCTGAGTTCAAATCTGTCTTCAGAGACTTAGTAGCTGTGTGACCCTGGGCAAGTCACTTAACCCTATTTGCCTCAGTTTTCTCAGCTGTAAAATGAGCTGGAGAAGGAAATGGCAAGCCACTCCAGGAACTTTGCCAAGAAAACTCCAAATTGGCTCATGAAGATTCAAACACAACTGAAAATGACTGAACATATGGGAAAAGAAAAGAGGTCCTATGACAGAGCCTTGTGCTCTAAGTGCAAGGTTTAGCAGGCAGCACAGGGATCATGATTTGGCAAAAAAGGCTGAGAAGGCAAATCAGACAAGTAGGAGGAATACTAGTACCAGAAGAGAACAGTGTCATGAAAACTTATGAAGAGAAATTATCGCAGAAGAGTGAGTGGTCTACTGTGTCACATGCTACATAGACGCCAAAAAATCAATCAAGCAGTCAGTCAGTCAACAAACACTGATTAAGAACCAATTATTTTTCAGTCATTTTGCTAGATGCTCAGGATTAAAAAAAACTGAAATAATCCCTATTCTCGAGGAATTTAAATGAAGACTATAAAAATACAATTAAGAAATTAATGGTAACTTTGGAGAGAATAGTTCCAGTGGAGTGATGGGGTCAAATATCAGATTATAATCAGTTAAGTAGAGGGAGGAGAAAAACAGATTCAACAAGGGTAGCCCCCTCCTCCCTTCCCTCCAAGAGCTTGGCTGGGAAAGGGAAAAGATATGGTATGATAACTTGAGAGGATGTCAGGGTAAAATGAAGGTTTTCAAATGATGGGACAAATCTAAGCCTATTTGTAGGCAGAAAAGAAGAATTTTGGTAAGGAGATTAAGGACTGAAAGAGTTTTTCATTGCGGAAAGCATCAGAATGGCAAGGAAGCATGGGATCAGAGGAAGAAGTAGAGGTGTTGACCATGGGAAAAAGAAGGACTATCTCATTTTCAGAGATTGGAGCAAAGACACTAAGGGATAATTTTGAGGAATTTTGAATTGAAGAATAGGAAAAAAAAGGGAGCCCACAGGGAAAGAATTTCTTTTGTCAGAAATAGGATGTAAAGTCCTCTCTTGAGAGGGAATGATGAGGTAGGAGGTGTTGAGCTATTGACTCAGAGCTGTATTATTTGATTAGAGCATTCTTTTCTCTTCTAGTCACAAAGAAAGAACCATAGACATACATTGAGTGTAATACTTAATAGTATCTAACTATTTTATGTTCTTTCTTACTGAACTTGGAAGAGAAGAAAAATGAGTTTAGAGTTGGGAATAATAAGAACATTTCAGGAAAAAGTAGTATTTAAGGTAATTTATTTTGAACTTAAGTATCAACAAATGCAAACATTTAAAGGTAGTATTTTTAAAAAAGAAATATCTATATACATGTACATAATATGCATATGTGTGTAAAGTTTAACAGGATAGTAACAATTCCTTATTTCTGTCTTCATTGGTACTTCCCATTTTCTTTTGTGAATTTTAAAATTGTTTAGTCACTGCTCATCCTCCCTCTCCTTTCTATCACTTACTAGTAAGCTACTTCTTCCCTTTCACATTGGAAACCCTTTTTTTGTAACAGATATTTATAGTTAAGGAAAACAAACCAAGAAATCAGCCATATGTGGTAATGCATGTCTCATTCTGTATGTCCAGTCCGTCACTTCTCTATCAAGAACTGATATAGAATAATTCCTCATCAGGTTTTCAAAGACATAATTTGACACTACTTTGGTCTGATTTCTAAGTTCTTTCAAAGTTACTTCCCCTCACATGGCTACTGAGGTCATCACATAAACTGATCTAGTTCTCCCTAGTTTATTCTGTATCAGCTAATAAAACTTTTCCATATTATGCCAAAGCAGTCAAATTCATCACTTCTTACAGCACAATAAATTGTCACTGCTTTCCTATATGACAGTTTTCTCAGCTATCCCTTCAGCTATTGAAAGTAGCAATATACAAATAGTACATGATTACAGCAGGCTGGACTAGTGCTTTCCACTATTTTGCCTAGAAATAGCACAGTTTCCGTAGGAAATTTCCTACATTCCTTCAGGGAATAACATCAAACCAAATGATGGTCCTTTGCAGTAATGCAAAATTCTAGGAGCAAAATGCAATGAGATGATGTGGAATCTAGATTCCCCATACTTCCTGTCTTGTGATTTTGGAGCACAAAGGTCTTCTTGGAAACCAGGAGTTTCCTTACAGTCAATTATCATGAGATGGATAACATCTTTAGTTGTGGGAGGTAGTTCTTTGAGAGGTCAGGGATCACAATGCAGACTCTGTTTCTTTGGAAGGGATTAACAATGGTGGCTACTTGGCAGAACAGCATTTACACGTTTGGATATAGTCTCTGCATATATTTAAGAAAGGTTCTTATAGTGGGAGTAAACTATCCTTTTCTCTCTTACAGGCCTTTTCACAGTATCACAATGATCAAATTGGCAAATCGTACAATATTGATGGTCTATGGGGAAAATATGGGGAAGCAAATTTATTCACCTCTGCTTTGTTTACTGGCAACCTGAAATGGTACATAGGAGGCAAAAATTGGAGTAAGATGGTGGGATGGGCATGTTGGAGGTGATCAGTGAATGTTTCCTGAATACATAGATTAACATATTCAAATGTTAGTCTTTTCTTCTGTCTAATAGGAACACTTTCCAACCAAGACAGATGTCTGGCAATAACTGCACTGCTGTGACTGAATTTATTATTTTGGGATTAACAGATGATGCAACCCTTCGTGTCATCCTCTTTGTGATATTCCTATGTGTCTATGCAGTCACATTAGTTGGTAACCTTAGCATTATCATACTGATCAGAAAGAGTTCCCAACTTCACACTCCAATGTACCTTTTCCTCAGCAACTTGGCTTTTGTGGATATTGAATTTTCCTCATCTGTCACACCTCTCATGCTCATCAACTTCCTGGCAGAGAAGACCTCAATCCCTCTTGGAGGCTGTGTGGCTCAAATGTGTTCTGCAGCCACTTTTGGGACAGCTGAGTGCTTCCTACTGGCTGTTATGGCCTATGATCGATATGTGGCCATCTGTAACCCCTTGCTATATTCCACCAACATGTCTGCAGGAGTCTGCTCTCTGTTGCTTATCGCATCTTACCTAGGTGGTTGTGTGAATGCTTGGATGTTCCTGGGTTGCTTATTGAATCGTTCCTTCTGTGGATCCAATAAAATCAATCACTTTTTCTGTGATTATTCACCACTTTTGAAGCTTTCCAGCTACCAAGATGACCTTGCTGAAATTCTTCCTGCTGCCTCTTCTGGATCAGTAATTGTGATCACAGTGTTAATTATCATAATCTCTTATGTATACATACTCTTTTCTGTCCTGAAGATAAGCTCCACTGAGGGGAGATCCAAAGCTTTCTCAACTTGCACTTCCCACCTTACAGCAGTGACTCTGTTCTATGGGACCCTTACATTCATTTATATGATGCCTAAATCTAGCTACTCAACAGATGAGAATAAAGTGGTGTCTGTATTCTACACTGTAATGATCCCAATGTTGAACCCCCTGATCTATAGTTTAAGGAACAATGAAGTAAAAACGGCCTTGAGGAAACTGATAAGTAGGAAACACTTGTTTTCATGAATTCAACTAAATATAGCAAGAATTTAGTCAGTGCAAAATAGGTACCTGGCACTGTACTTGGTTTGGAGGATACGAGGACAAAAACCAATGTCCTTGCCTATAAGGGGACCATATTTTACCAACATAATGATTATTACTGAATGATACCAATAAATGGGCTTTAGAAAATGTGTGTGTGTGTGTGTGTGTGTGTGTGTGTGTGTGTGTGTATGTATATATATTCATTTAATGGGTTAAATTGATGCACTTGAATGTTTATCAAAAAAGTTCTGAAAATATATGTAATGTTCCACAAATGTGAACCTCCATCCTTTGCAAAAGAGTAAGGAGAGGTGTATTCTCACAGCTCTTCTTTGTGTCTATAATTTTTTGGGGGGTAATCTTGCAGCATTTTTTTTGATTGATTTTTGGTGATTGTGTTTTTGATTTATATTGTTATAGTCATTTGATGTATTGTTTTCTTGCCTCTGCTTGCTTCACTCTGCATTAAGTCATGTAGATCATTTCTACGCTTCTCTGTATTTATCATATTCATTGTTTCTTACAGCACAGTAATATTCCATTATACTTTTTTGCCACAATTTGTTTAGTTATTCCCTAATCAATGAGAATCTACTTTGTTTCCAGTTCTTTGCTACCATAAAACTGCTGCTATAAATATTTTGGTATATATGGGGACTTTTTTATATCAATGACATCTTTGAGGCACTTGCCTTCAAAAATGCATTATTTGTTCTATGAGAAAACTTCGGGAGTGGTGAGGAGAGAAAGATACTGGAAGAAATTTAGGTCATGTAAAAACAAAAGATATCAATACAAATTATTTAAAAAATAAGGATCATTACAACCTGGCCCCTTCCTACCTTTCTGGTCTTATTCTTTACTTCCCATCCATTCATTGTGCAATTTAGCTACGCTGGACTATTTGCCTTTCCCCACACATGACACTCTGTCTTTTGTGTCTTTCAACTAACTCTCTCACATACCTAGATTACTTTGTTCTCTCTCTTTTTCTCCTTAGTTTCTTGAGCTTTTCTCAAGACAGTTCAAAACCACTTTTCATGAGAAGCCTGTTCTGGCCTCTCAAGCTAATAGTAGCGTCTTCTCTAAGGTTACTTTCCATTTACTCTTGTCTATAATTTGCATGTACCTGGTATTTTTCCAATAGAATGTGAACTCCTGGATGGCAGGGATTGTTTTTTGGTTTTCTTCATGCAAAGTGTTTGGCATATAATAATCATTTCAAATCCTTGGTGTCTGACCACCCTCTTGGTTGTCTTCCTTTGGATGGTCTCCAGATTTTCAATATTTTCCAAAAATGTTTAGGCCAGGACTGGACATGATATTCCATATCTGGTCTGATAAAGGCAGAGTAGGAGGTAGTGATCAGAAATAAAATATACTTGAGAAGGGACAAGATAAAAAAAGAGAAAGAAGAATAAATGGAAGAAAATAGGATGGAGGGAAATACTGTCAGTTATCATGAACGTGAACGTTAATTGGATGAGTTCACTTATAAGATGGAAGTGGATAGAGGAATGGATTAGAAACCAGAATCCACCAATATGTTGTTTACAAAAGAAACACTTGAAATAGAAAGATACACACAGAATTAAAATAAAATGCTGGGTCAGAACCTATCATATTTCAGCTGAAATAAAAAAGGCAGGGAAAGCAATCATGATCTCAGACAAAGCAGAAGCAAAAATAGACTTAATTAAAAGAGATAACCAGTGAAACTACATTTTACTAAAAGGTACCACAGAGAATGAAGTAATATTAAAAATTTTTTACAGTCAGTTTCTCTGATAAAGGCCTCATCTTTCACATATATAGGTAACTGAGTCAAATTTATAAAAATAAGATCTACTCTCCAATTGACAAATGGTCAAAGGATATGAGCAAGCAGTCTTCAAAACAAGAAACCAAAGCTATCTATAGTCATATGAAAAAAATGTTTAAAATCACTATAGATTAGAGAAATGCAAATTAAAATAACTCTGAGGTACCACCTCACATGTATCAGAAATGACGAATACTGGAGGGGATGAAGGATGTTGGTGAAGTTGTAAACTGATACAACCTTCCAGGAGAACAGTTTGGAACTATAATGAAAGGGCTATAACACTGTGCATATCCTTTTACCCAGCAATTCTATGACTAGGTCTGCACCCCAAAGAGATCAAAGAAAAAGGAAAAAGGTGTAGAAATATAAAAATGTATTTGTACAAAAATATTTATAGTAGCACTTTTTGTGGTGGCAAAGAATTGGAAATTAGGGGAAACCTCATCAATTGGGGAATGGCTGAACAAGTTGTACCTTATGATTGTGATGGAGTTCTACTGATTATAAGAAATGATGAGGGAGGTGGTTTCAGGAGAAAAAAAAAACATGGCAAGACCTATATGTACTGATCCAAAATAAAATGAGAATAGCAATGTTGTAATGACAATCAGCTGTGAAAGACCTGGCTCCTCTGATGAATATAATGATCTAAGATAGTTCCAAAGGACTAATGATGAAAAAATTCTATCCACTTTCAGAGAGAGAACTGATGAACTCTGAGTGCAAATTGGAGTACAGTTTTCTCACTTTTTTGTGATATAATTAATATTGAAATATGTTTCCCATGATTTCACATGTATAATTGATATCATATTGCTTGCCTTCTCAGTGGAAGAAGAAGGGTTGAAAGATGAGAATTTTAAATTCAAAGTTGAAAAAGGAAAGAATGTTAAGGATAAATAAATAATAAAAATTTTAAAAGGAAAAATAATTCTTGATTGCTTATTCTGTTCTGTTGTTCTGCCTTTCTACCTTTTACTTAGCATGAGATAATTTGGGAAATAGTAACTTTGTAATATAATTTGGTCATAATGACTTCAGAAAATAATATGAAATCTGACAATGCTAGTGTCTCTCTTTTCTTTCATAATTCTCCTTTATGTTATGTTGTAGTTCATGTAGACACTTGGGGTCCTTATCCCTACTCACAAGTACACTGATTAAGTAGTGCCCACAGAGCAAGCCTGGCTATATCTCTCCTCAAGGTTCTAGTGTTAACTTTAAGACATTATGCTGTTTTCCCTAATACCATCAGTTTAAATCCTTCTCCCCACTCAGGTGTGTTTCCCCCAATACCTGTCTCCAACAGCCATTAATATCTCATCAATGTCATCATTTCATGCAGTGATTAGTTCTCTAATATCATTTAACTAATAAACATCAATATAATCTCTATGTCCCATTAGCATACTCTCCCCTATACCACCTCAGTCCCCAAAGAATGGGCTCAAACGTGAAACAGTTGCTACAAAGCATTGACTCCATCAAGTTCACTTTCAAATATAATGTAGCTAATGAATAATCTCTTCCTTGCTTGTAGGAGCTGGCGTCTTGCCTGTGAAATCAATACTTTGCTGCAAAGGGTTCTAGTCTCTTTTTAAGGCTGGAGTAGAATTGGCTACTCACAGAAGCTAGTAGAGATTCCAGTTTCCAAATCTCTGGCAGCTTGCTCTTCAGACTTTTTGAAACTCACATAGTCTTAGCCATCTCTAACACTAAACCCAAGAACAAGACAGAATAGACAAAGGTAGAAGTAACTACAGGGCCAAGTTCTCAGATTCATGTCAACTTGGGTGCAGAGATGATGACCCTGGCATTGTGTTTGGAATGTTAGGAATTTTCCTAATTGAGGACTTGGAAGAATTGTTACTGAAGTTGTAACTTTCATATAAAACAAATTCCCTAAAACCGAAAAGGAGAGAACTACATAGACCTTTGGGGACATCAAATAACATCACAGGCTTACAATGAACTAATAATTACTGTAACAGATGTTGCATTATGTTGGTGAATAGAGCTTCAGGAGAGTAAATTGACACAGTTTTCAGTAGCAAGGGCAATATTATTTTGATTATGGTTCCAGAACCGTCAAGTGAGGAGGTGAAGTGGGGTATGATGGAATGCTTATATGATAACAAGGATGCTCTTGAGGAGACGACCCGACAACGATGTGAAGCATTGCTGGAGATGGCTTGGCCTGATATATGGAACAAGTGAAGCATTTATTGTTGTATACTGAAACAGAAACTTCATAAGTAGAAGAAACTTCGTGTTGAGTAGAGTTATTCATAATCATTTTTACTTGAATGCTGAGTTCAGTTTTCTTTTTTTTTTTTTGGAGGGGGGAAGGCAGGGCAATTGGGGTAAGTGACTTGCCCAAAGTCGCACAGCTAGTAGGTTTGTCAAGTGTCTGAGGCCAGATTTGAACTCAAGTCCTCCTGACCCCAGGGCTGGTGCTCTACTCACTGCACCACCTAGCTGCCCTCTTTTTCATTTTTTTTAATTATTGAAACTTAAATACACAATAAGAAAAGAAAAAGAAACATAAACTTAAATATTGAAAGTTAAGTACATAAAAAGAAAGCAAAAAGAAGCACGTCATGTGCATAGTAGAATGTAAGAAAGTATTCAAAATATCTAGCAATAAATTTCTATTTCAATTTTGTTGAGAACTGTCCATCTTTGCTTTCTTGTTAGTTTTTTTTTTGTTCTTTGCTGTGCACTTTTTACTTCGTTCTTTTCCCTCCCTTCCTCTCCCCCAAGGCTACAACTAAGCGTGGATATATATATATACATATATATATATATGTATGTATATATGTGTGTGTGTGTATAGACATGGATATAGAGATACATTTACTTGTATACACATACATAAGTATATACTTACATACATACATACATGCATATATAGATATATACTTTCCTTAACAAATTCTACTTCTGATCTTTGTTTTTATGT
Source organism: Trichosurus vulpecula (assembly GCF_011100635.1). Lineage (NCBI taxonomy): Eukaryota > Metazoa > Chordata > Mammalia > Diprotodontia > Phalangeridae > Trichosurus > Trichosurus vulpecula. The sequence continues at coordinate 219,920,625 of NC_050578.1, read as the reverse complement.
TTTTGCATATCTCTTATTCCCTATCGCTCCTAATTCCTTTACTTTACTTTTGCCCTCTACCTTGTCCTCCTATTACTTAAACTGGCACCACTCCAAGGATCCCTCCCTTATCCTTCCATTGCCTAAAATCTAAACACCCTTCTATACCCCCCTTTGACCTATTCCCTCACCCTCCACTCTAAAGATCCCTTCCTTTTCCTCCCAAGGATCCCTCCCTTGTCCTCCCATTACTATTAATCTAAATACTCTTCTATACCCTCCCTTTAGCCTATTCCCTCACCCTCCCCTCTAGAGATCCTTCCCTTATCCTCTCTCCCCTCCCTATTCCCTTACCATTTTATTTATTTCTGAATTTAGAAGACTTTTATACTGATATATACATGTATATACATATATATGTATGTATATGTGTGTATATATGTATGTATATGTATGTGTGTATGTGTGTGTGTATACATTATTCCCTCTTGAACTCATTCCCAATGAAAGTAGGTTTCCACAACTAACAACCCTCCTCCCTCATCTAATTCCTCTATATTGGTTCTTACTCTCACACCTCATTTGTATAAAGTCATCACTCTTTTTATCTGGTCCTAAATGGTTTTACTTTTTAAAGTCACATACTTAGGTCTACCCCAATCTTTCTTTCTTATGAACTACCCAATTACTAATAACAGTCTTAGACATAAGTTTTACATTTTACATACATAAAAGATAAACAATTTGTCCTATTGAGTCCCTTGTAATTAGTCTTTGGTATGTACCTTATATTTCTCTTGCCTCTTGTACGTTAAATCTTCTATTAAGTTCAGGGTTTTTTTTAAACAAAGTCCTGAAATCTGACAATTCATTAATTGTCCATTTTTTTCATTTAGGATTATGCTTAGCTTTGCCAGGCATACCCTTTTTGTTTGGAACCCCAGTTCTTTTGCTCTTTGCTATGTAGTGTTCCAAGACCTGCGATCTTTTAGTGTCACTACTGCCAGGTCTTGTGTGATTCTAATGGTGGCACTACCATATTTAAATTTTTTTTCTTGTTGCTTATATTCTTTTATCCTTGAGCTGGCGGTTTTTGAATTTGACTATAATATTCCTATGGGTTTTCCTCATGGGATCTCTTTCAAGTGGTGATCAGTGGATTTTTTTTATTTCTACTTTCCCCTCTTGTTCTAATGCTTCAGGACAATTTTCTTTAATTATTTCTTACATTACTGTATCAAGATTCTTTTTTTCGATCATAGCTTTCACATACTCCTATTATTCTTTTGTTTTCTCATCATGATCTGTTCTCCAGATCAGTTTTGTTTTTCTTATGAGATGTTTCATATTCTCTTCTATTTTTTCATACTTTATATTTTGTTTTATTATTTCTTGATCTCAAATAACTTTGCTAGCTTCCCCTTGCCCAATTCTGATTTTCAAGGAGTTGTTTTCTTCCTTAAGGATCTCCTTTTCTTTTGTTTTTTTTTTGGGGGGGGTGAAGGAAGGGAGAGGGAAGAATTAAGGATTCTCTGAGGTTGGGAGAACAAATCTAAAATCCGGGTAAATAGTTGTGTAACAAGGAGATTTACTACTTAAATTAATGATTTTTAAAGCACTTCTTTAAAATCTAGAATACAGTAAGAAATGTGTCTTTCTTTGGAGGTTACAGAGAAAAACACAAATAATGCTTTGGTTGAGACAAGTTACTGGGATAAAGTCTCCATGCTACTGTCATTGTTATAGATTTAGAGCTATAGTTTAAAGCAGCAAACTTGCCAACTTTCTCAAGTGTAACCCAATCAGACTAAAATGTAATTGGGAAGCATTCAACAAAATAAATAAGAATAAACTAAAACAGTATATTAGAAATTTAAAACTAAGTCAACATGTGGCCTGCAGGGAACCTTATGTATGGATTAGTAGTGATGAGGTTGAGGGTTGAGGGGTGCTAGAGACCCCAAAATACCTACATGCCAGGTCCTGCCGAATAAATTCAATTCAAGCCTTCTCAGCCAAGGAAAAAGACAAAGGTTATTAAGGATTTGCCATATTGGGTTGTCTTAAGAAATTCCACCCTTTGTGATGCTTGTTTTCACAAGCAGGCCAGATACAATCTACTGAGCTAGATTGAATCTGAGCACCTTCATGGAAGCAAGATGAAATTTACATACAGAAAGATTGTGGGAGGGATCTAGGTCAAGTATTCTGGGGTAACTAGAGGAGGAGTTTAGGGAGGGTCTTGAGGAGGAGTCTAAGGAGGATCTTGATGGGATTGGGGTGACTAAAGGTCAAGACTCCAGGAAACAAGAGAATGGGATTTTGATAGGATTAAGGGTAGGGAGCAGCTGGATAATAGAGGGCTAGGCTAGGTAGACTTTTGGGTCTACCTAATGAAAGGCTTAAGGCCTTAGGCAAATGTCAGATCTAGTGGGAAGATAAAGGAGAGTTCAAGGGGGTTCTCAAAGACTGTACTCCAGATTCAAGGGGGTCCCCAGAGACTGTACCCTCATCATTCCCCCTTCAAACAAATGGGACCCAAACTTTTTTGGGGTCAGGGATGAAGGTCTCAGTTCTGAAACTGCTTCCTGCTGGCAAGGGGTGTAGAGCTGTCCCTGCCTCGATGGGTCCTGTTCAAAGAGTACATAGTCTGAACAGTCATCTGGAAGTTGATGGCTTGGAACCTGGAAGAGATGAACCTGGCAAGTAGGTTAAGCAAACAAAGACCAAACAGACAGTATAAGAGTATAGAGAAAAGACAATTTCCGTGGGTGTAAAAGACAATTTCCCTGGAGGGAATTAAAGACGACTATTTTGTACTTAGCTCCACTAACCACTTGTTCTGTGTACCACACTGCTTCTGAGTTCAGGAGTGTGTGGCACACCCAAAGAATTAGGTCAAGGTTATATAAGAACAAGTTTTGATATTTGGTGAGCCTGTGGCTAGCCAGTCACTGGTGGCCCTCTGCTCCTAGGATGCTCTGAACTTGATGGGGAGTCAGAGTTTCTAGGAGCTAGTCAGCTAGAAATTTAGAAGCTTCCTCAGTTTGAGTGACTGTAGCAGCCATGGAGTCTAATTGTTTTGAAAAATATGCAACTGGCTTGGGGTCAGGTCCCAAGAACTATATTAGGATCCCCAAAGCCTGTCCCCTCCTTTCATCAACACACAGAGTGAAAGGTTTTTCTAGCTTGGGTAAAGCTAATGCTGGAGTGGTGGTCAATTTAGTTTTTAAAGTCTTAAAAGCTTTAACTTGGTGTGGGATCACTCTAGAGGGAATGAGTCAGGCCTGGAATAGCGATTAATGGTTGCAGTCCCTCCCAGGCCTTGGGCTTAATTGGATATTGACTGTAATGGGGGAAAACTTTAGGATCTTGGAGGGGAACTATGGCTGGGGTGGCAAAAGAAGCTTGCCCAGGAATTCCCTGATCCCAAACAATTGGCTCAACTGTCTCCCACACCTCCGGGGGAACATGGGGAGGTCTGGTAAACAGAGGGAAAAGAGAGCTAGGAGGTTTAACTAATGTCCCTTCCCAACAAGGGGGCAGGGCAAGAGGAGAGCATAAGGAAGGAGTGTTCAGACAACAGATCCTCAAGTAGGCTGGGGAGGGGGCATGTCTGAAGTCATCCCTTAATTTCCCCCTTAATGCCCATGACTCGAGGGGTCAAGGGGTGGGTAGGGCCAGAGTAATTAGTTAAAACAAGAGAACAAAGCCATGATAAAGTGGGTAACATTACCTTCTGCCTTGATTTTGCCTGGGGCTTGGTGAGAGAGGTGGAGAAAGTGGGAGCACTGCCAAGCCTCAGGCTTGCAGCTCCTTCCGAGTCTTGAGAAGACTGCAGGACAGGGTACTGGGAGGTGGCTCTATGACTTCTCAAACCTCAGGGACAATCTTTCCTCCAATGTCCCTCCTGGTCACATGCTGGGCATAGTCCTGGGGATGCCCTAGAGGGGCACTCCTTGGACCAGTGACCCTCCTTGTGGCATTGAAAGTACGTTTCCCCACTGCCTAAGTTGCAGGGCTTCCTCCAAGGGAGTGCCCTAGAGGGACACTCCTTGGGTCTTTTCCCGGCCATGACAGCAGCCAAGAATTGAACATGTTCTTTGTCTCTAGCCTTTTCCCTGTGTTCTCTTTACTCTGCTGCAACCAGTTCTCTGTTGTTAAAGACTCCAAAGACCATCTCCAGTAATTGGGCCTGAGGTTTTTGGGGTCCCATTGCCAATTTCTGCAGTTTCCTCCTAATATCTGGGGCAGACTGATTAATGAACTACATGCTAAGGATTGCTGCCCCTTCTATAGAATCAGGATCCAAATTTGTATACTTCTTAATAGCTTCTGCTAGTCAGTTTTGGAAAAGAGCAGGGTTTTCCTTTTCTCCCTGAGTAATTTGCCTAATTTTTTGAAAATTTATTTGCTTTTGAAATGCTGTTCTTATTCCTTCTAACAAGCAAATTACCATATGATCTCTCTTTCCTCTATCCTCACTCTTTTGATAATTCCATCCTGGGTCACTAGTGGGAACAGCAGCTGTTCCTGGTGGGTATTTTATGGGGTCATTGATAGCCAAATGATCCCCAAATTTTTGGGCATGTTCCCAGATTCTCCTCTTCTCCTCAGTGGTACAACAGGTAGAGAAGAGGATATGCAAATCACCCCAAGAAAGTTCAAATTGTAGGGATAGATCCCTAAAACCCTCAGTAAATTTAGTGGGATCTTATGAGTTTCTCTTTAATTTTAATGAGATCCAAAATGGAGAATGGAATATGCACTCTCCTTGTCCCTGTAGGGGAGGCAGGCACTGCATCAGGGGAAAGAACCTTGAAGGCACTGTGGAAACCGAGACTTGGGGAGGGATATAGGAAGTCCCACTTCTTGTGAGGGAGGGGCTGGGGGGTGCTGGCTGAACTAGATTGGACTGCAAGGCCAAGGGATCCAGCTGGCAAGGGAAAGGGTCAGCTGACACCTGAGGAGAGGTAGGGGTCAGAGGGGGAGATACTAAAGAAACCTGAGTGGGCACAACCTCAGAGAGAGGGGCCAGGAGAGGAGGTACTGCTGTGGGGGCAGAGCCCAAGGCTGGAACCTGGGTAGGGGTTGCCTAGGGGGTAGGGCCCATGGTGGTAGATACTGCAGGGCCTGAAGTAGGGGAAGGCCACAAGGCCAGAACCTGAGTAGGAGTCTCTTCAGAGGAAGGGGCCACAGAGGGAGGCACCTCAACAATACCCTTGGCAGGGACCTGAGCAGGGGTCACCAAGGGGGAAGGGGTCATGGGAGGAGATGCAGGGTAGAAGACTTGGACTGTGAAGGAGACAGGAAAAGAGGGAGGTTGGGCTAGAGGAAAAGGGAAGGGAAACAAAGGGAAAGAGGGGGTGGCCAAGGAAGGGAGAGCACAGGAAACAAGGGTGCTCAGGGGAGATTGGGGAGCAGGAGGAGGATCTGGGGCCAAAGTCCTGGGAGCCATAAGAAAGGGGTCAATCAAATGTGCTGTTGGCCCCCATTGCCCCTTTGTGGGGGCACTTGAGCTATGAGCATCTTACAATCTTTTCTGAGAACTGGCTTCTGAGAGAGCTCGATGAAGGCCATTATGTAGGAAATTTCTCTCCATTTTCCTTCTTGGTAGCAGTGTAACTCTAACTGCAAGAGAGTATTATATTGTAAAGTCCCCAAAACAGGTCATGCCTTGTGGTCTTCAAGGTGGTACTGAGGCCAAACAGTGTTGCAAAAGAACACCAGCCTTTTCTTTTAAGTTCTTTAAAGAAACTAAATTTTTTCCAATTTTGTAAAAGACAAACCAAAGGTGAATTTTTGGGGATTGAAAAGAATTGACCCATTACAGGCTTGGGGGGCTGGAAGTCCCTTCCTCCACAAGGAGGATCTGGGAGTAAGCCTCAAAAAGGAACAAAATTAGACAGAAAAAAATAAACACAAAAAGGTACCTGAGATTTTCCCATTCCCTAGCACTGTGAGAATTGAGAAATTGGGCATGCACTTCCAGATAGGGCATCTGTCCTTGTCCTTTATGCTTCAGAAGCAGTACTCGGGTCCGTGGCCTCGAACATAACCACTCAACCAAGAACCTGAGAGCGTCAGGCTCAGTCCAAGACAGCCTCGCAGCTGTCTGACCTACTGGGACCTGGGAAGTCAGACCTCAAAAGCACCTCCAAAGTGCATGGAGGGTGAGAAGGGAATAGGGAAAGGGAGAGGCTTAAGTACCTTTCAGTCATGGAGAAGAACTTGAGATTAGCAGTATTCCTGGTCTCAGGGAACCAAAATGATGAGGTTTAGGGTTGAGGAATACTTGAGACCCCAAAATACCTACACGTCGGGTTCTGCCGAATGAATTCGACTCAAGTCTTCTCAGCCAAGGAAAAAGACAAAATTTTATTAAGGATTGGCCATATTGGGTTGTCTTAAGAAATCTTACCCTATGTGATGCTTGTTTTCACAAGCAGGCCAGATTCAATCTACTGAGCTAGATTGAATCTGAGCAGGATCTCCTTTTCTAATTGGTTGACTTTCTTTTCATAATCTTCTTGTTTTTCTTGGATTGTTGTGTTTTTTTTTTTTAGTTTTTCCTCTATCTCTTTCATTTGACTCTTAAAGTCTTTTTAAAGTTCTACTTTTTAAAGTAGAAGAGGATTTCTTTCTTTGGCTGAATTTTTTCTCCTTTGCCTATGTATTTTTAAAATTTGTAGTACCTCAGTTTTTATAATCACTTCTAGTTTTATGCTATGGGGGTTGGTGCCTCCGGCCTCAGATCTTCCTTCACTTCTCCTCAAGGCCTCCAGCCTCCTGTAAATGCCCACAGCCAGTGAAGTCCCCTCCCCACTGCCTGTGCACTCACCAGGTATGTGCTGGTTCCTTCTTGTCCCAGGAAGCATCTCCACAGCACAGCTAGGTCTGGCGTTCCTTGTCAGCAGAAGTTCTTTCAATCTTCCCCAGCTCAGATGCCCAACACCTTTCACTGTCTCAAGTGTAAAAGTTCCTGCAGTTGGGGCAGAGGCAGCCTTCCAACCTAGCTAACCCCAGGGTTTGCCGCTTGTTGGACCTAGCCTAGAGGTGTTTACTCTTCACAGGAACCGGACCTGTCCTGGAACTTTTCTTCACATCTTCTCTGATTGTCCCAGGAGGACCCCTGTTCTGCCCCTACTCATTTATTTTTACTGCTCAATATTTGCTCTGAGGTGCTATTTCATCTCTTTTGTGGGGGAAAATCTTGAGAGCTTGGAATTTTCTGACCTACTCTGTGATTTCCCCAGAATTCTCCTGGAGTTTCCTTTAAAACTTTCTGTAACCATGTAAGTTACATGCTAAATGTTCAACCGTATTCTCTCTTTATACCTTTTAAAAATTCCATTTTGATTTTCAGTTAGTTCCAAATTCTCTCCTTTCCTTCTCCCCTTCCTTACTTATTGAAAAAATCAAGAAATACAATGCACATTACACATATAAAGTCATGGAAACTTTATTACACCATTAGCCCTGTTACAAAAAAAGCAAGAAAAATGAAAAAAGAAAGAAAATATGCTTCAATCTGTATGCTGAGTCGATCGATTCTTTCTCTAGTGATGGATATATTTTTTTATCATGTCTACTTTGGAACTGTTATGGATCACTGTATTAATCAGCACAGGTAAGTCTTTCATAGTTGATTATTATTACATTATTGCTGTTACTGTATAAAATGTTCTATTAAATATACTTACTTCACTTTGCATCAGTTCATATGTCTTCTTGGGTTTTTCTGAAACATTTCCTTCATATTTCTTGTGGTACAATTGTATTCCATCACAATCATATAACACAACTTATCCATTCCCCAATTGATGGGAATCACCTGAGTTTTTAATTCTTTGCCACCATAAAAGGAGTTGGTATAAATATTTTTGTACATATAGGTATTTTTATTTTTATTTTTTACCTCTTTGTTGATAAAGACCTAGCAACATTCTTGCTGGGGAAAAAGGGTGTACATACTTTTATAGTTGTAAATTGTTTTGGACATATTTCCAAATTGTTCTCCAGAATGGTTGGACTAGTTCACAGCTCTACCAGTGCATTAGTATACTTATTTATCTATATCCCCTCCAGCATTTGTCATATTCCTTTACAATCATCTTAGCTCATCTTAAGAGTTTGAAGTGTATCTCAGAGTTGTTTTAATTTGTATTTCTGAAATTATTAATGATTTAGAGCATTTTATATGATTACTTATAATTTTGTTTCTTTCTTCTGAAGACTGCCTTTTCATATCTTTTGGTCATTTATAAGTTTTTATAAATTTTGCTCAGTTCTCTATATTTGAGAAATGAGACCTTTATAAGAGAAACTTGCTGTAAAAATTTTCCCCAGTTTCCTGTTTTCCTTCTAATTTTGGTTGCATTGGTTTTGTTTGTGCAACAGCTTTTCAATATTGTAATTGAAATTATCTATTTTACTTCACATGCTCCTTTCTACCTTTTGTTCAGTTATAAAATCTTCCTTATCCTTTATTCCCTTATCTGACAGGCAAAATTTTCCATGTTCCTCTAACTGATTTACCATATCACCCTTTATGTATATATTATGTACCCATTTTGAGCTTATCTTGGTACATGGTGTGAGATATTGGTCTATGCCTAGTTTCTGCCAGATTGCTCTCTAGTTTTCCTAACAGTTTTGTTAAGCAGTAAACTTCTTGTAAAATTTTGCCAATATTTTGCCCCAATAGCTGAGATCTTTGGGTTTATCAAATATGAGTTTACTATGGTCATTTAATTCTGTATATAGTATATCTAATCTTTTCCATTCATCAACCACTCTATTTTTAAAACTTCAGTACCAGATTTGTTTTGATGATTATGGCTTTGTAGTGTAGTTTAAGATCTGGTACTACTAGGCCAACTTCCTTCACATTTTTAAGAAATTAATTCTATTGATATTCTTGACCTTTTATTTCTCTAGATGAACTTTAAATTATTTTTTCCTTGCTCTACAAAATAATTCTTTGGTAGTTTGGTATGGCACTGAATAAGTAAATTAATTCAGGTACTATTGCTATTTTTATTATACTGACTTGGCCTACCTAGGAACAATTAATGTTTTTTCCAATTGTTTAGATGTATTTTTGTGTGAAGTGTTTTATAATTGTGTTCATATAGTTCCTGTGTGTGTCTTGGTAGGTAGACTGTCAATTGTTTTATACTGTCTGGAATTATTTTTAATGCAATTTCTCTTTCTATTTCTTTCTGTGTATTTTGTTGGCAATACATAGAAATGCTGATGATTTACATGGGCTTATTTTATATCCCAGAACTTTGCCAAAGTTGTTAATTATTTTGACTAGTTTTTTTTAGTTGATTTTTAGGGTTTTCTATGTAAATTAACATATCATCTGCAAAAATGATATTTTTGCTTTCTTATTGTCTGTACTTACTCCTTCAATTTCTTTTTCTTGTATTATTGCTAAAGCTACCATGTCTACTACAATATTGAATGGCAGTGGTAATGATGGCCATTTTTGCTTCACCGTGATCTTGTTAGGAAGGTTTCTAGTTTATCCCCATTATAGATAATCCTTGCTCTTAATTTTAGATAGATACTACTTATCATTTTAAGAATACTCCATTTATTCCTAAGCATTCTTGTGTCTTTTAAAAAAATCTGTCTTTAAAGTAGATTTCTATAATGGGCATTGTGTTTTGTCAAAGGCTTTTTCTGCATCTATTGATATAGTTATATGATTTTTGTTGGTTTTTTATTGATATGGTCCACTACATTTATAATTTTCCTAATATTGAGCCAGTCCTGTATACTTGGTAGAAATTCCACTTCTTCATAGTGTATGATCTTTGTGATATATTGCTTCAATTTCCTTGCTGGTATTTTGTTTAAGATTTTTGCATCAGGCAGAGCCAAGATGTTAGAGAAAAGCTGGGTAGTTGCCTTCAGAAAGAACATTAACCCAAGGCTCTAAATGAATTCTGGAGTGACAGAACCTCTCTCTCTCTCTCTCTGTATATATATATATATATATATATATATATATATATATATATATATATATATATACACATATATACATATATATATGTATATATATATATTTATATATATAACTTAGAAAGACTTCAGAAAGGTCTGTCTCACTTGGGTAAAGGGGGAACACAAACCAGTACAGATGGTGTCTGGAAAGCTAGTAGGAGGCTCTAAGCCACAGCGCATATCAACAACCAGGGGCCCTCAGTTCTGGCTCAGCGGGTTAGTGGCACAGTAGGCCAGTTGTGAGGTGTCCAGCCCCAGTACGGAAGGCAAAGTGCCAGCTCAGGAACCCCCAGTAAAACAGGCATGACTAGGCTGGGCCACCCCAGCACAGTGGGTAAACCACCAGTACCCCAGGCCCTGGCTATAGAAAGCCAGTGACCAAGCCCCTGGCCCATAATGCAAGAAGCTTGGGATGGTGCCCTCTGTGCCTCAGAAGCATCTTTCAACTTTAAAGGTCACAAAATAGGCTAAAAAATTAGTTAAAAAACAGAAAAGAACCTTGACCATAGAAAGGTACTATGGCAACAGGGAAGATCAAAACACAAACTCAGAAGAGAACAACAATGTAAAAATACCTATATGCGAATCCTCAAAGTACAACATGAATTGGTCTCAAGACCAAAAAGCCTTCTTAGAAGAGCTCAAAAATGATTTTAAAAATCAAATAAGAGAGGCAGAAGAAAAGTTGGGAAAAGAAATGAAAATTATGCAAGAAAAGCCAACAGCTTGGGAAAGGGAGGACAAGAATTGACTGAAGAAAACAATTCCTTAAAACATACAATTGGCAAAATGGAAAAAATCCACTGAAGAAACCAACTCCTTAAAAGGTAGAATTGGGTCTTCCTTTTGGCTGTAGGAGCAACTTGCTTTGTGCTGAAATGGGAAAGTTCATGAAACCCAGGAAGGTGGTTCCGGTCATGGCCAGGTGGTACTCTGGGCACAAAACCATCATTATCAAGAACACTGATGATGGGTCCTCCTACAGGCCCTACAGCCATGCCTTGGTGGCAGGTATTGACCACTACCCTCGAAAAGTGACTGCAGCAATGGGCAAAAAGATTGACAAGAGATCAAAAATCGAGTCTTTCATGAAAGTTTATAACTACAACCACTTTATGCCCACCAAATACTCTGTGGATATCCCATTGGATATCCACAGTTGTGAACAAGAATGTGTACTGTGACCCTGCACTAAAACAGAAGGGGAGGAGGGAGACCAAAGTCAAAGTTTGAGAAAAGATATAAGATGGGCAAAAACAAGTGGTACTTTTAGAAGCTATGGTTTTAGAACTACTGTTTTTGTCAATAAATAAAATGTTTATTAAAAATGAAAAAAGGAGAATTGGCCAAATAGAAAAGGAGGTACTGAAGAAAATAATTCCTTAAAAATTAAAAAATTAAAAAAATTGGGCAAATGGAAGCTAATGACTCTATAAGACATCATGAATCAGAAACAAAATAAAAAGAATGAAAAATTAGAAAACAAAAAAAAAATTAGAAAAACAACTGACTTGGAAAAGAGATCCAGGTGAGACAATTGAAGAATTGTTGGATTTCCTGAAGGCCATGACCAAAAAAAGCCTGCACAGCATCTTTCAAGAATTTATCAGGGAAAACTGCCGTGACACGCTAGAACCAGAGGGTAAAATAGTAATTGAAGGAATCCACTGATACCCTCCTGAAAGAGATCCCAAATGAAAACTCCAAGAAATATTTTAGCCAAATTCTAGAATTATCAGGTCAAGGAGAAAATACTGTAAGTAGTCAGAAAGAAAAAAAATTAAAATCTCATTGAGTCACAGTCAGGATTACACAGGACTTAGCAGCTTCAACGTTAAAGGATTGGGTGGCTTGGAATATGATATTCTAGAAGGCAAAGGGGCTTGGTTTATAACCAAGAATCAACTACCCAGCAAAATTGAGTATAATCTTTCTGTGGGAAAAGATGGACATTCAATGGAATATGGGACTTTCAAACTTTTCTGATGAAAAGGCCAGAGCTGAAATACAAGACTGAAGAGAAGTGTAAAAAGGTAAACTGGAAAAAATGTTATTCAATTAAGGTTAAACTGTTTATATCCCTACAAGAGAATATGATACTTGTAACTCTTGAGAACTGTTAGGGCAGTTAGAAAGAATATATGTAGGTGCAGGGTCTGAGTAGAAGTTGATTTTGATGTGATGATATAAAAAAATTAAGGGAGTAAAAAAAGGATTATACTGGTAGAAGAGTATGGGGGAGGCAGAATAGGATAAATTACATCACATGTGTCAAAGACCTGTTATAGTAAACAGAAAGAAGGGAGGGGGTGAGCATTGTTGGAACCTTACTCTCATCAGATTTGGCTCAAAGAAGGAATAACATACACACTCAGTTGGGTATAGAAATTTATCTTGTCCTATAGAGAAGTCAGAGGAGAAAAGGGAAAGAAGAGGAAGAGGGTTTGATAGAAGGGGCCAAAAGGGAAAGCAAAAGGAAAAGAGGAGAGAAAAGTGATGTGGGTGCTGATAGAAGGGAGGGTAGATTGAGGGAAGTGGCACTCAGAAGTATAACATTGGTGAGGAGGGACAGGGTGAAAGGAAAGAGAAAAGTATAAACTGGGGGGAAAATAGGATGGAGGGAAATACACAGTAATCATAACTGTGAATGTGAATGGGATGAACTCTCCAATAAAATGGAAGCAGATATCAGAGTGGATTAAAAACCAGAAATCTACAATAAACACAATTGAAACAGAGAGATACACACAGAGTAAAGGTAAAAGGCTGGAACAGAATATATTACACTTCAGCTGAATTAAAAAAAAAGCAGGGGTAGTAATCCTGATCTCAGACAAAGCAAAAGCATCTAATACATCTAATTAAAAGAGATGAAAAAGGAACCCACATCTTGCTAAAAGGTACCATAGACAATGAAGTAATATCAATACTAAACATATATGCACCAAATAGTATAGCATCCAAATTATTAGAGGAGACGTTAAGTGAGTTACAGGAAGAAAAAGATCACACAACTATACTAGTGAGAGACCTCAATCTTCCCCTTTCAGGACTAGATAAATCTACCCAAAAAATAAATAAGAAAGAAGTTAAAGAGGTGAATAGAATTTTAGAAAAGTTAGGTATGGTAGACCTCTGGAGAAAAGAGTGGTACAGGGCACCTACACAAAAATTGACCATGTATTAGGGTATAAAAACCTCACAATTAAATTGTAGAAAGGTAGAAATATTAAATGCATCCTTTTCAGATCATGATGCAATAAAAATTACATATAATAAAGGGCCATGGAAAGATATATTAAAAATTAATTGGAAACTGAATAAGCTAATCCTAAAGAATGAATGGGTGAAACAATAAATCATAGAAACAATCAATAATTTCATCAAAGAGAATGACAATAATGAGACAACATTTTATGGGATGCAGACAAATCAGTTCTTCAGGGTGAATTTTATATCTCTAAATATTACATGAATAAAAGAGAGAAAGAACAGATTGGGGATATGGAATTAAAAAATCTAGAAAAAGAACAAATTAAAACTCTCTAGTTCAATTCCAAATTTGAAATTCTGAACATCAAAGGAGAGATTAATAAAATAGAAAGTAAGAAAACTGTTGAAATAATAAATAAAACTAAGAGCTAGTTTTATGAACAAACCCAATAAAATAGATAAATTTTGGTTAATTTGATTAAAAAATAAAGAAGAAAACCAAATTGCCAGTGTCAGAAATGAAAAAGGTGAATTCATCACCAATGAAGAGGAAATTTAAACAATAATTAGGAGCTATTTTGTCCAACTGTGTGCCAATAAATCTAACAATCTAAGTGAAATTGATGAATATTTACAAAAATGTAAATTGCCCAGATTAACAGAAGAGGAAATAAAATACTTAGATAACCTCATTTTAGAAAAAGAAATCAAGCAAGTCATCAATGAACTCCCTAAGAAAAAAATCTCCAGGGCCAGATGAATTTACAAGTGAATTCTACCAAACATTTAAAGCACAATTAATTCCTATACTACACAAACTATTTGGAAAAATACCTGAAGAAGGAGTTCTACCAAATTCCTTTTATGACACAAATAATGGTGCTGATATCTAAACCAAGAAAAGCTGAAACAGAGAAAGAAAATTACAGACCAATTTCCCTAATGAATATTGATGCAAAAATTTTAAATAAAATATTAGCAAAGAGATTGCAGCAATTTATCATGAGGATAATACACTATGACCACGTAGAATTTATACCAGGAATGCAGGGCTGTTTCAGTATTAGGGAAATTATTAGGATATTTGCCCATATCAATAACAAAACTAACAGAAATTATATGATTATCTCAATAGATGCAGAAAAGGGTTTTGACAAAATACAGCTCTCATTCCTGTTAAAAACAGTGGAAAGCATAGGAATAAATGAAGTAGTATGTATCTAAAACCATCAGCAATCAACATATGTATTGGGGATAAGCTAGAAACCTTTCTGAGGATGTCCATTGTCATCAGTGTTATTTAGTATTGTACTAGTAGTGTTAGCTTTAGAAAAAAAAGAAAAAGAAAGTGAAATAATTAGAACAGACAGATTCTTCTTTCACAATATGACTAATGTGGGAATATGTTTAACATGATTGTACATATAATAATGTATATCAGATTATTTGCTGTCTTAAGGAGGGGGGAAAGAAAGGAGGGACAGATAAAAATTTAGAACTTAAAATCTTATAAAAATGAATGTTGAAAATTATCTTTACATGTGACTGGAAAAAATAAAGTAGTATTAAGTGGAAAAAAGAATAAGAAAAAGGTAATGTGTGGATGAAATAAAACTAACATGGAATAAGATAAAGCTAGTAGTGGAATGAATGTAGCTCAATCATCTTCTAGTTTGGATAAGCTACTTCATCTCAATGAATATTAGTTTTCTCATCTGTGAAGTAGATTTAAGTAATACTGAATATATTGTAAACTGTGAAGGGCTATGTAAATAAAGGTGGTAGTAATGTTAAAAAAAGACAATCAACTTTGAAAGATTTATGAACTCTGAACAACACAATGGAATGAAGCAGAGTTACAGAGGACTCATGAAGAAATATGCTGTCCCACCTCCAGATAGAGAGGTGATAGACTCAGAGTGCAAATTGAAGCATATTTTTCTCTTCTGGACATGGCTCATTTTGAAATTCGTTTTGCTTGACTATACTATATATTTTTTTAACAAAAAGGAGACTTTTTTTCATTTTCTTTTTTAAAAATTTATTTAGTATTTTATTTTTTTCCTAATGGTATAAACAATTTTTGGCAGTTATTTTTAAAACTTTGAGTTTTAAATTATCTCCTTTCCTCTCTCCCTATCCCTGCCTCATTAAGAAGAGAAGTAGTTTGATGTAGGTTATGCATGTGTAGTCATTCAAAACATTTCCATAATGGTCATGCTGTGAAAGAAAACATAGACCAAAGTGGGGGGGGGGGCTAAAGAAAAATAAAGAAAGTAAAAAAGTGCTTCAATCTGTATTCAGATACCTTCATTTATTTTTCTGGGGCTGGATAGCATTTTTCATCACAAATCCTTCAGAGTTTTCTTAGATCATTGTACTGCTGACAATAGGTAAGTCGTTCACAGCTGATCATCTTACAATATTGTTTTTACTTTGTACACAGTACATTTCACTTTACATCAGCTCATGAAAATCTTTCCAGATTTTTCTATGAGTATCCTGATCATCATTTCTTATAGCATGATAGTATTCCACCATAATCACATAGCACAACTTGTTCAGCCATTCCCCAGCTGATGGGCATCCTATCAATTTCCAATTCTTTGCCCCCAGAAAAGAGCTGCTATAAATATTTTTGTACACATAGGTCCTTTTCCTTTTTGTTTTTTAAAACTCACTTTGGATACAGATCTGGTAGTGATATTGCTAGGTCAAGGGGTATGCATGTTTTATAGCCCTTTGAGCATAGTTTCAAATTGCTCTACAAAATGTTTGAATCTCTTCAAACTCCACTCACAGTGGATTAATGTCTCATTTTCCCCACATCCACTCTACCATTTGTCATTTTCTTTTTCTGTCCTATTAGCCAATGTAACAGGTATGAGGTAATACCTTAGAATGGTTTTAATTTGCATTTCTCTAAACAATAGTGAGTTAGAGCATTTTTTAAATGGCTATAGATAGTTTTGATTACTTCATCTGAAAACTGTCCATAACTTTTGATAATTTATCAATTGGGGAATGGCTCTTATTTTTATAAATTTGACTCAGTCTCTGTATGTTTGAGAAAGGAAACCTTTATCAGAGAAAACTGCTTCAAAATTTTTTTCACCATTACTATTGCTAGCTGTATTTCCCTCCATCCTATTACTCTCTCCAATTTATTCTATATCATCTCTCCTTTAACCCTGTCCCTCCTCAAAAGTGTTTTGCTTCTGACTACCCCTTCCCCCAATCTGCCCCCCTTCTATTACCCACCCCTTTCTTATTCCTTCCCTTTCTACTTTCCTGTAGAGTAAGATTTCTATACCCAATTGAGTGTGAACATTATTCTCTCTTTGAGCCAAGTCTGATGAAAGTAAGGTTCACTCACTCCTCTCTCCTCACTCGTCTTCCCCTCCACTGAAAACCTTTTTATTGCCTCTTTTATTTGATAGTTGACCCCATTCTATCTTTCCCTTCCTCTTTTCCAGTGTATTCCTCTCTCACCCCTTAATTTTATATTTTTAGATATCATCCTTTCATATTCACACCTGTGCCCTTTGTCCATATATACTCCTTCTAACTGCTCTAATAATGAGAAAGTTCTTGTAGATTACAAGTATCATCTCCCCATGTAGGATTGTAAACAGTTTAACTTTATTAAGTCCCTTATGATTTCCCTGTCCTATTTACCTTTTTATGCTTCTCTTGAGTCCTGCATTTGAAAGTAAAATTTCTATTCAGCTCTGGTCTTTTAATTAAGAATGCTTGAGAGCCCTTTATTTCATCAAATATCCTCTCCCCCCCAAAAGATTACACTCAGTTTTGCTGGGTAGGTGATTCTTGGTTGTAATCTTAGTTCCTTTGCCCTCCAGAATATCATATTCAAACTCACCAATCCTTTAGTGTAGAAACTGCTAAATCTTATGGTATCCTGACTGTGGCTCCATGATACTCCATGATACTTGAACTTCTTCTTTCTGGCTGCTTGCCCTTGACCAAAGAGCTCTGGAATTTGGCTATAATATTCCTGGGAATTTTCATTTTGGGATTTCTTTCAGGAGGCGATTGGGGGATTCTTTCAATTTATATTTTCCCTCCTGGTTCTAGAATATCGGGGCAGGTTTCCTTGATAATTTCTTGAAAGATGATGTCTAGGTTCTTTTTTTGATCATGGCTCTCAGGTAGTCCAATCATTTTTAAATTATCTCCCCTGGATCTATTTTCCAGGTCAGTTTTTTTCCCAGTGAGATATTTCACATCATCTCCCATTGTTTCATTGTTTTGGCTGTTTTATTGTTTCTTGATTACTCATAAAGTCATTAACTTCCATTTGTTACATTCTAACTTTTAAGGAATTACTTTCTTCATTGAGTTTTTGTGCCTCTTTTTTCCATTTGGCCAATTCTGCTTTTTTAAGGCATTCTTCTCCTCACTGGTTTTTTGTATCCCATTTACCATTTGGACTATTCTGTTTTAAGGTGTTATTTTCTTTAGTATTTTTCTTTTGTGTCTACCTTACCAAGCTGTTGACTAATTTTCATGAATTTCTTGCATCACTCTTATTTCTCTTCTCAATTTTTCTTCTACCTCCCTTTCTTGATTTTCAAAATTCTTTTTGAGCTTTTCTGTGGCCTGAGACCAATTCATATATTTCTTGGAGGCTTTGGATGTAGGAGCTTTGACTTTGTTTTCTTGTGTTTTGTTCTTCCTTGTCACCATAATAATTTTCTACAGTCAATTTTTTCTGTTGTTTGCTCATTTTCCCAGCCCATTACTTGATTTTTAACTCTCTATTAAAGTAGGGGTCTGCTTCCATGGTGGAGGGCACACTGTCCCAAGCCTTACTGGTTTTGAGCAGTTGTTTTCAGAGATGCTTCTATGGACCTATAAGTTTTCAGTTCTTCCAAGGTGGTATGATCTAAACAAAGGTGTTTCCTACACTTCTAG
Source organism: Trichosurus vulpecula (assembly GCF_011100635.1). Lineage (NCBI taxonomy): Eukaryota > Metazoa > Chordata > Mammalia > Diprotodontia > Phalangeridae > Trichosurus > Trichosurus vulpecula. Next base: position 219,902,478 of record NC_050578.1, on the reverse strand, counting down.
CCTGTGCTCTGGTCTGTGAGTGACCTCAGACAGTCTTTTCTGGCCTGCAACTGTGAGGAGTTCTGCTGTGGCTACAAGGTCATGTGTGCTAGTGCTTCTGCTCATCCTTGGACTGCCATGCAGGACTGCAACTCGGATCCAAGCATGGGCAAAGCAAAAGAATCCTGCATCAGTGCTAGCAAAGAGACCCCCATAATCTCCTTCTGACCAACTTTTTTACCCCCTTACCATCTGTGGGTTGAGAGCTCCAGAAGCAACCACTTCCACTGCTGATTCAATGACTCCCAAGGCCTGCTACTGGTTTGCTGGGGCTAGAGATGTGCTGGTGTGGCCCATACTGAACTGTGCTTCACTCTCACCCAGGTATGACAGACCTTAGTTGTCTTTGGCATCTCTGGCCTGAGAGGTCTGGAACCACTACTGCTGCCATGGATTCAGTTGCCCGAGGCCTGCTCCTGGTCTGCTGGTGCCTGGTCTGCACTGAACTGTTCTCCTCTTTCACCTGGTACACCAGACATTTCCTGCCAACCTTCCAAGTTGTCTTGGACTGGAAAATTTATTTCACTCCATCTTTTTGTGGGTTCTGCTGCTCTAGAATTTGGTTAGAGTCATTATTTAAAGGTATTTGGATACCTTGGCTTTGAACTCTTTGTTAAAGTAGGGGTTTGCTTCCATGATGGACAGCACACTGTCCCAAGGTTCAGGGGTTTTGTGCAATTGTTTTTTTTGGTTGCAAGGTATTTGGTATAGAGCTCAGATGGGTACCTGCCTTTACTCCCCCATCTTGGCTCTACCTTCAAAAAAGATTATTGCATCAATATACATTAGGGAAATTTGTCTATAATTTTCTTTCTCTGTTTTGGTTTCCCTCATTTGGTCTCCATCACAAAACCACATTTATGTCATAAAAGGAATCTGATAGGACTTCTTCTTTACCTATTTTTTCCAAATAGTTTATATAGAATTGAAATTTATTGTTCTTTAAATATTTGGTAGTATTTGCTTGTAAATCTATCTGTTCCTGGAATTATTTTTCTTGAGGAGATCATTTATGACTTGTTCAATTTCTTTTTCCAAGATAGGATTATTTACATATTCTATTTCCTCTTCTGTTAATCTGGGCAATTTATATTTTGTAAATATTGATTGATTTCATTTAGATTATTAGTTTCTTTGGCTTACAAGTGAGCAAAAGCTTATAATTATTTTAATTTCATTTTCATCGGATATTTACTCATCTTTTTTCCTTTTTGAGATAGCAATTTGGTTTTCTTCTTTATTTTTAAAAAAATCAAATTAGCCAATGGTTTATCTATTTTCATTGTTTTATTCATAAAATGAGTTCCTAGATTTAAGAGTTCAATTACATTTTTACTTCAATTTTATTATCTCTCCTTTGACTTTCATGATTTATATTTTGGTGTTTAATTGGGAATTTTTATTGTCTCTTTTTCTTTAAGTTGTATTCCCAATCCATTGATCTGTTCTTTTTCTCTTTTATTGATATAGGCATTTCAGATTGTCAGTATCTTTCCTAATATGTTGTGTCCAGAACTGAACACAACACTCCAAATGTGCTCTGGTCATTTCCCTCTTCCTTGAATCCACATCTCCTGTATAAAGTTCTACCTTGATTCCTACTTCTTGCATTAAGAGGTTTTTGGGTGCTTAAAGGTTTTACCAGTGGAATTCAAGATTCCTTAAGTTATCCTGTGCTGTAAGAGCTTCAGATATGGTTCTGGCACATGATCATACCTCTTTTTGAGAACCTGCTTAATTTAGTTCAAAGTGGTTTATCACCAGTAGGATGGCCACCTGGCATCAAAACAGTAGTTTCAGAACTCATGATAGTGTCAGGGAGACATCAAAGGAAGCAAATGGTTCTAAGGATCATGCAGTTTTAAGACTGCATATCTGTAATAGTGGAGGTAGGGGAAAGGGTGCCATCCCACATTTTGAAGATGCTAAAGTAGCCTGATTTCTGAAAGGCATCAGAATATGTAATGGAAATGCCTTGAAAAGATTTAGAACATGTGGTAAAGTTTTATAACAACTTCTGATAGCCACATGGTAAAGAGGAATTTCTTTGATGGGTTATGGATCAGAACTGGGGTGTATCTTAAAAGAGAATTATTCGGATATTGTAATTTTCTTTGTGCACTTTATGGACTTGCTGGTACTGTAGAAGGAGGTTTAACTGGTTCCTGAGGGCATGTCAGTGGGGGTTGTGCATCAGGCCCTTCATTCCTCAGAGCCAGTATGAAACAAGAGTGCTTAGCCCATCCTTATGAGTTTGAGAAAGCAAAAAGACTGAATGATGAGAAGGTCCAGGAGTAGAGGACATGCCAAGTTTTTGGCCAGTGAGTCCAGCATTCAGTTTCTAAGGAAGGACTTTAAAGATTCAGCTGAACATTAGCTGAGACTCAGACTCATCAGTTGTTGCGCCAAATTTGAATGTGAGCTTGGTGGTGGTGAATGCTATGTAGAAACTGCATTATGTTGGAGTCTACTCTCCCCAGCAGCCAAGGTAGTATAGGTGAGAGTGTGCTTCTTCTTCAGAGATTAGAGAGTGGGGAATTGGTTCTTTTCTGTTTGCTATATCTTCAAAGTAAACATACCTGTGTAGGATCTAATTGATATTATTTGGACAAATGGAACTGGGGTAGTAATCATGTCAGCTAACAGCACAGAAACATATTGCAGTGGGGCCTTAACCCATCGAATTAGATAAAAACAACCTCTTGGCTGCTCAGGAATGCTTTAGAACTCTGAGCAGAGATGTGACTGTCAAAACTCTGGAATAGTAAGACCAGGTCATGACTTTATGTAAATATTAACTTAACTATTATGACTCTAAATTGAACTGGATCCTCATCCAGGGATCAACAGATGGATCTAATTCCAGAGTAGCTAAACCATATCATGTATTTTTGGCATAAATCAAACTATAATACAAAGGGAATTACAGCTACATGGAAAGATGGTTCTGACTGTTTTTGGAAAGACAAAGAAGGGAATTAATTTCCTTGTGTCCAAAGGTAACAAGAAACCTAATGAGACATTTTCAATTCATATTATAAAACTTATTAATATGATTTGCAAAAAGACCACCATGAAAATAATTATAGCTGAAGATGGTGGCTGGAAAGCAGGGACTTGTGTGAACTCCCTGCCAGGTCCCTCCAAAAACCTATAAAAATGGCTCTGAACAAATTCTAGAACTGTAGAACCCACAAAATAGCAGAGGGAAGCAGGGCTCCAGCCCAGGACAACCTGGATGGTCACTGGGTGAGGTCTATCGTGTATGGAGCTGGGAGCGGAGGGGAGCAGCAGGACCAACCAGACCAGGAGCCAGGCAGAACAGGCCCTAGCACCCTGAATTAGTGAGCTGTGGCAGTTACCAGACTTCTCAACCCACAAACACCAAAGACAACAGAGAAGGTTAGTGGGAAAATCTGCTGGGACAGAGTGGAAGGAGTTTGCGGTTCGGCCACCTCCCCAGGGGTAGCGGAGCTAGTGCAGCTACAGAACTATGGCTGCAGTTGCTTCTGGCCCCAGGCCCACCTTGTGGGAGGAATTAAGTGGTGGATCAGAGCAGGACTGCAGAGCCTGCTTAAGATTTTCATCAGGTCCGGGTTGGCAGTTCTTGGGGAAGGAGGAGTGCTGGTGTGGCAGAGCTAGCTGAATAGAAATAGCTTTGAAAAAACAGCTCATCCCCTCAAGCCTGGAACAAAGTACTCTTTACTCTACAGTCATACCCCAATGAAAAACTCAAGGGTCAAGGAAGTAGGCTGGGAACATGGCCAGGTGGCAAAAATGCACTCAGATTCAGTCTCAGACTTTGGAATCTTTCTTTGGTGACAAAGAAGACCAAAACATACAGCCAGAAGAATTCAACAAAGTGCAAAAGCCTACATCAAAAGCCTCCAAGAAAAACATGAACTGGTCACAGGCCATGGAAGAGCTCAAAAAGGATTTGGAAGAGCAAGTTAGAGAAGTAGAGGAAAAATTGGGAAGAAAAATGAGAAGGATAAGAGAAAACCATGAAAAACAAGTCTATGACTTGCTAAAGGAGACCCCCCAAAATACTGAAAAATATACTGAAGGAAACAACACCTTAAAAATAGACTAAGTCAAATGGTGAAAGGGCTCCAAAAAGCCAATGAGGAAAAGAATGCCTTGAAAGGCAGAATTAGCCAAGTGGAAAAGGAGGTCCAAAAGGCCACTGAAGAAAATACTATCTTAAAAATTAGATTGGAGCAAGTGGAAGCTAGTGACTTGATGAGAAATCAAGATATTATAAAACAGAACCAAAGGAATGCAAAAATGGAAGACAATGTGAAATATCTCATTGGAAAAATCACTGACCTGGAAAACAGATCCAGGAGAGATAATTTAAAAATTATTGGACTACCTGAAAGCCATGATCAAAAAAAGAGCCTAGATATCATCTTTCAAGAAATTATCAAGGCGAACTGCCCTGATATTCTAGAGCCAGAGGGAGAAAATTCAATAAAGGGGGATAGGTTAGGAAGGAGCAAAATATAGTTAGTCTTTCACAACATGAGTATTGTGGAAGGGTTTTACATAATGATACGCATGTGGCCTATGTTGAATTGCTTGACTTTGTAGGGAGGGTGGGTGGGAAGGGAAGAGGGGAGAGAATTTGGAACTCAAAGTTTTAAAAACAGATGTTCAAAATCAAAAGAAAAAGTTTTTGCATGCAACTAGAAAATAAGATACACAGGCAATGGGGCATAGAAATTTATCTTGCCCTACAAGAACGGAAGGGAAAAGGGGGTGGGAGGGGAGTGGGGTGACAGAAGGGAAGGCTGACTGGGGAACAGGGCAACCAGAATATATACCATCTTGGAGTGGGGGGGAGGGTAGAAATGGGGAGAAAATTTGTAATTCAAATTCTTGTGAAAATCAATGCTGAAAACTAAATATAATAAATAAATTAAATTTAAAATTTTTTTTAAAAAAAAGACTTCATTGAGCCACACAATCTGGAGTGTAGAAAGGGGTTCTTTGACTTCTTTCACTTTGTCTTCAACAGGGATGAATATGAATACTCAAAGTTTTAAAAACAGATGTTCAAAAACAAAAAAAAGGAAAATTTTTGCATGCAACTAGGAAATAAGATACACAGGCAATGGGGTGTAGAAATTTATCTTGCCCTATAAGAAAGTAAGGAAAAAGAGGATGGGAGGGGAGTGGGGTGACAGAAGGGAGGGCTGACTGGGGAAGGGGGCAACCAGAATATATGCCATCTTGGAGTGGGGGGGGGAGGGTAGAAATTGGGAGAAAATTCTCAATTTAAACTCTTGTGAAAATCACTGCTGAAAAGTAAATATATTAAAGAAATTAAATAAAATTAAAAGCGAAAAAAGAACCATTAAAACAAAATAATTATAGCTTATGTGTCAAGCTATTTCATAAAGAATGAGATAGTAGAGAAATATTACCAACAACTCAATCAGACTATCTGATTTAAAATTGGTTATTTCAATAAGCATTGGCGAGAAGAGTGGAAAATATGTTGGGAAATATGGTTGAAGAGGAAGCAATGAAAAAGTCCAAGGGTTTGTGATATGATTGATTAGTTCATAAAAGTGTTTCACTAGCAGCTAAGACTGTGTAGTGACTTTGAATGTTGTATCTGAGCATGCTACATCACTCAACTGAACATGTGTAAAAGCCCCTGTTGAGAGAGACACATGCCTGAGAATCCACCTGACTTTTTCTGAAAACGTATAGTTTGCATTCCCATTTCCTTGTGTTTCTTAACCTTTATTTTCCCCTAATGACTTCCTGGAATCCCGAGTATGGGTTTGGATTTCCAATAACTCATAACTTGTGTGGATCGAGTCCCCTTTGGGTCCTCCATCGGGCTCTACTTCTTCACTTGACTTTCCCTCTCAAAAATTCACTCAAATCAAACACCATTAAACACATTGAAAACAAAATTAAAAAGCTATGCAATCTGAAGTCATAAGCTCAAACTTGTCCTACTGTCTTCTGTGACATGGCAGGCTAGAACACCTGAACAATTTTGAAAGGAAATACTTTCAGGCTTCTATATTTTAAACTCAGAGGCACAAGAACAAATCATCTCATCAAATTCCAAAACCTCTTGTCCCCTCGCATGACCAGGGAGTGAAAAATCCTTATTAGCCAACAGCCAACTAAATGAATATTTCAACTGTCCTATGGCAAAACTCTGTGTCTGGCATCATAAATACTTTTACAAACCAGGGAAATTTTATCAGGAGCCTTGAAAACCTTGTCAATACTGCCTTCATGTTTGGATGTTTCTCCTCACTGTGAATGGTCCTTTTATTCTAATATCTGGAGTTTCTACTAAGCTAACTTTCATAAATGGTCTATCAGTCTCAGGTGTGTAAATATGTAATTATTACAGGTTATGGCTCAACCCCAAACGTGTCTGGTGAGGTGAGGAGAACCAATTTTCATGCCTAGAGATTGCTGTCACAACTGCAATTTCTACATATTGGTGCCAGAACAATTTTGGAGAACTTTCATGGCATATCATATTTTCTAGTTTGGCTCTGTTGCTATCCAATCTTGTTTCTCATTTTTTTAAAATTCTAGACAAACAGAAGCAAAGAAAAAATAAATGAAGGCCCCTGAAAATTTAGAGAAATCCTTAGACAGCTCATCTGTATGTTTGTAATTTTCTCAACACTAGTGGATTTCAAATAGTATTTTAATGATGTAGGTTATGTCTGGTGTTAAGGTTCTCAAGGGGTTATATCCCAAATGCTATGAAGCCCAAAATAAATATGGTGCTACCATTCAAAGATAATTCCTTGGGACCTAAAGTTATCTTCTTCTTGCATCAGTAGGTACCGTTACTGTTCTTGGCTTTGCAATAAAATTACTTAGTTCTGATTTTTGATTTGTAGCTCATTTCAGATACACCTGGCTATTCCTCTTGCTGTGTCAGATTTTATATTGATTTCAGTTTTACATAGGGCTTTAATGCATCCCTTTTTATTATTTTAGGAACAAGGTACATTCCTGATTTGGATCTTTATGTTCCAGCCTTGTACTTCTAAATTAAATCAAAGATTTGGAAGTGAGCTATGTGCATGGAGCATTATTATAACTTGTTAGTAAACAAATTCTAATCCACCACAGATCGAATTATACACCCTGAAGCATCACTACAAATGGTAAGAGCCTGATAGAACATTTTTAGGTAAGGACACATTAGGTAAAGATCTCTGTCAACATATAGGGGCATTTGTTTCATATATTACTGGAATTTCACTGACACATTTATTTGTTGATGTAGTGGAGAGAGAATTGAACTTGATATCAGGATGGCTGGGTTTGAATCCCAGATCTGACTAACTAGCTATGTGTGTGATCATGGGTAAGTGATTGAACCTCTGTGATTCTGACTTCATCTGTAAAATGAAGATAATATTTTTCACTAAAAATTATGGGAGGAAAGTAATTTATGAAATTTAAATTGTGATATTGAGTTATTAGTATTCCTATTATGTGATTATTATGATTATGTTACCAACGTAAATGAGACTTGAAGTTTTAATTCATCTAGTATTTTGATGGGCCACTATGTACAGGGTCCTGTCCTAGCCACTGGTGATACAAAGAAAGAAAAAAAAGAAAAATAGTCCTCAAGCCGGGGAATTATTCCTTTGTCCTCAAGGCAATAAGAAATCTTGCCCATGTGTGAGTAGGGAGTCATGGTCAGCCATGTCTTTTAAGAAAATCATTTTTGAAGGTTTTTAAAAACAGTTCAGAGGGAAGAGAGACTGGATATCTAGTTAAGAGGCTTTTGCAATAGTTCAAGTGAGAAGAGATGTGAACTTGAATGGTGGTTGTGTGAATAGACATAAGAGGAAATGTGACTTATTTTGTAGATGTGAAAGTGGCAAAATTTGGCAGTTGACTGGATTGATAGATAAAGATGTAGAGACGATTAGAGGTCAGCTCCAGGACTGCAAAATAGGGTGCTGGGAAGGATGGTGGGGCCAACAGAAATAAAAATTATTGAGATAAACAGTTTTTGGTTGAAGGGCTGGGAAAAGATGAATTTTCTTTTGGACTTGTTGAGTTTGAAATGTCCAGGTGAAAATATCCAATAATTGGTGATGTGTGGATTAGAATTCAGGGCTTCATTTATAGACTTGGAAGTCATCTGAATGGAGATGTAAATGGGATTCATGGAAGCTAATGATTTGATTAAGTTGCAGAAAAAGAAAAAGGGCAACTATGTGGTACAGTGGATAGAGTGCAGGCCTTGGAGTCAGGAAGACTCATCTTCCTGAGTTCAAATCTGTTCTTAGAGACTTAGTAACTCTGTGACCCAGGGTAAGTCACTTTGCCTCAGTTCACCTTAGTATTTGCCTCAGTTTTCTCAACTATAAAATGAGCTGGAGAAGGGAATGGCAAACACTCCAGTATGTTTGCCAAGACAACAACAAATGGGATCATGAGTCAAACACATTTGAAAATTACTGAACATATAGAAAAAAGGGCCTATGACAGAGGCCTTGGAACACAAGGTTAGTAGGGAGCACAGGGATCATGATCTGGCAAAAGAGGCTGAGAAGGAAAGTCAGACTAGTACTAGGAGAGAGCAGTGCCATGAAAACTTGTGAAGAGAAAGTATCCAAGAAGAGTGAGTGATCCACTGTGTCACATTCTATATAGAGGCAAAAAAATCACTCAGTCAACTAACAAACACCGATCAAGAACCAATTATTTTTCAGTCATTTTGCTAGATGCTCAAGATAAAAAGACTGAAACAATTTCTATTCTCGAGGAATTTAAATGAACACTATCAAATGCAATTAAGAAATTAGTGGTAACTTTGGAAAGAATAGTTGTGGTGGAGTGATGGGGTCAAATATCAGATTGTAATAAGTTAAACAGAGGGAGGGGAGAAACTAGATTCAACAAGGGTAGCCCCCTCCTCCTTTTTCCCCGAGAGCTTGACTGGGAAAGGGAAAAGATGTAGTACGATAACTTGAGAGGATGTCGGGTTAAAATGAAGGCTTTTAAATGATGGAACAAATCTAAGCCTATTTGCAAGCAGGAAAGAAGAATTTTGATAAGGAGATTAAGGATTGAAAGAGCTTTTCATTTGGGAAAGCATCAGAATGGCAAGAAGGCATGGGATCAGAGGAAGAAGTAGAGGTGTTGGCCATGGAAAAAAGGACTATCTTGTTTTTAGAGACTGGAGCAAAGACACCAAGGGATAATTTTGAGGAATTCTGAATTGGAGAACAGGAAAAGAAGGGAGCCCACAGGGAAAGAATTTCTTTTGTCAGAAATAGGATGTAAAGTCCTCTCTTGAGAGGGAATGATGAGGTAGGAGGTGTTGAGATATTGACTCAGCAGTATATAAATCTTTATTTGATTAGAGCATTCTTTTTCCTTTTAGTCATAAAGAACTGACTATAGACACACAGCGTGTCATACTTAGGTTCCTTTCTAAACTGAACAGTATTTCACTATTTTATATTCTTTCTTATCGAACTTAGAAGAGAAGAAAAATGAGTTTAGAGTTGAGAATAATAAGAGGAAAAACTTATATTTAAGATAATTTCTTTTATTTTGAACTTAACAAGTATTAACAAATGCAAACAATAGACAATTTTTTGGAAATTAGAAATATAATATGTACATATAAAATTTAACAGGACGGTAATGATTTCTTAATTTGTGTCTTCATCTATACTTCTCTTTTTGTTTTGTGAATTTTAAAATTGTTGCTCGATGATTCCCCTCACCCTTTTCTATCACTTACCAGTAGGCTCCTTCTCCCCATTCACATTGGAAGCCCTTTTTTTGTAACAGATATTTATAGTCAAAGAAAACAAATCAATAAATCAGCCATATCTGATAATATATTTCTCATTCTGTACATCCAGTACATTACTTCCTTGCCAAGAAGTGTTAGGCAATATTTTTTCATCAATCTTTTGATGACGTGATTTGTCATTGCTTTAGTCTGATTACTGAGATCTTTCAGTTATTTCTCCTCGTATGGCTATGGAGATCATTGCGTAAACTGATCTAGTTCACTCTGTATCAGCTAATGAAACCTTTTCGTATTATGCCAAAGCAGTCAAATTCATCACTTCTTACAGCACAGTAAATTGCCCCTATTTTCCTATATGACAGTTTGCTTAGCTATTCCTTCAGCTATTGAAGGTAGCAATATGCAAACAGCTTATGATTACAGCAGGTTGGGCAAAAGCTTTCCACTATTTTGCCTAGAAACAGCACAGTTTCCATAGGAAATTTCCTACATTTCTTCAGGGAACAATATCAAACCAAATGATGGCCCTTTGCAATAATGCCAAATTTGAGGAGCAAAATACAATGAGATGATGTAGAATCTAGATTCCCCATATCTTCTCTCTTGTGATTTTAGAGCCCAAGGGTCTTATTGGAAACCAGGAGTTTCCTTATAGTCAATTATCATGAGGTGGATAACATGTTAACTTATGGAAGATGGTTCTTTGAGAAGTCAGGGATCACAAAGCAGATTCTATTGCTTTGGAAGGGATTAACAATGGTGGTTACTTGGCGGAACAGCATTTACACATTTGAATATAGTCTTTGCATATATTTAAGAAAGGTTCCTATGGTAGAAGTAAACTATTATTTTCTCCTTTACATGCTTTTTCACATTGTGACAATGGTCAAATGGGCAAATCATAGAATATTGATGGTTTATGTGGAAAAATTTGAGGAAGTAAATTTGTTCATGTCTGCTTTGTTTATTGGCACCCTGACATGGTGCATAAGATCCAAGAACTGGAGTAAAATAGTGAAATGGGCATATAGGAGGTGATCAGTGAATGTTTTCCTGAGTACATCAATAAACATATCCAAATGTTAGTCCTTTATTCTATTTTAACCTCCCTTTCTTCTGTCTAATAGGAACTCTTTGCAAGACAGATGTCTGGCAATAACTGCACTGCTGTGACTGAATTCATTCTTTTGGGGTTAACAGATGATCTAACCCTCCATGGCATCCTCTTTGTGATGTTTCTGGGTGTTTATGCTGTCACCTTAGTTGGTAACCTTACCATAATCATACTGATCAGAAAGAGCTCCCAACTTCATACTCCAATGTACCTTTTCCTCAGCAACTTGGCTTTTGTGGATATTGGATTTTCCTCATCTGTCACACCTCTCATGCTCATCAACTTCCTGGCAGATAAGACTCCAATCCCTCCTGGAGGCTGTGTAGCCCAATTTTGTTTTGCAGCCACATTTGGTTCAGCTGAGTGCTTCCTGCTGGCAGTGATGGCCTATGATCGATATGTGGCCATCTGTAACCCTTTGCTATATTCCACTAATATGTCTACTGCAGTCTGTACTCTGTTACTTATCACATCCTATCTGTTTAGTTGTATAAATGCTTGGATCTTCACTGGTTGCTTATTGAATCGTTCCTTCTGTGGACCCAATAAAATCAATCACTTTTTCTGTGATTATTCACCACTTTTGAAGCTTTCCAGATACCAAGATGATCTTGCTGAAATTCTTCCTGCTCTTTCTGGTGGGTCTGTACTTGTAATCACAGTGTTAATTATAATAGTCTCTTATGTATACATTCTCTTCTCTGTCCTGAAGATAAGGTCCACAGAGGGGAGATCCAAAGCTTTTTCAACTTGCACCTCCCATCTCACAGCAGTGACTGTGTTCTATGGGACCCTTACATTCATTTATATGATGCCTAAATCTAGCTACTCAACAGATGAAAATAAAGTAGTGTCTGTTTTCTACACTGTAATGATTCCCATGTTGAACCCCCTGATCTATAGTTTAAGGAACAATGAAGTAAAAGGGGCCCTGAGGAAACTGCTAAGTAGGAATCACTTTCTTTCATAAATTCAACTAAATATAGAAAATATTTATTAAGCGCATAATACGAACCTGGCAGTACTACGTTTGAAGAATACAAGGACAAAAATCAAAGTCCTTACCTGTAAGGAGATATAATGACTATTATTGTAATGATTATAATTATTGTATGTAATGATTATTAATACCAATAAATGGGTAGAAAAGGTAAATGTATGTATATGTATGTATGTTTCATCTAATGGATTAAATTGATGAACTTAAATGTTTATCCAAAGGCTCTGAAAATACATGCAGTGTTCCACAAACATGGAATCCAACAAAGGAGTAAGGAGAGGTGTATTCTCATAGCTTTCCTTTTTGTCTATGATTTGTTTGGTAATCTTGCAGCATTTTTTCAATTCATTTGTGGTGGTTGTTTTGATTTACATTTTTATAGTCATTTGATGTATTATTTTTTTTGCCTCTTCTTGCTCACTCTGCATTAGGTCATGTAAATCATTTCTATGTTTCTCTATATTCATCATATTTATTGTTTCTTACAGCACAGTAATATTCTATTACTCTTGTTTGCCACAATTTGTTTAGCCATTCCTTAATCAATGAGAATCGCTTTGTTTCCAGTTCTTTACTACCACAAAACTGCTGGCATAAATATTTTGGAATATATGGAACTTTATACTAATGACATCCTTGAGGTATTTGCTTTCCAAATGCATCCTTTGTTCTATGAGAAACCTCTTTGGAAGCAGTGAGGAGAAAAAGATATTGGAAGAAATTTAGGTCATGTAAAAACAAAAGATATCAATACAAATTATTTAAAAAATAAGGATCATTACAACCTGGCCCCTTCCTACCTTTCTGGTCTTATTCTTTACTTCCCATCCATTCATCGTGCAATTTAGCTACACTGGACTATTTGCCTTTCCCCACACATGACACTCCACCTTTTGTCTTTCCACTAACTCTCTCACATCCATGGACTGTTTTGTTCTCCCACCTCTGCCACTTAGTTTCCTGGGCTTTTCTTAAGATAGTTTAAAATCCACTTTTTGTGAGAAGCCTTTTCTGGTCTCTCAAGTTAATAGTAGTAGCTTCTTCTCTAAGATTACTTTCCATCTACTCTGTTTATAATTTGTATGTACCTGGCATCTCTCCCAATAGAATAGGAGCTCCTGGATGGCAAGGATTGTTTTTTGATTTTCTTTATATTCTAAGTTAATGCATAGTGTTTGACATACAATAATCATTTCAAATACTTGGTGCCTGACCACCTTCTTGGTTATTCTCCTTTGGGTGGTCTCCAGATTTTCAATATTTTCCTAAAGTATTTAGGCCAGTAGTGAACATGGTATTCTACATCTGGTGTGATCAAGACAAAGTACAATGGAACTATCACCTTTCTAGTTTCCAATTCAGTGTTTCTTTTAATTAAGCCTAAATTTCCATTAGCCACTCTAGCTGGCTCAAGTTAAACTGTTTACATTCTTATATGGGAAAATCATTCATGTAACTCCTTTACTAGGACACTTAGAGGGAGTCTACATAGACAGAGGGCATGAGTGCAAGACAACTTTGTTAGGATGTTCTCCAAAAATATATGAAGGGTAAGAAAGATGGGTGCAGTAGGAGAAGAGGGAAGGGAGAGTTGGAATCAGGTAAATTTTCTCAAATAAAAAAGGCACACAAGAAAGATCTATTATAGTGAAGGGTAAAATGGTGGGGGGCTGATAGGCAGTGCTTGAACCTCCCTTTCATGGGAACTGGCTCAAAGAGGGAAAAATATATATACACACTTGATTGAGTACGGAAAGCTATCTTTACCTAATAAGGGAATAGTACAGGAAGAGGATAATAGATATGGTTTAGGGGTGATAAAAGAGAGGGAAAATTAAGGGAGCAGTGGTGAGAAACCAAATAAACTTGAAGAGGGACAAGCAAAAAGAGAAAGAAGAATAAATGGAAAAAACAGGATGGAGAGAGATACTGTCAGTAATAACTGTGATTGTGAATTAGATGAATTCACTAATAAAATGGAAGTGAATAGAGCAATGGATTAGGAAGCAGAATAAAACAATTTGTTGTTTACATTTGAAAAAGAAAGATGCATGCAGAATTAAATAAAATGCTGGAGCAGAATCTATTATATTTCAACTGAAGTGAAAAAGGACAGAGATAGCAACCACGATCTCAGACAAAGCAAAAGCAAAATAGAACAAATTAAAAGAGATAATCAGTGAAACAACATTTGACTAAAAAATACATACAGAATGAAATAATATTGACATTTTCCCAATATGTTTCTCTGATAAAGGCCCCATTTTTCATATATATACATATATATATGTATATATATGGAACCCAGTCAAATTTATAAGATCCACTCTCCAGTTGACAAATGGTCAAAGGATATGAACAGTTTTCTGAAGAAGAAATCAGAGCTCTCTATAGTCACATGAAAAAATGTTCTAAATAACTGCAGATTAGAGAAATGCAAATCAAAACAATTGGAGTACCACTTCACACCTATCACAAGTGACAAATTCTGGAGGGGACGAGGGAAAATCGACAAATTTAGAAAGTGATGGTGGAGTTGTGAACTGGTCCAACCATTCAGGAGAACAGTTTGGAACTATGATGAAAGGGCTATAAAACTGCATATCCTTTGACCCTGCAATATTACTACTAAGTCTGTACCCCCAAAGATATCAAAGAAAAAGGAAAAGAATATATAAAAATACGAATGTAGTTGTACAAAAATATTTATATTTGCTCTTTTGTGGTGGCAAAGACTAGGAAAGTGAGGGAGTACTCAGTTGGGGAATGGCTGAACAAATTGTGGCTTATGATTGTGACGGAATGCACGGGGCTCTCGACAGAGATGCCTGGAGTCTTGCATGAGGTGCCCCTGCACCGTTGCTACAGATGGGGCTCTATATCCATATAGAGATGCCTGGAGGCTGTGGGTGGGGTGCCCCTGCACCTGCCTTTATGATCCAAGACAGTTCCAAAGGACTCATGATGAAAAAGTGCTATCCACTTTCAGAGAGAACTCATGAACTCGGAGTGCAAATTGGAGTACAATTTTCTCACTTTTTTCTTTTATGTGATATGGTCAATATGGAAATACATTTTCTATAATTTCACATGTATAATTGATATCATATTGCTTGCAGTGGGACAGGAAGGGTTAGAAAGGAAGAAAAGAATTTGAAATTCAAAATTGAAAAAGAAAAGGATGTTTAAAATAAATAAATAACACAATTTTAAAAAGCAAAAAAAAAAATTCTTGATTGCTTATTCTGTTTTGTTGTTCTTTTTTTCCTTTTATTTAGCACAAGGTAATTTGGGAAATAGTAATTTTATAGTATAATTTGATCATAATCAGAATATAATACAAAATCTGACAGCGCTTTAAACTTTTTTCCTTCATAATTCTCCTTTATATTATGTTGCAGTTCATATAGACCCTTGGGATCCTTGTCTCTACTCACACTCACACTGATTCATCAGTGCCTACAGAGCAAGCCTGGCTATATCTCTCCTCAAGGTTCTAGCACTAACTTTAAGACATTATGCTATTTTCCCCTAAGACCATCAGTTTAAATCCTTCTCCCTGCTCAGTTAGATATGGGTTGGGGGGTGATAAAAGGGAGGGAAAACTAAGGGAGCAATGGTCAGAAACAAAATAAACTTGAAGAGGGACAAGTAAATAGAGAAAGGAGAATAAGTGGAAGAAAATAGGATGGAGAGAGATACTGTCAATAATAACTGTAATAACCCCAATATCTGTCTCCAACAGCCATTAATATCTCCTCAATGTCATCATTTCATGTAGTGATTAGTTCCCTAATATCATTTTACCAATAAACATTAATACCAGCTCATCCCTATGTCCCGTTAGCATACTCTCCCCTATACCACCTCCGTCCCCAGAAAGTGGGCTCAAACTTAAAGCAGTTGCTACAAAGCAATGATTTCATTAAATTCACTTTCAAATATAATACAGCCAATGAATAATCTCTTCCTTGCTTGTAGGAGCTGGCATCTTGCCTGGGAAATCACTACCTTGCTGGAATGGGTTCTAGTCTCTTTTTAAGGCTGGAGTAGAATTAGCTACCAAAAGATGCTAGTAGAGATTCCAGTTTCCAAATCTCTGGCAGCTTGCTCTTCAGACTTTTTGAAACTTACACGGTCTTAGCCATCTCTAACGCTGCACCAAGGACAAGTCAGAATAGACAAAAGCAGAAGTAACCACACACCTAAGTTCTCAAATTCATGTCAATGTGGATGCAGAGATGATGACCCTGGCAATGTGTTTGGAATGTTAGGAATTTTCCTATTTGGGGACTTAGAGAAATTGTTACTGAACTCCTAACTTTTCATGTAAAACGAATTTCCCAAAACTGAAAAGGAGGGAACTACATAGACCTTTGGGGACATCAAATCACTCCATAGGCTTACAAAGAATGAATTACTGTGACGGGTTCTACATAACAATGGTGGGTAGAGCTTCAGAAGAATAAATAATCCTTTTTAGTAGCAAGAGCAGTATTGTTTTGATTATGGTTCCAGAATTGTCAAGTGAGGAGGTGTGGTGGAGTATGGCGGCAAGGATGCTCTTGAGGAGATGGCCAGGCAGCAATGTCAAGCATTGCTAGAGAGGACTTGGCCTGATACATGGAATAAGTGAAATGTGTTATTGTATCCTGAAACAACAGAGTTGTTTTAATTTGTATTTTGGTAATTATTAGTGATTTAGGGCATTTTATATGGTTATCAATAGTTTTGATTTTGCCTTTTCATATTCTTTGACCGTTTATTAGTTTTTATAAATTTGGCTCAGTTCCCTATCTTTGAGAAATGAGACACTTATCTTTTTCTTCTTTAAGTCTCACACCCAATTCATTGATCTGTTCTTTCTCTCTTTTATTGATATAATTATTTAGAGAAAGAAATTTCCCTGAAGTACTGCCTTGGCTGCATCCCACAACTTTGGGTATGTTGTTTCACCATCGTCATTATCTTTAATGACACTGTTGATCATTGCTATGATTTGCTCTTTGACACACTTATCCTTTAGGATCAGATTATTTTGTTTCAAATTAATTTTTAATCTGTACTTCTACAGCCCTTTATTGAATGTAATTTTTATTGTTTTATGGTCCAAAAAGGATGCATTTAATATTTCTGTTTTTCTGCATTTGTTTGTAAGGTTTTTATACCTTAACATGTGGACAATTTTTGTGAATATTCCACATACAGCTGTGAAGAAGATATACTCCTTTCTATTCCCAATCAATATTCTCATGGTCTATGATATCTAACCCTTCTAAAATTTTGTTCATACTGCAGTGGTTTGCCATTTTCTTTTTCAGCTCATTTTACAGATGAGGAGTTGAGGCAAACCTGGTTAAGTGACTTGCTCAGGGTCACTCAACTAGTAAGTATCTGAGGCCAGATTTGAACTTGAATCTTCCTGGCTCCAAGCTGGGCACTCTATCCACTGAGCCACTTGGCTGCCCACCCACCTAGCT
Organism: Trichosurus vulpecula; assembly: GCF_011100635.1. NCBI lineage: Eukaryota > Metazoa > Chordata > Mammalia > Diprotodontia > Phalangeridae > Trichosurus > Trichosurus vulpecula. Next base: position 219,885,061 of record NC_050578.1, on the reverse strand, counting down.
GCCCACTAAGGGAAAAACTAGATTCATGCCTTTACCCCACTTTGGCAAGTTATAGAATAAAAATCAATACAATCCTCTTTTATCAAGCTTGGAGTTCCCAGGCAGGAGGAAACTGACATTTCCCAACAGAGACTATTTTCTTTGTCATATTTTCTGTGTAACCAGCCATTGCCCCTCTCTCTTGCATCCTATTCCCAATAAAGGAACGTATATGAACCAGAAATTACTGGGATCAACTGCACTTTTAGCTGATGCCGTATTGTAATGCTAATTGAAAAAATGTAAATAAACTGATAAAAGGGAAAGTTTTTAGTTAACAAAGGCTTTCCTGGGCTGGGAGAGAAAGGTGAAGAAATGGCAAATCCCTGATATCAATTGTGTTGATTAGAAACAGTGATTGGTGTACCCAGACAAGATTTTCAGGCTACTCGCCTGACCAAAATGGATGGAACTCCAGTTGCTGTTCAAATGCTGCTACACCCACCACCCTACCTGCTGCAGCCTCTATTAAAATTCTAGTGCAGGGTGGCCAAACTCATCCTCTCATCTTATTCCTCACATTTTTTCCTACAGTGAATTTCTTTAATTAGTATTTTGATCAATTTTTATACCTGTAAGTATTAAAAGAGCACCACAGAGCTTCCCAGAGAGCCATGGATAAGGTCAGGCTTCTTCGAGCCACAATATGAAGCACAAAGAATCTCTTGTCATATTACATTTTATAATTTGACACATGGAAACATTTAAAATTACTCTTAAGGCATTTATGTAGTTCTCTGCTGAGATTTCACATTAGCCAATCCATTCTGTGAGTTGTTCCCACACTTCTCTATTCTGAGTTTGCAGTTTTAGTGTATTATAATAAAAACTTTTTCAGATATCAGTGTGTTTGACAGCAATCAAGTAGTGAGTTCTCAAGGTCTGTCTCTTTGTTCCCTAAGTGAACCAGGTAGCTGTGAATACTGCTTTGCCACAAGATAAAAGCTCCTAACTCAAAACCCGTTGGAAAGGGAGCTAAATTTCTGCAAAGTATACTTTAAGAAGTGGTACTTTTTGCTTATGAAAAGAAACCAGTGAATGAGTCCCCTTAAAATAATCAAAGAGAGTATTTCACAGTTAAGCACATAATTTGGGGTGATGAATTCAGATGTTGCTGCTCTACTGGTACAGCACATGGGTTATTAATACTCTTCTTGCTCTTCTTGTGGACCCACTTCATCAGGTATCACAAAGCCTTCATCTGTGTTATAGAGGATCTCCACAATGCTCTGCAATGCTAGATCACTTTCTCCTTCATTTTCCTGATAGACCAACTTGATATTCCTTAGTTTTCCAAAGTAGAAGCCTCACTCTTTCTCCAAGTCTTTAACAGTTAGTTTCAATTCAATCAAATCACATTGATTTGCTGGATCAATTCTGCTGAAAAACAAGTAGTACCCCTAGAACATGATTAGGTAAGGACAACTTAAATAAAGATCTCTGTGTATACACAGGAGCATTTGTTTCATGGATTATTTTTCCCTCACTTCTCAGATTGAGGCTTTGGGGGGAAGGAATTTCACTGATACATTTGTTAGCTAATGTAGTGGAAAGGCAATTGGACTGGAAGTCAGGAGAGCTGGATTTCAACTTAAAATCCGACTCTGACTAGCTCTGTATGAAATTGTGGGTGACTGAACCTCCATGATTCACATGACCTTCATGGTCAAATGAAGGTTTCTAAAGAGTAGGCTAGATCTGGGCCTGTTTTATGCAGAAAGGAGGAAGCTTATCAATAAGAAGATTAAAGATTAAAAGGGAGTTTTTCAGTGGAGAAAGCTTAGGCTTGAAATACGAGGGATGGGATCAATGGAACAAGTAGAAGGCTTGGCCCTGAAGAAAAATACATAACAGAAAAAGGGAAGTACAGATGAAGACACCAACTGAGAAATTATTTCCATTCTGTTAAACTTTACATTTATACGTATTTCTTTTAAAAACCAAACTATATTGAAATGTTTGCTCTTGTTAATCCTTCTTATGTTCAAAATAAAAGAAATTATTTTAAATATTACTTTTTCTGGAATGTACTTATTACACCAAATTTTAAACTCATTTTTCTTCTAAGTACAGTAAGAAAGACTGTAAAATATTGAAATACTTACTATTCAGCTCAGAGAAGACCCTAACTAGAACACTAGTGTTCTATCATCCAAAACTTTCTGACTTACAAGAGTAAAGAATGCTTCAACCAAAGAAAAATTTGTCCAGTGCTGAGAAAATTTGTCAACAGTTCCTACTTGACCCTTCTCTCTCAAGAGAGCATATTATATTTTATTTTCTGGGCAAAAGACTGCCCCTATTGGCTCCTTTTTTTCTTCTATAGTTCAAAACTCTTCAATATCATCCCCTATTGTCCGTGCAACAGTCTCTCAAAAAGAGACATTCTTTCTTTTTTTTCATGAATTCAGCTCAATACAAGTATTTCTTAAATATATACCATGTCCTAGGCACAGTGTTAGGTTGGGGATGTCAGGACAAAAACCCAATATTCTCTGCCTTTAAGGATCTAATATTCTACTTATATAATTTTATGATTAAATGATATCAATAAATAACCTTTAGAAAAGGTGTATTTTCATTTGTATGTGTTGAAATTGTGAATTTAAAGATTGATTGTAGAGGTCTGAAAACATATGTGATGCTCTACAAACATGGACCTCTCACCTCTAAAAAGAAGTAGGGAGAAGTGTCTTTTCATTGCTCTTTTTTGGGTCCATGAGTATTTTTTGGAATCTTGCAACACTCATTATCTATTCATTTTGGGGGTTGTTCTTTCTATTTACATTGTTATAGTCACTGTGTGTTTTGTTTTCCTGGCTTTGGTAGCACCACTCTGTATCAGATCATACAAATCTGTTCTATGTTTCTGTGTTCATGATGTTTGTTGTTTCTTACAGCATAGTAACATTTCATTATGTTCATCTGACACAATTCGTTTAGCCATTACTCAGTCACTGGGCATCTGCTTTGTTTCTGGTTTTTTGCAACTACAAAAGTGGTGTGATAAATATTTTAGTGTATGTGAGGACTTCCTTCTGTCAATGACCTACCACTTTTGTGACATTATACTTGTTAAATGCACTCTTCCCCCCACCATGGAATAGTTCTTTATGAGGGATGAGGAGGGAAAGATACTAGAAAAAATTTAGATCATTTAAAAATAAAAGATATCAATAATCATAAAAAAACCCCAAATCTCCATAATGTGGCCCCTTCCTACCTTTCCAGTTTTACACTTTATTCCAATACATGCATTGTATAATCTGGCTACACTGGACGATTTGCCTTTCCCCACAAAGAACACTCCATCTACTGTGTCTTTAGATATGCCTGAAATACTTTGCTCCCTTAACTCTGCTGCTTAGTTTTCCTGGCCTTCCTCAAGACAGCTCAAATCCCACCTTCTGCAAAAAAGCCTTTCTGGGCCTCTTGAGCTAATAGTAGCTTCCTCTCTAAGATGATCTTCCATCTACTATGTCTATAATTTGTATATACCTGGATGTTTACATTGTGTCTCTCTCACTAGAATATGAGCTCCTGGATGGCCGGGACCATTAGTCTGTTATTTTGTTTTGCTTTTCTTTGTATTCCAAGTTATAGCATAGTGCCTTGCATATTTTGTTGTTGTTGTTCAGTTGTGTCTGATTTTTTGTGACCCCATGGACCATAAAATGCTGGCCCTTCAATCCTCTACCATCTCTCAAAGTCTGTCCAGTTTCATGTTTCTTGTTTCCATGACACTATCTATCCGTTCTATCCTCTGCCATCCCTTTTTCTTTTTGCCTTCGATCTTCCCCAACAACAGGGTCTTTTACAATGAATCTTGTCTTCTCATTATGTGGCCAAAATATTTAAGATTCAGCTTCAGTATTTGACCTTTCAGTGAGCTGACTGAATTAATTTCTTTTAATATTGACCTATTTGACCTCCTTGCTGTCCAAGGGACTCTCAAAGGTGTCTCCAGAACCATAGTTCAAAAGCATCAACTCTGTGGCACTCAGCTTTCCTTATAGTCACTCTCATAACTGTACAATGTTACTGGAAAAAAACATAGCTTGGACTATATGGACCTCTGTCAGCAAGGTGTTGTCTCTGCTTTTTCATATGCTGTCCAGATTTGTCATACCTTTCCTTTCAAGAGAGAAAGCATCTTTTAATTTCATGGCTATGGTTATTGTCTGCAGTGATCTTTAAGCCTAAGAATATAAAATCTGACGCAGCTTCCATTTTTTTCTTCTTCTATTTGCCAGGAAGTGATGGGATCAGTTGCAAAGATCTTAGTTTTTGTGTTGTTTAGCTTCAATCCAGCTCCTACGTTCTCCTCTTTCACTCTCATCAAGAGGCTTCTTAATTCTTCTTCACTTCCTGCCAGCAGAGTGGTATCATCTGAATATCTGAAATTGTTGATTTTTTTCATTTTTTTAGTATTTTATATTCCCCAATTAGATGTAAAATGATTTTGACTTTTGTTTGCTAAAGTTGTTAATTATTTCAACTAATTTTTTAGTTAATTCTCTAGGATTGTCCAGATATACCATTATATCTGCAAAAAATGATAATTTTGTTTCCTCTTGCCTATGCTAATTCACATTTTCTTCTATTTTTCTTTTTTATTTAATTTTATTGTTTATTCATGTCTCATGGAATCATTAGCTTCTACTTGCCCAATTCTAATTTTTAAAGAGTTACTGTTCTTAGGGAGCTTTTGAACCTCCTTTTTCATTTGACCAATTCTATTCCTTAAGGAGTTCTCTTCAGTGAATTTTTGTAAATATTTTCCCATTTGGCCAATTCTTTTTTTAGAGGTGTACTTCTCTTAAGTAAATTTTTGTGCCTCTTTTAGCATTGGCCTATTTAATCTCTGGAGGAAGACAGCATTTTTCATCGTGAGTCCTTTGGCAGTCATGAAAAACATATTGCCATATTAGTCACGTTGTAAAAGAAAGCACAGACCCACTCAGAAAAAACCTCCAAGAAAAATAAAGTTTAAAAACTGTATGTTTTGATCTGCATTCAGACTCTGTAAGTTCTTTTTATTATTATTATTATTTATTTAATATTTTTAGTTTTCAGCATTGATTTTCACAAGAGTTTGAATTACAAATTTTCTCCCCACTTCTACCCTCCCCCACACTTAAGATGGCATATATTCTGATTGCCCTATTCCCCAGTCAGCCCTCCCTTCTGTCACCCCACTCCCCCTCATACCCCTTTCCCTTACTTTCTTGTAGGGCAAGATAGATTTCTATGCCCCATTGCCTGTATATCTTATTTCCTAGTTGCATACAAAAACTTTTTTTGAACATCTGCTTTTAAAACTTTGAGTTCCAAATTCTCTCCCCTCTTTGGTCCCCACCCACCCTCCCTAAGAAGGCAAGCAATTCAACATAGGTCACGTGTGTATCATTATGCAAAACCCTTCCACAATACTCATGTTGTGAAAGACTCACTATATTTTGCTCCTTCCTATACTATCCCCCTTTATTCAGTTTTCTCCCTTGACCATGTCCCTTTTTGAAAGTGTTTGCTTTTGATTACCTCCTCCCCATCTGCCCTCCCTTCTATCATCCTCCCCTTTTTTATCTTCTTCCTCCTTCTTTCCTGTGGGGTAAGATACCCAATTGAGTGTGTATGTTATTCCCTCCTCAGGTCAAATCTGATGAGAGCAAGATTCACTCATTCCCCCTCACCTGCTCCCTCTTCCCTTTCTACAGAACTGCTTTTTCTTGCCACTTTTATGTGAGATAATTTACCCCACTCTATCTCTCCCTTTTTCCCTCTCTCAATATATTCCTCTCTCATCCCTTAATTTGATTTTAGTTTTTTAGTTATCATCCCTTCATATTCAGCTCACCCTGTGCCCTCTGTCTATATATATATGTATGTATGTATACAGTTCCACTTTAGTAAGTCCCTTATGATTTCTCTTTCTTGTTTACCTTTTCATGTTTCTCTTGATTCTTGTGTCTGAAAGTCAAATTTCCTATTCAGCTCTTGTCCAATCATTTTTAAATTATCTCTCCTGGATCTATTTTCCAGGTCAGTGGTTTTTCCAACGATATATTTCACATTGTCTTCCACTTTTTCATTCCTTTGGTTCTGTTTTATAATGTGTTGATTTTTCATAAAGTCACTAGTTTCCACTTTCTTCAATCTAATTTTTAAGATAGTATTTTCTTCAGTAGTCTTTTGGACCTCCTTTTCCATTTGGCTAATTCTGCCTTTCAATGCATTCTTCTCCTCATTGGCTTTTTGGAGCTCTTTTGCCATTTAAGTTAGTCTATTTTTAAGGTTTTATTTTCTTCAGTATTTTTTGGGTCTCCTTTAGCAAGTCATTGACTTGTTTTTCATGATTTTCTTGCATCACTCTCATTTCTCTTCTCATTTTTTCCTCTACTTCTCTTACTTTCTTTTCCAAATCCTTTTTGAGCTCTTCCATGGCCTGAGACCAGTTCATGTTTTTTTTGGAGGCTTTTGACGTAGGCTCTTGCACTTTGTTGACTTCATCTGGCTGTATGTTTTGGTCTTCTTTGTCACCAAAGAAAGATTCCGAAGTCTGAGTCTGAGTCTGCATCCTTTTTCACTGCCTGGCTATGTTCCCAGCCATCTACTTGACCCTTGAGTTTTTCACTGGGGTATAACTGCTTGTTGAGCAGAGAGCACTTTGTCCCAAGCTTGAGGGGATATGCTGTTGTTTTCAGAGGTATTTCTGCATAGCAAGCTCTGCCACACCAGCACTCCTTCTCCCCCAAGAACTGCCAACCCAGACTGGACTCAGATCTAAGCAGGCTCTGCACTCCTGCTCTGATCTGCCACTTAATTCCTCCCACCAGGTGTGCCTGGGGCTAGAAGCAACTGCAGCTGTAGTTCTCTAGCTCCACCACCCCCTCTGCCCCTGGGTGGTAGCTGAGCTGGAAACTCCTTTCACTCTGTCCCCCGCAGTTTTTCCCACTAACCTTCTCTGTTGTGTTTGTGGGTTGAGAAGTCTGGTAACTGCCACTGCTCACTGATTCGGGGTGCTAGGGCCTGTTTTACCTGGCTCCTGGTCTGGTTGGTCTGGGCTTAGCCCACACTGGGCTCTGCTCCCCTCTGCTCCAGCTCCATGTGATAGACCCTACCCAGAAACCATCTGGACTATCCTGAGCTGGAGCCCTGCTTCCCTCCACTATTCTGTGGGTTCTGCAGTTCTAGAATTTGTTCAGAGTCATTTTTATCGGTGTTTAGAGGGTCCTGTGGGAGAGCCCTGGGCAAGTCCCTGCTTTCCAGCTGCCATCTTGGCTCTGCCCCACCCCCAAGTTCTTTCTTGGAGGTGGATAGCATTTTTCATCATAGGGCTTTCTGAATTGTCTAAGATTATTGTATTGCTCAGAATAGCTAAGCTATTCACAGTTCATTACTGTATGTTATTGTTCTTACTATATACCATATTTTCTTCATTTTGTTCACTTCACTTAGCATAAGCTCATGTAAGTCTTTCCACGGTTTTTTGTGACTTTTCTGCTCCTTATTTCTTAGAGCCTAATAGTATTCTGTAACAGTCACATACCACAACTTGTTTAGCTATTCCCTGATTGATGGCATCCCCTCAATATCCAATTTTTGCCACCCCAAATAAACTGTACATATATGTATTTTTCCTTTTTCTTTGATCTCTTTGGGGTACAGACTTAGTAGTTGTATTTCTGGGTCCAAGGGTATGCACAGTTTGAAAGCCCCTTGGTCATAGTGCCAAATTGCTTTCTAGAATGGTTGGATCAGTTCACAACTTCACCAACAGTGATTTATTGTCCATTTTCCCCACATACCCTCTACCATTTGTCATTTTTCTTTTCTGTCATATTAGCCAACCTTATAGGTGTGAGGTGATACCTCAGAGTTGTTTTTGTTTGCTTTTCTCTGATTGATTTTCAAATGACTATTGATAGCTTTTATTTCTTCTGAAAACTGCCTGTTCATATCCTTTGAAGATGTATCAATTGGGTAATGAATTGTATTCTTATAAATTTGTCTCAGTTCTCTGTATATTTGAGAAAGCAAGCCTTTATCAGAGGTACTGGCTTGAAAAATTCCTTCCCCCACCCTAGTTTTCTGCTTTCCTTCTAATTTTGGCTGCATTGGTTTTGTTTGTGCAAAACTTCTTTTAATTTAATGTAATCAAAAGTACCCATTTTACATCCCATAATGTGCTCTCTCTCTCTCTCTCTCTCTCTCTCTCTCTCTCTCATTTGGTCATAAATTTTCCCTTACCCATATATTTGACAGGCAAACTATGCCATGCCCCCATAATTTGCTTGTGATATCACTTTTTATGTCTAAACCATGTGCCCATTTTGATTTTATCTCAGTAGATGGTGTGAGATATTGATCTATAACTAGTTTCTGCTAAATTGCTTTCCAGTTTTCCTAGCTTATTTTGTTAAATATTGAGTTCTTGTCCCCATAACTTTCATCTTGGGGTTTCTCAAACACTAGATTACTGTAGTCATTTGCTACTTTATATTATATACCTAATTGATGCCACTTATTCATTACTCTATTGCTTGGCCAGTAGCAGATTGTTTCAATGATCACTGCTTTGTAATACAGTTTCATACCTGTTACAGCTAGGTCACCTTCCTTCACATTTTTTTTCCACTGATTCCCTTGATATTTTTGACCTTTTGTTCTTCCAGATGAATTTTGTTATTATTTTTTCTAGCCTGATAAAATAAATTTTGGTGACTTGATTGATATGGCACTGAATAAATAAATTAATTTAGGTAAAATTATCATTTCATTCTATTCATTCAGCCTGTCAATGAGAAATAAAAAGGTTTCCAATGGTTTAGATCTGACTTTAGTTGTGTGAAAAGTGTTTTGTAATTGTGTTCATGTGGTTTCTGGGCTTTTTTGGCAGGTAGACTTTCAAGTATTTTATATTGTCTATGGTTATTTTAAATTGAATTTCCCTTTTTATTTCTGGCTCAGTTCCAGTCTCATCCAGTTGCTATGTCACATTTAGCTGTGAACATGAGAGGGGAGGTTGATATGTAGAAATTGTGTTAAAGCCATAGCCTACTCTCCCCAGGGACCAAGGTGGAATAAAGGAGAGTGTGTGTCTCTTCCAGGGATTGGGGAGTAGAGAATATTGGTTCTGTGATTGTTATATCTTTCAAGTAGAAGTCCTTTTTACAAAATCTCATTGATATTAATTGAACAAATGGAAGTGGGGCAGTAATCACCGTCAGCTAACGGTAGAGGAGCATATAGCAATGGGGGCTTAAGCCCACAGAATTACATTGAAACATCCACATAACCACTAAGTGGGACCTTAGAACAATGAAGGAAAGATGTAGCTGGCATAACTCTGGAACAATAAGGCCAGACCATACCTACCTATAAATAGTAACTTAACTATTATTATTCTAAATATAATAGGATCTTTGTCCAGGGATCAACAGGTGGCCATAATCCTGGAGCAGGTGAATCATATCTTGCATTTTTGCTGTAGATCATACCAGAATACAAGAGGCAGTTACAGCCAAATGGGAAGGTGGTTCCAAAGTTGTTTTTGGAGAGGCAAAGAAGGGAGTTGGTATAACAGATATTATGCCAAGAGTAATAAGAAACATTTCATGAGACATTTTTTTCATTTACATAGTAGAGCTTTTAAAAGTAGTTTGCAAAGAGACCACCATGAAAATAACTGTAGCTTATCAGTCAACATCTTCTAGAAAGAAATCATCAGATCTGTATATATTACAAAGTTTAGGAGGAAGAGATTGAAAGAGAAATTCCATGTAAAATAACAGCAGACAAGATAAAATTCTTGGAAGTCTACCAGGAAGACAAACCCTGGAATTCTTTGAACACAATCACAAAACACTTTTTACACAAATTAAGTCAAATCTAAACGGAGAAATATTAATTGCTCATGAGTAGGCTGAGCCAATATAGTAAAAATTATAATTCAAGGTAAATTAATATACTTATTTAGTCCCATACAAATAAAATTACTAAAAATTTATTTTATAGAACTAGAAGAAGTAACAAATTTTATCTGTAAGTAAAAAGGTTAAGAATATCAAGTGAATCAATGAAAAAAAATGTGAAAAAAGTGGCTTAACAGTACCAGATCTCAAACTGTATTACAAAGCGGGTAATCATCCAAACACTCTGGCACTGGCTAAGAAATAGAGTGGTCAATCAGTGGAATAGATTAGGTGAACAATACACAGTAGTGATTATAACAATCTGTTGTTTGATAAACCCAAAGATCCAAACTTTTGGGATAAGAAATCACTATTTGACTAAAAATTACGGGAAAACTGAAAAACAGTGGCAGAAACTAGATGTACACCAACATCCAACACTGTATACTGAAATAAGGTCAAAATAGGTACATGATTTAGACATAAATGGTGGTAAATGAGGCATGGAATAGTTTCCTTCTCAGATATATGGATAAGGGAAGAATTTATGACCAAACAAAATATGAAGAGCATTATGGGATTTCCTGGCCTTCACCTGACTCACAGCATATGTCAACAATCCTATGGAATACTTTTGTGTGATATATTATACATACTCTTATATATCAGCAAAACTTTATCAGGAGCCCTGAAAAGATTGTCAATACTACCTTTACACATGGATAATTGTCCTTACTATGAATAGAATCTTTGTTCCAGGATCTGTGGTTTCTACTATGTGATTTCATAGTTGGTTTTTCAGGTTCAGTTTTGTATATGTGTAATCAATATGTGTTATGGCCTGACCAAAATGAATCTAGTGAGATGATGAGGACCAAGTTTCATCGTTAGTGAACATTGTCACAAGCACAATTGCCACATATTGATCCCAGAACAATTTCTGAGAGCTTACATGGCAGATCGTACTAGTTTGGCTACAGTGATATCCAGTTGTGGGGCTTTATTTTTACTTTTTAAAAATCCTGGACAAACATAGAAAAAGGAAACATGATGAAGCCCCCTGATAATTTAGAGAACTTCTCACATAACTCATCAGTGTTTTTGCTATCTTCTCAATCCCAATGGATTTTAAAAAGCATTTTAATGATGTTGGCTATATTTGGTGTGAAGATGCTCAAGGGGTTATATCCCAAATGTTATGAAACCCAACATAAATATGGTGCTGCTTTGCAAAGATAACTGGAGCCTAATGTAATTATCTGTTTGCATAAATGGGTACCACTGGGGTTCTTGATTTTACTATAAAAATTCTTAGATCTGATTAGTGATTTGTAGCTTATTTCAGGGAAGCTTGTCTATTCCTCTTGACATGCCAAACATTATATTAATTTCAGTTTTATATAGGACTTTAATGCATCTCTCTCTCTCTTTCTCTCTCTCTCTCTCTCTCTCTCTCTCTCTCTCTTTCTCTCCCCTAATGAGTAAGATTCATTCCTGATTTTGATCTTGTTGTTTCTGGTCCATTATAGGACTATATGATGTTAAAGATTTAGAAGTGAGGTATATGCATTGGGCATTTCTACAACATGTTAGTAAATAAAATTCTGATTTCTCATAGGTGATATCATTTACCCTGAAACATTACTACAAACAGTAAGTACATGATCAAACATAGGTAAGGAAAACTTAGTGAAAAATCTTTGTGTATTCATAAGTGCATTTGTTTTATTTATTACTTTCCCCCCTTCTCAGATTGAGGCTTTGGGTGAGCAATTTCACTGATGTGTTTGTTGGCTGATGCAATGGAAAGAGAATTGGACTTGAAGTCAGGAGAACTGAGTTTGAGCCCTATATCTGAGTCTTGTTGGCTCTGACTGTGATTGTGGTTAAGTGCTGTACTTCTGTGATCCTTAGTTACCTCATCTGTAAAATTAGCATAAGAATATCTTCTAAAAATTGTGCGGAGAGAATAACTTATGAAAATTGTGCAATTGAGTGGTTAATATTCTTCTTACATGATTATTTTGATTATGATACCAAGATGAATGAGATTGAGATTTTCAAAAGTGGATTGTTGCCTTCCATTCGACTAATATTTTGATGTGCATGTTATGCAGGCTGTCCTGTCCTAGACACTGGGGATAAAAAGAATAAAATGCAAAACAGTCCTTAATCTCAGGGAGCTTACATTCCATTGGAGAGGAAGGGGTGAAATATTTACAGAGATAAGTAAATACAAGATAAGCTGAGGAGGGACAGAGTTTAAGAAGCTAGGCTTTCTGTGAGTGGTGACCCACTGCGGTTCTACATAATTTTGAGCTCCGGATTTTCTCCCCTCCCTCCCCCCTCCCTCCCCAAGATGGCATGGAATCTCATATAACTACCATGTATAACCTTGCATTGAATTAATTTATACACTAGTCAAGTTGTGGAGAAGAATTATGAGCAATGTAATGAATCATGAGAAAGAAGAGACAGAACCAAAAAAAAAAAAAACCAAACCCAAAAACAAAAACAAAAGAGAAGAAAAAAGGCGAGCATGTAGTGTGCCTCAATCTGCATTCAAACTTCACAGTTCGTTCTCTGGGTGTAGATAGCATTCTCCATCGTGAGTCTCTTGGAGTTGTCCTTGCACCTTGTGGTTCTTAGAAGAGCGAAGTCTGTCAGGGTTGGTCCTCACGGAATCCATATATCTGTGGTTGTGTACAATGTTCTCCTGGCTCTGCTCTGCTCACTCAGCATTATGTTGTGTAGGTTTTTCCAGGTTGTTACGAAGTCCGTATCATCCCCATTTCTTATGGCACAGTAGTATTCCATTACCTTCATATACCACAACTTGTTCAGCCATTCCGCAATTGATGAGCATCCCTTTGATTTCCAATTCTTTGCTACCACAAAAAGAGCTGCTATAAATATCTTTGTACATATGGGTCCCTTCCCCTCTTGTGTGATTTCTTTGGGATACAACCCTAGAAGTGGTATTACTGGGTCAAAGGGTATGAACATTCCTATGGCTCTTTGGGCGCAGTTCCAAATTACTCTCCAAAATGACTGGATCATCTCACAACTCCACCAGCAATGTAACAATGTTCCAATTTTCCCACATCCTCTCCAGCATTTATCATCCTCCTGCTTTGTTATTTTAGCCAATCTTACAGGAGGGATGTGGTATCTAAGAGTTGTTTTGATTTGCATTTCTCTAATCAGTAGTGATCCAGAGCATTTTTTCATATACCTATAGATAGCTTTAATTTCTTCCTCTGAAAACTGCCTGTTCATATCCTTTGACCATTTCTCAATTGGGGAATGGCTTGTATTCCTATATATTTGGCTCAGTTCCCTGTATATTTTAGAAATGAGGCCTTTATCAGAGATACTAGTTGCAAAGATTTTCTCCCAATTTTCTGCTTCCCTCCTAATTTTTGTTGCATTGGCTTGTTTTGTTCAAAAACATTTCAATTTAACATAATCAAAATTATCCATTTTTCATTTTGTAATGCTCTCTATCTCTTGTTGGGTCATGAATTCTTTTCTTTTCCATAAATCTGATAAGTAAACTCTTCCTTGCTCTCCCAAATTACTTATAGTATCAGCTTTTACTCCTAAATCATGAACCATTTTGACTTTATTCTGGTATATGGTGTAAGATATTGGTCTATGCCCAGTTTCTGCCCTACCATTTTCCAATTTTCCCAGCAGTTTTTGTGAAATAGTGAATTCTTAGCCCAGAAGCTGGCCTCTTTGGGTTTATCAAAGAGTAGATTGCTATAGTCGTTGACTTCTCCATCTTGTGTACCTATCCTATTCCACTGATCCACACCCCTGTTTCTTAGCCAGTACCAGGTAGTTTTGATGACTGCTGCTCTGTAGTACAGTTTAATATCTGGTATGGCTAGGCCACCTTCTCTAGCATTTCTTTTCGTTAATACCCTAGATATTCTAGACCTCTTGTTTTTCCAGATGAATTTTGTTATAATTTTGTCCAGCTCAGTAAAATAATTTTTGGTAGTTCGATTGGTATGGCACTGAATAGATAGATTAATTTAGGTAAAATTGTCATTTTATTATATTAGCTCAGCCTAACCATGAGCAACTGATATTTTTCCATTTATTTAGATCTGACTTTATTCGCGTGAAAAGTGTTTCATAGTTATGTTCATATAGACCCTGGGTTTGTCTTGCCAAATAGACTCCCAAATATTTTATAGTGTCTACAGTAACTTTGAATGGAATTTCTCTTTCTATCTCTTGCTGTTGGGCTTTGTCAGTAATGTATAGGAATGCTGAGGATTTACGTGGGTTTATTTTGTATCCTGCAACTTTACTAAGAATCCGAGATGAGTTAGGGCATTTGGAGCATGGAGGATGGCATGTGCAGAGGGACAGAGAAGGGGGTAGAATTCTGGTTGTGGGGTACAGGCAGAAGGCAAGTTGGGCTGGAATATAGACATGCCTGAGAGTAAAGTGAAATAAATCTGAAGAGGGAGACTGGATTCATGTGGCTTAAGAGTATAAATATCAAGCTGAGGAATTGTTATTTTGTCCTCAAGTCAATAAGGTATCTGTTCAAGGCTTGCGTAATCAAATGATGTGGTCAGCCACATGCTTTAGGAAGATTGTTTTTGCAGGAGGATACTTCAGAGGGCATAGAGAGTAAACTTTTAATTAAGAGGCTTTTACAATAGCCCAAGTGAGAGGGGATGCAAACCTGAGTTAGGGAGGTGGCTGTGTGAGTGGATACAAATGTATATGTGATATATGTTGTGGATATAGAAGGGGCAAGATTTGATAACTGACTGGTTGGAAAAGGGAAGATGGAGAGAAGAGATTAACTCCAGGATTGTAAACCATGTACCTAGAAGAATCATGGGGTCCTGAACAGAAATATGGAATTATAGAGATAAGTGATTTCAGGTTTGAAGTTGGGGATAAGATGAGAAAGAGCAGAGGTTCCCATGGGAAATTTCCCATATTCTTTCAGGCTCACAATATCTCACCTAATGATAGCCCTTTGCAGCAATACCAAGTTCCAAGAATAATATAACATAAGATGACTTAGAAACCAGACTTCCCATTCCTTGTGATTTTATAGCACAAAGGTCACCTTGGAAACCAGGACTTTCCCCTCAGTCAAGTAGCATGAAGTGAAATCACATCTTCAGTTCTGCACTGTGGTCAGGGATCACAAAGCAGACTCTTTTTCATTGGAAGAGGTTAACAACAGTGGTTACTCTGCAAAACAGCATTTATGCATTTGGATATCGTTTCTGCATATATTTAAGAGAAGATCCTAGGGTGGGAATTAAAGTATTCTTTTTTTACTCTTTCAAATTTTTTTTCCACTATCAAAATGGAGAAATTGGCAAATCATAGAATAATGTTGATTATCAGTGAAAAACGGGAGGAAACTAATTTATTCATCACTGCTTTAATTATGGGCACCCTGGGAGTACGTTTGGGAGTAAGATCATAGGATGACTATGTAGGAAGTGGTCAATTAGTGTTTCCTGAATACATCAAAAGATATATTGAAATCTTAATCCTTATTCTATTCTTAATATTCTACTTTATTTTCCTTTACTTCTGTATAACAGGTACTCTTTTCAAGAAAGATGTCTGGCAATAACTGCACTGCTGTGACTGAATTCATTATTTTGGGGTTAATAGATGACCAGATCCTTCGTGTCATCCTCTTTGTGATATTTCTAGGTGTCTATGCTGTCACCTTACTTGGTAACATTAGCATAATCATATTGATCAGAAATAGCTCCCAGCTTCACACTCCAATGTATCTTTTCCTCAGCCACTTGGCTTTTGTGGATATTGGTTATTCTTCATCTGTCACACCTCTCATGCTCATCAACTTCCTTATGGGCAAGACCTCAATCCCTCTGGGAGGCTGCATGGCCCAATTTTGTTTTGCAGCCATCTTTGGGACATCTGAGTGCTTCCTGCTGGCTGTGATGGCTTATGATAGGTATGTGGCCATCTGTAGTCCCCTACTTTATTCCACCCACATGTCTACTAGGGTCTGTACTCTGTTATTCTTCATATCCTACCTGGGTGGTTGTATAAATTCTTGGATCTCTACTGGTTGCTTATTGAATCTGTCCTTCTGTGGATCCAATATGATCAAGCACTTTTTCTGTGATTATTCACCACTTTTGAAACTTTCTAATTACCAGGGCAACCTTGTTGTAATTCTTCCTGCTGCATCTGCTGGGTCAGTACTTATAATCACAGTGCTAATTATCATAATCTCTTATGTATGCATCCTCTCCTCTGTCCTGAAGATAAGTTCTGGTGAAGGGAGATCCAAAGCTTTCTCAACTTGTACCTCCCACCTCACAGCAGTCACTCTGTTCTATGGGACCAGTACATTTATTTATGTTTTGCCCAAGTCCAGCTACTCAAGTGATGAGAATAAAGTGGTGTCTCTCTTCTATACTGTAATGATCCCCATGTTGAACCCGCTGATCTACAGTCTAAGAAACAATGAAGTAAAAGGGGCTCTGAAGAAACTGATGAGTAGGGAGCGTCTTTCTTTTTCATGAATCTGTCATGTATGTATCAAGTACTTATGATTACAACAATTACTTATCAAGTACATATGTCTTTAGCATTATGTTTGGCTTAATGGATGCAAGTACAAAAATGAAACATTCCCTTTCTTTAAGGATCTAATATTGTATTGATATAATGGTAATGATTAAGTGATACCAACAAATGGGATTTGGAAAGGCAAGTCACTTAACCCTGTTTGCCTCAGTTTCTCACCTATAAAACAAGCTGGAGAAAGAAATGACAAATCACTGTAGTATCTTTTCCCAGAAAAAACCCAAATGGGTTCATGAAGAATCAGACATGACAGAAATGACTGAACAAAAACAAAATTCATTATGTGTACTGTTTTCTGGGCTATGTCGTCCTCACTGTATCAGATCATGGAAATAATCCTTATGTTTCTTTGTTAATCTTTTTTTCTGCACAGTAATATTTCATTATGTTCACAGGAGAAGATTTGTGCAGCCATTCCTCAATTGTAGGGCATCTGTTTTGTTTCCTATAAATACTTTTTTCTATGAAGGGTATTTCTTTTTATTAATGACCACCTTTGTGGCACAATACACCTATAAAATCTATTCTTTTTTCTTTGGGATAACTCTTTGAGAGTGGTGAGAAGGGAGATATACCAGAAGAAATTTAAGTTATGTTAAAACAAAAGATATCAACAAAGAATCATTTAAAAATATCTCTGCAGGGGTGGAGCCAAGATAGCAGCTTGAAAGCAGGGACTTGCTTAAGCTCCCCTCTGCGTCCCTCCAAACACTTATAAAAATGGCTCTGAACAAGTTCTAGAGCTGCAGAACCCATGAAAAGCAGAGGGAAGCAGGGCTCCAGCCTAGGACAGCCTGGATGGTCACCAGGAAGGGTCTATCGCATGGAGCTGGGAGCAGAGCAGAGCCCCAGGAGCAACCAGACTGGGAGCCGGGTGGAACAGGCATAATGCCCTGAATCAGTGAGCTGTGGCAGCTACCAGACTTCTCAACCCACAAATGCCAAAGACAACAGAGAAGGTTAGTGGGAAAAGCTGCTGGGACAGAGTGAAAGGGGTTCACAGTTCGGCCACTGCCCTGGGGGCAGCAGAGGGGCTGCAGCTCTGAGGCTGCTTACAGAGCTACAGCTGCAGTTGCCTCTGGCCCCAGGCACACCTGGTGGGAGGAATTAAGCAGTAGATTAGAATGGGAGTGCAAAGCCTGCTTTGCCCTGCCTGGATCTGGGCTGCAATCCTGGTTGGCAGTTCTTGGGTGAGAAGGAGCGCTGGTGTGGCAGAGCTTGCTGCGTAGAAGTAGCTCTGAAAATAGCAGCACAGCCCCTCAAGCTTGAGACAAAGTTCTCTCTACTCTACAATCAGCTGTACCTTGACCAAAACCTCAAGGGAGGTTTGCTGGGAACATGAACAGGCAGTGAAAATGGTCTCAGATTCAGACTCAGACTTTGGAATCTTTTTTTGGTGACAAAGAAGACCAAAACATATAGCCAGAAGAAGTCAACAAAGTCAAAGAGCCTACATCAAAAGCCTCCAAGAAAAATATGAATTGGTCTCAGGTCATGGAAAAGCTCAAAAAGGATTTGGAAAAGCAAGGAGGAGAAGTAGAGGAAAAATTGGGAAGAAAAATGAGAGTGATGCATGAAAACCATGAAAAACAAGTCAATGACTGTGTTGGTAATCAAAATGGGCTCCTTAGCACTTAGTTCAACAAGTGTCTTGAAGAGTTTAGCCTTTGTTTCCTTTGATTAATTCAGTCTCTTTGATTGAGTCTTACTAGGCGCTAAGCCCCAGGCCCAAACCCCTATTAGGTGTAAAACCTTAGTGGGTGTGGATTGGCAACTAAGGTGGGGCCCAAGGTGGGGCTAACTCCAGGGAGGGCCTAGTTTACATGTCTGGGAGAGCAGAGGCTTTTAGACCACATGGGTTTAAGTCCACCTCTCTGTGACGATTCTAGGTCATGTGGGTGAGTCGCATGTGTGATTCACCCCTGACGCTGAAAAAGATATAAAAACCAGGGGTTGGCTGTTTTTTCCTTGGAGCTCTTTGCCGCAGCAGTGGTGGCATGAACGACTCTGGGCCAGCCCTTGTTCCGAGCTCCCGGGCTGAACCTAGATGTTGGTAACTATGAATCTGTATTGGGTCTGTCTGTTGATATTTGTAATTTGTTTGTATTTTGTTCTGAAGTTCAGGGTGCTGGCTTTTCCCCCTGAACTAAGTGAATGCTGTCTGTATGCTGGATTAAAGTAAACTTGTCAACCCCTTTAACCTTGCTTTCCTTATTAAGGCAGATCAAAAGAACCTGTGCTTTCCCAGCGTGCTGGCAGCTTTCTGGGTGCTGGCTGTGGGTGGATCTTACACCCCCACAGAAGCTGCTAGCCAGATTGTTGAAACAACAGCTTGCTAAAGGAGACCCAAAAAATACTGAAGAAAATAACACGTTAAAAAATAAACTAACTAAAATGGCAAAATAGCTCCAAAAAAGCAATGAGGAGAAGAAGGCCTTGAAAGGCAGAATTAGCCAAATGGAAAGGAGGTCCAAAAGACCACTGAAGAAAATAACATCTTAAAAATTAGATTGGAGCAAGTGGAAGCTAGCGACTTTATGAAAAATCAAGACATTATAAAATAGAAGCAAAGGAATGAAAAAAATGGAAGACAATGTGAAATATCTCATTGGAAAAACCACTGACCTGGAAAATAGATCTAGGAGAGATAATTTGAAAATTATTGGACTACTTGAAAGCCATGATCAAAAAAAGAGCCTAGATATCATCTTTCAAGAAATTTTCAAGAAGAACTGCCCTGATATTCTAGAGCCACAGGGCAAAATAGAAATTGAAAGAATCCATCAATCACCTCCTCAAACAGATCCCAAAAAGAAATCTCCTAGGAATATTGTTGCCAAATTCCAGAGCTCCCAGGTCAAGGAGAAAATACTGCAAGCATCCAGAAAGAAACAATTTGAGTATTATGGAAACACAATCAGGATAACATAAGATATAGCAGTTTCTACATTAATGGATTGAAGGGCTTGGAATATGATATTCCGGAGGTCAATGGAGCTAGGATTAAAACCAAGAATCACCTACCCAGCAAAACTGTGTATAATACTCTAAGGTAAAATATGGATTTTCAATAAAATAGAGGACTTTCAAGCTTTCTCAGTGAAAAGACCAGAGCTGAATAGAAAATGTGACTTTTAAACACAAGAATCAAGAGAAGCATGAAAAGGTAAACAAGAAAGAGAAATCATAAGGGACTTACTAAAGTTGAACAGTTTTGTTTACCTTCCTACATGGAAAGATGATGTATGTAATTCATGAGATCTTTCTTGGTATTAGGGTAGTTGAAGGGAATATATATATGCATATATAGACAGAGAGCACAGGGTGAGTTGAATATGAAGGGATGATATCTAAAAAAATAAAATCAAATTAAGGGATGAGAGGGAAATATATTGAGAGAGGGACAAAGGGAGAGACAGAATGGGGTAAATTATCTCACATAAAAGTGGCAAGAAAAAAGCAGTTCTATTGAAAGGGAAGAGGGGGCAGGTGAGGGGGAATGAGTGAATCTTGCCCTCATCAGATTTGACTTGAGGAGGGAATAACATGCACACTAAATTGGGCATCTTACCCCACAGGAAAGAAGGAGGAAGGAGATAAAAAAGGGAGGATGATAGAAGGAAGGTCAGATGGGGGAGGAGGTAATTGTGGCCTATGTTGAATTGCTTGCCTTCTTAGGGAAGGTGGTTGAGGAGGAAGAGGGGACAGAATTTGGAACTCAAAGTTTTAAAAGCAGATGTTCAAAAAAAGTTGTTTTCGCATGCAACTGGGAAATAAGATATACAGGTAATGGGTAGTAGAAATCTATCTTGCCCTACAAGAAAGTAAGGGAAAAGGTGATGGGGGGAGAAATGGAGTGATAGAAAGGAGGGCTGACTGGGGAACAGGGCAATCAGAATATATGCCATCTTGGAGTGGGGGGAGGGTAGAAATAGGGAGAAAATTTGTAATTCAAATCTTGTGGAAATCAATGCTGAAAACTAAAAATGTTAAAATTAAAAAATATCTCTGCAGTCTTGCTGCTTTGTCCCTTTTCAGTCTTACACCTTACTCCCATCCAGGCAGTGTAAAATCTAGCTGCACTGGGCTATTTGCCTTTTACCCACACATGACACTCCATCCTCTGTGTTTACACTAGTCGTCTCACACACCTGAAATGTTTTGCTTGCCCACTTCTGTCGCTTAGTTCCCCTGGTTTTCCTGAAGACAGTTCACATTCCATTTTCTGCCAGAAGTGTTTCCTCTCTATCTAACAATAGCTTCCTCTCTAAGATTACATTCATCTACTCTGTTTATAACCTATATGCACTTAGTTATTTACATGATGTCTCTCCCAATACAATGTGAGCTCCTAGAAGGCAAGGACTTTTTTTTTGCTTTTCTTTGTATTCCAAGTTATAGCATAAAGCCTGCCTTATCGTAAGTCCTTAAAATCCTTGTTGACTGATGACCAACTTGGTTATCTTCCTTTGCATGCTCTCCAGATTTTCAATATTTTCTTAAAATGAGCAAGTCAGGAGTGATAATAGTATTCTATATCTGGTCTTATTAAGGCAGAATCCAGTGTAATTATCATCTTCCTAATTTTTAAATAATATTTTTTTCAATTGCCAATGAAAATTTTTATGATTTGTATTAAAGTTTTTTATTTCCAAATTCTCTCCCTTCCTTCCTCTTCTATGCCCTCAGTGAGAATGCAAGCAATTTGATATAGGTTATACACGTGCAGTCTGGAAAACACATTACTATCTTATTAGTCATGTTATGGAAAAAAAACCACAGATCACCCTCCCCAAACCCAAGATAAATGAAATTTAAGAGAAGTATGTTATATACACACTCAGACTCCATCAGTTCTCCCTGTGGAGATGGATAGCATTTCTCGTCATAAGTCTTTCTGCATTGTCTTAGAATATTGTATTGCTGAGAATAACTGTTATTCATAGTTCATCATCATACCCTATTGTTCTTACTATATACAATATGCTCTTGGTTCTGCTCACTCCACTTTGTATCAGTTCAAATAAGTCTTTATTTTTTGAGACCATCCTGCTCCTCATTTTGTAGGGCACAATAGTAATCCATCACAATCATATACCACAACTTGTTTGGCCATTCCCAATTGATGAGCTTCCCTTAAATTTCCAGTTCTTTGCTACCATAAAAAGAACTGCTAGAAAATATTTTATACATATAGGTCCTTTTCGTTTTCCTTTGATCTCTTTGAGATATAGCTCCAGTAGCGGTATTGCTGGGTCAAATAGTATGCACAGTTTGAAAGCCCCTTGGCCATAGTTCCAAATTGCTCTCCAGAATGTTCAGATCAGTTCACAACTCGATCGATAGTGCATTAGTGTTCCATTTTTCCCACATCCTCTTCAACATTTGTCATTTTTCTTTTCTGTCATATTAGCCAATCTCATATGTATGAGGTAGTACCTCAGAGTTGGTTTAATTTGCATTGCTCTAATCAAGAGTGATTTTCATATGACTATAGAGTGCCTTGATTTCTCCTTCTGAAACCTGACTGTTCATATCATTGAACATTTATTAATTGGGGAATGACTTTTATTGTTAAAAATTTGACTCATTTTTCTATATATTTGAGAAAGTAGGCCTTTATCAGAGAAAATTTTTGTAAAAAATTACCCCCAGTTTTCTGCTTTCCTCCTAGTCTTGGCTGCATTGGTTTTGTTTGTGCAAAATTTTTTAAATTTAATATTATCAGAACTATCCATTTTACATCCCATATTGCTCTATTTCTCATGTTTGGTCATAAATCCTCCCTTATCCGTTGACATGACTATTCCATGCTCCTCTAATTTGCTTATATCACTTTTTTTGGTCTAAATCATGTACCCATTTTGACCTTATCTCAGTATACTGTGTGAGATAGTGGTATCACTAGTTTCTGCCAAACTTCTTTCTAGTTTTCTTGGTAGTTTTTGTCAAATAGTGTTTTCTTGTCTCAAAAGCTGGAATCTTTGGGTTTATCAAATACAAGATTACTATGGCCACCTGCCTCTGTGTATTTTGTACCTAATCTGTTCCACTGAACCACCACACTATTTCTTAGGCAGTACCTGATTGTTTTGATGATTACTACTTTGTATACAGTTTGAGATGTGTCATGGCTAGACCACCATTCTTCATGTCTTTTTTCCATTGATTTCCTTGGTATTCTTTACCTTTTGTTCTTCCAGAGGAATTTTGTTATTGGTTTTCTGTCTCTATAAAAGAATTTTTTTGGTTGCTTGATTGGTATGGCACTGAATAAGTAAATTAATTTAGGTAGAATTGTAATTTTTATTTTGTTGGCTCTGCCTGCCTGTGAACAAAAAATATTTCCCCTATTCTTTAGAACTTACTTTATTTGTGTGAAAAGTGTCTTGTAATTGTGTTCTTATGATTTCTGGATCTGTAGACTCCCAAGGATTTTATAATTGTCTACAATTATTTTAAATAGAATTTCTATCTCTATCTCTTGCTGCTTAACTTTGTGGGTAATATATAGAAATGCTGATGATTTATGTAGGTTTATTTTATATCCTGCAACTTTACTTAAGTAGTTAATTATTTTAACTAGTTGCTTAATTGATTCTGTAGGATTCTCAAGTATACCATAATTTTATTTACCAAGAGGAATAATTTTGTTTCCTCATTACCTATTCCAATTTGCATTTTCTTCTATTTTTTTCTTTTGATTTTGTTTTAATTTTTCCTGATGTGTCATGAAAACATTAGCTTCCACTTGCCCAATTCTAATTTTTAAGGAATTATTTTCTTCAGTGAGTTTTTGCACATCCTTTTTCATGTGGCCAATTCTATTTCTTAAGGAGTTCTTTTCAGTGAATTTTTGTATATCATTTTCCATTTGACCAATTGTGCATGTTAAGGAATCCTTCTCTTCAACAGATTTTTGTGCCTCTTTCACCATTTGGCCTAATCTGTTTTTAAAGTGTTGTTTTCTTCTGTATTTTTACACCTCTTTTACCAATTTATTTGCTCTGCCCCCCCCATAATTTTCTTGCATCACTCACCTGTCTTTTCTCAATTTTTCCTCTGCCTCTCTTATTGATTTTTAAAATCCTTTTAAAGCTCTTCCAAAAGTTGTTTGTGGTCCTAAAACTTATTCATATTTTTCTTTGAGGTTTAGCATGTAGCTGCTTTGATTTCCTTGTCTTCTCTGAGTTTGTCACTCTCTGTCACTATAGTAACTTTCTATAGTCAGGGGTTTTTTTTGTTGTCTGCTCATTTTTCTAGCCCATTTCTTGATTTTTTCTTCTTATGTTTAAGTTGAGCTCTGCTCCCTGGGTGGAACGGGTACTGTCTCA
Organism: Trichosurus vulpecula; assembly: GCF_011100635.1. Taxonomy (NCBI): domain Eukaryota; kingdom Metazoa; phylum Chordata; class Mammalia; order Diprotodontia; family Phalangeridae; genus Trichosurus; species Trichosurus vulpecula. Next base: position 219,861,156 of record NC_050578.1, on the reverse strand, counting down.
TGCTTCATGTTTTTCATGCTGCTGTTTTTGGAACTAGTTCTGTGGTGTGTGTAAATTTTGAGTTTTTCTTAGGTGGTATGATATAAGGAAAGGTGTGATCACTGCTCTCCTGGCCTGTGCTCTTGTCTGTGAGCAACCACATGCAGCCTTTTCTGCCCCGCAACTGTGAATAGGATCCCCACTCTTGCTAGTGCCTCTTCTTGACCTGGGACTGTGACCAAGAGCTTCATATGGGCAATGCAAGAGAACCCTCTCTGTGCCAGCAAATGGTACCCTATACTTTCCTTCTAACCGGTTGTCTGACCCCTTTATATTCTTTGGGCTGAGAGCACCATAGGCCACCACTGCCAATTCAGTCAGTCCCAATGACTGCTGTTGGCTTGTCAGGCATGACTTGCATTGTCGTGGGGTGAGCTGGTCTGTGCTCTACTCTCAGTTCACTAAGACATGCCTTTCCTGCTGACTTTCTAAATTGTCTTGGGCTGGAAAATTGTTTCACCTTGACCTTTTGTTGCTTCAGCTGCTCCAGAATTCATTTTGAAGAGTTATTTTAAAGTTGTTTGGAGGGCAATTTGAGAGAGTTTGGGCAAGTCCCTGCCTTTACCCTGCCATCTTGGGCCTGCCCCATCACCTTTCTAATTTTTGATTCTGTGCTTCTCTTAATTCAGTCTAAATTTCTATTACTCTTTCTGGTTGACATGATGTATTCTTTAAAAATTAGTACCTTTCCCATTTCATTGTAATTTTCATTTTTTTAAGTTACTAATTTAACATTTAGCATTGATTGTAATTCTGCATTGTCTATTCTGTTCTACCTTTTCCAGTTTTGCCCAACATGATATAATTTGGGAAATAATCACTTTATAGTATAATCTAGTTATAATCACTCCATAGAATGATTTGAAATCTGACAGTGATAGTCCCTCTTTCTCTTTTTCTTCATAATTTCCCTTTATATTATTCTGCAGTTCACAGGGCTCTTGAGGTACTTATTGCAATTTACACTGACACTGATGAGTCAAGGTCTACAGAGCAAGGCTGGCTATATCTGTCCTCCAATTAGTAGGGGTAACTATAAGGTATTATGTAATTTTATAAAATGCTATACCCCTCTCTCCATTCTGGTATGTTATCCACAACAGCAATCTCCAGTGCCAATCTAAGTAATTCACAGCTGATCATCTTACAACATTGGAAACAATGTTCTCCTGGTTCTGCTTATTTCACTTTGCATCAGTTCATATAAGACTTTCTAAGTTTTCCTGAAAGCATCTGACTGATTATTTCCTATAGAACAACAGTACTCCCTGGCAATCACATACTGCAACTTGTAAAGCCATTCCCCAAATAATGAGCATCCCCCAATTTCCAATTCTTTGCCACCAGAAAAGAGCTGCTATAAATATTTTTGTACATATATGTCCTTTTCCTTTGTTTTTTAAATCTATTTTGGGATACAGACCTAGTAGTTGTGTTGTTTAGTCAAAGAGTATACACAATTTTATAGGTTTTTGAGCATAGCTCCAAACTGCTCTGCATACTGGTTTAATCATTCACAACACCACCAGGACTGTACCAGTGTCTCAATTTTCCGCACCTTCCCTGTAACATTTATCATTTTCCTTTTCTGTCCTATTAAGGAATCTAATGTGTATGTGGTAGTATCACAGAATTGTTTTAATTTGTATTTCCCCAATCAGTAGTGATTTAGAGCATTTTTTCATATGGCTATAGATAGCTTTAACTACATCTGAAACTGTTTATATCTTTTGATCATTTATCAATTGGGGAATGGTTCTTTTATATTTATAAATTTGACTAATTTCCCTCTATATTTGAGAAATTTGGCCTCTATTAGAGAAACTTCCTTCAAAATTTTTTCATAGTAATGATTGCTAACAGTATTTCCCTCTATCCCCATTTCCCCCCTGTTTATTCTATTCTTTCTCTTCTTTCAGCCTGTTCCTCCCCAAAAGTGTTTTGCTTCTGACTACCACCTCCCCCAATCTACCCTCCTTTCTGTCATCACCCCCCCTTCTCTTATCCTTTTCCCCTCCTACTTTCCTGCAAGGTAAGATAAATTTCTATACCCAATTGAGTGTCTATGTTATTTCCTCTTTGAGCAAATTCTGATGAGAATAAACTTCAATCATTCCCTGCCACATTCCCCATCTTCTGATCCACTGTAAAAGCTCTTTCTTGCCCCTTTAATGTAAGATAATTTACCCCATTTTACCTCTCCCTTTCCCCCTTTTCCCAAGGTATCCCTCTCTCTCATTCCTTAATTTTATTGTTTTGGATATCATCCCAACATCTCCAACTCACACCCATGCCTCTGTCTATATATATACTCCTAACTGCCCTAATGATGAGAAAGTTCTCATGAGTTACAAGTATCATCTTCCCATGTAGGAATGTAAACAGTTTAACATTATTAAATCCCTTATGATTTCCCTTTCTCACTTCCCTTTTTGTGCTTCTCTTGAGCCTTGTATTTGAAAGTCAGATTTTTTTATTTAGCTCTGATATTTTCATGAGACATGTTTGAAATTCTCCATTTCATTGAATATCCATTTTTCACCCTTAAGGATTATACTCAGTTTTGCTGGGTAGGCAATTCTTGGTTCTAATCTTAGCTCTAGAATATAATATTCCAAGCCCTTTGATGCTCTAATGTAGAAGCTCTTAAATCTTATGTTATCCTGACAGTGGCTTCATGATACTTGAATTGTTTCTTTCTGGCCACTTGTCATATTTTCTCCTTGGCCTGGGAGATCTGGAATTTGGCTATAATATTTCTAGGAATTTTCATTTTGGAGATGATTGGTGGATTCTTTCCATTTTTATTTTCCTCTCTGGTTCTAGAATGTTGGGGCATTTTTACATTATAATTTCTTGAAAGATGCTGTCCAGGCTCTTTTTTTCACCATAGATTTCAGATAGTGCAATAATTCTTAAATGATCCCTCCTGGATGTATTTTCTAGGTCCATTGTTTTTCCAATGAGATATTTCACGTTGTGTTCTATTTTTTCATTATTTTGTTTTTGTTTTATTATTTCTTGATGTCTCATAAAGTCATTAGCTTCTATTTGCTCAATTATAGTTTTTAAGGAATTATTTTCTTCAGTGAGCTTTTTTACCTCCTTTCCCATTTGACCCAGTCTCCTTTTAAAGGATTTCTTTTCTTTTACCATTTGCCCAGTTTGCTTTTCAAGGAATTCTTGTATTCATTGGGTTTTTGTACTTATTTTACCATTTGGCTTATTCTTTTTTTAAAATTTTATTTTCTTCTGTATTCTTTTGTGCCTCCTTTACTAAGCTACTGACTCTTTTTTCATGATTTTCTTGCATCACTCTCATTCCTCTCCCCAATTTTTCCTCTACTTCTCTTTCTTGATTTTCAAAAGTCCTTTTTGAGCTCTTCCATGGCCTGAGAACAATTCATATTTTTCTGTGAGTCTTTGCATGTAGGAATTTTCACTTTGTTGTCTTCTTCTGAGTGTTTGTTTTGATCTTCTTTGTCACCATAGTAACTTTCTATGGTCAGAATGTTTTCTATTGTGTGCTCATTTTTTACTTTAACTCTTTGCTAAAGTGAGGTTCTGCTTCCTGGGTGACAGAGAAGGGGGTATAATTCTGGGTGTGGGGTACAGGCAGAAGGCAAGTTGGGCTGGAATATAGACATGCCTGAGAGTAAAGTGAAATAAATCTGAAGAGGGAGACTGGATTCATGTGGCATAAGAGTATAAATATCAAGCTGAGGAATTGTTATTTTGTCCTCAAGTCAATAAGGTATCTGTTCAAGGCTTGAGTAATCAAATGATGTGGTCAGCCACATGCTTTAGGAAGATCATTTTTGTAGGAGGATGCTTTAGAAGGCAAAGAGAGTGGACTTTTTCGGGGGGGGGGTTAAATTTATATAATATATTTACTTTTCAGCATTGATTTTCACAAGAGTTTGAATTACAAATTTTCTCCCCATTTCTACCCTCCCACCCACTCCAAGACGGCATATATTCTAGTTTCCCTATTCCCCAGTTAGCTCTCCCTTCTGTCACCCCAATCCCCTCAAATCCCCTTTGCCCTTCCTTTCTTGTAGGGCAAGATAAATTTCTACACTGCGTTGTCTGTGTATCTTACTTCCTAGTTTCATGAAAAAACTTTTTTTTGTTTGTTTTTGAACATCTGTTTTTAAAACTTTGAGTTTCAAATTCTCTCCCTTCTTCCCTCCCCACACACTCTCCCTAAGAAGGCAAGCAAGTCAGCATAGGGCACATGTGTATCATTACATAAAACCCTTCCACAATACTCATGTTGTGAAAGACTTACTGTATATTGCTCCTTCCTAACCTATCCCCCTTTATTGAATTTTCTCCCTTGACCCTGTCCCTTTTTGAAAGGTTTTGTTTTCGATTACCTCCTCTCCCTGTCAGCCCTCCCTTCTATCATCCCCGCCTTTTTTATCTTCTTCCTCCTTCTTTCCTGTGGGGTAAGATACCCAATTGAGTGTGTATGATATTCCCTCCTCAGGTCAAATCTGATGAGAGCAAGATTCACTCATTCCCCTTCACCTTCCCCCTCTTCCCTTCTTGCAGAACTGCTTTTTCTTGCCACTTTTATGTGAGACAATTTACCCCATTCTATCTCTCCCTTTCTCCCTCTCTCAGTATATTCCTCTCTCATGCCTTAATTTTATTTTATTTTTTTAGATATCATCCCTTCATATACAACTCACCCTGTGCCCTCTGTCTACACACACACACACACACACACACACACACATATATATACATGTATATACGTGCATACACACATATACATATATATACATACCCATATATATACACACACATATATACATATATATGCATGTATATGCATATTCCCTTCAGCTACACTAATACTGAGGTCTCATGAATCATACACATTACCTTTCCAAGTAGGAATGTTAACAAAACAGTTCAATTTTAGTAAGTCCCATCGGATTTCTCTTTCTTGTTTACCTTTTCATGCTTCTCTTGATTCTTGTGTTTGAAAGTCAAATTTTCTGTTTAGCTCTGGTCCTTTCACTGAGAAAACTTGAAAGTCCTCTATTTTGTTGAAAATCCATATTTTGCCTTGGAGCATGATACTCAGCTTTGGTGGGTAGGGGATTCTTGGTTTTAATCCTAGCTCCATTGACCTCCAGAATATCGTATTCCAAGCCCTTCGATCCCTTAATGTAGAAACTGTTAGATCTTGTGTTATTCTGATTGTGTTTCCACAATACTCAAATTGTTTCTTTCTGGCTGCTTGCAGTATTTTCTCCTTGATCTGGGAGCTCTGGAATTTGGCAACAATATTCCTAGAAGTTTTCTTTTTGGGATCTATTTGAGGAGGCGATCTGTGGATTCTTTCAATTTCTATTTTACCCTCTGGCTCTAGAATATCAGGGCAGTTCTCCTTGATAATTTCTCGAAAGATGATATCTAAGCTCTTTTTTTGATCATGGCTTTCAGATAGTCCAATAATTTTAAAATTCTCTCTCCTGGATCTGTTTTCCACGTCAATGGTTTTTCCAATGAGATATTTCACATTGTCTTCCACTTTTTCATTCCTTTGGTTTTGTTTAATAATATCTTGATTTCTCATAAAGTCACTAGCTTCCACTTGCTCCAATCTAATTTTTAAGGTGTTATTTTCTTCAGTGGTCTTTTGGACCTCCTTTTCCATTTGGCTAATTCTGCCTTTCAAGACATTCTTCTCCTCATTGGGTTTTTGGAGCTCTTTTGCCATTTCACTTAGTCTATTTTTTAAGGTGTTACTTTCTTCAGTATTTTTTTGGTTCTCCTTTAGCAAGTCATTGACTTGTTTTTCATAGTTTTCCTGCATCATTCTCATTTCTCTACCCAATTTTTCCTCTACTTCTCTAACTTGCTTTTCCATAATCCTTTTGAGCTCTTCCATGGCCTGAGATCAGTTCATGTTTTTCTTGGAGGCTTTTGATGTAGGCTCTTTGACTTTGTTGACTTCTTCTGGCTGTATGTTTTGGTCTTCTTTGTCACCAAAGAAAGATTCCAAAGGCTGAGACTGAATATGAGTGTGTTTTCGCTGCCTGGCCATGTTCCCAGGCAACTTACTTGACTCTTGAATGTTTCGTCAGGGTATGACTGCTTGAAGAGTAGAGAGTACTTTGTTCCAAGCTTGAGGGGATGTGCTGTTGTTTTCAGAGCTATTTCTCTACAGTCAGCTCTGCCACACCAGCAGTCCTCCTTCCCCAAGAACTGCCAACCTGGACCTGACAAAAATCTTAAGCAGGCTCTGCAGTCCTGCTGTGATCCACCACTTAATTCCTCCCACCAGGTGAGCCTGGGGCCAGAAGCAACAGCAGCTGTAGTTCTGTAGCTGCACCACCTCCGCTGCCCCTGGGGCAGTGGCTGAACCACTAACTCCTTCCACTCTGTCCCTGCAGCTTTTCCCACTAACCTTATCTGTTGTCTTTGGTGTTTGTGGGTTGAGGAGTCTGGTAACTGCCACAGCTCACTGATTCAGGGTGCTAGGGCTTGTTCCACCTGGCTCCTGGTCTGGCTGGTCCTGCTGCCGCCCACGTTGAGCTCCGCTCCCCTCCTCTCCCAGCTCAGTGCGTGATAGACCTCACCCAGCAACCATCCAGGTCATCCTGGGCTGAAGCCCTGCCTCCCTCTGCTATTTTGTGGGTTCTACAGCTCTAGAATTTGTTCAGAGCCATTTTTTATAGGTTTTTGGAGGGACCTGGTAGGGAGCTCATGCAAGTCCCTGCTTTCCAGTCTCTTCGAGATTCGACTTTTAATTAAGAGGCTTTTGCAAAGGCTCAAGTGAGAGGAGATGCAAATCTGAGTTAGGGAGGTGGCTGTGTGAGTGGATATAAATGTATATGTGATATGTGTTGTGGCTGTAGAAGTGGCAAGATTTGCCTAGTGACTGGTTGGAAAAGGGAAAATAGAGACAAGAGTAGAGATTAATTCCAGAATTGTAAACCATGTGCCTAGAAGAATCATGGGGTCCTGAACAGAAATAAAGAATTATAGAGATAAGTGATTTCAGGTTTGAAGTTGGGGATAAGATGAGAAAGAACAGAGGTTCCCATGGGAAATTTCCCATATTCTTTCAGGCTCACAATATCTCACCTAATGATAGCCCTTTGCAGCAATACCAAGTTCCATGAATAATATAACATAAGATGACTTAGAAACCAGAATTCCCATTCCTGGTGATTTTACAGCACAAAGGTCACCTTGGAAACCAGGACTTTTACCACAGTCAATTAGCATGTAGTGAATAACACCTTCAGTACTGGACTGTGGTCTTTTGAGAGGTCAGGGATCATGAAGCAGACTCTTTCTCTTTGAAAAGGATTAACAATGGTGGTTACTCTGCAAAACAGATTTATGCATTTGGACGTAGTTTCTGCATATATTTAAGAGAAGATCCTGGGGTGGGAATTGAAGTATTCTTTTTTAATTTTACAGTCTTTTCACTATCAAAATGATGAAATTGGCAAATCATAGAATAATGCCAATTATCAGTGAATAATTTGTAGGAAACAAATTTATTCATCACTGCTCTGCTTAGGGGCACCCTGCCATGGTGCATAAGATCAAAGTTTGGGAGTAAGATCATAGGATAACTATGTAGGATGGGGTCAATTAATGTTTCCTGAATACATCAATAGATATATCCAAATCTTAATCCTTATTCTAATCTTAATATTCTTCTTTACTTTACTTTACTTCCATATAACAGATACTCTTTTCAAGAAAGATGTCTGGCAATAACTGCACTGCTGTGACTGAATTCATTATTTTGGGGCTAACAGATGATCCAACTCTTTGTGTCATCCTCTTTGGGATGTTTCTGTGTGTCTATGCTGTCACCTTAGTTGGTAACCTTAGCATAATCACGTTGATCAGAAATAGCTCTCAACTTCACACTCCAATGTACCTTTTCCTCAGCCACTTGGCTTTTGTGGATCTTGGTTATTCTTCATCTGTCACACCTCTCATGCTCATCAGCTTCCTTGTGGAGAAGACCTCAATCCCTCAGGGAGGCTGTATGGCCCAATTTTGTTTTGTAGCCACCTTTGGGACATCTGAGTGCTTCCTGCTGGCTGTGATGGCTTATGATAGGTATGTGGCCATCTGTAACCCTCTACTCTACTCCACCCACATGTCCACTAGGGTCTGTACTCTGTTATTATTCATATCCTACCTGGGTGGTTGTACAAATTTTGGGATCTCTACTGGTTGTTTATTGAATCTGTCCTTCTGTGGATCCAATAGGATCAATCACTTTTTCTGTGATTATTCACCACTTTTAAAACTTTCTAATTACCAAAGTGATCTTGCTGAAATTCTTCCTGCTGCTTCTTCTGGGTTAACAATTATAATCACAGTGCTAATTATCACATTCTCTTACGTATACATCCTCTCCTCTGTCCTGAAGATAAGGTCCACTGAAGGGAGATCTAAAGCTTTCTCAACTTGTACCTCCCACCTCACAGCAGTCGCTCTCTTCTATGGCACCGTTACATTCATTTATATGATGCCTAAATCCAGCTACTCAACAGATGAGAACAAAGTGGTGTCTCTCTTCTATACTGTAATGATCCCCATGTTGAACCCTCTGATCTACAGTCTAAGAAATAATGAAGTAAAAGGGGCACTGAAGAAACTGATGAGTAGAAAACATCTTCTTTCATGAATTCAACTCAAAATGACCTCTTCTTGTTAAGTACATACTATGTCTCTAGCATTATGTTTGGTTTAATGGACACAAGTACTAAAATGAAACATTGCCTTTCTTTAAGCATCTAATATTCTATTGATATAATGATTATAATTAAGTGATACCAATTAATTGTTTTTGGAAAGGCAAATCACTTAACCCTGCTTTTCTTAGTTCTTTGTCTATAAAATGAGCTGAAGAAGGAAATGACAAACCATACTAGTATCTTTCCAAGAAAAACAAATGGTTCATGAAAAATCAGATGTGACTGAAATGGCTGAACAAAAACAAAAGTCATTGTGTGTGTTTTCTTATCTCTGCTATCATCACTATATCAGATCATGTAAATAATTTCTGTTTATTAATCATATTTTTTGTTTTTTTCTTACTGCACAATAATATTTCATTATGTTCATAAGAGAAGATTTGTTTTGTCCTTCCTCAATCATGGGGCATCTGCTTTATTTTCAATTACTTGGTACTACTAAAGTGGTCCTATAGATGCTTTTGTCTGTGAAGGGAATTTATTTTTCTCAATTGCCACCTTTGTGGTATAATGTACCTATAAAATGTATTCTTTTTTTCTTTGGATTAATTCTTTGTGAATGGTGAGGTGGGGAGAGATGCTAAGATGAAATTTAGGTTATGTTAAAACAAAAGATACCAATAAAGAATCATTAAAAAATAAAAAGATCCACAGTCTTGCTTCTTCTTTCCTTTTCAGTGTTACATTTTATTTCCATCCGTGCAGTGTTCAATCTGGCTGCACTGGGTTACTTGTTTTTCCCCACACGTGACACTCCATCTTCTGTGTCTTTACACTGGCTTTCTCCTAGGCCTGAAATGGTTTACTTGCCTACCTCTGCCAGTTAATTTGGAAAAAAAATTATATGAATGTTGACATTTTTATCTATAACTGGAAAAGTAAAATTTTTTTTTAAAAATTAGGAAGGCAATAGTTCCACTGGATTCTCCCTTAATAATACCCATTATGGAATAATATTTTAAGTTCTGACCTCCTCATTTTATGAAAATGTTGAAAATTTGGTGGGCATCCAAAGGGGTATAACTAAGTTGGTCAACAGTCAACAAGGGTTTTAATGGCTTACTATATACCAGCTTTATGCTATAACTTGGAATACAAAAAAGGGGAAAAAATCCCTGCCTTCCAGTAGCTCACACTGCATTTAGAGAGACACCATGTGAATAAAGAGGTGCATACAAATTATAGGCAGAGGAGATGTAATTGTAATTGTAATTGAGAGTAAGCTCTTGTTAGACAGGAAACACTTGCTGAAAGTAGAATGTGAATTGTCTTCAGGAAAACCAGGGAAAATAACTGGCAGCAGTGTAAACAGTTTAACAATATTAAGTCCCTTATGATTTCCCTTTCCCATTTACCTTTTTATGCTTCTCTTAAGTCTTGTATTTGAAAGTCAAATTTTCTACTTAGCTCTGGTATTGTCATGAGGAATGCTTCAAAGTCCTGCATTTCACACAATATCCTTTTTAAACCCTTAAGGATTACACTCAGCTTTTCTGGGTGGGTGATTCTTGCTTGTAATTTTAGGTCCTTTGCCCTCCAAATATCATATTTCAAGCCCACCTACCCTTTGATATAGAAGATGCTTAATACTGTGTTTTCCTGGCTGTGGCTCCATGACACTCAAATTGTTTCTTTCTGGCTGCTTGTAATATTTTCTCCTTGAGCTGGGAGCTCTGGAATTTGGCAATAATATTTCTGGGAGTTTTCATTTTGGGATAGGTTCAGGAAGTGATTGGTAGATTCTTTAAATTTTTATTTTCCCCTCTGGTTCTAGAATATCAGGGCACTTTTCCTCAATAATTTCTTGAAGGATGCTCTCCAGGCTCTTTTTTTTCATCTTAGCTTTCAGATAGTGCAATAATTCTGAAATGATCTCTCCTGGATCTATTTTCTAGGTCAGTTGTTTTTTCAATGAGGCATTTCACATTGCCTCATATTTTTCATTGTTTTGTTTTTGTTTTATTGTTTTTTAAATTTTCTTATTTTTTAAAATTTTTTATTTTTTATTATTTATTTTTATTTTTAGTTTACAACAGATGGTTCTACATAATTTTGAGTTTCAGATTTTCTCCCCTCCCTCCCCCCTCCCTCCCCAAAATGGCATGGAATCTCATATAACTACCATGAATAACTTCGCATTGAAATAATTTACACACTAGTCAAGTTGCAGAGAAGAATTATGACCAAAGGAATGAATCATGAGAAAGAAGAAACAGAACCAAAAAAACCCCATCCAAAAACAAAAACAAAAGAGAAGAGAAAAAGGTGAGCATGAAGTGTGCCTCAATCTGCATTCAAACTTCATAGTTCTTTCTCTGGATGTAGATAGCATTCTCCATCGTGAGTCCTTTGGAGTTGTCCTTGCACCTTGTGTTGCTGAGAAGAGCAAAGTCTGCCAGGGTTGGTCCTCATGGAATCCATATATCTGTGGTTGTGTACAATGTCCTCCTGGCTCTGCTCCACTCACTCAGCATTATGTCGTGCAGGTTTTTCCAGGTTGTTATGAAGTCCATATCATCCCCATTTCTTATGGCACAGTAGTATTCCATTACCTTCATATACCACAGCTTGTTCAGCCATTCCCCAATTGATGGGCATCCCTTTGATTTCCAATTCTTGGCTACCACAAAAAGAGCCGCTATAAATATTTTTGTACATATGGGTCCTTTTCCCGCTTGTGTGATTTCTTTGGGATACAACCCTAGAAGTGGTATTGCTGGGTCAAAGGGTATGAACATTCCTGTGGCCCTTTGGGCGTAGTTCCAAATTACTCTCCAAAATGGCTTATTTTTATATAAAACAATGTTTTATTGTTTCTTGATGTCTCATAAAGTCATTAACTTCTACTTGCTTAATTCTAATTTTTAAGGAATTATTTTCTTCAGTGAGCTTTTGTAGCTCCTTTTCGATTTGACCCATTCTTTTTTAAGGATTTCTCTTCTTCAGTGATTTTTTTTATATCTTTTACCATTTGGCTAAATCTGGTTTTTAAGGCATTCTTCTCCTCATTGCTTTTTGTACTTCTTTTACCATTGGCCTATTCTGTTTTTTTAAGGTTTTATTTTCTTCTGTATTCTTTTGTGCCTCCTTTATTAAGCTATTAACTCTTTTTTCATGATTTTCTTGCACCACTCTCATTTCTCTTCCAATTTTTTCCTCTACTTCCCTTTCTTGATTCTTAAAAATCCTTTTTGAGCTCTTCCATGGCCTGACAGCAATTCATGTTTTTCTGTGAGTCTTTGTGTGTGGGACATTGTTGTCTTCCTCTGAGTGTGTGTTTTGATCTTTTTTGTCCTCAAACATTCTATTGGCATAATGTTTTCTGTTGTGTGTTCATTTTTGACTTTTAACTCTTTGTTAAAGTGAGGTTCTGCTTCCTGGGTTCACTGTCCCAGGCTTCAGGGATTTTGTGCTGCTCTTTTCAGATGTACTTCTAGGGATCTGTAAGTTTTCATTTCTTCCAGGGTGTATGATCTAAGTAGAGGTGTTTACTACTCTCCTGGCCTGTGCTTTGGTTTGTGAGTGACCACAGGCACTCTTTTCTGTCCTGGAACTGTGATGAGAGTCCCTACTCCAGTATAGTCATAAACCTTGGCATGCTATTGCTCCTCCATGCCCTGGGAGTGCTACCCAGGACTGTGACCCAGATTCAAGTATGGGCAAAGCAACAGAGCCCTGCCCTTAGTGCCAGCAAAGAGACCTCTGTAAGATATAAATGGTGATACTCTGAGCAAATTAAGTGAAGCATGGAATAGTGTCCTTCTCAGATATATGGATAAGGGAAGGATTTATGCACAAACAAGATATAGAGAGCAATATGGGATTTCCTGGTCCTCAGGTGACTCACAGCATATATCAACTGTGCTATGGAAAATGCTGTTATATTCCAGCAAAATTTTATTAGGATCCTTGAAAAGATTGTTAATACTCCCTTTACACATAGATAATTGTCCCCATTATGAATAGTACCTTTGTTCCAGGATCTGTGGTTTCTACCAAGCTGAGTTTTGTAGTTGTTCTTTCAGCTTTAGGTTTATATATGTGTAATCAGTAAGTGTTATGGACTCACCAAAATGAATCTGGTGAGGAGATGAGAACCAAGTTTCATAGTTAGTGAGCACTGTGACAAGCACAACTGCCACATGTTGATCCCAGAAAAATTTTTGAGAGCTTCCATGGAAGATGAGACTAGATTAGCTATGGTGCTTTCCAATGTTGTTTTTTGTTACTCTTTAAAAATCCTGGACAAACATAGATAAAGAAAAAAATAATGAACCCCCCTGATAATTTAGAGAACTTCTCAAACAACTCATTGGTGTATTTGTAATTTTCTCAATCTCAATGGATTTCAAAAGACATTTTAATGATGTTGGCTACATTTGGTGCTAAGGTGCTCAAAGGTTTATACCCTAAATTATATGAACCTCAACATAAATATAGTGCTACCATGGAAACATAGTAATTGGAGTCTATTGTAATCATCTGCTTGCATCATTGGGTACCACTGATGTTCTTGATTTTTGTCTAAAAATTCTTAGGTCTGATTATTGATTTGTAACTAATTTCAGGGAAGCCTGTCTATTCCCCCTGAAATGCCAAACATTATATTGATTTCAGTTTTGTATAAGGCTTTGATGCATCTCTCTCTCTGTCTCAAATTCATTTCTTGTTTTGATCTTGTTGTTTCTGGTCCCTTATAGGGCCATATAATGTTAAAGATTTGGAAGTAAGGTATATGCAATCAACATTGTTACAGCAAGTTAGTAAGTAAAATTCTGATCTTTCACAGGTTATATCATATATCCTGAAACAGCACTATAAGCAGTAAGTATGTGATCATACATTGTAAGTATTAGGAAAACTTAGATAAAAGTCTTTGTGTATACATTAGTACATTTACTTCATTTATTACTTTCCCTCCACTTCTCAAATTGAGGCTTTGGGTGAGGAGTTTCACAGACATGTTTGTTTGTTGTTGTAATGAAGATTTGGACTTGAAATAAGGAGAACTGGATTTGAGTTCCATATTTGAATATTACTGGCTCTGACTGTGATTGTACTTAAGTGACTGCACCTCTCTGATCCTTAGTTATCTGATTTGTAAAATTAGCATAACAATATCTTCTGAATATTTTGGAAGGAAAGTAATTTAAGAAATTTAAAATTTCATATTGAGTTATTAATATTCTTGTTATGTTATTATTTTGATTTTGATATCAACATAAAAGAGATGAGATTTTCAAAAGTGGGTTCTATTCAACTAATATTTTGATGTGCACACTACACAGGCTGTCCTGTCCTAGCCACTGGGGCTAAAAAGAATAAAATGCAAAACAGTCCTCAATCTCAGGGAGTTTACATCCTACTGGACAGGAAAGGATGAAATATTGACAGAGATAAGTAAATACAAGATAAGCCAAGGAGGGACAGAGTTTTAGAAACTGCACTTCATCTATGTAGTGACCCATTAGCTGAAAAACAAAGGAAGGTTGAAACTCTAAGAAACAGAGAAGAGTTAGGGCATTTGGATCATGAACAATGGCCTGTGCTGATGGACAGACATTGGGGTAGAATTCTGGATCTGGGGAATAGGCAGTCCAATTGGTCTGAAGAGTAGGCATGCCTGAGAGTAAAGTGAGATCAATCTAAGGAGGGAAACTGGTTTCCTGTGGCATAGGAGCATGAGGAGTTGTTATTTTGTCCCCAAGTCAATAAAATATCTGTTCAAGGTTTGAATAGGCAAGTGGTATGGTCAGCCCATGCATTAGGAGATCATTTTTGTAGGTTTTTAGAGAATAGTTTAGAGGGCATAGAGAATGGACTTTAAATTAAGAAGCTTTTGCAATGGTCCAAGTGAGTGGAGATGCAAACCTGAGTTAGAGAGGTGGTTGTGTGAGTGAACATAAAAGTAAATGTGAAATATATTTGTGGATATAGAAGTGGCAAGATTTGGTGACTGACTGGTTGGGGAAGGGAAGATAGAGAGAAGAGCAGAGATTAATTCCAGGACTTCAAATTAATGTATGTAGAAAACGAGTGGGACCCTGAACAGAAATAGGAAATCATGGAAATAATTTTTTAAATTGAAGGTTGAAGATAATATGAGTTCTCTTTTGAACTTTTGAGTTTGAAATGCATTTGGGAGGTCTATGTATAGATATCCAGCTATTGATGATGTATAGATTGGAGTTCGGAAGTGGATATACAGACTTGGGATTTGCCTGAATGGAGAAGAAGTTAATGGCAATGGAACCTAATGAGCTCACTTAAAACATATAGAAAAGAGGAGAGGGCCTAGGACAGAGGAAGAGATATGTGTAAGCTTAGGAGACTGCACAGGGATTATGATCTGGCAAAGGAAGCTGAGGAGGAAAGGTCAGACAGGTAGAATCGTACTGGCATCGGAGTGTCATGAAAACTCATGAGGAATTGGTGATCCACCTTGTCATGTGCTTGGCAGAGTCCAAGAATTAATC
The DNA here is from genome assembly GCF_011100635.1 of Trichosurus vulpecula. Classification (NCBI taxonomy): domain Eukaryota; kingdom Metazoa; phylum Chordata; class Mammalia; order Diprotodontia; family Phalangeridae; genus Trichosurus; species Trichosurus vulpecula. Next base: position 219,845,891 of record NC_050578.1, on the reverse strand, counting down.
AATCAATCAGTATTTATTTAGCATTGACTTTTTTTCAGATACTTTCCTAGGTGCTAATGTTACAGATAACAAAGTCTGTTACAATCCCTACCCCCTAGGAATTAAAATTAAGATTATGAAAATATTATTATTTACAAATTGGGAAATTATTGGTGACTTTGTAGAGAGTATGTCCTATCGAATGATAGGGTTGGAAACAAGACTATAATGGATTAACGTGTGAGTAGGAGGAGAGGAAGTGGACTAAATAATATTAACTTTTTTCCCTGAGAGGATATTGGAAAAGGGAGGAGACATAGTATGATACCTTGAAAGACTATTGGGGTCAAATGGAAAATTTTACAGGATTGGACAGGTCTGAGCCAAGTTTTGGGAGAAAGGAGAAGGCCTATAGATAAAAAGATTAAAAGTTAAAAGGTAGTTTTTCACTGGGGAAGGCTCAGGGTTGAAGTAGGTGAGATGGAATTAATGGAAAAATTAGAGAAATTGGCCCTGGGGAAGAAGAGGATTATTTCTTTCTCAGAGATTGTTACAGTGACAAAAGGACTGATATCAAGGAGTTTTGAACTGTAGAAGAGAAAAGAAAAGGGAACCCACAGAGGCAGCCTTTTTTTGTTAGAAAAGTTGGATGCCAAGTCCTCTCTTGAGAGAGAAAGTTAATATAGGGGGCACTGAAAAATTGACTCAGACTCTCTAAATTTTTGTTTAGATAAGCCTTATTTTTTCTTGTGGTCAGTCACAAAGAAACAGGTAGATAATAGACCCCTTAATGAGTGTTTTAATCAGTTTCTTCTTCAGCTGAACAGCATCTCAATATTTTCTATCTTTCTTATTGTATTGAGAAGAAAAGAAAAATGAGTTCAGAGTTCAGAGTAGTGAGAACATTTATGAAAAAAAATAATATTTAAGATAATTTGTTTGAAACTCAACAGACATCAACAAATGCAAACATTTCAAGACAGATGGGTCTTTAAAAGAAATATAACATATACAAGTAAAATTATACTTCATTTTTTGTCTTTTTGCATTCTGAAACTGTTTTGCTGTTACTCTTTCCTTCTGCCACATCTGTCCCTACCCACTTAGTTACCCCTCCTCACTCACAGTGGAGGCCCTTCTTGTAAGTGACATGTATATTCAAAGAACAGAAAATGAACAGTTCAGCTGTGTCAGAGAATGCTTGTTCATTCTGTACTTCTAGTCTGTCATGTTTGAAACTAAACAGAAGGTAAACTGAGACAACTCTGTGAGCAAGACGACATTTATTAGCAGGGCATACAGCATGTCAATAAATTGAACAATGGCTTATCCCTATTAGTGTTAGAGTTCCTGAGCAAGCGAATACTGAGCAAGAGAATATCTCCTCTTCTATAGATTTGAGGGTATATAAAACAAAAAACAGAATAGGGTAGATGATGTCATGGGCATAAAGGCAACAGGACTGGTTACAGAACCGCGGTATAGTGAACAACATGACTGGTTGTAAGTTTGGTAATTAGGGCTAGCAATGACTACCCCTATTTATCATGGGAATAAAAAATGCTCCTTACTTGGGTGCAAGTGCAAGATAGTGGCCCAGATTTTTGGACAGAAACCAGACCTCCTTGACAGATAATTTCATGACGTGGAGAACTCAGGCCCCACTCCCTTGTTTTCCTGCATATTCCCCAAGGCAGCTAATATCTCTGAGGCAGGAATATGTCAGTGATTAGCAGAGGATCTGAATTTCTAAAATTAACCTGTTACAAGCCCGCTGAATTCTGAAATGATTTCAGAAGGAAAGAACCATGACTTAAGTAATTACAGGACAAAAGCAGTTACAGGATAAAACCAGTTAATTGTAAATAGATCAATAAATAAATGGCATAGGATCAATCTTAGTCTTTTCAAGTCCATTGCCACTCTGCTAGGAAGTGGTAGGTAACATTTCCTCATTGGTCTTTTGAAGACATGATTTGTCACTATTTTGGTCCAAGTTCCAAGGTCTTTCAAAGTTGTTTCCCCTATCAAGATTATTGTGATCATCATATTAATTGTTCTACAGAGTTTGCTCTGTATCGTTCAATAAAAGTGTTCCCATATTACTCCAAAGCAGTCAAGTTCGTTACTTCTCATGGTGCAATAATTTGCCACTTCTTTCCTACTCCAGAATTTGCCCTGCAGTTGAAGGAAGCAATAGGTAAATAGGATATGTTTATAGCAGGTTAAGCAAGTGCTTTCCATTGTTTTTACCTGGAAACTGCGAAGTTCTCGTGGGAAATTTCCCATAATCCTTCAGGCTGGCAATATCTAGCCTAATGATAGCCCTTTGTAGTAATACCTTGTTCTAGGAAAAAAGTAAAATGGGCAGTCTTAGAATCCAGATTCCTCATTTGTCTTCTTTTATGATTTTAGAGCACCAAGGTTATCTTGGAAAGCAGTGATTTCCTTATAGTCAATTAACATGAGGTGGAAAATATCCTCAGCTATGGAGAGTGTTCCTGTGAGAACTTAGGAGTCACAAAGCAGACTCAGTTTCTTTGGAATGGATTAAAAATGATGATTAGGTGGCAGAAATTCAATTACATATTTTGTTCATGGGGAAGAATTAGGAGGAAACTAATTTGTTCATCTCTGCTTTGTTATTGGCACCCTGCTATGGTGCATAGGAGCAAAGTATTGGAGTAGGATGGTAGGATGGGCATGTAGGGAGTGGCCAGTGAATAACTCCTGCACACTTCAGTAGACGTATTCAAATCTTAGTTCCCTATTCTATTTTAATCTCCTTTTCTTTGGTCTAATAGGCATTTTACCAAGACATGTCTGACAACTGCACTGCTGTGACTGAATTCATTATTTTGGGGCTAACAGATGATCCAACCCTTCGTGTCATCCTGTTTGTGATGTTTCTATGTGTCTATGCTGTCACCTTACTTGGTAACCTTAGCATAATCACATTGATCAGAAATAGCTCTCAACTTCACACTCCAATGTACCTTTTCCTCAGCCACTTGGCTTTTGTGGATATTGGTTATTCTTCATCTGTCACACCTCTCATGCTCATCAACTTCATTGTGGAGAAGACCTCAATCCCTCTGGGAGGCTGCATGGCCCAGTTGTTCTTTGGAGCCATTTTTGGGACATCTGAGTGCTTCCTGCTGGCTGTGATGGCTTATGATAGGTATGTGGCCATCTGTAACCCTCTACTCTACTCCACCCACATGTCTGCTAGGGCCTGTACTCTGTTATTCTTCATATCCTACCTGGGTGGTTGTATAAATTCTTGGATCTCTACTGGTTGTTTATGGAATCTGTCCTTCTGTGGATCCAATAGGATCAATCACTTTTTCTGTGATTATTCACCACTTTTGAAACTTTCTAATTACCAAGGTGATCTTGCTGAAATTCTTCCTGCTGCCTCTGCTGGGTCAGTACTTATAATCACAGTGCTAATTATCATAATCTCTTATATATACATCCTCTCCTCTGTTGTGAAGATAAGATCCACTGAAGGGAGATCTAAAGCTTTCTCTACTTGTACCTCTCACCTCACAGCAGTCATTCTGTTCTATGGGACCCTTACATTCATTTATATGATGCCTAAATCTAGCTACTCAACGGATGAGAATAAAGTGGTGTCTCTCTTCTATACTGTAATGATCCCCATGTTGAACCCTCTGATCTACAGTCTAAGAAATAATGAAGTAAAAGGGGAACTGAAGAAACTGATGAGTAGAAAGCATCTTTTTTCATGAATTCACTCAATTAATATGTTCTTATTAAGTACATACCATGTCTCTAGAATTATGTTTCATTTAATGGATGCAAGTACAAAAATGAAACATTTCTTTTCTTTAAGCATCTAATATTCTATTGATATAATGGTTATGATTAAGTGATACCAGTTAATTGCTTTTGGAGAGGCAAGTCACTTAACCCTGTTTATCTTAGTTCTTCATGTATAAAATGAGCTGGAGAAGGAAATGACAAACCATTCCATTATCTTTCCAAGAAAAACAAATGGTTCATGAAGAATCAGATGTGACTAAAATGACTGAACAAAAAGAAGTCATTGTGTGTGTTTTCTTACCTCTGCTATCATCACTATATCAGATCATGTAAATAATTTCTGTTTCTTTACTAATCATATTTTTTGCGATTTTACTGCACAATAATATTTCATTATATTCATAAGAGAAGATTTGTTTACCCCCTCATCAATCATGGGACATCTGCTTTATTTTCACTTCTTTGTTACCACAAAAGTGGTCCTATAAATGCTTTTATCTATGAAGTGAATTTCTTTTTATCAATTGCCACTGTTGTGGCATAATACACCCATAAAATATATTCTTTTTTTCTATGGAATAATTTGTGAATGATGAGGTGGGGAGAGATGCTAAGATGAAATTTACGCTGTGTTAAAACAAAAGATACCAATAAAGAATACAAAGATCCACAGTCTTGCTTCTTCATAACTTTTCGGTGTTTCATCTTACCTCTGTCCATGCAGTGTTCAATCTAGCTGCATTGTTTTTCCCCTCACATGACACCCCATCTTCTGTGTCTTTACACTGGCTTTTTCGTAGGCCTGAAATGGTTTACTTGCCTACCTCTGCCAGTTAATTTGGAAAAAAATTGTACAAACATTAAAATTTTTTATCTACAACTGCAAAAATAAAAAAAAATTATTAATAAACTAGGAAGGTGATAGCTCCACTGGATTCTCCCTTAATAATACCCATTATGGAATAATATTTTAAGTTCTGGCCTCCTCATTTTATGAAAATGTTGAAAATTTGGTGAGCATCCAAAGAGACATAACTAAGTTGGTCAACAGTCAACAAGGATTTTAATGGATTACTCTATGCCAGCTCCATGCTATAACTTGGAATACAAAAATGAGGAAAAAATCCCCGCCTTCCAGTAGCTCACATTGCATTTAGAGAGACACCATGTGAACAATGAGGTGTGAACAAATTATAGACAGAGGAGATGTAATTGTAATTGAGAAGAAGCTATTATTAGACAGGAAACACTTGCTGAAAGTAGAATGTGAATTGTCTTCAGGAAAACCCGGGAAAATAACTGGCAGCAATGTAAACAGTTTAGCAATATTAAGTTCTTACAATTTCCTTTTCCCATTTACCTTTTTATGCTTCTCTTAAGTCTTTTTTTGTGTGTGTTATATACACATATATATGTATATAATCTCTCATTGTGTTGTACTTTTATCTTTTACAGTACATCTGGCATTAAATAACTGTAGAGATAGACTTCTGAGGTAAGGAGAAATGAGAACAGAAATGGGTGAGACCAAATAATAGGAGTTGACATTTATATATCTATTTATGTTTTGAAACATGTTTTACATACATTATCTCATTTTAACCTCACAACAACCCTTTGAGATATGTACTACAGGTATTATCCCCATTTTACAGATGAGGAAACTGAGGCTCAAAGATTAAGAAATTTGCCCATGGTCACACAGGTAGTAAGTATCAAAGGTAGGATTTGAACCCAGGCCTTGCCTGATTTCAAGAGAAGATTGTCAGATCCAAGGAAGAGGTGAGTGCAGCATTAATAAAAATAGATTTGGGACGGAAAAGAGGAAGGGAAGTATTAAAACACCTCTGGGATTAAAAAAAAACTTCCAAGCAGGGGCCTCTTTAAACATGTTATGGCAATTACAGGGCTGAAAAAGTCAGAGGGGGTTTGGAGGAAAGGGAGCCATTTTCAGATTGAGAGGAGGACTTTAAACTTTTAGGTTTATGTTAAATGGAAAGCACTTGCTACCAACTAGCAAGCCAATGATTTACTGAGAAAAACTAGAGTGGGGGGCACAGGGAAAGAAAGTGGCATACTACCATGGCCACATTGGAAACAAGGTGGCCACTGGGGACAAAGCCAATTCAAGATGGACCCCCAAAGCACTGGAAAATGGAGATGTGGGTGGGAGGCAGAGGAATGCTCTAGGGAAATGTTTATAAGGAAATTATACAGAGATAAAATTGACCAAATTTTACGTCCAAATATCTTTTGGAGCAGCAGACACCAGGTTATGGAAAGTATCAGAAAAGAATGAGGTAGGGATAGAGTTTACGAATTTTTGATCAACAAAATGGCACCCCTATTCTTAAATACCACCCTTTAGAGCCCAAGGGAGGGGAGAGGACACTGCATTTTTTCAGCTTAGACCTTATGGAGAAGGGGGTAGGGAATTGGAAGAACAAGGAGACCTAGAAACAGCAATTTAAAGGTTTCAGTAAATTGTGGAGTATGGAAAACAGACGAAGGAAAAGAAGTTGGACAAACCCCAACTTCAACTCAAAAATGGCCACCTAAAGATCTTTTAGTGAGGGGAGCAGGTGGGGAAAAGGACAGGATTATTAAGTTCAGGAGAAAGGTAGGCCCAAGCCAGACAGGTTCCTAACTATCTCATCCCCAAGTCACTAAGATGGATGGTGAAAGGGAAAGTGGAGATAGAAGTCAGAGGAGTGACCCTCATTGAAGGGACACTCTTGCCACTACTACCAGGAAAACCATGAAAACTAAGAGGGAGCATTCATTGAGTCCACAGAAACCAGAAAAAGGAGGGAAGGAGGGGTAAGTGTGGAAGTGTTAAACCAGTAGTCATACAAGTACCTGGATGGCATTGGAAACAAATTCATCAGTAAAGGGGCAAAAGATGGCCTCCCTGCTCTAAACCTCTCACATACGAACAGTGGGAGAAGGTATTCTTTCAGGGAATCAAAATGGCTACCACTCAACAGGGATGGGAGTTGAGAAAGAGTGTGGATGGAATTATTCCTTTGGGGCAAGGAGGGGGGAGGGGAGGGGATGGGAAAGGACTGCAGGCAGGGAAGGTGGCATCCAGAAAGCACATTCCATAAAGTCCTGGGGGAAGGGGAGAGGGAGGGTGGCCAGGAGTCGACTCAGGTCCTTTTTATTATTTGGAATTTGATGGCCACCTGGCCAGAAAACTTGTCCTGCTCATCCTTGGTGGCAATGTTGACTGCATTAATTCGGCACTCAACCTTGACTTCCACATTGGGGGTCACCATGAACTTCACAGCCACCAGAGGCTGTGTATAATTCACGTGGAACTTCTTGCCATAGTAGGGAAAATATATCAGGTCAATGTTGCCATTGGCAGGGAATATAGCAAAGTCGCCAAGATTTTTGGCATCCTCATTCTGCTCCCCTGCACAGGTAACATTCATGCTCTGATTGGCTCCTGCATAGAAGTTGATGACTGGGTTCATCCTGATAAAGATGCAGGCCTGGCCAGTACTGTAGCCATAGTGGGCAGGGTCACTAAGCCCTGAACAGTCACCCAGCTATGTCCTGTTGAACTGACAAGCCCACTTGGGATAGCTGAGAACTGCATCGTCCAGCTGTTCATAATAGTGCCCTGGGCGGCAGACATCATTTTTCTGGACCTGGATTGAGTCATCGTAGGGTTCCAAGAATTTATCGAGCATCTGCACATGCTGGTTCCAGCTCTTGGTGTCGCTTAGGTTGGCCAAAACCTCAAGGTTCTCTGTCTTGGGACAAATCATCAGGCCTGGTGTTGCAAGCTGGTCTTGGTATCTGGGAACATGGTCTGAGACAGTCTGCAGCATGACCCACATGGTAAGGGTGAGCAAGGCAGTTAAAAACCCATAGAAGACAGAGTTAGAAGAGGAGGATGAAGGCCCAACTGCTCCCAGTACAGACCATGAACTCGTGAGTCCATGGGTTCCACACGAACCCTTTCCATTCCTCCAACACCTGTCCATCGGTCTTTTTCTCCCTTTCATTGACCATTTCTGGGGCTGGGATCTAGGCAGACCTGGAGAAGAGGGATGAGAGGCAGGGTGGCGGGGCACTAGCAGGGGCGCTAGATGGGGGGACCTTCGGGAAAGCTGATGCTCAATGGGCTAGGAAGACCCCCGGAGAGCCGAGCCCATCTGGCCCAAGGCTTTGCCTTCGATTCTTGGGTGTGATGCCCTGCGGAGAGAACAGGAGCACCAGAGGCTACAGCGGAGATGGAGAAAAGGGGCCCTAGGCACAGAACTAAAGGCAACAAAAAGGGGGTGCAGTCAACGCAGAGTGGAGTGGAACAAAGCCCAAAGGGGGGATTGCAGCAATGATGCCCCCAAAACAGTCCAGAGAAGCAACAGTGGGTGTAAAATAAGCGACCTGACAAGGATTCAAGGAGAGCTGGGGTGCGAAGAAGCGGCATGGAGTAAGGAGGTCCCCGAAATCTTGAGTTAGAGCTGTTGCAGGCAAAGGCAGCAGGGGCGACCACGCACAGAGCCCCTGGTGAAAGGAAGAGGCAGGCAAAGGTGGGGGTGGCTGAATGCTGCGGGTGTAGGGGGACTGGGAAGGAGGGCGCAGCTGTGTGGGAAGCAGCCAAGGCCTTGGGGCCGAGGTTGCAGGGTAAAGGCTCAGCTTCTCAGCAGTGTACACTTCCCTTAAGTCTTGTATTTGAAAGTTAAATTTTCCACTTAGCTCTGGTATTTTCATGAGGAAATCTTCAAAGTCCTCCATTTCACCCTTAAGGATTATACTCAGTTTTGCTGGGTAGGTGATTCTTGCTTGTAATGTTAGGTCCTTTGCCCTCCAGAATATCATATTTCAAGCCCACCAATCCTTTGATATAGAAGCTGCTTAATCTTGTGGTTTCCTGGTCGTGGCTCCAAGACACTCAAATTGTTTCTTTCTCCTTGACCTGGAAGCTCTGGAATTTGGCAATAATATTTCTTGGAGTTTTCATTTTTGGGACTGATTTCAGGAGGTGATTGGTGAATTATTTCAATTTTATTTTCCCCTCTGGTTCTAGAATATCAGGGCACTTTTCCTCGATAAATTCTTGGAAGATGCTGTCCAGGCTCTTTTTTTTCACCATAGCTTTCAGGTAGTGCAATAATTCTTAAATGATCTCTCCTGGATCTATTTTCTAGGTCAGTTGTTTTGACAATGAGACATTTCACATTGTCTTCTATTTTTTCATTGCTGTGTTTTCATTTTTGTTTTACTGTTTCTTGATGTCTCATAAAGTCATTAACTTCTACTTGCTTAATTCTAATTTTTAAGGAATTATTTTCTTCAGTGAGCTTTGGTAGCTCTTTTTCCATTTAACCCATTCTTTTTTAAGGATTTCTTTTCTTCAGTGAATTTTTATATATTTTACTATTTGGACAAATCTGCTTTTCAAGGCATTCTTCTCCTCATTGGGTTTTTTTTAAAAGGTAGTTTTTTTAAATTTCTTTTTTTGCAGGGGGGAAGGCAGGGCAATTGGGGTTAAGTGACTGGCCCAAGGTCACACAGCTAGTACATGTGTCAAGTGTCTGAGGCCAGATTTGAACTCAGGTCCTCCTGACTCCAGGACCTGTATTCTTTTGTGCCTCCTTTACTAAGCTATTGACTCTTTTTTCACGATTTTCTTGCATCACTCTCATTTTTCTTCCCATTTTTTCCTCTACTTCTTTTTCTTGATTCTTAAAAATCCTTTTTGAGCTCTTCCATGGCCTGAGATCAATTCATATTTTTCTGTGAGTCTTTGTGTGTAGGAATTTTGACTTTGTTGTCTTCTTCTGAGTGTCTGTTTTGATCTTCTTTGTCACCAAACTTTCTGTGGTCAGAATATTTTCTGTTGTGTGCTCATTTTTGACCTTTAACTCTTTTCTAAAGCAAGGTTCTGTTTCCTGGGTGGAGGATGCACTGTCCCAAGCTTCAGGGATTTTGTGCTGCTCTTTTCAGATGTACTTCTAGGGATCTGTAAGTTTTCATTTCTTCCAAGGTGGTATGATCTAAGTAGAGGTGTTTACTACTTACCTGGCTTCTGCTTTTGTTTCTGAGTGACCACGGACACTCTTTTCTGCCTTGGAACTGTGGTGAGAGTGCCTGCTCCAGTGTGGTCATAAGCCCTCCTCCATGCCCTGGGAGTGCTACCCAGGACTGTGATTTAGATTCATGTATGGGCAAAGCAACAGAGCCCTGCCCTTAGTGCCAGCAAAGAGACCCATGTAAGATATAAATGGTGATACTCTGAGCAAATTAAGTGAGGCATGGAATAGTTTCCTTCTCAGATATATGGATAAGTGAAGCATTCATGAACAAACAAGATATAGAGAGCAATATGGGATTTCCTGGTCCTCAGGTGACTTACAGCATGAATCAACTGTGCTATGGGAAATTTTATCAGGAGCCTTGAAAAGATTGTCAATACTGCCTTTACACATAGATAATTGTCCCCATTATGAACAGTACCTTTGTTCCAGGATTTGTGGTTTCTACCAAGCTGAGTTTCATAGTTCTTTCAGCTTCAGGTTTATATACGTGTAATCAGTAAGTGCTATGGCCTGACCAAAATGAATCTGGTGAGGTGATAAGAACTAAGTTTCATAGTTAGTGAGCATTGTGAAAAGCGCAATTGCCATATGTTGAACCTAGAACAATTTTTGAGAGCTTCCATGGAAGATGAGACTAGATTAGCTATGGTGCTTTCCAATGATGTTTTTTGTTACTTTTTTAAAATCCTGGACAAACATAGATAAGGAAAAAATAATGAAGCCCCCTGATAATTTGGAGAACTTCTCAAACAACTCATTGGTGTGTTTGTAATTTTCTCAATCCCAAAGGATTTCAAATGGTATTTTAATGATGTTGGCTACATTTGGTGCTAAGGTGCTCAAGAGTTTATACCCCAAATATTATGAACCTCAACATAAATATAGTGCTACCATGCCAACATAATAACTGGAGCCTATTGTAATCATCTACTTGCATCAATGGGTACCACTGGCATTCTTGGTTTGAATCTAAAAATTCTTAGACCTGATTATTGATCTGTAGCTCATTTCAGAGAAGCCTGTATATTCCTATTGACATGCTAAACTTCAAGTTGATTTCTATTTTTTATAAGGCTTTAATGCATCTCTGTCTCCTCTCTCTCTCTCTCTCTCTCTCGCTCTCTCTCTCTCTTTCTCTCTCTCTCTCCCCCCCCCCCCCCACCTCTCTCTCTCTGGATCTCAGATTCCAGATTTTGATCTTGTTGTTTCTGCTCCCTTATAGGTCCATATAATGTTAAAGATTTAGAAGTGAGGTATATACATTGAGTGTCATTACAGCTTCTTAGTAAGTAAAATTCTGATTTCCCACAGGTCATATCAAAAACCCTGAAACATCACTACCAACAGTAAGTACATGATCAAACATACGTAAAGAAATCTTAGGGAAAAATCTTTGTGTAGACACAAGTACATTTATTTCATTTATTACTTTCCTCCCACTTCTCAAATTGAGGATTTGGGTAAGGAATTTAACTGATGGATTTATTGGTTGATATAATGGAAAGAGAATTGGACTTGAAGTCAGGAGAACTAGATTTGAGTTCCACATCTGAGTCTTACTGGCTCTGACTTGTGATTGTGGGTAAGGTACTGCACCTCTGTAATCCTTAGTTCCTCATCTGTAAAATTAACATAAAAATGTCTTCTAAAATTGTGGGGAGATAGTAATTTATGAAAATTGTCCAACTGAGTTGTTCATATTCCTTTCTGTGATTATTTTGATTATGATACCAACATAAATGAGATTGAGATTTTCAAAAGTGCATTGTTGCCTTTCATTCAACTAATATTTTGATGTGCATGTTATGCAGGCTGTCCTGTCCTAGCCACTGGGATAAAAAGAATAAAATGCACAACAGCCCTTAATCTCAGGGAGCTTACATTCCATTGGAGAGGAAGGGGTGAAATATTTACAGAGATAAGTAAATACAAGATAAGCTGAGGAGGGACAGAGTTTAAGAAGCTAGGCTTTCTGTGAGTGGTGACTTTTTGTCAGTGTCATGAAGAAAGCTTGAGATCCTAAGAAGCTGGGATGAGTTAGGGCATTTGGAGCATGGAGGATGGCCTGTGCAGAGAGACAGAGATGGGGGTACAATTCTGGGTGTGGGGTACAGGCAGAAGGCAAGTTGTGCTGGAATGTAGACATGCCTGAGAGTAAAGTGAAATAAACCTGAAGAGGGAGACTGGATTCATGTGGCATAGGAATATAAATATCAAGCTGAGAAATTGTTATTTTGTCCTCAAGTCAATAAGGTATCTGTTCAAGGCTTGAGTAATCAAATGATGTGGTCAGCCACATGCTTTTGGAAGATCATTTTTGTAGGAGGATGCTTTAGAAGACATGGAGAGTGGGCTTTTCATTAAGAGGCTTTTGCAAAAGCTCAAGTGAGAGGAGATGCAGGGAGGTGGCTGGGTGAGTGGACATAAATGTATATGTGATATATGTTGTGGATATAGAAGTGGCAAGATTTGCCAAGTGACTGGTTGGAAAAAAGAAGATAGAAGAGTAGAGATTAATTCCAGGATTATAAACCATGTACCTAGAAGAATCATGGGGTCCTGAACAGAAATAAGGAATTACAGAGATAAGTTATTTCAGGTTAGAAGTTCAGGATAAGATGAGAAAGAGCAGAGGTTCCCATGGGAAATTTCCCATATTCTTTCAGGCTCACAATATCTCACCTGATGATAGCCCTTTGCGGCAATACCAAGTTCCATGACTAACATAATATAAGATGACTTAGAAACCAGATTTCCCATTCCTTGTGATTTTACAGCACAAAGGTCACCTTGGAAACCAGGACTTTCACCTCAGTCAAGCAGCATGAAGTGAATAATGTCTTCAGTTCCAGACTGTGGTCTTTTGAGAGGTCAGGGATCACAAAGCAGATTCTTTTTCATTGGAAGGGATTAAAAATGGTGGTTACTCAGCAAAACAGCATTTATGCATTTGGATATCATTTCTGCATATATTGAAGAGAGGATCCTAGGGTGGGGATTAAAGTATTGTCTTTTACTTTTACGTGCTTTTTCTCAGTATCAAAATGGTGAAATTGGCAAATCATAGAATAATGTCAATTATCAGCAAATAATTTGTAGGAAACAAATTTATTCATCACTGGTTTGCTTAGGGGCACCCTGCCATGGTGCATAAGATCAAAGTTTGGGAGTAAGATAGTAGGATGGTTATGTAGGATGGGGTCAATTAATGTTTCCTGAATACATCAATATATATATATATATATCCAAATCTTAATCCTTATTCTAATCTTAATATTCTTCTTTACTTTACTTTACTTCCGTATAACAGGTACTCTTTTCAAGAAAGATGTCTGGCAATAACTGCACTGCTGTGACTGAATTCATTATTTTGGGGTTAACAGATGACAAAACCCTTTGTGTCATCCTCTTTGTGATATTTCTAGGTGTTTATGCTTTTACCTTAGTTGGTAATCTTAGCATAATCATATTGATCAGAAATAGCTCTCAACTTCACACTCCAATGTACCTTTTCCTCAGCCACTTGGCTTTTGTGGATATTGGTTATTCTTCATCTGTCACACCTCTCATGCTCATCAACTTCCTTGTGGACAAGACCTCAATCCCTCTGAGAAGCTGCGTGGCCCAATTTTATTTTGTAGCCACCTTTGGCACATCTGAGTGCTTCCTGCTGGCTGTGATGGCTTATGATAGGTATGTGGCCATCTGTAACCCTCTACTCTACTCCACCCTCATGTCTACTAGGGTCTGTACTCTGTTATTCTTCATATCCTACCTGGGTGGTTGTATAAATTCTTGGATCTCTACTGGTTGCTTATTGAATCTGTCCTTCTGTGGATCCAATAGGATCAATCACTTTTTCTGTGATTATTCACCACTTTTAAAACTTTCTAATTACCAAGGTGATCTTGCTGAAATTCTTCCTGCTGCCTCTGCTGGGTCAATAATTATAATCACAGTGCTAATTATCATAATCTCTTATGTATACATCCTCTCCTCTGTTGTGAAGATAAGGTCCACTGAGGGAAGATCCAAAGCTTTCTCAACTTGTACCTCCCACCTCACAGCAGTCACTCTGTTTTATGGCACCATTACATTCATTTATATGATGCCTAAATCCAGCTACTCAACAGATGAGAACAAAGTGGTGTCTCTCTTCTATACTGTAATGATCCCCATGTTGAACCCTCTGATCTACAGTCTAAGAAATAATGAAGTAAAAGGGGCACTGAAGAAACTGATGAGTAGAAAACATCCTCTTTCATGAATTCAACTCAATACAACAAGTACTTATTAAGTACATACTACGTCTTAAGCATTATGTTTGGTTTAATGGATGCAAGTACAAAAATGAAACATTACCCTTCTTTAAGCATCTAATATTTTATTGATGTAATGGTTATGATAAGTGATACCAATTACTTGCTTTTGGAAAGGCAAGTCACTTAACTCTGCTTTTCTTAGTTCTTCACGTATAAAATGAGCTGGAGAAGGAAATGACAAACCATTCCAGTATCTTTCCAAGAAAAACGGTTCATGAAGAATCAGACATGGCTGAAATGACTGAACAAAAACAAAAGTCATTGTATGTGTTTTCTTACCTCTGCTGTCATCACTATATCAGATCATGTAAATAATTTCTGTTTCTTTATTAATCATATTTTTTGTTTTTTCTTACTGCACAATAGTATTTCATTATATTCATAAGAGAGGATTTGTTTACCCCCTCATCAATCATGGGGCATCTGCTTTATTTTCACTTCTTTGTTACCACAAAAGTGGTCCTATAAATGCTTTTGTCTATGAAGGGAATTTCTTTTTATCAATAACCACCTTTGCGGCATAATACACCCATAAAATGTATTCTCTTTTTCTGTGGAATAGTTCTTTGTGAAGGATGATGTGGGGAGAGATGGTAAGATGAAATTTAGGTTGTGTTAAAACAAAAGATACCAATAAAGGATCATCAAAAAATAAAAAGATCCCCAGTCTTGCTTCTTCAGCCTTTTCAGTGTTGCATCTTACTTCCATCCATGCAGTGTTCAATCTAGCTGCACTGGGCTGCACTGTTTTCACCCGCATATGACACTCCATTTTCTGTGTCTTTACACTGGCTTTCTCATAGTCCTGAAATGGTTTACTTGCCTACCTTTACCAGTTAATTTGGAAAAAAAAATAGCCCAAACCTTAAAATCTTTTATCTACAAGTAGAAAATATATATGGATAAGTGAAGCATTCATGAACAAACAAGATATAGAGAGCAATATGGGATTTCCTGGTCCTCAGGTGACTTACAGCATGAATCAACTGTGCTATGGGAAATTTTTGTTTCATATGTTATACATGCTGTTATATTCCAGCAAAATTTTATCAGGAGCCTTGAAAAGATTGTTAATACTGCCTTTACACATGGATAATTGTCCTCACTATGAATAGTACCTTTGTTCCAGGATTTGTGGTTTCTACCAAGCTGAGTTTCATAGTTCTTTCAGCTTCAGGTTTATATACGTGTAATCAGTAAGTGCTATGGCCTGACCAAAATGAATCTGGTGAGGTGATAAGAACTAAGTTTCATAGTTAGTGAGCATTGTGAAAAGCACAATTGCCACATGTTGAACCTAGAACAATTTTTGAGAGCTTCCATGGAAGATGAGACTAGATTAGCTATGGTGCTTTCCAATGTTGTTTTTTGTTACTTTTTTAAAATCCTGGACAAACATAGATAAGGAAAAAAATAATGAAGCCCCCTGATAATTTAGAAAACTTCTCAAACAACTCATTGGTGTGTTTGTAATTTTCTCAATCCCAATGGATTTCAGAAGGTATGTTAATGATGTTGGCTACATTTGGTGCTAAGGTGCTCAAGGGTTTATACCCTAAATGTTATGAAATGCAACATAAATATAGTGCTACCATGCCAACAAAATAACTGGAGCCCATTGTAATCATCTACTTGCATCAATGGGTACCACTGGTATTATTGGTTTTAGTCTAAAAATTCTTAGATCTGGTTATTGATTTGTAACTCATTTCTGGGAAGCCTATCTATTCTTCTTGACTTGCCAAACATTATACTGATTTCAATTTTGTGTAAGGTTTTGATGCATCTCTCTCTCTGTCTCTCTCTCCCTCTCTCAAATTCATTCCTCATTTTGGTCTTGTTTCTGCTCCCTTATAGGGCCATATAATGTTAAAGATTTGGAAGTAAAGTACATGCAACTAGCATTGTTACAGCATGTTAGCAAGTAAAATTCTGATCTTTCACGGGTCATATCATATACCCTGGAACATCGCTATAAGCCATAAGTTTGTGATCATACATGGTAAGGTAAGGAAAACTTAGGTAAAAGTCTTTTTGTATACATAAGTACTTTTACTTCATTTATTACTTTCCCTCTACTTCTCAAATTGAGGCTTTGGGTGAGGAATTTCACAGATATTTTTGTTGGTTATTGTAATGGAGATTTGAACTTGAAGTTAGTAGAACTGTATTTGAGTCCCATATTTGAATCTTACTAGCTCTGACTGTGATTGTAGTTAAGTGATTGCACCTCTCTGATCTTTAGTTATCTCATCTGTAAAATTAGCATAGCAATATCTTCTTAAAATTGTGGAAGGAAAGTAATTTAAGATGTTTAAATTTTCATATTGAGTTATTAATATTCTTGTTATGTTATTATTTTGATTTTGATACCTACATAAATGAGATTAGATTTTCAAAAGCGTGTTTGATTCAACTAATATTTTGATGTGCTCACTATGCAGACTGTCCTGTCCTAGCCACTGGGAATACAAATAATAAATGCAAAACAGTCCTCAATCTCAGGGAGTTTACATACTATTGAACAGGAAAGGATGAAATATTTACAGAGATAAATAAATACAAGATAAGGTGAGGAGGGACAGAGTTTTAGAAACTAGACTTCATCTAAGTAGTGACCCATTAGCTGAGAAACAAAGGAAGTTTGAAACTCTAAGAAACAGAGATGAGTTAGGGTATTTGGAGCAAGAAGGATGGCCTATGCTGATGGACAGAGACTGGGGTAGAATTCTATGTCTGGGGAATAGGCAGGCCAGTTGGCCTGGAGTATAGGCATGCCTGAGAGTAAAGTGAAATAAATCTAAAGAGGGAAACTGTATTAGAGTGGCATAGGAGTATGAATATCAAGCTGAGGAATTGTTATTTTGTCCCCAAGTCAATAAAATATCTCTTCAAGGTTTGAGTAGGTAGGTAGTATGTTCATCCTGCATGTTAGGAAGATCATTTTTGTAGGTTTTAAGAGAATAATTTAGA
Organism: Trichosurus vulpecula; assembly: GCF_011100635.1. Classification (NCBI taxonomy): domain Eukaryota; kingdom Metazoa; phylum Chordata; class Mammalia; order Diprotodontia; family Phalangeridae; genus Trichosurus; species Trichosurus vulpecula. Next base: position 219,828,775 of record NC_050578.1, on the reverse strand, counting down.
GGGCATAGAGAATCGATTTTAAATTAAGAGGCTTTTGCAATGATCCAAGTGAGTGGAGATGCAAACCTGAGTTAGGGAAGTGGTTGTGTGAGTGAACATAAAAGTAAATGTGAAATATGTTGTGGATGTAGAAGTGGCAAGATTTGGTAACTGACTGGTTGGGGAAGGGAAGATAGAGAGAAGAGCAGAGATTAATTCCAGGACTTCAAATTAAGGTATGTAGAAGACGAGTGGGACCCTGAACAGAAATAAGAAATCATGGAAATAATTTTTTGAATTGAAGGTTGAAGATAATATGAGTTCTCTTTTGAACTTTTGAGTTTGAAATGCATTTGGGAGGTCTATGTATAGATATCCAGCTATTGATGATGTATGGATTGGAGTTCAGAAGTGGATATACAGACTTGGGATTTGCCTGAATGGAGAAGAAGTTAATGGCAATGGAACCTAATGAGCTCACTTAAAACATATAGAAAAGAGGAGAGGGCCTAGGACAGAGGAAGAGATATGTGTAAGCTTAGGAGACTGCACAGGGATTATGATCTGGCAAAGGAAGCTGAGGAGGAAAGGTCGGACCTGTGGAATGGTATTAGTATCAGAGTGTCATGAAAACTCATGAGGAGTTGGTGGTCCACCTTGTCATGTGCTTGGTAGAGTCCAAGAATCAATCAGTCAATCAGTATTTACTTAGCATTGACTTTTTTCAGATACTTTCCTTAGGTGGTAATGTTATGAATAACAGTCTGTTACAGTCCCTACCACCTAAGAATTTAAATGAAGATTATGAAAATATTATTATTCACAAATTAAGAAATTATTGGTAACTTTGTAGAGAATATATCCTGTGGAGTGATAGGACCATAAACAAGACTCTAATGGGTTAACATGTGAGTTGGTAGTAGAGGAAGTGGACTAAATAATATTAGATATTTTCCCTGAGAGGTTATTGGAAAAAGGAGGAGACATAGTATGATAACTTGAAGGGATGTCAGGGTCAAATGGAAAATTTTACAAAATTGGACAGGTCTGAGCCAATTTTCAGGAGAAAGGGTGAAGCCCATAGATAAAAATATTAAAAGTTAAAAGGGAATTTTTCATTGGAGAAAGCTTAGAGTTGGAATAGGGAGATGGAATTAATGGAAAAAATAGGGAAATTGGCCCTGGGGGAAAAGAGGACTATCTCAGAGATTATTGCAATGACAAAAGGGGATGATATTGAGGAGCTTTGAACTATAGAAGAGAAAAGAAAAGGGAGCCTACAGGGACCATCTTTTTTGTTAGAAAAGTTGGATGCCAAGTCCCCTCTTGAGGAGGCATTGAAAAATACACTCAGCAATCAACAAAGTTTTGCTTAGTTAAGCCATTATTTTTTCTTGTGGTCAGTCATAACGAAAGAGGTAGATAATAGACCCCTTAATGAGTGTTTTAATCAATTTCTTCTTCAGCTCAATAGTATCTCAATATTTTCTATCTTTCTTATTGTATTGAGAAGAAAAGAAAAATGAGTTTAGAGTTCAGAGTAGTGAGAACATTTCTGGAAAAAAGTAATATTTAGGATAATTTCTTTTGTTTCAAACTTAACAGGCATCAACAAATGCAAACATTTCAAGACAGATTGGTCTTTAAAAGAAATATAGCATATATACAAGTAAAATTATACTTCATTTTTTGTCTTTTTTGCATTCTGAAACTGTTTTGCTGTTACTCTTTCCTTCCCCCACATCTGTCCCTACCCACTTAGTTACCCCTCCTTACTCACAGTGAAGGCCCTTCTTGTAAGTGATATGTATATTCAAGGAATAGAAAAGTAACAGTTCAGTCATGTCAGAGAATGCTTGTTCATTCTGTACTTCTAGTCTGTCATGTTTGAAACTGAACAAAGGGTAAACTGAGACAACTCTGTGAGCAACATGACATTTTTAGCAGGTCATGCAGAATGTCAATAAGTTGATCAATGGCTTATCCCTATTAATGTCAGAGTTCCTGAGCAAGAGAATACTGAGCAAGAGAATAGTTCCTCTTTTATAGATTTTAGGGCATATAAAACAAAAAACAGAATAGGGTAGATGATGTTGTGGGCTTAAGGGCAACATGATTGGTTACAGAACTGTGGTGCATAGAACAGCATGATTGGTTGTAAGTTTGGTAATTAGGGCTAGCAATGACTACCACTATTTTCTCATGAGGATAAGAAATGCTCATTTCTTGGGTGCAGGTGCAAGATAGTGGCCCAGATTTTTGGACAGAAACCAGACCTCCTTGACAGATAATTTCATGACGTGGAGAGCTCAGGCCCCACTCCATTGCTTTCCCACATATTCCCCAAGGCAGCTAATATCTCTGAGGCAGGAATATGTCAGTGATTAGCAGGGCATCTGAGTTTCTAAAATTAACCCATTACAGGCCAGCTGAATTCTGAAATGATTTCAGAAGGAAAGAACCATGACTTAAGTAATTACAGGACAAAAGCAGTTATAGGATAAAACCAATTAATTGTAAATAGATCAATAAATAAATGGTATAGGATCAATCTTAGTCTTTTCAAGTCCATCATCACTCTGCCAAGAAGTGGTAGGTAACATTTCCTCATCGGTCTTTTGAAGACATGATTTGTCACTATTTTGGTCGAAGTTCCAAGGTCTTTCAAAGTTGTTTCCCCTATCAAGATTATTATGATCATCATATTAATTGTTCTACAGAGTTTGCTCTGTATTGTTTAATAAAAGTGTTCCCATATTACTCCAAAGCAGTCAAGTTCATTACTTCTTGTGGTCCAATAATTTGCCACTTCTTTTCTATACCAGAATTTGCTCTGCAGTTGAAGGAAGCAATAGGTAAATAGGATATGGTTATAGCAGGTTGAGCAAGTGCTTTCCATTGTTTTTACCTGGAAACTGCGAAGTTCTCATGGGAAATTTCCCATAATCCTTCAGGCTGGCAATATCTAGCCTAATGATAGCCCTTTGTAATAATACTTAGTTCTAGGAACAAAGTAAAATGGGCAGTCTTAGAATCCAGATTCCTCATTTGTCTTCTTTTGTGATTTTAGGGCACCAGAGTTATCTTGGAAACCAGAGAGTTTTTATAGTCAATTAGCATGAGGTGGAAAACATCCTCAGCTATGGAGAGTGTTCCTGTGAGAACTTAGGAGTCAAAAAGCAGACTCAATTTCTTTGGAATGGATTAACAATGGTGATTAGTTGGCAGAACAGCATTTACCCATGTGGTTCATGGGGAAGAATTAGGAGGAAACCAATTTGTTCATCTCTGCTTTGTTATTGGCACTCTGCCATGGTGCATAGCAGCAAATTATTGGAGTAGGATGGTAGGATGGGTATGTAAGGGGTGGCCAGTGAATGTTTCCTGAATGCATCAGTAGACATATTGAAATCTTAGTTCCATATTCTATTTTAATCTCCTCTTCTTCTGTCTAATAGGCACTTTGTTCAAGACATGTCTGGCAATAACTGCACTGCTGTGACTGAATTCATTATTTTGGGGCTAACAGATGATCCAGTCCTTCATGTCATCCTCTTTGTGATGGTTCTATGTGTTTATGTTGTCACTTTAGTTGGTAACCTTAGCATAATCACATTGATCAGAAATAGCTCTCAACTTCACACTCCAATGTACCTTTTCCTTAGTCACTTGGCTGTTGTGGACTCTGCATATTCTTCATCTGTCACACCTGTTATGCTCAAGAACTTCATTGTGGAAAAAACTATAATGCTGTTTGGAGGCTGTGGGGCCCAAATGTGTTCTACAGCCACCTTTGGGACCGCTGAGTGCTTCCTGCTGGCTGTGATGGCCTATGATTGGTATATGGCCATCTGTAGCCCCCTACTCTACTCCACCAACATGTCTACTAGATTCTACACTCAGTTACTCATCACATCCTACCTGGGTAGTTGTATAAATGGTTGGATCTTCACAAGTTGTTTATTGACTTGCTCCTTCTGTGGACCCAATGAGATTAATCATTTTTTCTGTGATTATTCACCACTTTTGAAGCTTTCCTACTCTCAAGATAATCTTGCTGAAATTCTTCCTGCTGCCTCTGCTGGGTCAATAATGATGACCACCTTGCTAATTATCATAATTTCTTATGTATACATCCTCTTCTCTGTTCTGAAGATAAAGTCCTCTGAAGGGAGATCTAAAGCTTTCTCAACTTGCACCTCCCACCTCACAGCAGTCACTCTGTTCTATGGGACCACTACATTCATTTATGTGATGCCCAAATCCAGCTACACAACAGATGAGAATAAAGTCGTGTCTGTTTTCTACATAGTAATGATCCCCATGTTGAATCCCTTGATCTACAGTCTTAGAAACAATGAAGTAAAAGGGGCCCTGAGAAAACTGATGAGTAGGAGGCATCCTTTTTCATGACCTTAATTCAATATAACAAGTACTTATCAAGTACATACTATGTCTCAGCACTGCAATAAGTTTTGGAGTTGCAAGGACAAAAATAAAACTGTCTCTGCCCGTAAGGAATTAATGTTCTACTGATATAATTGTTAGGACAAAACGATACCAGTAAATGTGCTTTTTAAAAGGCACCTTTATATTTTGATGGGTCAAAGTTGCGAATTTAAATATTGATTGGAAAGGTCTGAAAGTACAAGCAATGCTCCATAACAGTGGACGCCCCACCTCGGCAAAGGAATAGGGTGATATGTCTCCTCAGTGCTCTTTTTTGGGTCCATGATTGTTTTTTGGAATATGGCCATACATATTTTCTATTGCTATATGGGGATTGTTCTTTACATTTACATTCTTGCACTGATTGTGTGTTATTTTATTGGCTCTGATAACATCACTCAGCAACAGGTCATGTAAATCTGTTTTGGTCTTAGTCATATTTGTTATTTTTACAGCACAGTGATATTCCACTATCTTCATGTGCCACAACTTATTTAGCCATTGCTCAGTCGCAGGGCATTTCCTTTGTTTCCACTTTTTACTACCACAAAATTGGTGTAAATATTTTGATGTATGGGGGCACTTTCCTTTAATCAGTGACCACTTTTGTGTTGTGATATATCTGAAAAACAAAAGATATGAATAAAGAATCGTTGAAAAATAAAAATCTCCACAATCTGTCCTTTCACCACCTTTCCAGTCTCACATTTGCCTCCCATACATACATCCGTACAATCTAGCTACACTGGACTGTTTGCCTTTCTCCACACATGACACTCCATCTGTGTCTTTACAGTGGCTGTCTCACAGGCCTAAAATGATTTGCTGCCCTTCTTCTGCTGGTTAGTTTTCCGCACTTTTCTCAAGACCACTCAAACCCCACCTTCTGCAAGGAACCTTTCCTCTCTAGCCAAAAGTAGCTTCCTCTCCAAGATGACCTTCCACGTACTTTGTAATTTGTATGTGCCTGGTTATTTACATGGTGTCTCCCTCGATAGACTGTGATCTCTTAAATGACAGGAAATGAGTTTTTTGCTTTTCTTTGTATACCAAGTTATATTATAGTGCCTGACACATAGTAAGCATTTAAAATCCTTGTTAACTGACCACGAACTTGGTTATCCTTTAGATGTTCTATACATTTTCAATCTAAAATGAGGCCAGGACTGAACATGTTATTCCATATCTGGTCTTATTAAGGAAGAATCCAACAGAATCATCACTTTATTAATTTTTAAGAATAACATTTTATTTTTTCAATTGTATGTAAAACAATTTTTACATTAAAATTTTTTTCTTTCCATGGGTGGGAGAGATTCTGGGAAGATGGTGGAGTAGGTCAGAAAATTCCAGGCTCTCCAGATTTCTACCACAAACAAGACAAAATAGTACCTCATGTTGAAGATAGAGGGGTAAAAATATACAAGATTTGGGGCAGAGAAGTAGAGAACAAATGGAGAAGACATGTGGAAATACCACAAGGATGGAGATTCAGGCAGAGAAAAGTGCAAACACTTCCAGGCCATCTCCTCTGAAACGACAAACAAAATGCCGTTGTGGAGCTGGGTTGACAGGTAAACTTTGCCTCAGCCACCGGCATTCTCACCTCCCAAAAAGTGGAGGGGGGGTCAGACATCTTAGCAGGGGAAGATTGAAGGACCCTCTATTGCAGAGGAATGTCAGGCCCAGCTGTGCTGCCTAGACGAGGTCCCCTGGATGTGACTGAAGGTGAGAAAGAACAATCACACTCACAGTAAATGCAGAAGCAGTGGGGTGGGGATGCTGCTGGCTGTGGGCACTTACAGGAGAGCAGAATTCTTGGTCTCAGTTCTAGGCCAGAGGGGAGAACTGAAGGTTATAGCCACTGGAGGGTTCTCAGGAGCCAATGCATTTCCATCATAGTATGACTGGGGGCCCTAGTTGTGTCTTGAAGGAGGACAGTAATGTTGAGGTTGGTCCCAGGAAAAAGCCCAGATAATAAGAGTAAATGGAGCTGAGGCTTGAGGCACCTTCCCCCACACCCAAGAACTAGATTACAATGACAAGTTGCTAAAAATAAAAAGAACAAAACAAAATAAAATGAGTAAGCAAAAGATAAAGAACCCATCCATAGGCAGGTACTGTGGGGATAGAAAAGACCTGGGCATAGACCAATATCTTTCACCATTTGCCAAGATAAGGTCAAAATAGATATATGACCTACTTATAAAAGGAAATATTGCAAAAAATTTGAAGAATATGGAATATATTATTTATCAGATCTATGGATACGTGAACAACTTGTGAATAAACAAGAGATAGAGTGTTGTGAGATGTAACATGAATAATTTTATTACATTAAATTAAAAAGTTCTTGCACAAATAAAACAAATGTAGCCAAGAACAGAAGAAAAGCAGAAAACTAGGGAAAAATTTTTTATAGATAGTTCCTCAGATAAAGGTCTCATATCTTAAGTATATAAACAACTTTGTTACGTCTATAAGAATGCAAGTCATTCCCCAATTGATAAATGGTCAAAAGATATAAACAGGCAGATTTCCAATAAAGAGATCAAAACAATTTATAGTCATATGAAAAAATGCTCTTTAGTCATTATTGTTTAGAGAAATCAAATTAAAACAACCTTGAGATATCATTTTACACCAATCAAATTGGCCGAAATGATAGAAGGGAAGTGACAAATGTTGGAGGGGATGTGGAAAATTTGGCACCGTAATTCTTTGTTGGTGGATCTGTGAGCTGATCTAACCATTTTGGAGAGAGATTTGGAATAATGCCCAAAAAGTTATTAAACTGCCTATGCCCTTTGACCCAACAATACCACTATTAGGTCTGCTTTGCAAGATGATTAGGAAAAATGGAGAAGAACCTACATATTCTAAAATATTGAGAACAGATCTCTTTGTGCTGGCAAATAACTGGAAAATGTGGGGATGCTTATTAATTGGGAAATGGCTAAACAAACAATTATATATTCATGATGGATTATTACTTTGTTATAAGAAATTATGAGCTTAATGATTTGAATAACAAAATGAGCCGAACCTAGAGTAGTACATTGCATACGGTAACAGCAGTATTGTTTTAACAGCAACTTTGACCAAAAAAGTCATTCTATTAGCCCTTTGGGCCTAGTTTAAAACTGCTCTACAGTATGGTTACATAAGTTCACAACTCCACCAATAGTAGTACACTAGGGTCCCAATTTTCCCATATCTTCTCAAACATTTGTCATTTTTCTTTTCTGTCATATTAACATATTTGATAGCTGTGAGGTGTTAGCTCAGAGTTGGCTTAATTTCCATTTCTCTAATCAATAGCGAGTTAGAGCATTCTTCCTATGATTTTACAGAACTTTGATTTCTTCTGGAAATTGCCTATTCATACCCTCTGACCATTTATCAATTGAGGAATGACTTGTATTCTTATAAATTTGACTCAGTTCTCTCTATTTGAGAAATCAGGTCTTTATCAGAGAAATTTGGTATAAAATAAAATTCCTCCAGCTTTCTGCTTTTTTTCTAATCTTGTCTGCATTGGTTTGGTTTGTGCAAAACCTGTTAAATTTATTGTGACCAAAATTGTCCATTTTATATTGAATATTACTCTTTATCTCTTGGTTTGTCATGAATTTTTCTCTTTCCCATAAATCTGACAAGTAAACTATTCTATGGTCATTAATTTGCTTCTAATATCATTCTTTATGTCTAAATCTTGTACCCATTTTGACCTTATCTCAGTATATCATGTGGGATGTTGGTTTATTTTTTTTTTCTGCCAAGCTTCTTTCCAGTTTTCCAAGCAGTTTTTGTCAAATGGTGACTTCTTGTTCCAAAAGCTTGGATCTTTGGGTTTGTCAAACACTGTATTACTATGGTCATTGACTATTGTATATTATGTACCTAATCTATTCCCCTGATCCATCATGCTATTTCATAGTGAGTATAAGACTGGTTTTATGATTACCACTTTGTAATACAGTTAGAAATCTGGTATGGCTGGGCCACATTCTTTCACCTTTTAAAAATTGATTACCTTGATATTCTTGACTTTTTGTTTTTCTAGATGAATTTTTTTCTAGCTCTACAAAATACTTTTTGGTAATTTTATTGGCATGGCACCGAGTAAGTATATTAATTGATCTAGAATTGCCATTTTTATAGCAGCTTGGTCTACTTATGAGCAATTAATATATTTTCCAATTAATTAGAAATGACTTTATTTGTATGAAAATGTTTAATAATTATGTTTATGTAGTTCCCGTGTTTGTCTTGACAAGTATACTCCCAATATCTTATATTGTCTACAGTTATTTTAAATGGAATTCCTTTTTCTATCTCTTGCTGCTGGACTCTGGTGGTAGTATATAGAAATGCTGTAGATTTACTTTAGTTTATTTTGTATCCTGCAATCTTGCCAAAGTTGTGAATTATTTGAACTGTTTTTAGTTGATTCTCTAGGGTCCTCCAAGCATACCATCCTGTCATCTGCAAAGAGTAATAGTTTTGTTTCCTCACTGCTCCTTCTAATTAATATTTTCTTCTAGTTTTCATTGAAAAATTTGATTATTATTTCTTAATGTCTAATGAAGTTATTAGCTTCCATTAGCCCAATTCTAATTTTTTCTTTTCTTTATTTTTTATTTAATATTTTTAGTCTTCAGCATTGATTTCCACAAGATTTTGAATTATAAATTTTCTCCCCATTCCTACCCTCCCCCCCACTCCAAGATGGCATGTACTCTGATTGCCACCTTCCCCAGTCAGCCCTCCCTTTTGTCACCCCACTCCCCCCCAATCCCCTTTTCCCTTACTTTCTTGTAGAGCAAGATAGATTTCTATGCCCCGTTGCCTGTATATCTTATTTCCCAGTTGCATGCAAAAACTTTTTTTCAACATCTGCTTTTAAAACTTTGTGTTCCAAATTCTCTCCCCTCTTCCCCCGCCCCCTAAGAAAGCAAGCAATTCAACATAGGCCACATATGTATCATTATGCAAAACCCTTCCACAATACTCATGTTGTGAAAAACTATTTCACTCCTTCCTATCCTGTCCCCCCTTATTCAATTATCTCCCTGGACCCTGTCTCTCTCTGAAAGTGTTTGCTTTTGATTACCTACTCCCCCTATATGCCCTCCCTTCTATTGTCCCCCCTTTTTAATCTCCTTCCATCTTCTTTCCTGTGGGGTAAGATACCCATTTGAGTGTGTATGTTATTTCCTCCTGAAGTCAAATCTGATGAGAGCAAGATTCCCTCATTCCTCCTCATCTGCCCCCTCTTCCCTTCCAATGAACTGCTTTTTCTTGCCACTTTCATGTGAGATAATTTACCCCATTCTATCTCTCTCTTTGTCCCTCTCTCAATATATTCCTCTCTCATCCCTTAATTTGATTTTAGTTTTTTAGATATCATACCTCCATATTCAACTCACCCTGTGCCCTCTGTCGACGTGTGTATATATCTATATCTATCTATAGATATATAGATAGATATAGATATATTAGTCCTTCTTGCTGACATGGTGTACTATTCAAAAATGAATACCTTTATCAATATGTTGTAAATCTCATTTTTTCAAGTACTAATTTATCATTTAACTTTGATTATAATTCTGCATTGCTGATTATGTACTCTTTTATACCTTTTCTACTGTTTTAGTATAATTCGATCACAATAACTTCATAGAATAATTTGAAATCTGACACTGCTAATCTCACTTTCTCTTTCTCCTTTATAAGCTCCCTTTACATTATTGTGCAATTCACATAGACAATTTGAGTACTTATCACAACTCACACATACACACTAATGCCTATACAGCAATGCTGTCTATGTCTGCCCTCAGGGTACTAGAAGTTAACTGTAAGAGATTATTTAGTCTTCAAAAATATTATTAGTTTGAACCTTTCTTCCAATTTTGAGATGTTCTTTCCTTCTTTGATCACTAGTGCTAATTAATATATCTCTAATATCATCATTTGATACAATGTTTAGTCACTTAGCCAATTATCGTCAATCAGCCGTACAAAGGGATATTTAATGAGAAGTTACAGCACAATATATGGAAAAAACACATGCCATAAGCATATTCTCCCCTATACCATTTCAGTTCCAGGGAGAGTGGGCTTGAAGTTAAAACTGTAGCTACAAAACATTGGCTCCATGAAATTTACTCCTAAATGGAAGATGGCCAATGAATAATCTCTTCCTTGCTTTGTAGGAGCTGTCATCTTGACTCTGAAATCAATACCTTGCTGGAATGAGTTCTGATCTCTTCTTAGTACTCTGCTTGTGGTGGGAAATTGGTTGCCTGCAGCATTTAGCATAGATTCCAGTATCCAAATGTGTGGCATCTTGCTCTTCTAACTTTTAAAATGTAGCCTCTTTTTACTCAATGGAGCAAAGAGTACCCATGGTCAAAGGATATGAACAGGTAGTTTTCAGAAGAAATCAAAGTTCTCTATAGTCATATGAAAGAACGCTCTAAATCACTATTGATTAGAGAAATGCAAATTAAACCAACTCTGAGATACCTCCTCATAGCTAACAGATTGGCTAATATAATAGAAGAGAAAAATGACAAATGTTTCAGGGGATGTGTAAAAATAAGGGACAGTAATGCATTACTGGTTATCCAACCATTCTGGAGAGGAATTTGGAACTATGCCCAAGGGGCTACAAAAATGTGCATATCCTTTGACTCAACAATACAACTACTAGCTCTGTATCCCAAAGAGGTCAAAGGAAGAGGAAAAAGTTTTATATGTGCAAAAATATTTCTAGAAGCTCTTTTTGTGGAAGTCAAGATTGGAAATTGAAGGGATACCCTTCAACTGAGGAATGACTAAACAAGTTGTGGTATATGATTGTGATGTAATACCATTGCTCTCTAGGAAATAAAGAGCAGGATGGTTTCAGGAAAACCTGGGAAAACTTATATGAAGTGATCCAAAGTGAAATGAGCAGAACCAAGAGAACATCGTACAAAGTAACAGCAATATTCTACAATGATCAATTTTGAATGACTTGCCATACAATGATCCAAGACAATTCTGAAGGACTTATGATGAAAAAAATTCTATCCACCTCCAGAGAAAGAACTGATAAGTTCTAAATGCAAATTAAAGCATAGTTTTTTTTCTTTTAATTAGTCTTGATTTTTTTTTTGGTTTGCATTTTCTTTTACAACATGGCTAATATGAAAATGTTTTGCAGGATTGTAAATACATAATCTACAACAAATTGCTTGCATTCTCAGTGAGAGTGGAGGGAAAAGAGGGACAGAGAAAAATCTGGAATATAGAGTGAAAAAAGTTAAAATTTTTGTTTACATGAAATTGAGAGAAAATTAAATGTTAAAAAACATCTTTTACAAAGAATGAGGCAGTAGCGAAATATATATAACTCAAAAAGACCACCCAATTTAAAATTAGGTTATTTCAATGTAAAGATGAACATAGGTGAGGAGAGTGAAAAATATATTCTGAAATATGGTTCAGGTGTAAGAAATGAAAGATTTCAAAGGCTTGTGATATAATTGCTCAGTTAATAGAACAGTGTCTCATATAAGAGAAAAGTTGCCACATCAGCTGTAGCACATTTGGTTATTACGTCTATGTAAGCCACTAGGTGGCAATGTGAGCCTCAGATGTATTATAGCAACAAACTGAACAAGATTAAAAGTTCCTGGAGATCTATACCCTTGAGAATATACCTTATTTTCTCTGAAATTGTGTGAATTGTCCTCCAATCTCCTAGGCCTTCCCAACCTGTATACGTACCTAGTGTTTTCCTGGGTTCCTATCTGCCTTGGATATTTCAAATAATTTTCCTGGCTCACTAGTCTCCACCCATTGGCTTCTCCTTCTTGATTTCATATTTAATTTGATCCTGCTTCCAAAAAAACCCATTTCAGGGGTAGCTAGGTGGTGCAGTGAATAGAGCACCAGCCCTAGAGACAAGAGGACCTGAGTTCAAATCAGGCCTCAGACAATTGACAGTTACTAGCTGTGTGACCTTGGTCAAGTCACTTAACCCAATGGCCTTCCCCCCTCCAAAAAAAATAGAGCCAAAAAATCCATTTCATCAAATTATATTTAAGATTCTAAAGGAAATATAATGAGGTCTAAAGTAGTTGATTCCACAAGTTCCATTTTTTCCTATGGCATTCTGTGCTGTGATAAAGCTAACACACCTCAAGACAAGGACAAGAGTCCTTTCAAGTGTCTCTGTTTCAAAGACAGAAGCAATAAGATCACATCATCTCACCAAGCTCCGAAACTTGTTTTCCTCTTGAATGACCAGGGAGTGAATGATGTTGATCTCCTGGTTCTCAGCTTTCTCACGGCATCTGTCAATAGTCCTCTGGAAAATCTCTGTCATATGTTATAAATGCTTTTACATTCCAGGGAAATTTTTATCGGGACATTTGAAATTTCCAGGGAAATTTTTTATCAGGATATTTGAAATTTCCAGGGAAATTTTTCATCAGGAGACTTCCCTTTATCTACAGCCAATTCTCCTCACTGTAAAGAGTACCTCTGTGCCAGAATCTGCAGTTTCTACTAAGCTGAGTTTCATACATGGTCTTTTCAGCCTCAGTTATGCATATGTGTAATCAGTATTGTTTGTGGGCTGACCAAAATGGATGAGGTGAGGTGATGTGGACCACTTTTCGTACTTAGTGAAGAACACCACAGTCCCAATTGTCATGTGTTAATCCCAAAACAATGGTTAAGAGCTTCAAAGGCAGATAATACTTATTAGTTTGGCTATGTTGCTATTCAATCTTGTTTTTCATCTTTTAAAAATCCTGCATAAACACAGGCAAAGAAAAAAAATAAATGAAAGCCCCTAAGGACTTAGAGAAAATCTCAGACAACATACCTCTATGTTATTAATTTTCTCCATCCCAGTGGATTGCAAATGACATTTTAATTATGTAGGTTATAGTTGTTGTTAGGGTGCTCAAGGGGTTTTATCCCAAATGCTAATATAAATACGGTGCTGCCATGCAAAGGTAATACTTTGGAATCTATAGATGTCATCTTCTTGCAACAATAGGTACTACAGCTGTTCTTGGATTTGCTATAAAAATACTTAGATTGAAATTTTGATTTATCCCTCATTTCAGAGAACTATGCATATTACTCTTGCCATGAGAGACTTCATGTTGGTTTCAATTTTACCTCTCTCTCTCTCTCTCTCTCTCTCTCTCTCTCTCTCTCTCTCTCTCTGTCTCTCTTTCTCTCAATAATATTAGTTCCTGATTTGGATCTTCATGTTTCTGGTCCCTTGTAATGCCTTATAAAGTGAAAGTTTTGGAAGTAAGCTATATTTATGGAGCATTGTTATACCACATTAGTAAAGTCTACCACTGGTCATATCACGTATCTGGAAACACCACTACAAACAGTAAGTACCTGATAGAACTTGCTTAGGTAAGTACACCTTAGGTAAAGATCTATGTGTATACATGGGTACATTTGTTTTATGTATTACTTTTTCTCATACTTCTCAGATTGAGACTTTGAGAGATGAATTTCAGTGATGTATTTGTTGATTGTTGTAGTCGAAAGAGAAGCAGACGAAGTCAGGAGAGCTGGATTTTAATCCCAGATCTGATTTACTAGCTCTATCTGTGATTGTTGGTAAGTAATTGAACCTTTGTGATCCTCAGTTTCCTCCTCAATAAAATGAGGATAACAATATTTTCCTCTAAAATTGCTGGAGGAATGTAATTTATGGAATTTAAATTGCTGTAGTTATTAACAGTCTTGTTATATGATTATTATGATTATGTTACCAATATGAATACTACTTGGGGTTTTCAAAAAATGAGAATGTGCCTTCCATTCAACTGATATTTTTCTCTGCCCACTATGCATGGAGCCTTGTCCAAGGCCCTGGGGATAGAAAGAAAAAATGCAAAACAGTTCTCCATCTCAGGGAACTTACATTCTATTGGAGAGAAAGGGGTAAAATATTTACACAGATACGTAAATTCAAGTTAAGTTGAGAAGGGACAAGTTAAGTTTTAGAAGTAGGCTTCCTACAGATGATGACCCACTAGCTGAGCCACAAAGGAAGCTTGAGGCTCTAAAAAGCAGAGGTGAGGTAGGGCATTTGGAGCATGGAAGATGAACTATGCAGAGGGACAGACAGAAAGATTGCATTCTGAGTTTAGGCAACAGACAGTAGGCTAGTTTGGCTGGAATATAGACTACAAGCCTGATAGTAAAGTGAAATAAATCTGAAGAGGGAGGCTGCTTTCAGTTTGAGCATCACTCTAAATATCAAAGGGAAGAATTATTATTTTGTCTTCAAGGCAATAAGGGATCTTTTCAAGGCTTGTGTAGACAATTGACATGGTTATCAATGTGTTTTGTAGGTTGTGAGAGCATAATTTAGAGCTAGAGAAAGAGACAGGGCTTCTAATTAAGAGGCTTTTCCGATAATCTAAATGAGATGAGAAGAGTTAGGGTGTTGGCTACGTGATTGTATATGAGAGGGGATGTCATATATATTGTGGATGTAGGAGTGGAAATGTTTGGTGGTTAACGTGTTGAGAAAGGGAAGATAGAGAGAGGAGTAGAGATTAATTCCAGGATTGTAACTGAGGGTGCCTGGAAGGAGGGGCCCAAACAGAAATAGGAAATTATAGGAATAAGTGGTTTTAGGTTGAAGAATTGAGGATGAATTCTCTTTTGGACTTGTTAAGTTTGAAATGGTTTTGGGACAGTTAGGTAAAAATGTTCAACTATTGGTGATGTGTAGATTGGAGTTCAAGGTTAGAGGTATAAATCTGG
Organism: Trichosurus vulpecula; assembly: GCF_011100635.1. NCBI lineage: Eukaryota > Metazoa > Chordata > Mammalia > Diprotodontia > Phalangeridae > Trichosurus > Trichosurus vulpecula. The sequence goes on along the minus strand of NC_050578.1, from coordinate 219,813,538 downwards.
GATTTATATGAATGGAAAAGTTAATGGCAGTTGAAGGTAATGAGTTCATTGAGAATGTATAGAAAAAAAGAAGGCCTAGGACAGAGATAGGGTCACATTTACAAATAGAAGACTTTATGGGGATCATGATTTGGCAAAGGATGTTGAAAAGAATAGGTTAGAAAGGTAGAAAGAATACTAGTATTGGGAGAACTGGTGTCATAAAAGCTCATGAGGAGAAAGTGTCCATGAAGAGTAGGTCTTCCGCCTTGTCCTGTTCTGGATAGAAGCCAAGAATCAATCAATTAATAAGTATTTATTAAGCACCTATTGTTTTTCAGCCACTTTCTTTGGTGCTAATATTGTTCATTATTCATTTTCAAAGAGGACCAGCTAGATCATAGGGTGATGTCATGACTTCTGTGTGAATTGGATTTAAATGAGGCAGAGTTGCACAAAGTTGTCAGCCTCACTGTCTTCCAGAGTCATCAAAGTCCAGTGGCAAGAAAAAGAGTCAGGACAACCGTTGATGGTCCTGGATTAAGTGGATGACCTTGGCATCTTCCAAGTCTGACCAAGAAGTATGTACTTCACAGCACCTGCCTTGGCTGCCTACATAGCCACTGGAACAAATTGTTCTCATCCACCCATTCTGCCAGGGCAAGTCTTCACGTGTTTGGAGCAGACACCCCTCTACTTCCTTATACTCTTAAAATTTAAATGAAGGTCATGAAAATATTATGATTTGGCAAATAAGAAATTATTGGTAACTTTTTAGAGAATAGATTCAGTGAAGTAATGGATTCAGAAACCATACTATAATGGATTAAAAAGTGAACAGTAGCAGAGGAAGTGTACACAGCGAAGGTAGATGTTTTGTTTTCCTGAGAGGTGATTCGGAAAGAGAAGAGATATAGTTTGACAACTTAAAAGGATGGCAGGGTGAAATGAAACGTTTTAAAGGATTGCACAGATCTGAACCCATTTGTAGGAAGAAGGGAAGAAGCCCATGGATAAGATGTTGTTCAAGGGTACAGCTTAGGTTTGAAATAGGAGAGATGGAATCAATGGAGAAAAGATGGACTATGACTTTTTCAGAGACTGTTGCAAAGACCATAGGGCATGATATGAGAAATATTGAATTGTAGAAGAGGAAAGAAAAGAGATCTCACAGGGACAGACTTTCTTTATTTAAAAAGTAGCATGCAAAGTCCTCTACTGAGAGGGAAGGGTGAAACAGGAGGTGATTAAAAATTGACTCGGTAGTCTCCAAATATGTTTTAGTTTAGGCATTCTTCTTTTTTCTTGTGGTCACAAAGAGCTGGATCACATAGCCATAAATTAGAGTTATAATCAGGTGCTTTCTCTGTTGAACAGTATCTCAGTATTTCACATTTTTTCTTACTGGATTTAGGAGAGAAGAAATATGAGTTTACTCTTGGGAGTAATAAGATAATTCCAGGAAAAAGTAATATTTAAGATAATTTTTTATTTAAAACTTAACAACAATCAACAAATGCAAATATTATCAAGGTGGTTTGGCCTTTTAAAACAATATTACATATATATGTGTGTATATATATATATTTATATCCCTTATACGTTATATATGGCATATATATATGGCACATACATATATGTGTTCATATATATATGTATATGTGTGTGTGTATATGTGTATATATATGCATATATGAGAAAGCTTTCTTTTGTGAGACATATGTATAGTCAAGGAAAACAAATCAACAAATCAGCCACATTTAAAAATGCTTTTCTCATTCTATATCTCTAGTCTGTTGAATTTGAAATTGAACAAAAAGTAAACTGAGGACACTCTCTGAGCAACATAACATTTATTAGCAGGGGCACGATTGCCTCCACTACTGCCAACAACCCCAAGCAAGATTTTTGGGAGGTCAGAACAAAGAACAGAACAGAGGAGATGGCATCATGGAATTAAAGCCAACCTAGTTGGTTACAGAGCTGAGGTAAAGGGAACAAGCAACATGATTGGTTGGAAGGTTGGTAATAGGGTCTAGCAATGACTGTCCTTCTCTCCTGAGAGTAAGAAATGCTCATTTTGAGGGGTACAGGCATGATACTGTGGCTCAGACTTTTGGACAGGAAACCAGGCGTCCTTGAAATATATAGCTTGGTGGTGTAGAGACATTAGACCAGTACTGCTTTGTTTTCCCACATATTACCAAAAGGCAGTTAAATTGCTTGAGGCAAAAATAGATAAGTTATTAGCAAGGGAGCTGGCTTTCTAAAATTAACCCATTACAGGCTAGGTGAATTCTGAAATAATTTCAGAGATAAAGAACCATGACTTAGGTAATTACAGGACCCAAGCAGTTATAGGACAAAATAGATTAATTGTAAATAGGACAAATAAAGAAATGATACATCATGAATCTTAATCTTCTCAAGCCCATCAACTCACTGCCAAGAAGTGGTAGGTACTATTTCCTCATCAGTCTTTTGAAGCCAGGATTTGTCATGATTTTGGTTCAAGTTCTCAGGTCTTTCAAAGTTGTTTCCACTCTCATGATTATTGTGATCATCACATAAATTGTTCTTTTCATTCTACTGAGTTCACCCTGCATCAGTTAATGAAAGTGTTTTGTTCTGGACTACTTGCAAAGCAGTGTTATTCATCATTTCTTAAATCACAATAATTTGCAACTACTTTCCTATAGCAGAATTTGCTCAGCTATTCTGCAATTGAAAGAAGCAATAAGTAAACAGCATATGGTTATAGCAGGTTGAGCAAGTGCTTTCTATGATTTTATCTAGAAAGAGTAGAGGTTGCCATGGGAAATTCCCCATAGTCTTCAGGCTGATAATATCTAGGCCAATGTTAGCCCTTTGTAGTAACACACTGTTCTAGGAACAAAGTAAAATGAGAAGTCTTAGAAACCAGATTCCTCATTTGTCTTCTTTTTGGAATTTAGGGCACAAGGGTTATCTTGGAAACCAGAACTTTTCTTATAGTCAATAAATATGAGGTAGATAACATCCTCAGAAATGGAGAGTGGTCCTGTGAAAACTGAGGAGTCACAAAGCAGACTCAGTTTCTTTGAAATGGATTGATAATGATGGCTAGTTGGCAGAACAGCATTTACACATTTGATTCATGGGGGAGAATTAGGAGGAAACCAAATTTGTTCATCTCTGCTTCATTATTGGCACCCTGCCAAGGTGCATAAGAGCAAAGTATTGGAGTAGGATGGTAGGATGGACATGTAGGAGGTGGCCAGTGAATGTTTCCTGAACACATCAGTAGACATACAAAAAACTCAGTTCCATATGCTATTTTAATCTCCTTTTCTTCTCTCTAGTAGGAACTATTTCCAAGAAATGTCTGGCAATAACTGCACTGCTGTGACTGAATTCATTATTTTGGGGCTAACAGATGATCCAGTCCTTTGTGTCATCCTCTTTGTGATGGTTCTGGGTGTCTATGTTGTCACTTTATTTGGTAACTTTAGCATAATTATATTGACCAGAAATAGCTCCCAACTTCACACTCCAATGTACCTTTTCCTTAGTCACTTGGCTTTTGTGGATTCTGCATATTCCTCATCTGTAACACCCGTTATGCTCAAGAACTTCCTTGTAGACAAAACTATAATCCCTTTTGGAGGCTGCGTGGCCCAAATGTTCTGTGGAGCCATCTTTGGGACCACTGAGTGCTTCCTGCTGGGTGTGATGGCCTATGATCGGTATATGGCCATCTGTAGCCCCCTACTCTACTCCACCATCATGTCTACTAGGGTTTGCACTCAGTTGCTCATCATATCCTACTTGGGTAGTTGTACAAATGCTTGGATCTTTACTGGTTGTTTATTGACTCGGTCCTTCTGTGGACCCAATGAGATTAATCATTTTTTCTGTGATTATTTACCACTTTTGAAGCTTTCCTACTCCCAAGATAATCTTGCTGAAATTCTTCCTGCTGCCTCTTCTGGGTCAATAATGATGACCACCTTGTTAATTATCATAATTTCTTATGTGTACATCCTCTTCTCTGTCCTGAAGATAAAGTCCTCTGAAGGGAGATCTAAAGCTTTCTCAACTTGCACCTCCCACCTAACAGCAGTCACTCTGTTCTATGGGACCACAACATTCATTTATGTGATGCCCAAGTCTAGCTACACAACAGATGTGAATAAAGTCATGTCTGTTTTCTACATAGTAATGATCCCCATGTTGAATCCCTTGATCTACAGTCTTAGGAACAATGAAGTAAAAGGGGCCCTGAGAAAACTGATGAGTGGGAGACATCCTTTTTCATGACTTCCACTCAATATAACAAGTATTTATCAAGTCCATACTAAGTCTCAGGCACTGCCGTAAGTTTTGGGGATGCAAGGACAAAAATAAAACTATCTTTGCCCATAAGGAATTAATATTCTATTGATGTAATTGTTAGGATAAAATGATACCAGTAAATGTGCCTTAGAAATGGTATATTTTTATTTTGATGGTTAAAGTTGTGAATTTATATGTTGTTTGGATAGGTCTGAAAATACAAACAATGCTCCATAAAAGTGGACCTCCCACCTCTGCAAAGGAGTAGGCAGATATATCTCCTCAGTGCTCTTCTTTGAGTACATGATTATTTTTTGGACTATGGCAACACACATTTTCTGTTGCTGTATGGGGGATTGTTGTTTTTACATTCTTATAGTCATTGTGTGTTACTTTATTGGCTCTGCTATCTTCACTCTGTATCAGACCATGTAAATCATATTCTGTGTTAGTCACATTTGTTATTTTTTGCAGCACCATAGTATTCAGTTACCTTCATGTGGCACAATTCATGTGGCCATTACTCAATCACTGGGCATCTGTTTTGTTTTCACTTTTTACTACTACAAAATTGGTGTAAATGTTTTGATGTATGCGGGGAATTTCCTTTTATCAGCAACCACCTTTGTGGAGTAATACACCCGAAAAAAGAAAAGGTATCAATAATCATTAAAAAATAAAAATCTCCACAATTTCTCCTTTCACTGTCCTTCTATTCCTCACATTTTCTTCCCATCCATATATCCAACCAATCTAGTTACACTGGACTGTTTGCCTTTCCCCATATATGACACTCCCTCAGTGTCTTTACAGTGGCTGTCTCATAGGCCTAAAATGATTTGCTTCCCTTCTTCTACTGCTTAGTTTTCTGCACTTTCCTCAAGACCACTCAAATCCCACCTTCTCCAAGGAGCCTTTCCTCTCTAGCTAATAGTAGCTTCCTCTCTAAGATGACCTTCCATTTTCTGTAATTTGTATGTGCCTGGTTATTTATATGGTGTCTCCCTCAATGGAATGTAATCTCTTGAATGACAGGAAATGGGTTTCTTTTGCTTTTTTTGTATACCAAGTTATATTGTAGTGCCTGACACATAATAAACATTTAAAATCCTTGTTAACTGACCACCAGCTTGGTTATCCTTTAGATGTTCCATAGATTTTCAATCTAAAATGAGGCCAGGATTGAACATGTTATTCCATATCTGGTCTTATCAAGGCAGAATCCAATAGAATCATCATTTTACTAATTTTTAAAAATAATCTTTTATGTTTTTTCAATTATATGTAAAGCAATTTTTGCCTTTTTAACAAAAAAATTTTGATTTCCTTGGGGGGTGGGGAATTCTGGGAAGATGGTGGAGTAGGTCAGAAAATTCCAAGCTCTCCAGATTTCCCCCACAAACAAGACAAAATAGTACCTCATGGTGAACACAGAGGGGCAAAAGTAAAGAAGAGTTGGGGCAGAGAAGTGGAGAACAACTGAAGAAGACATGAGGAAAGACTCCATGGATGCAGGTTCAGGCAGAGAAAAGTGCAAACACTTCCAGGCTGTCTCCTCTGAAACAACAAACAAAATACCCTTGTGGCAGCTTGTTTGGGAGGTAGCCTCAGTCTCAACCACAGGAATTCTCACCTCACAAACAGTATGTGGGGGGGCAGACATCTCAGCAGGGGAATACTGAAGGACCCTCTATTGCAGAGGAATGCCAGGCCCAGCTGTGCTGCCTAGACAAGGTCCCCTGGCTGCTCCTGAAGGGGAGAAGGAACCACCACACCCTCAGTGAGTGCTGAAACAGTGGTGTGGGGATGCTGCTGTCTGTGGGCACTTACAGGAGGGTTGCATTCTTGGTTTCAGTTCCAGGCCAGAGGGAAGAACTGAAGGTTTTAGCCACTGGAGAGTTCTCAGGGAGCAATAGCATTTCCAGTATAGTATGGCTGGGAGCCCTAATTGTGACTTGAAGGGTGAAAAGAGTACTGAGGTTGGTCCCAAGACAAAGCTCAGAAAATAAGAACGAAAAGGACCTGAGGCCAGAGGCACCATCCCCCAGACCCCAGGACTAGATTGCAACAACAAGCTGCTAAAAATAAAAAGAACAAAACAAAAAAAACTGAGCAAGCAAAGGAGAAAGAACCCAACCATAGACAGCTGCTGTGGGGATGGAAAAGACCTGAGCATAGACCAATGCGTTTCAACATTTGCCAAGATAAGGTCAAAATAGATATATGACCTACATGTAAAGGGAGATATTACAAGAAAATCTGAAGAACATGGAATACATCACATTATTATCATATTGTATATCCTATTATATCTTAAGTATATCACTAAGTATATTAATTCATCTAGAATTGCCATTTTTATAGTGCCTTTGTCTACCTATGAGCAGTTAATGTTTTTTTCCACTTATTTACATATGACTTTATTTGTATGAGAAGTGTTTAATAATTGTGTTTGTATAGTTCCTGTGTTTGTCTTGACAAGTAGACTCCCAAGTATCTTATATTGTCTACAGTTATTTTAAATGGAATTCCTTTTTCTATCTCATGCTGCTGAACTCTGGTGGTAGTACATAGAAATGCTGATGATTTACTTTAATTTATTTTATATCCTGCAATCCCGCCAAAGTTGTTATGTATTTAAAATATTGTTTTAGTTGATTCTCAAGGATCCTCCAGGTATACCATCCTATCATTTGCAAAGAGAAATAGTTTCTGTTTCCTCACTGCTCCTCCTAATTAATATTTTCTTCTAGTTTTCATTGTAAAAATTTGATTATTATTTCTTAATGTATAATGAAGTTATTAGCTTCCATTTGCCCAATTCTAATTTTTAAAGAATTATTTTCTTCAGTGAACTTTTGTACCTCCTATTTCATTTGGCCTGTTCTAATTTTTAATGAGTTTTTCTCTTCAGTGAATTTTTGTACTTCTTTTCCCATTTCTTCAATTGTACTTTTAAGTACACTTCAGTGTTACCACTTCTAGGGTTGTATCCCAAAGAAATCACACAGCGGGAAAAGGACCCATATGTACAAGGATATTTATAGTGGCTCTTTTTGTGGTAGCCAAGAATTGGAAATCAAAGGGATGCCCATCAATTGGGGAATGGCTGAACAAGCTGTGGTATATGAAGGTGATGGAATACTATTGTGCCATAAGAAATGGGGATGATGCAGACTTCGTAACAACCTGGAAAAACCTACACGACATAATGCTGAGTGAGCGGAGTAGAGCCAGGAGAACGTTGTGCACAGCCACAGATATATGGATTCTGTGAGGACCAACCCTGACATACTACGCTCTTCTCAGCAACCTAAGGTGCAAGGACAACTCCAGGGCACTCACGATGGAGAATGCTATCTTCATCCAGAGAAAGAACTGTGAAGTTTGAATACAGATTGAGGCGCACTACATGCTCGCCTTTTTTGCTTCTCTTTTGTTTTTGTTTTTGGGTTGTTTTTTTTTTTTGGTTCTGTTTCTTCTTTCTCATGATTCACTCCATAGGTCAAAATTCTTCTCCACAACTTGACTAGTGCATAAATTAATTCAATGTGAAGTTATACATGATAGTTATATGAGATTCCATGCCGTCTTGGGGAGGGAGGGGGGAGGGAGGGAGAAAATCTGGAACTCAAAACTATGTAGAACCGTGAGTGGTAAACTAAAAGTAAATAAATTAATTAATTTTTAAAAAAAGTACACTTCAGTGTACTTAATCCTTCAGTGGATTCCACTTCAGTGGATTTTTGTGCCTCTTTTACCATTTGGCCTATTACATTTTTCAGTTTTATTTTCTTTGGTAATTTTTACCAAATTACCTAACCCCAGGGTTAGGTTTAGGGTTAGGGTTTACCAAGCTGTTGACTCTCTTTTTCATAATTTTCTTACATTACTCTCATTTCTTTTTCCAATTTTTTGTCTACTTTTCTTATTTGGTTTTTCAAATCCCCTTTAAGCCCTTCCAGGAGTTCTAAAAAGAACCTGAGAGTTATCCACATTTTTATTTGTGTTTCTGAATATATCTGCTTTGGTTTCCTTTTCTTCTGAGTTAATATTTTGATCTTCTATTCCTCTGTCATAAAAAGTTGGCTAGCAGCTGCTGTGGGGGTGTAAAACCAACAACAACCAGTTCACAGAATGCTGCAAGCCCAGGATCTTTTGATCTGCTTTACTAAGGAAAGCAACGTTAAGGGGTTAGCATTCTTACTTTAATCCAGCATGTAAATATCATTCACATAGTTTGGGGGAAAAATCCAGCACCCTGAACTTCAGAACAAATACAAACAAATTACAAACATACATTTGTAAGCAGACCAAGTAGAAGTCATAGTTACCAACATCTGGGTTCAGCCAGGAGCTTGACAATGGCTGGCCCAGAGACACGCATCACTATGCTGCAGCTCAGAGGTCCGACAAAAGAAAGCCAACTTCTGGTTTTATATGTCTTGTTCCGGGTCAAAGGTGAATCACACATGCAACTCACCCATGTGACCTAAAATGATCACAAAAATGCAACAAACCCATGTGGTCTAAAAGCCTCTGATGTCACAAACATGTCACTCAGACCTATGTAAATTAGGCTTTCCCTTGATGCAAGGATGCCACCAAAGACAACTAATTTAATGGAGGAAACAAAGGCCAAACTCTTCAAGGGCACTTGGTTGAATAACCAATACATCCTCCAAAGGAACTTTTTTTGGTCACCTTCCTTTCTTGCTGTTTTCTCATTTTCCAGGCAGTTTTTTGAATTTTAACTTTATTTTAAAATTGAGCTCTGCTTCCTGGGTGGAGGGAGAACCATGCTAAGCTTCAGCTTTTCTGTGGTGTTGTTTTTGGAGGTTGTTGGTTAGGTGAGAATATCTATATGTTTTGGTTTTTCAAGGTGGTAAGATACGAGGAGATGTTTAATCACAACTCTCCTGGCTGTGCTCTGGTTTGTAAGTGACCACGAGAACCTTTTTTTGCCTTAGAACTGTAATCAAGGGCCTCCTCCTAGCAGTGTTCCTGCTTGCCCTGGGACTGTGATTTGTTACTGTGAATGAGCAATAAAACAGAGTCTTGCTTCGAGTGCCAGAAAAAGGTCCCTCGTAATTAACTGTTGATCAGTTGCCTGAACCTCTGTCATCTGTGGGATGAGAGCTCCAGAAGCCACTGCTGCTGAATCTGTTGGCAGTAAAAATTGCTGCTGGCCTGCCATGTTAAGGCCTGCACTGGTGAAGTCCACATCTTTCCTAAGTTTTGTTCTGTTTTATTTTTTTTAAAGTGAGTTGTGCACTCCACTCTTACCTCAGTTAGATAAACTTTCCTTCCAACCTTCTAAGTTTTCTTGGGCTGGAAAATTTTTTCACCCTGACCTTTTGTTGATTCTGCCACTGCAGAATTCATTTTAGGCTTTATTCTAAAGTTGTTTGGGAGGGAATTTGGGAGACCTCAGGCAAGCCATTGCCTTTACTCTCTCTTCTTTGGTTTGCTCCTGTCACCTTCCTAATTTCTGATTCTATACTTCTCTTAGTTCAACCTAAAAGTCTATTAGTCCTTCTGGCTAAAATGATGCACTATTCAAAAATGAGTACCTTTTCCAATATGTGGTAAATCTCATTTTTTCAAGTACTAGTTTAACATTTAACTTTAATTCTAATTCTGCATTGCCAGTTCTGTGCTGTTGTTTTACCTTTTCTCCTGTTTAGCCAGCATGACAAAATTTGGGAAATCATCACTTTATAGTATAATCTGATGAAAACAACTTCATAGAATGAATTGAAATCTGATACTGCTAATCCCACTTTCTCTTTCTCCTTCATAAGCTCCCTTTACATTATTGTGCAATTCATGTAGGCAATTGGAATACTTATCAGAACTCACATATAATGCCTATAGAGCAAGGCTATCTATATCTGCCCTCAAAGTACTAGAGGTTAACTGTAAGAGATTATTCAGTTTTTTAAAATGTTATTAGTTTGAACCCCTCTTCCAATTTTGGTATATTCTTCTCATCATTGATCACAAGTGCTCATTAATATATCTCTAATATCATCATTTGACACACTGTTTAGTCACTTAACTAATGATCGTTAATCAGCTTTACAAAGGTATATTTACTGAGAAGATATAGCACAACATATAGAAAAAAACACATGCCTGTGGACCATTAGCATATTCTCCCCTATACCATTTAAATTCCAGGGAAAGTGGGCTTGAAGTTAAAACAGTAGCTACAAAACACAGACTCCCTGAAATTCACTCCCAAATGCGGGATGGCCAATAAATAATCTCTTCCTTACTTGTAGGAGTTGTCATCTTGACTGTGAAATTAATACCTTGCTGGAATGGGGTCTGATCTCTTCTTAGTGCTCTGCTGGTGGTGTGAAATTGGTTGCCTACAGCATTTAGTGCAGATTCCAGTATCCAAATGTGTGGCATCTTGCTCTTCTAACTTTTAAAGTATATCCTCTTTTTAGTCAATAGAACAAAGAGTACCCATGGTCAAAGGAAATGAAGAGGCAGTTTCCAGAAGAAATCAAAGTTTTCTATAGTCACATGAAGGAATGCTCAAAATCACCATTGATTAGAGAAATGCAAATTAAACCAAGTCTTATGTACCACCTCAAAGCTATCAGATTGGCTAATATGATTGAAGAGAAAAATGAGAAATGTTTGAGGGGATGTGGAAAAATAGGGACGATAATTCACTATTGATTATCCAACCATTCTGGAGAACAATTTGGAACTATGCCCAAAGGGCTATCAAAATGTGCATATCCTTTGACCCAGCAATACAACTACTAGCTCTGTATCCCAAAGAGGTCAAAGGAAAAGGAAAAGGCCCTATATGTGCAAAAATTTTTATAGAAGCTCTTTTTGTGGTGATCAAGATTGGAATTTGAAGGGATGACCATCAATTGAGGAATGACTAAACAAGTTGTGGTATATGATTGTGATGTTATAGTATTATGCTCTAGGAAATAAAGAGCAGAATGTTTTCAGGAAAACCTGGGAAAACTTTTATGAAGTGATCCAAAGTGAAATGAGCAGAACCAAGAGAACACTGTACACAGTAATAGCAATATTCTACAATGATCAATTTTGAATGACTTGCTACTCTCAGTCATACAATGGTCCAAGACAATTCTGAAGGATTGATGATGAAAAAAATGCTATCCACCTCTAGAGAAAGAACTGATTAAATCTAAATGCAAATTAAAGCTTAATTTTTTTCTTTTAACTAGTCTTGATTTTTTTTGATTTGCATTTTCTTTCACAACATCGGAAACATGGAAATGCTTTCCTGGATTGTAAAGATATAATCTACAAAAAATAGCTTGCCTTCTCAGTGAGGATGGTGGGAAAGTAGGGAGGATGAATATCTGGAACATAGAATGAAAAAAGTTAAAATTCTTGTTTACATGAAATTGAGAGTAGATTAAATGTTAAAAACATCTTTTACAAAGAATGAGACAGTAGAGAAATATAAATAACTCAAAAAGACCATACAATTTAAAATTAGGCTATTTCAATGTAAAGACGAGCATACATGAGAAGAGTCAAAATACATTCTGAAATATGGTTCAAGTGTAAGAAATGAAAGATTTCAAAGGCTTTTGATATAATTACTTGGTTAATAGAACAATGTCTCATATAACAGAAAAGTTGTCCCATCTGCTGTAGTACCTTTGGTTATTAGTTCTATGTAAGCCACTACGTGGCAATCTAAGCCTCCGATTATTACATCAACAAACTGAACAAGATTAAAAGTTCCTTGAGATCTGTACCCTTGAGAATATACCTTATTTTCTTTGAAAATCTGTGGATTTTCCCCCAGTCTCCTAAACCTTCCCAACCTTTATATTTCCCTAGTGTTTTCCTGGGTTACTGTCTAGTTTGGATATTTCATATAATTTGCCTGGCTCAGGAGTCTCCACCCATTGGCTTCTCCTTCTCGATTTCCTCATTAACTTGATCCTGCCTCCAAAATGTCCATTTCATCAAATTCTATTTAATACACTAATGTAAAATATAAATATAAGAGTGAGGTCTAAAGTAGTTGATTCCAGAAACTCCAATTGTTCTGTGGTGTTCTGGGACATGATAAGATAACACACCTTAAGCTCTTTTTAAAGGAAGTCCTTTCAAGCTTCTATATTTCAAAGACAGAGGGGATAAAACCAAATCATCTCACCAAGCTCCAGAACTTCTTTTCCTCTTGAATGACCAGGGAGTGAATGATGCTTATCACCTGATTCTTAGGTTTTCATAGCATCTGTCAACAGGTCCTTTGGATACTCTCTGTGTCATGTACTATAAATGCTTTATATTCTAGTGAAATTTTTTATCAGGAAACTTGCCTTTATCTATAGACAATTCTCCTCAATGTAAAGAGTAACTTTGTTCCAGAATCTGCAGTTTCTAGTAAGCTGAGTTTCATACATGGTCTTTTCAGCCTCAGTTGTGCATATGTGTAGTCAGTATGGTTTCTGGGCTGACCAAAATGGATCTGGTGAGACGAAGAGGAACACTTTTCATACTTAGTGAATATTATCACGATCACAATTACCTTGTGTTGAACCCAGAACAATAGTTAAGAACTTCCAAGGCAGATCATACTTATTAGTTTGGCTATGTTGCTATCCACTCTTGTTTTTTACCTTTTAAAAATCCTGCATAAACATAGGCAAGTAAAAAAAATAAATGAAATCCTCTAAAGATTTAGAGAACATCTCAGACAACACACCTCTATGTTATTAATATTCTCTGTCCCAGTGGATTACAAATGGCATTTTAATGATGTTGGTTATATTTGTTGTTAGGGTGCTCAAGGGGTTTTATCCCAAATGCTAAGAAAACCAATATAAATATGGTGCTGCCATGCAAAGATAATACCTTGTAGTCTACAGCTCTCATCTTCTTGCAACAATAGGTACTACTGCTGTTCTTAGATTTGAAATAAAAATGCTTAGATTGAAACTTGGATTTATCAGTCATTTCAAAGAATTATGTCTATTCCTCTTGCCATGACAAACTTCATATTGATTTCAATTTTACCTCTCTGTCTCTCCCTCTCTCTCCCTCTCCCCCTTTCTACCTCTCTCTGTCAGTAAGATTAATTCCTGATTTGGATCTTCATGTTTCTGGTCCCTTGTAATGCCTTATAAAGTCAAAGTTTTGGAAGTGAGCTGTGTCCGTGGTGCATTGTTATACCACATACTAATTTTTTACTAAAAATCTACCACAGATCACATCACATATCTTGAAACACCACTACAAACAGTAAGTACCTGATAGAACATGCTTAGGTAAGTACACCTTAGGTAAAGATCTATGTATATACATGGCTACTTTTGTTTTCTGTGTTACTTTTCCTCAAAGTTCTCATGTTGGGACTTTGAGGAGATGAATTTCAGTGATGTATTTCCTGATTGATGTAGTGGAAAGAGAAGTGGACTTGAAGTCAGAAGAGCTAGAATTGAATCCCAGTTTTGACTTATTGGCTCCATCTGTGATTGTTGGTAAGTGATTGAATCTCTGTGATCCTTAGTTTCCTCCTCAATAAAATGAGAATAACCATATTTTCCTCTAAAATTGTTGGAGGAATGTAATTTATGGAATTTAAATTGCTGTACTTATTAGTACTCTTGTTATATAATTATTATGTTAATGTTACCAATATGAACAATACTTGAGGTTTTCAAAACTGAGTTTGTGCCTTCCATTCAACTGATACTTTTCTCTGCTCACTATGCCTAGAGCCTTGTCCAAGGCCCTGGGGATAGAAAGAAAAAATGCAAAACAATTCTCCATCTCAGGGAACTTACATTCTATTGGAGATAAAGGGGTAAAATATTTACACAGTTAAGTAAATTCAAGATAAGTTAACAAGGGACAGAGTTTTAGAAGTTGGCTTCCTCCAAGTGGTGACCCACTAGCTGAGCCACAAAGGAAGCCTGAGGTTCTAATAAGCACAGATGAGGTAGGGCATTTGGAGTATGGAGGACGGCCTGTGCAAAGGAACAGAGAGAAGGATAGAATGCTGAGTTTAGGCAACAGACAGTAGGCTACTTTGGCTGGAATATAGACTACATGCCTGAGAGTAAAGTGAAATAAATTTGAAAAGGGAGATGGCGTTCAGATTGAGCATGACTCTAAATATCAAAGGGAAGAATTATTATTTTGTCCTCAAGGCAATAAGGGATCTTTTCAAGGCTTGTGTAGACAATTGACATGGTTATCTATGTGCCTTAGGATGAAAAACATACTGGGCTTCTAATTAAGAGGCTTTTGCAATAATCCAAATGAGAGGGTATGTTAGGGTGTTGCCTATATGAGTGGATATGAGAGGAGATGAGATATATGTTGTGGATGTAGGAGTGGCAAGATTTGACAGTTAAGTGGTTGGGGAAGGGAAGATAGAGAGAATAGCAACAATTAATTCCAGGATTGTAACCAAGAGTACCTGGAAGGAGGGACCCTGAACAGAAACAGGAAATTATGGAATTAAATGGTTTTAGGTTGAAGAGTTGAGGATGAGTTCTCTTTTGGACTTGTTAAGTTTGAAATGACTTTAGGACTGCTAGGTAAAAATGTTCAACTATTGGCGATGTGTAAATTGGAGTTCAGGGCTAGAAGTGTAAATTTGGGATTTATATGAATGGAAAAGTTAATGGTAGTGGAAGGTAATGAGTCCATTCACAATATATAGAAAAAAAGAAGACCTAGGACAGAGATGGGATCTGTAACAACAATTTGGCTAGCAGCTGCTGTTGGGGTGTAAGACCCAACAAGACTAGCAACAAGAGCTGCCAGGACAGGTTCTTTGATCTGCTTTACTAAGGAAAGCAACTTCAACCAAACATACATAAATGAACTCACTTAGTTCACAAGGAAAAGTCAGCAACCTGAACTTCAGAGCAAATGCAAACAAATTACAAACACAGGCAATATAAACAAACCAAATCAAACTCATATACCAGAGAAGAACCAAGGGGTCTAGGTAGCAAAGCCGGGTGGCAGTTATATCTGTTGCCCAGAGTCACATGCCACTCTTTGAGTGAGTGAGAGCCCCAAAGGAAAAATGCCAACCTGGGATCTTATATACCCATTTCAGGGCCCTGAGGCACTTGATTATCTCAGTGCAGAGAAGCACTCAACCAAACAACAGTGAAAAATCTCATTTTGCTGGCCTTTACATTTGAAAGGCAAGACTCTTCAAAGGAACTTATTTATGTCAGCATTCCAAAGGAGAAAAGAACAAAAAGTCCTGCCCTGATTACCAATTACTTTGTCTTCCTGCAGAGAAACACTAAAAGACAAAAAAATATCCCATTTTTCCTACCCCATTCAAACAAAAGCCAGGATCATTAAAGGCACTTAAGAAAAGAATAGCAAAAAAGTCCCACCATGATTACTCCTCCAGGATCACATTTACAAGTAGGAGGCTTTATGGGGATCATGATTTGGCACAGGATGTTGAAAAGAAAAGGTTAGACAGGTAGGAGGAATCCTAGTATTAGGAGAGCCAGAAAAGTCATGAGGATAAAGTATCCATGAAGAGTAGGTCTTCCACCTTATCCTGTGTTGGATAGAGGCCAAGAATCATTCAATTAAAAAGTATTTATTAAGCACCTATTGTTTTTCAGCCACTTTCTTTGGTGCTAATATTGTTCATTATTCATTTTCAAAGAGCACCAGTGATGTCATGACATGTGTGTGAATTGGATTAATGAGGCAGAGTTGCACAAAGTTGTCAGCCTCACTGTCTTCCAGAGTTATCAAAGTCCAATGGCAGGAAAAAAATGTCAGGACAACTGTTGATAGTGCTGGATTAAGTGGATGACCTCGGCATTTTCAAAGTGTGACCAAGAAGTATATGCTTCACAACACCTGCTTTGACTGCCTACATAGCCACTGGAACAAATTGTTCTCATCCACTCATTCTGCCAGGCAAGTCTTCACGTGTTTGGAGCAGACACCCCTCTACTTCCCTATAATCTTAAAATTTAAATGAAGATTATTAAAATGTTTTGATTTGGCAAATAAATTATTGGTCACTTTTTAGAGAATAGATCCAGTGGAGTAATGGGCTCAGAAACTATACTATAATGGATTAAAAAGTGAGCAGAAGCAGAGGAAATATACACAGCAAAGGTAGAGGTTTTATTTTCCTGAGAGGTGATTGGGAAAGAGAAGAGACATAGTTTGATTACTTATAAGGACAGCAGGGTCAAATGAAAGGTTTTAAAGGATTGGACAGATCTGAGCCCATTTGTAGGAAGAAGGGAAGAAGCCCATAGATAAGACTAAAGGGGTGTTTTTCAATGGGATAAGGTTAGGTTTGAAATAAGAGAGATGGAATCAATGGAGAAAAGGTGTACTATGACTTTTTCAGAGATTGTTGCAAGGACCATAGAGGATGATATTGAGAAGTATTGAATTGTAGAAGAGGAAAGAAAAGAGAACTCACAGGGACAGGCTTTCTTTTGTCATAAAAGTAGCACGCAATGTCCTCTTTTGAGAGGGAAGGGTGAAATGGGAGGTGTTTAAAAATTGACTCAGTATTCTAAAAATGTGGTTTAGTTTAGGTATTCTTCTTTTTTCTTGTGGTCACAAAGAGCTGCATCATACAGCCATAAATTAGAGTTATAATCAGGTGTTTTCTCTGTTGAAGAGTATCTCAGTATTTCACATTTTTCTTATTGGACTTAAGAGAGAAGAAATCTGAGTTTACTGTCAGGAATAATATGATAATTCCAGGAAAAAGTAATATTTAAGATAATTTTTTATGTTTAAAACAACAAGAATCAACAAATGCAAATATTATGAAAGTGGATTGGTCTTTAAAATAAATATTGCATATATATTTGTATATGCCAATATATGGCATATGCATGTGTGTATATGTATATATGTATGTGTGTGTGTTTATATACCTATATATATAAGCTTTCCTTTGTGAGACATATGTATAGTCAAGGAACACAAATCAACAAATCAGCCACTTTTGAAAATACTTGTCTCATTCTATATCTCTAAATCTGTTGAATTTGAAATCGAACAAAAACTAAATTCAGGACACTCTCTGAGCAACATAATATTTATTAGCAGGGGCATGAATGCCTCCATTAAGACCCCAAGCAAGATTTTTGGGAGATCAGAACAAAGGACAGAACAGAGGAGATGACATCATGGAACTGAGGCCAACCTGGTTGGTTACAGAGCTGAGGTACAGGGAACAACATAATTGGTTGTAAGTTTGGTAATAAGGGCTCCTTCTCTCATGAGCATAGGAAATGCTCATTTTGGGGGGTGTATGATACCTATGTATGAGATAATGGCCCAGACATTTGCACAGGAAACCAGGCATCCTTGAAGGACATATCTTAGTGGCATAGAGACATTAGACCAGTACTCTGTTGTTTTTTCACACATTACCAAAGGGCAGTTACATTCCCTGAAACAAAAATAGATAAGTGACTGGCAAGGGAGCTGTCTTTCTGAAATTAATGCGTTATAGGCTAGGGGAATTTTGAAATAATTTCAGAGATAAAGAACCAAGACTTAAGTAATTATAAGACCAAAGCAGTTATGAGAGAAAATCAATTGAGTGTAAATAGGACAAATAAAGAAATGATACATCATGAATCTTAATGTTTTGAAGTCCATTATCTGTCTGCCAAGAAGTGGTAGGTACTATTTCCTCATCAGACTTTTGAAGCCAAGATTTGTCATGATTTTGGTCTAAGTTCTCAGGTCTCTCAGAGCTGTTTCTCCTCTCATGATTATTGTGATCATCACATAAATTGTTCTTTTGGTTCTACTGAGTTCACTCTGCATCAGTTAATGAAAGTGTTTTGTTTTGGACTACTTGCAAAGCATTGGTATTCATCATTTCTTTTATCACAATAATTTGCTACTACTTTCCTATAGCAGAATTTGCTCAGCTATTCTGCAATTGAAAGAAGCAATAAGCAAACAGGCTATGGTTACAGCAGGTTGAGTGTGTGCTTTCTATGATTTTATCTAGAAAGAGTAGAGGTTGCCATGGGAAATTCCCCATAGTCTTCAGGCTGATAATATCTAGCCTAATGTTACCCTTTGTAGTACTACATTGTTCTAGGAACAAAGTAAAATGAGAAGTCTTAGAATCCAGGTTCCTCATTTATCTTCTTTTTGGAATTTAAGGCACAAGGGTTATCTTGGAAACCAGAACTTTCCTTAGACTCAATTAGCATGAGGTGGCTAACATCCTCAGAAATGCAGAGTGGTCCTGTGAAAACCTAGGAGTCACAAAGCAGACTCAATTTCTTTGGAATGGATTGATAATGATGGTTAGTTGGCAGAATAGCATTTACACATTTGGTTCATGGGGGAGAATTAGGAGGAAACCAATTTGTTCATCTCTGCTTTGTTATTGGCACCCTGCCAAGATGCATAGGAGCAAAGTATTGGAATAGGATGGTAGGATGGACATGTAGCAGGTGGCCAGTGAATGTTTCCTGAACACATCAGTAAACATATAGAAAACTCAGTTTTATATGCTATTTTTAATCTCCTTTTCTTCTATCTAGTAGGAACTATTTCGAAGACATGTCTGGCAATAATTGCACTGCTGTGACTGAAGTCATTATTTTGGGGTTAACAGATGATCCAACCCTTCGTGTCATCCTCTTTGTGATGTTTCTGTGTGTCTATGCTGTCACCTTACTTGGTAACCTTAGCATAATTATATTGATCAGAAAGAGCTCCCAACTTCACACTCCAATGTACCTTTTCCTCAGTCACTTGGCTTTTGTGGATTCTGCATATTCCTCATCTGTCACACCTGTTATGCTCAAGAGCTTCCTTGTAGACAAAACTATAATCCCTCTTGGAGGCTGTGTGGTCCAGTTCCTCTTTGGAGCCATCCTTGGGACCACTGAATGCTTCCTGCTGGGTGTGATGGCCTATGATCGGTATATGGCCATCTGTAAACCCCTACTCTACTCCACCAACATGTCTACTAAGGTCTGCACTCAGCTACTCATCACATCCTACTTGGGTAGTTGTATAAATGGTTGGATCTTCATTGGTTGTTTATTGAATAGGTCCTTCTGTGGACCCAATGAGATTAATCATTTTTTCTGTGATTATTCACCACTTTTGAAGCTTTCCTACTCCCAAGATAATCTTGCTGAAATTCTTCCTGCTGCCTCTTCTGGGTCAATAATGTTGACCACCTTGCTAATTATCATAATTTCTTATATATACATCCTCTTCTCTGTCCTGAAGATAAAGTCCTCTGAAGGGAGATCTAAAGCTTTCTCAACTTGCACCTCCCACCTCACAGCAGTCACTCTGTTCTATGGGACCACTACACTCATTTATGTGATGCCCAAGTCCAGCTACACAACAGATGAGAATAAAATCATCTCTGTTTTCTACGTTGTAATGATCCCCATGTTGAATCCCTTGATCTACAGTCTTAGGAACAATGAAGTAAAAGGGGCCCTGAGAAAATTGATGAGTAGAACACATCCTTTTTCATGACTTCAATTCAATATAAGAAATATTTATCAAAGACATACTATGTCTCAGGTACTGCAATAAGTTTTGGGGATGCAAGGACAAAAATAATCTATATTTGCCCCTAAGGAATTAATATTCTATTGATATAATTGTTAGAATAAAATGATACCAGTAAATATGTTTTAGAAAAGGCATGCTTTTATTTTGATGGGTTAAAGTTGTGAATTTAAATGTTGATGGAAGTGTCTGAAAGTGCAAGTAATGCTCCTTAAAAGTGGACGTCCCCCCTCGGGAAAGTAATGTCTCCTCAGTGCTCTTCTTTGGATCCTTGAATGTATTTTGGACTATGGCAAAACACATTTTCTATTGCTCTATGGGGGTTGTTCTTTTTACATTATTATACTCATTGTGTATTATTGACTCTGCTATCATCACTCTGTATCAGGTCATGTAAATCTTATTCTGTATTAGTCATATTTGTTATTTTTTATAAAACAGTAATATTCCATTATCTTCATGTGCCACAGTTTATTTAGCCATTACTCAATCACTGGGCATCTTCTTTGTTTTCACTTTTTACTACCACAAAATTGGTGTAAATATTTGGATGTATGCGGGGACTTTCCTTTTATCAGTGACCACTTTTGTAGCATAATATACCCCAAAACAAAAGGTATTAATAGGCATTAAAAAAAATAAAAATCTCTGCAATCTGTCCTTTCAACACCTTTCCAGTCTCATATTTTTCTCTCATCCATAACATCCATACAATCTAACTGCACTGGACTATTTGCCTTTCCCCACACATAGCAATCCATCTGTGTCTCTACAGTGGCTGTCTCACAGGCCTAAAATTATTTGCTTCCTTTCTTCTGCTGCTTAGTTTTCTGCACTTTTCTCAAGACCACTCAAATCCCACCTTCTCCAAGGAGCCTTTCCTCTCTAGGTGATAGTAGCTTCCTCTCTAAGATGACCTTCCATTTCCTTTGTCTGCAATTTGTATGTGCATGGTTATTTACATGGTGTCTCCCTCAATAGAATGTGATCCCTTGAAACTGGGTTTTAGTTTGCCTTTCTTTGTATACCAAGTTATATTATAGTGCCTGGCACATAGTAAGCACTTAAAATCCTTGTTACCTGACCACAAGCTTAGTTACCCTTTAGATGCTCTATATATTTCCAAGTTAAAATGAGGCCAGGATTGAACATGTTATTCCATATCTGGTCTTATTAAGGAAGAATCCAATAGTACCATCACTTCCCTAATTTTAAAGAATAATCTTTTAGTTTTTCAATTATATGTAAAGCAATTTTTGCATTAAAATTTTTTTCCTTTCCATGGTTGGGGAGGAGGGGTGGGGAATTCTGGGAAGGTGGTGGAGCAGATCAGAGAATTCAAAGCTCTCTAGATTTCCTCCATAAAATATACAAAATAGTACCTCACATTGAACATAGAGGGGCAAAAGTAAAGATGTTTTGGGGCTGAGAAGTAGAGAACAACTGGAGAAGACATGTGGAAATACCACAGGAATTGAGGTTCAGAGAGAGTAAAGTGCAAACACTTCCAGGCTACCTCTTCTGAAACAACAAACAAAATGCCCTTGTGGCAGCTGGGTTGGGAGGTAGCCTCAGCCTCAGCCATAGGAATTCTCACTTCACAAACAGTGGGGGGTGGGGAGGGGCGGGGAAGGCAGACATCTTACCAGAGGAATATTGAATGACCCTGTATTGCAGAGGGATACCAGGCCTAGCTGTGCTGCCTACACAAGGTCCCCTGGCTGTGACTGAAGGGGAAAAGGTACCATCATACCCTCAGTGAGTGCAGAAGCAGTGGGTTGGGCATGCTTCTGGCTGTGGGCACTGACAGAATGTGTTGGTAGGCAAAATGGCTTTTGTTTTCTTTGAGTGACTCAGTTTATCTCATTGAGCCTTGCTGGGTGCTGGGCCCCTGTTAGGGATAAATCCGGGGAGGGCCTAGTTTACATGTCTGGGACAGCAGAGGCTTTTAGACCATGTGGGTTTAGGTCCGCCTCTTCGTGATGATTCATGGGGCTGGCTAAGGGGAGGTGTTAACTCCAGAGCCATGCCCTATTGGGTGTTAACCTAGTCTACATGGATGTTAACCTCCCAGGGTCCTGGGGGAGGGGCCTACTCAAGAACCAATTGGCTCTGGTCATTCAGGCGGCACTTGATGATGTCAAAAACTCTGTAAGAGGGGAGAAGACAGCTTGAAGATCCCTTTTCGGTTGGAGCAGCAGCGGGAGCAGTGACAAGCATGACTCTGGGCCAGCCCTTGTTCCGAGCTCTTGGGCTGAATCTAGATGTTGGTAACTATGAATTGTATTGGATCTGTCTGTTGATAGTTGCAATTTGTTTGTATGTTGTTCTGAAGTTTGGGATGCTGGTTTTTTTCCCGAACTAAATGAATATTCTAAAGTTCAGGGTGCTGGCTGTTTTTTTCCCCTGAACTAACTGAATGCTATGCTCCCCTCAACTAACTGAATGCTGTCTATATGCCGGATTAAGGTAAGCTTGTCAACCCGTTCACTGTACTTTCCTTGGTTAAGCAGATAAAAAGGACCTGTGCTTTCCTGGCGTGCCGGCAGCATTCTGGGTGCTGGCTGTGGGTGGATATTACGCCCCCACAGAAATGGCTAGCCAGATTGTTAAAACACAGAATTGCTGAGTTCTTTGTTTCAGTTGCAGGCCAGAGGGTAGAACTGAAGGTTATAGCCACTGGGTGGTTCTCAGGGAGCAAGAGCATTTCCAGCATAATGTGACTGGGGGCCCTAATTCTGGCTTGAAGGGGGAAAGGAGTGCTGAGGTTGGTCCCAGGACAAAGCTCAGTCAAAAAGACCTGAGGCCAGAGGCACCAGCCCCCAAACCTCAGGGCTGCATTACAATAACAAGCTGCTAAAAATAAAAAGAGCAAAACAAAATAAAAGTGAGTAAGCAAAGGAGAAAGAACTCAACCATAGACAGCTACTGTGGTGATAGAAAAGACCTGGGTATAGACCAATATCTTTCACCATTTGCCAAGATAAGGTCAGAATAGATGTATGACCTACATGTAACGGGAGATATTACAAGAAAATTTGAAGAACATGTAATATATTAATTATTACGCATATGGATAGGTGAACAAATTATGAATAAAAAAGAGACAGAGTGCTGTTGAGAAGTAAAATGGATAATTTTATTCCATTAAATTAAAAAGTTCTTATACAAATAAAATAAATGTAGCCAAGATCAGAAGGAAAGCAAAAAGGTAGGGAAAAATTTTTTATACACAATTCCTCAGATAAAGGTCTCATATCTTTAGTATATATACAACTTTGTCAAATCTATAAGATGCATGTCATTCCCCAAATGATAAATAGTCAAAAGATATGAACAGGCAGATTTCCAATAAAGAAATCAAAACAATTTATAGTCATATGATAAAATGCTCTTAGTCATTATTGATTAGAGAAATGCTAATTAAAATAACCTTGAGATATCATTTTACACCAATCAGATTGGCTAAAATGATAGAAGGGAAAAGTGACAGATGTTGGAGGGGATGTGGAAGATTTGGTACCTTAATTCTTTGTTGGTGGATCTGTGAGCTGATCTAACTATTTTGGAGAGAGATTTAGAATAATGGCCAAAAAGTTATTAAACTGCCTATGCCCTTTGACCCACTATTAGGTCTGCTTCACAAGATGATTAGAGAAAATGGAAATAACCTGCATATTCTAAAATATTTAAAACAGCTCTGTGGTGGTGGCAAATAACTGGAAAATGTGGGGATGCTCACTAATTTGCAAATGGCTGAACAAATTGTGTAATATGTTCATGATTGAATATTACTTTATTATAAGAAATGATGAGCTCAATGATTTGAATTGCAAAATGAGCAGAACCTAGAGTACATTGCATACAGTAACAGCAGTACTGTGAGCAAAAATGTCATTATGACCGTTAGCCCTTTGCCTCTAGTTTAAAATTGCTCTCCAGTATGGTTACATAAGTTCACAGCTCCACCAATAGTAGTACACTAGTATCCCAATTTTCCCATATCTCCTCAAACATTTGTCATTTTTCTTTTCTGTAATATTAGCCAACTTGATAGCTGTGAGGTGTTAGCTCTTAGTTGGCTTAATTTATATTTCTCTGATCAATAGAGATTTAGAGCATTCTTCATATGACTTTAGAGAGCTTTCATTTCTTCTGAAAATTGCTTATTCATATCTTCTGACCATTTATCAATTGAGGAATGACTAGTATTCTTATAAATTTGAATTCTCTCTATTTGAGAAATCAGGCCTTTATCAGAGAAACTTGATGTAAAAAAATTCCTCCGGTTTTTTGCTTTCTTTCTAATCTTCTCTGCATTGGTTTGCTTTTTGCAAAACCTTTTAAGTTTATTGTGACCAAAATTATCCATTTTATTTTTCTAATTACTGTTTATCTCATCATGAATTCTTCCTTTATCCATAAATCTGACAGGTAAACTATTCTATGCTCCACTAATTTGATTGTAATATCATTCTTTATGTCTAAATCATGTACCCATTTTGACCTTACTTCAGTATGTCATGTGGCATATTGGTCTATTTTTGTTCTGAAAAGCTGCTTTCCTGTTTTCCAAGCAGTTTTTGTCAAGTGGTGACTTCTTGTTCCAAAAGCTTGGATCTTTGGGTTTGCCAGACACTGTATTATTATGGTCATTGACTATGGTACATTATGTACCTAATCTGTTCCCCTGATCCATCACGCTATTTCATATTGAGTAGCAGACTGGTTTTATGATTACCAGTTTGTAATACAGTTAGAAATCTGGAACGGCTGGGCCACATTCTTTCACCTTTTAAAAAATTGATAACTTTTATATTCTTGACCTTTTGTTTTTCTAGATGAATTTTAAAATTTTTTTCTAGATCTATAAACTATTTTTTGGTAATTTTATTGGCATGGCACTGAGTAAGTATACTAATTGATCTAGAATTGCCATTTTTATAGTGGCTTGGTCTACCTATGAGCAATTAACATTTTCTCAATTATTTAGGTATGGCTATTTATATGAAAATGTTTAATAATTATTTTTATATTGTTTCTGTGTTGACAATTAGACTCCCAAGTATCTTATATTGTCTACAGTTATTTTAAATGGAATTCCTTTTTCTATCTCTTGCTGTTGGACTCTGGTGGTAGTATATAGAAATGCTGTTGATTCACTTTAGTTTACCTTATATCTTGCCATGTTGCTAAAGTTGTTAATTATTTGAACTGGTTTTAGCTGATTCTTTAGGATTTTCCAAGTATACCATCCTATCATCTGCAAAGAGCAATAATTTTGTTTCCTCACTGCTTATTCCAATTAACATTTTCTTCTAGTTTTTATTTTTCAAAAATGTGATTATTATTTCTTAATGTCTAATGAAGTTATTAGCTTCCATTAGCCCAATTCTAATTTTTAAGGAATTATTTTCTTCAGTGAGATTTTCTACCTTCTTTTTCATTTGGCCAGTTCTAATTTTTAATGAGTTTTTTCTTCAGTGAATTTTTGTACTTCTTTTGCCATTTCTTCAATTGTACTTTTTAAGTACACTTCAGTGTACTTAATCCTTCAGGGGATTCCTCTTCAGTGGATTTTTGAGCCTCTTTTACCATTTGGACTATTTTGTCTTGCCAAGTGTTATTTTCTTTGGTAATTTTTACCAAATTGCCTAACCCCAGCATCACAGTTAGGGTTAGGGTTTACCAAGCTGTTGACTCTCTTTTTCATAATTTTCTTACATCACTCTCATTTCTTTTCCCAATTTTTTGTTCGCTTCTCTAATTTGGTTTTTCAAATTCCTTTTAAGCTCTTCCAGGAGTTCTTTTTAGCATTGAGAGTTATCCACATTTTTATTTGTGTTTCTGAATATAGCTGCTTTGATTTCCTTTTCTTCTTCTGAATTTATGTTTTGATCTTCTCTGCCTCCAAAGGAACTTCCTATGGTCAGGTTCATTTCTTGATGTTTTCCCATTTTCCAACCTATTTTTTGAAATTTAACTTTATTTTAAAATTGAGTTCTGATCCCTGGGTGGAGGGGGCATTGTCCCAAGCTTCAGGTTTTTTTGTGGTGTTGTTTTTGGAGCTTGTTCTGGGGG
This sequence comes from Trichosurus vulpecula, assembly GCF_011100635.1. Taxonomy (NCBI): domain Eukaryota; kingdom Metazoa; phylum Chordata; class Mammalia; order Diprotodontia; family Phalangeridae; genus Trichosurus; species Trichosurus vulpecula. Next base: position 219,787,612 of record NC_050578.1, on the reverse strand, counting down.
TGAAAGCACCTGTAAGTTTTGTTTTTTTCCAGGTGGTAAGATGTAAGGAGACATTTGATCACAACAGTCTTGGCCTTTGCTCTTGTCTGTAAGTGACCACAAGTACTTTTTTTGCTGTAGAACTGTGATCAGGGGCTGCCCCTCCTAGCAATGTTCCTGCTTGCCCTGAGACTGGGACTTGTTACTGAGACTGGGCAATGCAATATAGTCCTACTCCAAGTGCCAGAAAAGGATCCCATGTAATTAACTTTTGATTCGTTGTCTAAACCCCAATCATCTGTGGGATGAGAGCTCCAGAAGCCACTGCTGCTGAATCAGTCAGCACTAAAAACTGCTGCTGGCTTGCTACATTAAGGCCTGCACTGTTGAAGTCCACATCTTTCCTAAGTGGATTTCTTCTGGTTCAGTTTTGTTCTGTTTTATTTTTTATTTTTAAAGTGAGTTGTGCACTTCACTCTCACCTCAGTGAGATAAACTTTCCTTCCAACCTTCTAAGTTGTCTTGGGCTGGAAAATTGTTTCACCCTGACCTTTTGTTGATTCTGCCATTGCAGAATTCATTTTAAGACTTTATTTTAAAGCTGTTTTGGAGGGAATTTGGGAGAGCTCAGGCAAGTCTCTGCCTTTACTCTATTATCTTTGGTTTGCTCCTGTTACCTTCCTAATTTCTGATTCTATGCTTCTCTTAGTTCATTCTAAAGGTATATTAGTCCCTCTGGGTGACATGATGTATTATTTAAAAATGAGTACCTTTTCCAATATGTTGTAAATCTCATTTTTTCTAGTACTAGTTTAACATTTAACTTTGCTTATAATTCTGCATTGCTGATTATGTGCTGTTTTTTTTACCTTTTCTACTGTTTAGCCAACATGACACAATTTGGGAAATCATCACTTTATAGTATAATCTGATCATAATAACTTCATAGAATAAATTGAAATCTGACACTGTAATCCCACTTTCTCTTTCTCCTTCATAAGCTCCCTTTACATTATTGTGCAATTCACATAGGCAATTGGAATACTTATCAGAACTCACACATACACACTAATGCCTATAGAGCAAGGCTATCTATATCTGCCCTCAAGGTACTAGATGTTAACTGTAAGAGATTATTCCATCTTTAAATATATTATTAGCTTGAACACCTATTCTGATTTTGGTATGTTCTTCCCATCATCAATCACCAGTGCTAATCCATATTTCTCTAATATCATCATTTGATACGTTGTTTAGTCACTTAGTTATCATCAATGAGCTTTACAAAGGGATATATACTGAGAAGATATAGCACAACATATAGAAAAAAACACATGCATGTGTACCATTGGCATAGCCTCTCCAATACCATTTCAGTTCCAGGGAGAATGGGCTTGAAGTTAAAACAGTAGCTACAAAACACAGGCTCTATGAAATTCACTTCCAAATGGAGGATGGCCGATGAATAATCTCTTTCTTGCTTGTAGGAGCTGTCATCTTGACTGTGAAAGAAATACCTTGCTGGAATGTGGTCTGATCTCTTCTTAGTGCTCTGCTGGTGGTGGGAAATTGGTTGCCTGCAGCATTTAGTAGAGATTCAAGTATCCAAATGCGTGGCATCTTGCCCTTCTAACTTTTGAAGTATAGCAAAGAGTACCCATGGTCAAAGGAAATGAACAGGCAGCTTTCAGAAGAAATCAAAATTCTCTATAGTCATATGAAAGAATGCCCTAAATCACTATTGATAAGAGAAATGCAAATTAAACCAACCCTGAGATTCCACCTCCTAGCTACCAGGTTGGCTAATATAACAGAAGAGAAAAATGAGAAATGTTTGAGGGGATGTGGAAAAATAGGGACAGTAATGCACTATTGGTTATCCAACCATTCTGGAGAGCAGTTTGGAACTATGCCTAAGGGGCTATCAAACTGTGCATATCCTTTGACCCAACAATACAACTACTAGCTCTGTATCCCAAAATTGGTCAGAGGACAAGGAACACGTCCTATATGTACAAAAATATTTCTAGAAGCTCTTTTTGTGGTGGCCAAGATTGGAAATTGAAGGGATGCCCTTCAACTGAGGAATTATTAAACAAGTTGTGGTATGTGATTGGTATGTAATACTATTGCGCTTCAGGAAATAAAGAGCAGGATGGTTTCAGGAAAACCTGGGAAAACTTATATGAAGTGATCCAAAGTGAAATGAGAAAAATGAAGTGAATATTGTACACAGTAATAGCAATATTCTACAATGATCAATTTTGAATGACTTGCTATTCTCAGCCATATAATGATGCAAGACAATTCTGATGCACTGATGATGAAAAAATGCTATCCACCTTCAGAGAAAGAACTGATAAAGTCTAAATGCAAAGTAAAGCATATTTTTTCTTTTAATTAGTCTTTATTTTTCTTTTGCTTTGCATTTTCTTTTATAACATGGCTAATATGGAAATGTTTTGCAGGATTCCAAATACTTAATCCGCAACAATTTGCTTGTACTCTCAGTGTGGGTGGAGGGAAAGGAGGAGGGAGAAAATTTGAAACATAGAATGAAAAAATTTTTGTTTACATGAAATTGAAAGAAAATTAAATGTTAAAAATTTCTTTTACAAAGAATGAGGGAGTAGAGAAGTATAATAACTCAAAAAGACCATCCAATTTAAAATTAGGTTATTTCAATGTAAAGATGAACATAGGTGACAAGAGTGAAAAATATATTCTGAAATATAGTTCAGGTGTAAGAAATGAAAGATTCCAAAGGCTTTTGATATAATTACTTGCTTAATAGAACAGTGTCTCATATAACAGAAAAGTTGCCACATCTGCTGTAGCACCTTTGTTTTTTATGTCTATGTAAACCACTAGGTGGCAATCGGAGCCTCAAATGTATTGCATGAACAAACTGAACAAGATTAAAAGTTCCTGGAGATCTGTACCCTTGAGAATATACCTTATTTTGTCTGAAAATGTGTGAATTGTCCTCCCATCTCCTAGACCTTCCCAAGCTTTGTATTTCCCTAGTTTTTTCCTGAGTTACTATCTAGTTTGGGTATTTCATATACCTTGCCTGGCTCAGGAGTCTCCACCCATTGGCTTCTCCTTCTTGATTTCCTCATTAACTTGATCCTGCCCTCAAAACATCCATTTCATCAAATTGTATTTAATATACTAAAGGAAAATATAAATATAACAGGGAGGTCTAAAGTAGTTGATCCCAAAAATTCCTATTGTTTCTACGGTGTTCTATGACATGATAAGCTAACATACCTCAGGGTCTTTTTAAAGGAAGTCCCTTCAAGCTTGTCTGTTTCAAAGACAGAGGGGATAAGATCAAATCACCTCACCAAGCTCCACAACTTCTTTTTCTCCTGAATGACCAGGGAGTAAGTGATGCTTATCTCCTGGTTCTCAGCTTTCTCACAGCATCTGCCAACAGTCCTGTGGAAAATTTCTGTGTCATATATTATAAATGCTTTTATATTACAAGGAAATTTTTTATCAGGATATTTGAAATTTTCAGGGAAACTTATCAGGAGACTTCCCTTTATCTATAGCCAATTCTCCTCACTGTAAAGAGTACCTCTGTGCCAGAATCTGCAGTTTCTACTAAGCTCAGTTTCATACATAGTCTTTTCAGCCTCGATTATGCATATGTGTAATCAGTATGGTTTGTGGCCTGACCAAAATGGATGAGATGAGATGATGAGGACCACTTTTCATATTTAGTGAATATTATCATGATCACAATTACCTTGTGTTGAACCCAGAACAATAATTAAGAGCTTCCAAGTCAGATCATACTTATTAGTTTGGTTATGTTGCTGTCCAATCTTGTTTTTTACCTTTTAAAAATCCTGCATAAACATAGGCAAGGAAAAAAAGAAATGAAATCCCCTAAAGATTTAGAGAACATCTCAGACAACACACCTCTATGTTATTAATATTCTCTGTCCCAGTGGATTTCAAATGGCATTTTAATGATGTTGGTTATATTTGTTGTTAGGGTGCTCAAGGAGTTATATCCCAAATGCTAAGAAAACCAATATAAATATGGTGCTACCATGCAAAGATAATACCTTGGAATCTATAAATATTATCTTCTTGCAACAATAGGTACTACTGCTGTTCTTGGATTTGACATAAAAATACTTAGATTGAAATTTTGATGTATCACTCATTTCAGAGAATTATGTCTGTTCCTCTTGCCATGAGAGACTTCATATTGATTTCAATTTTACCTCTCTCTCTCCCTCTCCCTCTTATTCCCTCTCTCTGTCAGGCAGATTTATTCCTGATTTGGATCTTCATGTTTCTGGTCCTTTGTAGTGCCTTATAAAGTCAAAGTTTTGGAAGTGAGCTGTATCCGTGGTGCATTGTTATACCATATTAGTAAAATCTGCCACAGGTCACATCACATGTCTGGAAACACCGCTACAAACATCAAGTACCTGATAGAATATGCTTAGGTAAGCACATCTTAGATAAAGATCTATGTATATACATGGCTACTTTTGTTTTCTGTGTTATTTTTCCTCAAAGTTCTCATGTTGGTACTTTGAGGAGATGAATTTCAGTGATGTATTTCCTGATTGATGTAGTGGAAAGAGAAGTGGACTTGAAGTCAGGAGAGCTAGATTTGAATTCCAGTTTTGACTTATTGGCTCCATCTGTGATTGTTGGTAAGTGACTGAATCTCTGTGATCCTCAGTTTCCTCCTCAATAAAATGAGAATAACCATATTTTCCTCTAAAATTGTTGGAGGAATGTAATTTGTGGAATTTAAATTGCTGTACTTATTAGTATTCTTGTTATTTGATAATTATGATTATATTACCAATATGATTGTAGTTTTCAAAACTGAGTTAGTGCCTTCTATTCAACTGATATTTTTTCTCTGCCCACTATGCCTAGAGCCTTGTCCAAGGCCCTGGGGATAGAAAGAAAAAATGCAAAACAGTTCTCTATCTCAGGGAACTTACATTCTATTGGAGATAAAGGGGTAAAATATTTACACAGTTAAGTAAATTCAAGATAAGTTGACAAGGGAAAGAGCTTTAGAAGTAGGCTTCCTGCAGGTGATGACCCACTAGCTGAGTCACAAAGGAAGCTTGAGGTTCTAAGAAGCATGGATGAGGTAGGACATTTGGAGTATGGAGGATGGCCTGTGCAGAGGGACAGAGAGAAGGATAGAATGCTGAGTTTAGGCAACAGACAGTAGCCTACTTTGACTGGAGTATAGACTACAAGCTTGACAGTAAAGTGAAATAAATCTGAAGAGGGAGGCTGTGTTCAGATTGATCATGACTCTAAATATCAAGGTGAAGAAGTATTATTTTGTCCTCAAGGCAATAAGGGATCTTTTCAAGGCTTGTGTAGACAATTGACATGGTTATCTATGTGCCTCAGGATGAAAAAACAGACTGGACTTCTAATTACGAAACTTTTGCAATAATCCAAATGAGAGGAGATGTTAGGGTGGTGCCTATGTGAGTGGATATGAGAGGAGATGTGATATATGTTGTGGATGTAGAAGTGACAAAATTTGACAGTTAAGTGGTTGGGGAAGGGAAGATAGAGAGAAGAGTAGCAAGTAATTCCAGGATTGTAACCAAGGGTACCTGGAAGGAGGGACCCTGAACAGAAACAGGAAATTATGGAAATAAATGGTTTTAGGTTGAAGAATTGAGGATGAGTTCTCTCTTGGACTTGTTAAGTTTGAAATGACTTTAGGACTCTAGGTAAAAATGTTCAACTATTGGTGATATGTAGATTGGAGTTCAGGGTTATAGGTATAAATTTGGGATTTATATGAATGGAAAAGTTAATGGTAGTGGAAGGTAATGAGTTCATTCACAATGCATAGAAAAAAGAAGGCCTAGGACAGAGATGGGATATGTAGCAGCATTTTGGGTAGCAGCTGCTATTGGGGTATAAGACTTAACAAGACTAGCGACAAGAGTTGCCAGGACAGGTTCTTTGATCTGCTTTACTAAGGAAAGTAACTTCAACAAAACATACCTAAATAAACTCACGTAGCTCAGGAGGGAAAGTCAGCAATCTGAACTTCAGAGCAAATACAAATTACAAACACAGACAATATAAACAGACCAAATCAAAATCAGTTAGCAGAGAAGAAGCAATGGGTCGGGGTAGCAAAGCCAGGTGGCAGTTACATCTGTTGCCCAGAGTCACATGCCACTCTTTGAGTGAGTGAGAGCCCCAAAGGAAAAATGCCAACCTTGGATCTTATATACCCATCTCAGAGCCCTGGGGCACTTGATTGCCTCAGTGCAGAGAAGCACTCAACCAAACAACAGTGAAAAATCTCATTTTACTGGCTCTTAAATTTGAAAGGCAAGATTCTTCACAGGTAATTATTACCTCAGCATTCCAAAGGAAAACAGAACAAAAAGTCCTGCCCTGATTACCAATTACTTTGTCTTCCTGCAGAGAAAACTCCAAGACAAAAAAATCCCATTTTTCCTGCCCCATTCAAACAAAAGCCAGGATCATTAAAAGAACTTAAGAAAAGAACAGCAAAAAAGCCCCACCATGATTACTACTCCAGGATCACATTTACAAGTAGGAGGCTTTATGGGGATCATGATTTGGCAAAGGATGTTGAAAAGAAAAGGTTAGACAGGTAGGAAGAATCCTAGTATTAGGAGAGCCAGTGTCATGAAAAGTCATGAGGATAAAGTATCCATGAAGAGTAGGTCTTCCACCTTGTCCTGTGCTGGATAGGGACCAAGAATCAATCAATTAATAAGTTTGTATGAAGCACCTATTGTTTTTCAGTCACTTTACTAGGTGCTATTATTGTTCATTATTCATTTTCAAAGAGGACCAGTGATGTCATGACTTGTGTGTGAACTGGATTTAAATGAGTCAGAGTTGCACAGAGTTGTCAGTCTCACTCTGTCTTCCAGAGTTATCAAAGTCCAGTGGCAAGAAAAAAAAGTCAGGAAACTGTTGATGGTCCTGGATTAAGTGGATGACCTTGTCATCTTCCAAGTCTGACCAAGAAGTATATACTTCACAGCACCTGCTTTTTCTGCCTACATAGCCACTGGAACAAATTGTTCTCATCCACCCATTCTGCCAGGCAAGTCTTCATGTGTTTGGAGCAGACACCCCTCTACTTCGCTATACTCTTAAAATTTAAATGAAGGTCATGAAAATATTATGATTTGGCAAATAAATTATTGGTAACTTCTTAGAGAATAGCTCCAGTGAAGTAATGGGCTCAGAAACCATACTAGAATGGATTAAAAAGTGAGTAGAAGCAGAGGAAGTGTACACAGCAAAGGTAGATTTTTTTTTCTGAGAGGTGATTGGGAAAGAGAAGAGACATAGTTTGATTACTTATAAGGACGGCAGGGTCAAATGAAAGGTTTTAAAGGACTGGACATATCTGAGCCCATTTGTAGGAAGAAGGGAAGAAGCCCATAGATAAAACTAAAGGGGTGTTTTTCAATGGGTTAAGGTTAGGTTTGAAATTGGAGAGATGGAATCAATGGAGAAAAGAGGGACTATGACTTTTTCCGAGATTGTTGCAAAGACCATAGAAGATGATATTGAGAAGTACTGAATTGCAGAAGAGGAAAGAAAAGAGAACTCACAGGGACAGGCTTTTTTTGTCATAAAAGTAGCATGCAAAGTCCTCTTTTGAGAAGGTAGGGTGAAATGGGAGGTGTTTAAAAATTGACTCAGCATTCTACAAATAGGGTTTAGTTTAGGCATTCTTCTTTTTTCTTGTGGTCACAAAGAACTGGATCATATACTCATAAATGAGAGTTATGATCAGGTGTTTCCTCTGTTGAACAGTATCTCAATATGTCATGATTTTGGTCCAAGTTCTCAGGTCTTTCAAAGCTGTTTCTTCTCTAATGATTATTGTGATCATCACATAAATTGTTCTTTTGGTTCTACTGAGTTCACCCTGCCTCAGTTATTGCAAGTGTTTTGTTTTGGACTACTGCAAAGCAGTGTTGTTCATCATTTCTTATATCACAATAATTTGCAACTACTTTCCTATAGCAGAATTTGCTCAGTTATTCTGCAATTGAAAGAAGCAATAAGTAAACAGGATATGGTTACAGCTGGTTGAGCAAGTGTTTTCTTTGATTTTATCTAGAAAGAGTGGAGGTTGCCATGGGAAATTCCCCATAGTCTTCAGGCTGATAATATCTAGCCTAATGTCAGCCCTGTGTAGTAATACATTGTACTAGGAACAAAGTAAAATGAGAAGTCTTAGAATCCAGATTCCTCATTTGTTTTCTTTTTGGAGTTTAGGGAACAAGGATTATCTTGGAAACCAGAACTTTCCTAATACTCAATTATCCTGAGGTGGATAACATCTTAAGATATGGAGAGTGGTCCTGTGAAAACTGAGGAGTCACAAAGCAGACTCAGTTTCTTTGGAATGGATTGATAATGATGGTTAGTTGGCAGAACAGCATTTACACATTTGGTTCATGGGGGAGAATTAGGAGGAAACCAATTTGTTCATCCTTGCTTTGTTATTGGCACCCAACCATGGTGCATAGGAGCAAAGTATTGGAGTAGGATGGTAGGATGGGCATGTGGGAGGTGACCAGTGAATGTTTCCTGAACACATCAGTAGACAGATTGAAAACTCAGTTTTGTATGCTATTTTAATCTCCTTTTCTTCTGTCTAGTAGGAACTATTTCCAAGACATGTCTGGCAATAATTGCACTGCTATGACTGAAGTCATTATTTTGGGGCTAACAGATGATCCAACCCTTCGTGTCATCCTCTTTGTGATGTTTCTCTGTGTCTATGCTGTCACCTTACTTGGTAACCTTAGCATAATTATATTGATCAGAAAGAGCTCCCAGCTTCACACTCCAATGTACCGTTTCCTCAGTCACTTGGCTTTTGTGGACTCTGCATATTCCTCATCTGTCACTCCTGTTATGCTCAAGAACTTCCTTGTAGACAAAACAACAATCCCTCTTGGAGGGTGTGTGGTCCAGTTCCTCTTTGGAGCCATCTTTGGGACCACTGAGTGGTTCCTGCTTGGTGTGATGGCCTATGATCGGTATATGGCCATCTGTAACCCCCTACTCTACTCCACCAACATGTCTACTAGGGTCTGCACTCAGTTGCTCATCACATCCTACCTGGGTGGTTGTATAGATGGTTGGATATTCGTTGGTTGTTTATTGAATAGGTCCTTCTGTGGACCCAATGAGATTAATCATTTTTTCTGTGATTATTCACCACTTTTGAAGCTTTCCTACTCTCAAGATAATCTTGCTGAAATTCTTCCTGCTGCCTCTGCTGGGTCAATAATGATGACCACCTTGCTAATTATCATAATTTCTTATGTGTACATCCTCTTCTCTGTCCTGAAGATAAAGTCCTCTGAAGGGAGATCTAAAGCTTTCTCAACTTGCACCTCCCACCTCACAGCAGTCACTCTGTTCTATGGGACCACTACACTCATTTACGTGATGCCCAAGTCCAGCTACACAACAGATGAAAATAAAGTCATCTCTGTATTCTACATAGTAATGATCCCCATGTTGAATCCCTTGATCTACAGTCTTAGGAACAATGAAGTAAAAGGGGCCCTGAGAAAACTGATGAGTAGCAGACATCCTTTTCCATGACTTCAATTCAATATAACAAATATTTACCAAAGACATACTATGTCTCAGGCACTGCAACATGTTTTGGGGATGCAAGGACAAAAATAAACTATATTTGCCCCTAAGGAATTAATATTCTATTAATATAATTGTTAGGATAAAATGATGCTAGTAAATATGTTTTAGAAAAAGGCATATTTTTATTTTAATGGGTTAAAGTTGTGAATGTTGATTGGAAAGATCTAATGGTAAAGTAATGCTCCATAAAAGTGGATGTCTCACCTTTGCAAAGGAGTAGGGAGATATGCCTTCTCAATGCTCTTCTTTGGGTGCATGATTGTTTTTTGGACAATGGCAACACACATTTTCTATTGCTGTATGGTGGTTGTTTTTTACATTTCCATTCTTATACTCATTTTGTTTTATTTTATTGGCTCTGCTATCATGACTCTGTATCAGATCATGTAAATCTTTTTCTGTGTTAGTCATATTTGTTATTTTTACAGCACAGTAATATTCCATTATCTTCCTGTGCCACAGTTTATATGGCCATTACTCAATCACTGGGCATACTACAACAAAACTGGTGTAAATATTTTGATGTATACGGGGACTTTCCTTTTATCAGTCACCACCTTTGTGGTGTAATACACTTGGAAAAACAAAAGGTATCAATAAAGATTCATTAAAAAAATAAAAATGTCCACAATCTATCCTTTCACCGCCTTTCCAGTCTCACATTTTTCTCACATCTATACAATGTTGCTACACTGGACTGTTTGCCTTTCCCCATACATGACACTCTATCTGTATCTTTACAGTGGCTGTCTCACAGGCCTGAAATGATTTGCTTTCCTTCTTCTGCTGCTTAGTTTTCTGAACTTTCCTCAAGACCACTCAAATCCCACCTTCTCCAAGGAGCCTTTCTTCTCTAGCTAATGGTAACTCCCTCTCTAAGATGAGCTTCCATTTACTTTGTCTGTAATTTGTATGTGCCTGGTTATTTACATGGTGTCTCCCTCAATACAATAGAATGTGATCTCTTAAATGACAGGAAATGGGGTTTTTTTGCTTTTCTTTGTATATGAAGTTATGTTATAGTGTCTGAACCATAGTAAGCACTTAAAATCGTTGTTAACTGACCACCAGCTTCGTTATCCTTTAGATGTTCTATAGATTTTCAATCTAAAATGAGGCCAGTCCTGAATATGTTATTCCATATATGGTCTTATTAAGGCAGAATACAACAGAATCATCACTTTCTTATTTTTTTTAAAAACAATCTCTTATGTTTTTCAACTATATGTAAAGCAATTTTTGCATTAAAATTATTTTGATTTCCATGGGTGGTGGGAATTCTGGGAATATGGTGGAGTAGGTCATCAAATTCCAAGCTCTCCAGATTTCCTCCACAAACAAGACAAAAAAGTACCTCACAGTGAACATAGAGGGGCCAAAGTAAAGAAGATTTGGGACAGAGAAGTAGAGAACAACTGGAGAAGACTTGCGGAAATACAACAGTGTGGGGGGAAAGACATCTTAGCAGGGGAAGATTGAAGGACCCTCTATTGCAGAGGGATGCCAGGCCCAGCTGTGCTGCCTAGACAAGGTGCCCTGTTTGCTATGGAAAGGGAGAAGGAACCATCACACCCCCATTGAGTGAAGAAGCCGTGGGGTGGGGATGCTTCTGGCTCTGGGCACTGACAGGATTGCTGAGTTCTTTGTCTCAGTTCCAGGCCAGAGGGGAGAACTGATGGTTATACCCACTGGAGAACTCTCAGGGAGCAGGAGCATTTCCAGTATAGTGTGCCTGGGGGCCCTAGTTGTGTCTTGAAGGGGGAAAGCAGTGCTGAGATTGCTCCCAGGACCAAGCTCAGAAAGTAACAGTCAAAAGGACATGAGGCCAGAGGTCCCATCCCTCACACCCCAGGACTAGATTACAATAACAAGCTGCTAAAAATCAAAAGAACAAAACAAAATCAAAATGAATAAGTAAAGGAGAAAGAACTCATCCATAGACAGCTACTGTGGGGACAGAAAAGACCTGGGCACAGACCAATGTTTTCACCATTTACCAAGATAAGGTCAAAATAGATATATGACCTACATAGAAAGGGAGATATTACAAGAAAATTTGAATAACATGGAATATATTACTTATCATATTTATGGGTAGGTGAACAATTTATGAATAAACAAGAGATAGAGTGTTGTAAGATGCAAAATGGATAATTTTTGTTACATTAAATTAAAAAGTTCTTACACAAATAAAACAAATGTAGCCAAGATCAGAAGGAAAGCAGAAAACTGGAGATAAAATTTTTATAGTTTCTCAGATAAAGGTCTCATATCTTAAATATATAAACAACTTTGTCAAATCTATAAGAATGCAAGTCATTCCCAAATTGTTAAATGGTCAAAAGATATAACAGGCAGATTTCCAATAAAGAAATCAAAACAATTTATGGTCACACGAAAAAATGCTCTTAATCATTATTGATTGGCACAGCTGTCCAAAACACAGGCCGTGTGCCCCCATGTGGCCTGTCTGTATCCACCACAAGCACAGAAACTGACACCAATGCTTTAATTAATTAATTTAATCAATTTCCATGCCTGTAGTAAACACAGGAGGGCCCCATAAAAACGCACTGTGGGCTGCATGCAGCCCATGGGCTGCACTTTGGACTGCCCGAGATTAAATTAAAACTACCTTGAGATATCATTTTACACACATCAGATTGGCTAAAATGATAGAAGGGAAAAGTGATAGGTGTTGGAGGGTATATGGAAAATTCGGAACTTTAATTCATTGTTGGTGGATCTGTGAGCTGATCTAACCATTTTGGAGAGAGATTTGGAATTATCCCAAAGAGTTAAAACTGCCAATGCTCTTTGACCCAGAAATACCACTATTAGGTCTGCTTTACAAGATGATTAGGCAAAATGGAAAAGAACCTACGTATTCTAAAATATTTAAAGCAGCTCTGTTTGTGGTCTCAAATAACTGGAAAATGTGGGGATGCCCATTAATTGGGAAATGGCTAAATAAATTGTGTAATATGTTCATGATGGAATATTACTTTGCTAGAATAAATGATGAGCTCATGTTTTAACAATCCGGCTAGCAGCTTCTGTGGGGGTATAAGATCCACCCACAGCCAGCACCCAGGAGGCTGCCCACAAGCCTGGAAAGCACAGGTTCTTTTTATCTTCTTAATCAAGGAAAGCAAGGTGAAGGGGTTGACAAGCTTACTTTAATCCAGCATACGGGCAGCATTCAGTTAGTTCAGGGGAAAATGCCAGCACCCTGAACTTCAGAACAAATGCAAACAAATTACAAATATCAACAGACAGACTCAATACAATTCATAGTTACCAACATCTAGTTCAGCCCAAGGGCTGCCCCGGAGTCATGCTCGCTACCACTGCCGAGCCAACCAGAAACGGGGTCTTCAAGCTGTCTTCTCCCTTCAAACACCGCCTGAATGACCAGGGCTGATTGGCTCTTGAGTTGGCCCCTTCCCCTAGGATCCTGGGAGGTTCACATCCATGTAGACTAGGTTAACACCCAATAGGGCATGGCTCTGGAATCAACACCTCCCCTCAGCCAGCCCCATGAATCGTCATACAGGAAGTTTTCTGCTCCCAGGCATGGGTCTCTGGGCTTCCTGCCCCAGAAGAGAAGCAGCAGGCACCGGGGAAAGGTGAAGCAAGGCTCAATGAGATAAACTGAGTCACTCAAAGAAAACAAAGGCCATTCTTGTTACAGCTCAATGATTTGAATAGCAAAACGATCAGAACCAAGAGTACATTGCATATAGTATCAGCAGTGTTGGTTTAAGAGCAACTTTGAGCAACCAAGTCATTCTGACGATTAGCCCTTTGGGCCTAGTTTAAAATTGTTCTACAGCATGGTTACGTAAGTTCACAACTCCACCAATAGTAGTACACTAGTGTCCCAATTTTCCCATATCCTCTCAAACATTTGTCATTTTTCTTTTCTGTCATATTGGCCAATTTGATAGTTGTGAGGTGTTAGCTCAGAGTTGGCTTAATTTGTATATCTCTAATCAATAGAGATTTAGAGCATTCTTCATATGAGTTTAGAGAGCTTTGATTTCTTCTGAAAATTGCCTGTTCATACCCTCTGGCCATTTATCAACTGAGGAATAACTTGTATTCTTATAAATTTGAATGAGTTCTCTCTATTTGATAAATCAGGCCTTTATCAGAGAAACTTGCTGTAAAAAAAAATTCCTCAAGCTTTCTTTCTCTTTCATCTTTTCTGCATTGGTTTGGTTTGTGCAAAACCTTTTAAATTTATTGTGACCAAAATTATGCATTTTATATTTCATATTACTTTTTATCTTTTGTTTTATCACAAATTCTTCCTTTATCCATAAATCTGACAGGTAAACTGTTCTATGCTCCACTAATTTGCTTATAATATCATTCTTTATGTCTAAATCATGTACCCATTTTGAACTTATCTCAGTATATCATATGGGATGTTGGTCTATTTCTAGTTTCTGCCGAGCTGCTTTCCAGTTTTCCAAGCAGTTTTTGTCAAATACTGATTTCTTGTCCCCAAACCTTGGATCTTTGGATTTGTCAAACACTACATTACTATGATCATTGACTGTTTTATATTATGTACCTAATCTATAACCCTAATCCACTGTGATATTTCTTAGTGAATGTCAGATTGGTTTTATCATTACCAGTTTGCAAACAGTTAGAAATCTGGTATGGCTGGGCCACATTCTTTCACCTTTTCACAAATTGTTTACCTTGATATTCTTGACCTTTTGTTATTCTAGATGAATTTTTAAATTTTTTCTAACTTTACAAAATATTTTTGGTAATTTTATTGGCATGGTACTGAGTAAGTATAATAATTGATCCAGAATTGCCATTTTCATAGTGGCCATTGAGCAATTAATATTTCTCCAATTATTTAGATATGACTTTATCTGTATGAAAAGTGTTTTATAATTGTATTTATATAGTTCCTGTGTTTCTTTTGGCAAGTAGACTCCCAAGTATCTTATATTGTCTACAGTTATTTTAAATGGAATTCCTTTCTCTATCTCTTGCTGTTGGACTCCAGTGGTAGTATATAGAAATGCTGTTGATTTACTTTAGTTTATTTTATATCCTGCAATCTGGCCAAAGTTGTTACTTATTTGAACTGTTTTTTTTAAGTTGATTCTTTAGGATCCTCCAAGTATACCATCATATCATCTGCAAAGAGTAATAGTTTTGTTTCCTTACTGCCTATTCAATTAATATTTTCCTCTAGTTTTCATTTTTGCTTAATGTCTAATGAAATTATTAGCTTCCATTAGCCCAATTCTAATTTTTAAAGAATTATTTTCTTCCATGAGCTTTTGTACCTCCTTTTTCATTTGGCCAGTCCTCATTTTTAATGAATTTTTTTCTTCAGTGAATTTTTGTGCTTCTTTTCCCATTTCTTCAATTGCAATTTTTAAGTACACTTCAGTGTACTTCATCTTTCGTTGGATTCCACTTCAGTGGATTTTTGTGCCTCTTTTACCATTTGACCTAATATGTTTTTCAAAGTCTTATTTTGTTTGGTAATTTTTACCAAATTACCTAACCCCAGGGTTAGGGTTTACCAAGCTATTGACTCTCTTTTTCATAATTTTCTTACATCACCCTCATTTTTTCCCCAATTTTTTTGTGTACTTCTCTTATTTGGTTTTTCTTTTTTTTTTTTTATTTTTTAAATTTAAATTTATTTATTCAACATATTTGGTTTTCAGCATTGATTTTCACAACAGTTTGAATTACAAATTTTCTCCCCATTTCTACCCTCCCCCCCACTCCAAGATGGCATATATTCTGGTTGCCCTGTTCCCCAGTCAGCCCTCCCCTCTATCACCCCTCTCCCCTCTCATCCCCTTTTCCCTTCCTTTCTTGTAGGGTGAGATAAATTTCTATGCCCCATTGCCTGTGTATCTTATTTTTTAGTTGCATGCAAAAACTTTTTTTTTTGTTTTTGAACATCTGTTTTTAAAACTTTGAGTTCCAAATTCTCTCCCCTCTTCCCTTCCCACCCACCCTCCCTAAGAAGTCGAGCAATTCAACCTAGGCCACACATGTATCATTATGTATAACCCTTCCACAATACTCATGTTGTGAAAGGCTAACTACATTTTGCTCCTTCCTGACCCATCCCGCTTTATTGAATTTTCTCCCTTGACCCTGTCCCCTTTGTGTTTGTTTTGATTACCTCCACCCCCATCTGCCCTCCCCTCCATCATCCCCCCCCTTTTATTTTATTTTTTTTTATCTTCCTCCCTCTTCTTTCCTGTGGGGTAAGATACCCAACTGAGTATGTATGGTATTCCCCCTCAGGCCAAATCTGATGAGAGCAAGGTTCACTCATTCCCCCCTCACCTGCCCTCTCCCCTCCTCCCACAGAACTGCTTCCTCTTGCCACCTTTATGCGAGATAATCCACCCCATTCTATCTCTCCCTATCTCCCTCTCTCAGTATGTTGCTCTCTCATCCCTTAATTTCATTTTATTTCTTTTAGATATCTTCCCTTCATCTTCAACTCACCCTGTGTCTGCTCTCTCTCTTTTACATATATATATATATATATACACATATACATATGTATACACACATATATATACATATACATACATACACATACATACATATACTCATAGATATATACATACATACACATTCACATATATATACATAAACATATATATATGCATATTCCCTTCAGCTACCCTAATACTGAGGTCTCATGAATCATACACGTCATCTTTCCATGTAGAAATGTAAACAAAACAGTTCAACTTTAGTAAGTCTCTTGCTATTTCTGTTTCTTGATTACCTTTTCATGCTTCTCTTGATTCTTGTGTTTGAAAGTCAAATTTTCTATTCAGTTCTGGTCTTTTCACTGAGAAAGCTTGAAAGTCCTCTATTTTATTGAAACTCCATATTTTGCCTTGGAGCATGATACTCAGTTTTGCTGGGTAGGTGATTCTAGGTTTTAATTCTAGCTCCACTGACCTCTGGAATATCGCATTCCAAGCCCTTCGATCTCTTAATGTAGAAGCTGCCAGATCTTGGGTTATTCTGATTGGGTTTCCACAATACTCAAATTGCTTCTTTCTGGCTGCTTGCAGTATTTTCTCCTTGATCTGGGAGCTCTGGAATTTGGCAACAATATTCCTAGGAGATTTCTTTTTGGGATCTATTTGAGGAGGCGATCGATGGATTCTTTCAATTTCTATTTTGCCCTGTGGCTCTAGAATATCAGGGCAGTTCTCCTTGATAATTTCTTGAAAGATGATATCTAGGCTCTTTTTTTGATCATGGCTTTCAGGTAGTCCAATAATTTTTAAATTATCTCTCCTGGATCTATTTTCCAGGTCAGTGGTTTTTCCAAGGAGATATTTCACATTGTCTTCCATTTTTTCATTCCTTTGGTTCTGTTTTATAATATCCTGATTTCTCATAAAGTCACTAGCTTCCACTTGCTCCAATCTAATTTTCATGGTAGTATTTTCTTCAGTGGTCTTTTGGACCTCCTTTTCCATTTGGCTAATTCTGCCTTTCAAGGCATTCTTCTCCTCATTGGCTTTTTGGAGCTCTTTTCCCATTTGGGTTAGTCTATTTTTTAAGGTGTTGTTTTCTTCAGTGTATTTTTCAGTATTTTTTTGGGTCTCCTTTGCAAGACTGGTTTTATGATTACCACTTTGTAATACAGTTAGAAATCTGGTATGGTTGGGCCACATTCTTTCACCTTTGAAAAAGTGGTTTACCTTGATATTTTGACCTTTTGTTTTTCTAGATGAATTTTAAAAATTTTTTCCATCTCTATAAAATATTTTTTGGTAATTTTATTGACATGGCACTAAGTAGGTATATTAATTGATCTATAATTGGCATTTTTATAGTGGCTTGCTCTACCTATGAGCAATTAATATTATTTCCAATTATTTACATATGAATTTATTTGTATGAAAAGTGTTTAATAATTGTGTTTATATGGTTCTTGTGTTTGTCTCAACAAGTATACTCTTAAGTATCTTATATTGTCTACAGCTATCTTAAATGGAATTCCTTTTTCAATCTCTTGCTGCCGGACTCTGGTGGTAGTATATAGAAGTGATGATGATCTGCTTTCATTTATTTTATATCCTGAAATCTGGTCAAATTTGCTAATTATTTGAACAGTTTTTTTAGTTGATTCTTTAGGATCCTCCAAGTATACCATCTTATCATCTGCAAAGAGTAATAGTTTTGTTTCCTCACTGCCTATTCTAATTGATATTTTCTTCTAGTTTTCCTTTTTAAAAATTTGATTATTATTTCTTAGTGTATAATGAAGTTATTAATTTCCATTTGCCCAATTTTAATTTTTAAAGGATTATTTTCTTTGGTGAGCTTTTGTACCTCCTTTTTCATTTGGCCCATTCTAATTTTTAATGAGTTTTTCTTTTCAGTGAATTTTTGTACTTCTTTTCCCATTTCTTCAATTGTACTTCTTAAGTACACTTCAGTGTGCTTAATCCTTCAGTGGATTCCACTTCAGTGCATTTTTGTGCCTCTTTTACCATTTGGCCTATTATGTTTTTCAAAGTGTTGTTTTCATGGGTAATTTTTACCAGATTACCTAATCCCACGGTTTGGTTTAGGGTTAGGGTTTACCAAGCTATTGACTTTCTTTTTCATAATTTTCTTACATCACTCTCATTTCTTTTCCCAATTTTTTGTCTGCTTCTCTTATTTGGTTTTTCAAATCCCTTTTAAGCTCTTCTAGGAGTTCTTTTTAGCCCTAAGAGTTATCCACATTTTTATTTGTGTTTCTGAATATAGCTGCTTTGATTTCCTTTTCTTCTTCTGAGTTTATGTTTTGATCTTCTCTGCCTCCAAAGGAACTTTGCATGGTCAGGTTCCTTTCTTGATGTTTTCTCATTTTCCAACCTATTTTTTTTTGAAATTTAACTATATTTTAAAATTGAGTTCTGCTCCCTGGGTGGAGGGGGCACTGTCCCAAGCTTCAGGTTTTTTTGTGGTGTTGTTTTTGGAGCTTGTTCTGGGGGTGAGAGTATCTATAAGTTTTGGTTTTTTCCAGGTGGTAAGATATAAGGAGACATTTGATCACAACATTCCTGGCCTTTGCTCTGGTCTGTAAGTGACCACAGTACTTTTTTTTGCCGTGGAACTGTGATCATGGGCCCCCTCCTAGCAATGTTCCTGCTTGCCCTGAGAATGGGACTTGTTACTGGGACTGGGCAATGCAATATAGTCCTACTCCAAGTGCCAGAAAATGGTCCCCTGTAATTAACTTTTGATTCGTTGTCTGAACCCCAATCATCTGTGGGATGAGAGCTCCAGAAGCCACTGCTGCTGATTCACTCAGCACCAAAAATTGCTGCTGGCTTGCTACAATAGGACCTGCATTGGTGAGGTCCACATCTTTCCTAAGTGCATTTCCTTCGGTTCAGTTTTGTTCTGTTTTTTTTTTTTTTAATTTTTAAGGTGAGCTGTGCACTCCAATCTTACCTCAGTGAGATAAACCTTCCTTCCAACTTTTTAAGTTGTTTTGGGCTGGAAAATTGTTTCACCCTGACCTTTTGTTGATTTTGCCATTGCAGAATTCATTTCGAGGCTTTATTTTAAAGTTTTTTGGGACACAATTTGGGAGAGCTCAGGCAAGTCTCTGCCTTTACTCTGTCATCTTTGGTTTGCTCCTGTCACCTTCTTAATTTCTGATTCTATGCTTTTCTTAGTTCAGCCTAAATGTCTATTAGACCTTCTGGCTGACATGATGTAGTATTCAAAAATGAGCATCTTTTCCAATATGTTGTAAATCTCATTTTTTCAAGTACTAATTTAACATTTTACTTTGATTACAATTCTGCATTGCCGATGATATGCTGTTGTCTTACCTTTTGTACTTTTAGCCAAGATGATACAATTTGGGAAATCATCACTTTATAGTATAATCTGATGAAAATAACTTCATAGAATAAATTGAAATCTGACACTGCTGATCCAACTTTCTCTTTCTGCTTCGTAATCTCCCTTTATATTATGGTGCAATTTATATAGGCATTTGGAGTACGTATCGCAACTCACACATATATGCTAATGTCTATAGAACAATGCTATCTATATCTGCCCTCAAGGTTCTAGAGGTTAACTGTAAGAGATTATTCAGTTTTTTAAAATATTATTAGTTTGAACACCTATTCTGATTTTGGTATGTTCTTTGCATCATCGATCACCAATGGTAATTAATATATCTCTAATATCATCATTTGATACACTGTTTAGTCACTTAGGCAATTATCATCAATTAGTTTTACAAAGGAATATTTAATGAGAAGTTATAGCACAACATACAGAAAAAATATGTGCGTGTCAATCATTAGCATATTCTCCCCTATACCATTACAGTTCCAAGCAGAGGGTGCTTGAAGTTAAAACAGTAGATACAAAACATTGGTTCCATGAAATTCATTGGCAATGAATAATCTCTTTCTTGCTTGTAGTAGCTGTCACCTTGTTTGTGAAATTAATACCTTGCTGGAACAGGGTCTGATCTCTTCTTAGTGCTCTGCTAGTGGTGTGAAATTGGTTGCCTACAGCATCTAGTATAGATTCCAGTATCCAAATGTCTGGCATCTTGCTCTTCTAACTTTTAAAGTATAGCCTCTTTTTAGTCAATGGAGTGAAGAGTACCCGTGGTCAAAGGGTAAGAACAGGCAGCTTTCAGAAGAAATCAAAGTTCTCTCTAGTCACATGAAAGAATGCTCTAATTCACTATTGATTGGAGAAATGCAAATTGAACCAACTCTGCATTTTAAATGCAAATTAAACCACTCATAGATATCAGATTGGCTAACATGATAGAAGAGAAAAATGACATATGTTTGAGGGGATGTAGAAAAATAGGGACAGTAATGCACTATTGCTTATCCAACCATTCTGGAGAGCAATTTGGAACTATGCCGAAAGAGCTATCAAACTGTGCATATCCTTTGACCCAGCAATACAACTACTAGCGCTGTATCTCAAAGCAGTAAAAGGAAAAGGAAAAGGTCCTATATGTACAAAAATATTTCTAGAAGCTCTTTTTGTGGTGATCAGGATTGGAATTTGAAGGGACAGCCATCAACTGAGGAATGACTAAGCAAGTTGTGGTATATGACTGTGATGTTATATTATTGGTTCCTAGGAAATACAGAGCAGGATCTTTCAAGAAAACCTGGGAAAACTTTCGTGAAGTGATCCGAAGTGAAATGAGCAGAATCAAGAGAATAGTGTACACAGTAATAGCAATATTCTACAATGATCAATTTTGAATGACTAGCCATACAATGATCCAAGAAAATTCTGAAAGACTGATGATGAAAAAATGCTATCCACCTCTAGAGAGAGAACTGATAAAGTCTAAATGCAAGTTAAAGCTCAGTTTTTTTCTTTTAATTAGTCTTGATTTTTTCTGGTTTGCAACATGGGTAATATGGAAATGTTTTCCAAGATTGTAAAGATATAATCTACAAAAAATAGCTTGCATTCTCAGTGAGGGTGGTAGGAAAGGAGGGAGGATGAATATCTGGAACACAGAATGAAAAAAGTTAAAATTTTTGTTTACATGAAATTGAAAGAAAATCAAATGTTAAAAACTTTTTTTTACAAAGAATGAGGCGGTAGAGAAATATAGATAACTCAAAAAGACCATGCAATTTAAAATTAGGTTATTTCAATGTAAAGATGAGCATAGGTGAGAAGATTGAAAAAGATATTCTGAAACGTAGTTCAGGTGTAAGAAATGAAAGATTCCAAAGGCTTTTGAAATAATTACTCACTTAATAGAACAGTGTCTCATATAACAGAAAAGTTGTGTCATCTGCTTGTGGCACCTTTGGTTATTATTTCTATGTAAGCCACTAGGTGGCAATCTAAGCCTCCGATTATTACATCAACAAACAGAACAAGATTAAAAGTTCCTGGAGATCTGTACCCTTGAGAATATACCTTATTTTCTCTTAAAATCTGTGGATTGTCCCTCAGTTTCCTAAACCTTCCCAACCTTTATATTTACCTAGTTTTTTCCCAGCTTCCTATCTAGTTTGGACATTTCATATAACTTGCCTGGCTCAGGAGTCTCCACCCATTGGCTTCTCCTTCTTGATTTCCTCATTAACTTGATCCTGCTTCCAAAACATCCATTTCATCAAATTCTATTTAATATACTAATGTAAAATGTAAATATAAGAGTGAAGTCTAAAGTAGTTGATTACACAAATTCCTATTGTTTCTATGGTGTTCTGTGACGTGATAAGCTAACATACCTTAAGGTCTTTTTAAAGGAAGTCCTTTCAAGCTTCTCTATTGCAAAGACAGAGGAGATAAAACCAAATCATGCCACCAAGCTCCAGAACTTCTTTTCCTCTTGAATGACCGGGGAGTGAATGATGCTTATCACCTGGTTCTTAGCTTTCTCATAGCATCTGTCAACAGTCCTGTGGAAAATTTCTGTGTCATGTATTATAAATGCTTTTATATTCTAGTGAAATTTTTTATCAGGGGACTTGCCTTTACCTATAGACAATTCTCCTCACTGTAAAGAGTACCTCTGTGCCAGAATCTGCAGTTTCTACTAAGCTGAGTTTCATACATGGTCTTTTCAGCCTCAATTGTGCATATGTGTAATCAGTATGGTTTGTGGGCTGACCAAAATGGATCTGGTGAGATGAAGAGGAACACTTTTCATACTTAGTGAATATTATGACGATCACAATTACCTTGTGTTGACCCCAGAATAATAGTTAAGAGCTTCCAAGGCAGATCATACTTATTAGTTTGGCTATGTTGGTATCCAATTTTCATTTTTACCTTTTAAAAATCCTGCATGAACATAGGCAAAGAAAAAAATAAATGAAATGCCCTAAAGATTTAGAGAACATCTCAGACAACACACCTCTATGTTATTAATATTCTCTGTCCCAGTGGATTTCAAATGGCATTTTAATGATGTTGGTTATATTTGTTGTTAGGGTTCTCAAGGGGTTATATCCCAAATGCTAAGAAAACCAATACAAACATGGTGCTGCCATGCAAAGATAATACCTTGTAGTCTACAGATATCATCTCCTTGCAACAACAGGTACTACTTCTGTTCTTAGATTTGATATAAAAATACTTAGATCAAAATTTTGATTTATCACTCATTTCTGAGAGCTATGTCTATTCCTGTTGCCAAGAGAGACTTCATATTGGTTTCAATTTTACCTCTCTCTCTCTCTCTCTCTCTCTCTCTCTCTCTCTGTCAGGCAGATTAATTCCTGATTTTGATCTTCATGTTTCTGGTGCCTTGTAATGCCTTATAAAGTCAAAGTTTTGGAAGTGAACTACATTTATGGGGCATTGTTTAACCACATTAGTAAAGTCTACCACAGGTCACATCACATATTTTGAAACACCACTGCAAACAGTAAGTACCTGATAGAACATGCTTAGGTAAGTACACCTTAGCGAAAGATCTATGTGTCTACATGGGTACATTTGTTTTATGTGCTACTTTTTATCATACTTCTCAGATTGAGACTTGGAGGAGATGAATTTCAGTGATGTATTTGTTGATTGATGTAGTGGAAAGAGAAGTGGACTTGAAGTCAGGAGAGCTGAATTTCAATCCTAGTTTTGACTTATTAGCTCCATCTGTGATTGTAGGTAAGTGACTGAACCTCTGTGATCCTCAGTTTCCTCATCTGTAAAATGAGAATAACAAGATTTTTCTCTAATATTGTTGAAGGAATGTAATTTATGGAATTTAAGTTGCTGTAGTTATTAGTATTCTTGTTATTTGATTATTATGATTATGTTACCAATATGAATAATACTTGAGGTTTTCAAAACTGAGTTTGTGCCTTCTATTCAACTGATATTTTTCTCTGCCCACTATGCCTAGAGCCTTGTCCAAGGCCCTGGGGATAGAAAGAAAAAGTCAAAATGGTTCTCCATCTCAGGAAACTTACATTCTATTGGAGAGAAAGGGGAAAAGTATTTACACAGAAAAGTAAATTCAAGATAAGTTCAGAAGGGACAGAGTTTTAGAAGTTGGCTTTCTATAGGTGACGACCCACGAGTTGAGCCACAAAGGAAGCTTGAGGTTCTAAAAAGCAGAGGTGATGTAGGGCATTTGGAGCGTGGAGGATGGCCTGTGGAGATTGACAGAGAGAAGGATAGCATTCTGAGTTTAGGCAATAGACAGTAAGCTAGTTGGCTGGAATATAGACTACATGCCTGATAGTAAAATGAAATAAATCTGAACAGGGAGGCTGTATTCAGATTGAGCATGATTCTAAATATCAAGGTGAAGAATTATTATTTTGTCCTCAAGAAAATAAGAGATCTTTTCGAGGCTTGTGCAGACAATTGACATGTTTATCTATGTGCCTTAGTACAAAAAAGAGACTAAGCTTCGAATTAAGAGATTTTTGCAATAATCCAAATGAGAGGAGATGAGCTAGGGTGAGTGGACATGAGAGGAGATGTGATATATGTTGTGGATGTAGAAGTGGCAAGATTTGAGAGTTAAGTGGTTGGGGAAGGGAAGATAGAGAGAAGAGTAGCAATTAATTCCGGGATTGTAACCAAGGGTACCTGGAAGGAGGGGCCCTGAACAGAAATAGGAAATTATGGAAATAAGTGGTTTTAGGTTAAAGAGTTGAGGATGAGTTTTCTTTTCACCTTTTTGAGTTTGAAATGGCTGTGGGACAGTTAGGTAAAAATGTTCAAGTATTGGTGATGTGTAGATTGGAGTTCAGGGCTAGAGGTATAAATTTGGAATTTATGTGAGTGGAAAAGTTAATGGTAGTGGAAGGTAATGAGTTCATTTGCAATGTATAGAAAAAAAGAAGGCCTAGGACAGAGATGGGATCTGTAACAAAAATATGGCTACCAGCTGCTGTTGGGGTATAAGACCCAACAAGACTAGCAACAAGATCTGCCAGCCCAGGTTCTTTGATCTGCTTTACTAAGGAAAGCAACTTTACCCAGACATACATAAATAAACTCACTTAGTTCAGGAGGAAAAGACACCAACCTGAACTTCAGAGCAAATACAAACAAATTACAAACACAGACAATATAAACAGACCAAATCAAAATCAGTTAGCAGAGAAGAAGCAATGGGTCGGGGTAGCAAAGCCAGGTGGCAGTTACATCTGTTGCCCAGAGTCACATGCCACTCTTCTGAGTGAGTGAGAGCCCCAAAGGAAAAATGCCAACCTTGGATCTTATATACCCATCTCAGGGCCCTGAGACACTTGATTACCTCAGTGCAGAGAAGCACTCACCCAAAGAACAGTGAAAAATCTCATTTTCCTGGCCCTTACTTTTGAAAGGCAAGACTCATCAAGGCAAGACTTATCTCAGCATTCCAAAGGAAAACAGAACAAAAAGTCCTGCCCTGATTACCAATTACTTTGTCTTCCTGCAGAGAAACACTCCAAGACAAAAAAAAATCCCATTTTTCCTGCTGCATTCAAACAAAAGCCAGGATCTTTAAAGGCACCAAAGAAAAGAACAGCAAAACCACTGCAGGATAACATTTACAAGTAGGAGGCTTTATGGGGACCATGATTTGGCAAAGGATGCTGAAAAGAAAAGGTTAGACAGGTAGAAAGAATCCTAGTTTTAGGAGAGTCAGCTTCATGAAAAGTCATGAGGAGAAATTATCCATGAAGAATAGGTCTTCCACCTTGTCCTGTGCTAGACAGAGGCCAAGAATCAATCAATTAATAAGTATGTATCAAGCACCTATTGTTTTTCAGCCACTTTACTAGGTGCTATTATTGTTCATTATTCATTTTCAAAGAGGACCAGTGAGATCACAGGGTGATGTCGTGACTTGTGTGTGAACTGGATTTAAATGAGGCAGAGTTGTCAGCCTCAAACTGTCTTCCAGAGTCATCAAAGTCTAGTGGCAAGAAAAAAAGTCAGGACAACAGTTGATGGTCCTGGATTAAGTGGATGACCTTGGCATCTTCAGCGTCTGACCAAGAAGTAAGCACTTCACAGCACCTGCTTTGGCTGCCTACATAGCCACTGAACAAATTGTTCTCATGCACCCATTCTGCCAGGCAAGTCTTCACATGTTTGGAGCAGACACCCCTCTACTTCCCTATACTCTTAAAATTTAAATAAAGATTATAAAAATATTATGATTTGGCAAATAAATTATTGGTAACTTTTTAGAGAATAGATCCAGTGAAGTAATGAGCTCAGAAACCCTACCATAATGGATTAAAAAGTGAGCAGAAGCAGAGGAAGTGTACACAACAAAGGTAGATGTTTTTTCTGAGAGGTGATTGGGAAAGAGGAGAGATATAGTTTGATTACTTATAAGGATGGCAAGGTCAAATGAAAGGTTCTAAAGGATTGGACATATCTGAGCCCATTTGTAGGAAGAAGGGAAGAAGCACATAGATAAGACTAAAGGGGTGTTTTTCAATGGGTTAAGGTTAGGTTTGAAATAGGAGAGATGGAATCAATGGAGAAAAGATGGACTATGACTTTTTCAGAGATTGTTGAAAAGACCATAGAGGATGATATTGAGAAGAATTGTAGAAGAGGAAAGAAAAGAGATCTCACAGGGACAGGCTTTCTTTATTCAAAAAAGTAGCATGCAAAGTCCTCTTTTGGGAGGGTACGGTGAAATGGGAGGTGTTTAAAAATTGACTCAGTATTCTACAAATATTGTATAGTTTATGAATTTTTTTTCTTGTGGTCACAAAGAGCTGGATCATATACTCATAAATGAGAGTATAATCATGTGTTTTCTCTGTTGAACAATATCTCAATATGTCATGATTTTGGTCCAAGTTCTCAGGTCTTTCAAAGCTATTTCTCCTCTCATGATTATTGTGATCATTACATAAATTGTTCTTTTGGTTCTACTGAGTTCGCCCTGCATCAGTTAACGAAAGTTTTTTGTTTTGGACTGCTACAAAGCAGTGTTATTCATCATTTCTTATATCACAATAATTTGCAACTACTTAACTATAGCAGAATTTGCTCAGGTATTCTGCAATTGAAAGAAACAATAAGTAAACAGGATATGGTTACAGCTGGTTGAACAAGTGCTTTCTATGATTTTATCTAGAAAGAGTAGAGGTTGCCATGGGAAATTCCCCACAGTCTGCAGGCTGATAATATCTAGCCTAATGTTAGCCCCTCATAGTAATACATTGTACTAGGAACAAAGTGAAATGAGAAGTCTTAGAATCCAGATTCCTCATTTGTCTTCTTTTTGGAGTTTAGAGTACAAGGGTCATCTTGGAAACAAGAACTTTCCTTATACTCAATTAGCATGGGGTGGATAACATCCTAAGATATGCAGAGTGGTCCTGTGAAAACTGAGGAGTCACAAAGCAGTTTCAGTTTATTTGGAATGGATTAACAATGATGACTAGTTGGCAGAACAGCATTTACACAGTTGGTTCATGGGGGAGAATTAGGAGGAAACCAATTTGTCCATCTCTGCTTTGTTATTGGCACCCTGCCATGGTGCATAGGAGCAAAGTATTAGAGTAGGATGGTGAGATGGACATGTAGGAGGTGGCCAGTGAATGTTTCCTGAACACATCAGTAGACAGATTGAAAACTCAGTTTTATATCTCCTTTTAATCTCCTTTTCTTCTATCTAGTAGGAACTATTTCAAAGACATGTCTGGCAATAACTGCACTGCTATGACTGAAGTCATTATTTTGGGGCTAACAGATGATCCAATCCTTCGTGTCATCCTCTTTGTGATGTTTCTATGTGTCTATGCTGTCACCTTACTTGGTAACCTTAGCATAATTATATTGATCAGAAAGAGCTCCCAACTTCACACTCCAATGTACCTTTTCCTCGGTCACTTGGCTTTTGTGGATTCTGCATATTCCTCATCTGTCACACCTGTTATGCTCAAAAACTTCCTTGTGGAAAAAACTATAATCCCTCTTGGAGGTTGTGTGGTCCAGTTTCTCTTTGGAGCCATCCTTGGGACCACTGAGTCATTTCTCCTGGGTGTGATAGCCTATGATAGGTATATGGCCATCTGTAACCCCCTACTCTACTCCACCAACATGTCTACTAGGGTTTGCACTCAGTTACTCATCACATCCTACCTTGGTAGTTGTATAAATGGTTGGATCTTCATTGGTTGTTTATTGACTCGGTCCTTCTGTGGACCCAATGAGATTAATCATTTTTTCTGTGATTATTCACCACTTTTGAAGCTTTCCTACTCCCAAGATAATCTTGCTGAAATTCTTCCTGCTGCCTCTGCTGGGTCAATAATAATGACCACCTTGCTAATTATCATAATTTCTTATGTGTACATCCTCTTCTCTGTCCTGAATATAAAGTCCTCTGAAGGGAGATCTAAAGCTTTCTCAACTTGCACCTCCCACCTCACAGCAGTCACTCTGTTCTATGGGACCACTACATTCATTTATGTGATGCCCAAGTCCAGCTACACAACAGATGAGAATAAAGTGATGTCTGTTTTCTATGTTGTAATGATCCCCATGTTGAATCCCTTGATCTACAGTCTTAGGAACAATGAAGTAAAAGGGGCCCTGAGAAAATTGATGAGTAGGAGACATACCTTTTCATGACTTCAACTGAATATAACAAATATTTACCAAAGACATACTATGTCTCAGGCACTGCAATAAATTTTGGGGATGCAAGAACAAAAATAAACTATCTTTGCCCATATGGAATTAATATTCTATTGATAAAATTGTTAGGATAAAATGATACCAGTAAATATGTTTTAGAAAAGGCATATTTTTATTTTGATGGATAAAGTTGTGAATTTAAATATTGATGGAAATGTCTGAAATGCAAGGAATGCTCCATAAAAGTGGACGTCCCTCTTCTGGAAAGGAATAGGGAGATATGTCTCCTCGGTGCTCTTCTTTGGGTCCTTGAATGTTTTTTGGACTATGGCAAAACACATTTTCTAATGCTCTATGTGGGTTGTTCTTTTTACATTATTGTACTCATTGTGTATTATCTTATTGACTCTGCTATCATCACTCTGTATCAGGTCATGTAAATCTTATTCTGTATTAGTACTATTTGTTACTTTTTATAAAACAGCAGTATTCCATTTTCTTCATGTGCCACAATTTATTCATCCATTACTCAATCACTGGGCACCTGCTTTGTTGCCACTTTTTACTACCACAAAATTGGTGTAAATATTTTGTTGTATGTGGGGACTTTCCTTTTATCAGTGACCACCTTTGTGGCATTATATACTCCAATACAAAAGATATTAATGATCATTAAAAAAAATAAAAATCTCTGCAATCTGTCTTTTCACCACCTTTACAGTGTCACATTTTCCTCCCATCCATACATCCATACAATCTAACTACATTGGACTATTTGCCTTTTCCCAAACATAACAATCCATCTGTGTCTTTACAGTGGCTGTCTCACAGGCCTAAAATGATTTGCTTCCCTTCTTCTACTGCTTAATTTTTTACACTTTTCTCAAGACCACTCAAATCCCACCTTCTCCAAGGAGCCTTTCCTGTCTAGGTGATATTAGCTTCCTCTCTAAGATGACCTTCCATTTCCTTTGTCTGTAATTTGTATGTGCCTGTTTATTTACATGGTGTCTCACTCAATAGAATGTGATCTCTTGAACCTGGGTTTTTTTTCTTGCTTTTCTTTGTATACCAAGTTATATTATAGTGCCTGACAGATAGCAAGCACTTAAAATCCTTGTTAACTGACCACCATCTTGGTTATCCTTTAGATATTCTATAGATTTTCAATCTAAAATGAGGCCAGGATTGAACATGTTATTCCATATCTTGTCTTATTAAGGCAAAATCCAACAGTATCATCACTTTCCTAATTTTTAAAAATAATCTTTTATTTTTTCAATTATATGTAAAGCAATTTTTGCATTAAAATTTTTTTCCTTTCCATGGTGGGAGTGATTCTACGAAGATGGTGGAAGAGATCAGAAAATTCCAAGCTCTCCATATTTCCTCCACAATTGAGACAAAATAGTACCTCACAGTGAACATAGAGGGGCTAAAGTAAAGAAGGTTTGGGGCAGAGAAGTAGAGAACAACTGGAGATGACATGTGGAAATACCACAAAGATGGAGGTTCAGAGAGAGTAAAGTGCAAACACTTCCAGGCTGTCTCTTCTGAAACAACAAACAAAATGCCCTTGTGGCAGCTGGGTTAGGAGGTAGCCTCAGCCTCAGCCACAGGAATTCTCATTTCAGAAACAGTAGGTGGGGTGGGAAGACATCTTAGCAGGGGAAGATTGAAGACCCTCTACTGCAGAGGGATGCCAGGCCGAACCGTGCTGCCTAGACAAGGTGCCCTGGCTGCTACTGAAGGGGAGAAGTTACCATCACAACTCCCACAGTGGGGTTGGAATGCTGCTGGCTGTGGGTACTTACAGGAGTGCTGAGTTCTTGGTTCCAGGCCAGAGGGAAGAACTGAAGATTATAGCCACTAGAGGGTTTTCAGGGAGCAAGAGCATTTCCAGCATAATGTGGCTGGGGGCCCTAATTGTGGCTTGAAGGCGGAAAGGAGTGCTGAGGCTGGTCCCAGGACAAAGCTCAGAAAATAACAGTCAAAAGGACCTGAGGTCAGAGGCACCATTCCCCAGACTCCAGCACTAGATTACAATAACAAGCTGCTAAAAATAAAAAGAACAAAACAAAATAAAAATGAGTAAGCAAAGGAGAAAGAACTTAACCATAGATAGCTACTGTGGGGATAGAAAAGACCTTGGTATAGACCAATATCTTTCACCATTTGCCAAGATAAGGACAAAATAGATTTATGCCTTCAATGTAAAGGGACATGTAACAATAAAATCTGAGAACTTGGAATATATTACTTATCATACCTATGGATAGGTGAACAATTTATGAATAAAAGAGAGAGAGAGTGCTGTCAAGAAGTAAAATGATTAATTTTATTCCATTAAATTAAAAAGTTCTTACACAAATAAAACAAATATAGCCCAGATCAGAAGGAAAGCAGAAAAGTAGGGAAAAATATTTTATAGATAGTTCCTCAGATAAAGGTCTCATATCTTAAGTATATAAACAACTTTGTCAAATCTATAAGAATGCATGTCATTCCCCAATTGATAGTCAAAAGATATGAACAGGCAGATTTCCAATAAAGAAATCAAAACAATTTATAGTCATATGATAAAATGCTCTTAGTCATTATTGATTAGAGAAATGCTAATTAAAACAACCTTGAGATATCATTTTATACCAATCAGAATCTTTTTCAATACGTTGTAAATCTCATTTTTTCAAGTACTAATTTAACATTCAACTTTGCTTATAATTCTGCATTGCTGATTATGTGCTGTTCTTTTACCTTCCCTACTGTTTAGCCAACATGACACAATTTGGGAAATCATCACTTTATAGTATAATCTGATCATAATAACTTCATGTAATAATTTGAAATCTGACACTGCTAATCCCACTTTCTCTTTCTCCTTCATAATCTCCCTTTATATTATTGTGAAATTCACATAGGCAATTGGGGTACTTATCACAACTCACACATACACACTAATGCCTATAGAGCAAGGCTATCTATATCTGCCCTTAAGGTACTAGGTGTTAATTGTAAGAGATTATTCAGTCTTTAAAAATATTATTAGTTTGAACACTTATTCTGATTTTGGTATGTTCCTCCCATCATCGATCACCAGTGCTAATTAATATTTCTCTAATATCATCATTTGATACATTGTTTAGTCAGTCAATTATCATCAATCAGCTTTACAAAGGTATATTTACTGAGAAGATATAGCACAATGTATAGAAAAAACACATGCATGTGGACCATTAGAATAGCCTCTCCTATACCATGTCAGTTCCAAGCAGAGTGGGCTTGAAGTTAAAACAGTAGCTACAAAACAGAGGCTTCATGAAATTCACTTCCAAATGAGAGATGGTCAATGAATAATCTCTTACTTTCTTGTAGAAGCTGTCATCTTGACTGTGAAATTAATACCTTGCTGGAATGGGGCTTATCTCTTATTAGTTCTCTGCTAGTGGAGGGAAATTGGTTGCCTGCAGCATTTAGTATAGATTCCAGTATCCAAATATCTGGCATCTTGATCTTCTAACATTTAAAGTATAGTCTCTTTTTAGTCAGTGGAGCAATTGACCATGGTCAAAGGAAATGAACAGGCAGCTTTCAGAAGAAATCAAAATTCTCTGTAGTCATATGAAAGAACGCTCTAAATCACTATTGATTAGAGAAATGCAAATTAAACCAACTCTGAGGTATCTCCTCATAGCTGTCAGATGGCTAATATAACAGAAGAGAAAAATGAGAAATGTTTGAGGGGATGTGTAAAAACAGGGACAGTAATGTACTATTGGTTATCCATCCATTCTGGAAAGCAGTTTGAAACCATGCCCAAGGGGCTATCAAACTGTGCATACCCTTTTACCCAGCAATACAACTACTAGCTCTGTATCCCAAAGAGGTCAAAGGAAAAGGAAAAGGTCCTATACGTACAAAAATATTTCTAGAAGCTCTTTTTGTGTCAGCCAAAATTGAAAATTAAAGGGATGCCCTTCCATTCAGGAATTATTAAAAAGTTGTGGTGTGTGATTGTTATGTAATACTATTGTGCTCTAGGAAATAAACAGCAGGATGGTTTCAGGAAAACCTGGGAAAACTTATATGAATTGATCCAAAGGGAAATGAGCAGAACCAAGAGAACATTGTACAAAGTAATAGCAATATTCTACAATGATCAATTTTGAATGACTTGCTATTCTCAGCTATATAATGATGCAAGACTATTCTGAGGGACTGGTGATGGAAAAATGCTATCCACCTCCAGAGAAAGAACTGATAAAGTCTAAATGCAAAGTAAAGCATATTATTTTCTTTTAATTAGTCTTTATTTTTCTTTTGCTTTGCATTTTCTTTGACAACATGGCTAATATAGAAATGTTTTGCAGGATTCCAAATATATAATCTACAACAAATTACTTGCACTCTGAGTGTGGGTGGAGAGTAAGGAGGAGGGAGAAAATCTGGAATATAGAATGAAAAAAATTAAAATTTTTGTTTACATGAATTTGAAATAAAATTAAATGTTAAAAACATTTTACAAAGAATGAGGCAGTAGAGAAATATAATAACTCAAAAAGACCATCCAATTTAAAACTGGGTTATTTTAGTGTAAAGGTGAGCATAGGTCAGAAGAGTGAAAAATATATTCTGAAACATAGTTCAGGTGTACGAAAAAAATAATTCAAAGGGTTTTGATATAATTATTCACTTAATAAAACAGCGTCTCATGTAACAGAAAAGTTGCCCCATCTGCTGTAGCACCTTTGGTTATTATGTCTATGTAAGTCACTAGGTGGCAATCTGAGCCTCGGATGTATTACATCAAAAAAGTGAACAAGAGTAAATGTTCCTGGAGATCTATACCCTTGAGAATATACCTTATTTTGCCTGAAAATGTGTGAATTGTCCTCCCATCTCTTAGACCTTCCAAACCTTTGTATTTCCCTAGTATTTTCCTGGGTTACTAACTAGTTTGGATATTTCATATAACTTGCCCAGCTCAGGAGTCTCCACCCATTGACTTTTCTTTCTTGATTTCCTCATTAACTTGATCCTGCCTCCAAAACATCCATTTCATCAAATTGTATTTAATATACTAAAGGAAAATGTAAATATAACAGTGAGGTCTAAAGTAGTTGATTCCACAAATTCCTATTGTTCCTATGGTGTTCTGTGATGTGATAAGCTAACATACCTCAAAGTCTTTTTAAAGGAAGTCCTTTCAATTTTCTTTGTTTCAAAGACAGAGGGGATAGGACGAAATCATCTCACCAAGCTCCAGAAATTCTTTTCCTCCTGAATAACCAGGGAGTGAATGATGCTTATCTCCTGGTTCTCAGCTTTCTCACAGCATCTGTCAATAGTCCTGTGGAAAATATCTGTGTCATATATTATAAATGCTTTTATATTCCAGGGAAATTTTTTTATCAGGAGACTTCCCTTTATGTGTAGACAACTCTCCTCACTGTAAAGAGTACCTCTGTGCCAGAATCTGCAGTTTCTACTAAGCTCAGTATCATACATGGTCTTTTCAGCCTCGGTTGTGCATATGTGTAATCAGTATGGTTTGTGGGCTGACCAAAATGGATCTGGTGAGTTGATGAGGACCACTTTTCATAATTAGTGAACAACACCACAATCACAATTGCCATATGTTGATCCCAGAAAAATAGTTGAGAGCTTCCAAGGCAGATCATACTTATTAGTTTGGCTATGTTGCTATCAAATCTTGTTTTTCACCTTTTAAAAATCCTGCATAAACATAGGCAAAGAAAAAATAAATGAAATGCCCTAAGGATTTAGAGAACATCTCAGACAAGAAACCTCTAGGTTATTAATTTTTTCCATCCCTGTGGATTTCAAATGGCATTTTAATGGTGTAGGTTATATTCGTTGTTAGGGTGCTCAAGGGGTTATATCCCAAATGCTAAAAAAAAAAAAACCAACATAAATATGGTGCCACCATGCAAAGATAATACCTTGTAGTCTACAGCTCTCATCTTCTTGCAACAATAGGTACTACGGCTGTTCTTGGATTTAATATAAAAATACTTAGATTGAAATTTTGATTTAGCCCTCATTTCAGAGAACTGTGTCTATTCCTCTTGCCATGAGAGACTTCATGTTGATTTCAATTTTACCTCTCTCTCTGTCTCTGTCTCTGTCTCTCTCTCAAAAAGATTAATTCATGATTTGGATCTTCATGTTTCTGGTCCCTTGTAATGCCTTATAAAGTCAAAGTTTTGGAAGTGAGCTATATTTATGGGGCATTGTTTTTATCACATTAGCAAAGTCTACCACAGGTCATATCACATACCTGGAAACACCACTACAAACAGTGAGTACCTGATAGAACTTGCTTAGGTAAGTACACCTTAGGTAAAGATCTATGTGTATGCATGGGTACATCTGTTTTATATATTACTTTTTCTCATACTTCTCAGATTGAGACTTTGAGAAATGAATTTCAGTGATGTGTTTGTTGATTGTTGTAAAAAGAGGAGTGGACTTAAGTCAGGAGAGCTGGATTTGAATCCCAGATCTGACTTACTAGCTCTTTCTGTGATTGTGGGTAAGTGACTGAACCTTTGTGATCCTCAGTTTCCTCACAAGTATAATGAGAACAACAATATTTTCCTCTAAAATTGTTGGAGGAATGTAATTTATAGAATTTAAATTGCTGTAGTTATTAATATTCTTGTTATATGATTATTATGATTATGTTACCAATATGAATAATACTTGAAGTTTTCAAAAATGAGTTAGTGCCTTCTATTCAACTGATATTTTTCTCTGCCCACAAGGCATGGAGCCTTGTCCAAGGCCCTGGGGATAGAAAAAAAAAATGCAAAAGAGTTCTCCATCTCAGGGAACTTACATTGTATTGGAGAGAAAGGGGGAAAATACTTACACAGATAAGTAAATTCAAGATAAGTTGAGAAGGGACAGAGTTTTAGAAGTAGGCTTCCTGTAGGTGATGACCCATTAGCTCAGCCACAAAGGAAGCCTGAGGTTCTAAAAAGTAGAGGTGAGGTAGGGCATTTGGAGCATGTAGGATAGCCTGTGCAGAGAGGCAGAGAGAAGGATAGCATTCTGAGTTTAGGCAACAGACAGTAGGCTAGTTGGCTGGAGTATAGACTACTAGCCTGATAGTAAAGTGCAATAAATCTGAAGAGGGAGGCTGTGTTCAGATTGAGCATGACTCTGAATATCAAGGTGAAGAATTATTATTTTACCCTCAAGGTAAGAAGGGATCTTTTCAAGGCTTGTGTAGACAATTGACATGGTTATCTATGTGCTTTAGGAACATTCTATTTGTAAGCTTTTAGAGCATAATTTAGAGCTAGAAGAAGAGACTGGGCTGCTAATTAAGAGGCTTTTGTAGTAATCTAAATGAGAGGAGATGAGTTAGGGTGCTGGCTATGTGATTGTATATGAGAGGAAATGTGATATATTTTGTGGATGTAGAAGTGGCAAGATTTTGCAGTTAACGGGTTGGGGAAGGGAAGATAGAGAGAAGAATAGAGATTAATTCCAGGATTGCAACCCAGGGTACCAGAAAATAGGGCCCTGAACAGAAATAGGAAATTATGGAAATAAGTGGTTTTAGGCTAAAGAATTGAGGATGAGTTCTCTTTTGGACTTGTTAAGTTTGAAGTGGCTTTGGGACAGTTAGGTAAAAATGTTCAACTATTGGTGATGTGTAGATTGGAGTTCAGGGCTAGAGGTATAAATTTGGCATTTCTATGAATGGAAAAGTTAATGGTACTGGAAGGTAATGAGTTCATTCCCAATGTATAGACAAAAAGAAGGCCTAGGACAGATATGGGATATGTAGCAACAGTTTGGCTAGCAGCTGCTGTTTGGGTATAAGACCCAACGAGACTAGCAACAAGAGCTGCCAGCCCAGGTTCTTTGATCTGCTTTACTAAGGAATTAACTTTCATCAAACATATATATATATATAAATTCACTTAGTTCAGGAGGAAAAGCCAGCAACCTGAACTTCAGAACAAATACAAACAAATTACAAACAGAGACAATATAAACAATCCAAATCACAATTCAGTTACCAGAGAAGAGCCAATGGGTGTGGGCAGCAAAGCCAGGTGGCAGTTACATCTGTTGCCCAGAGTCACATGCCACTCTTCCAGTGAGTGATGGCCCCAAAGAAAAATGCCATCCTTGGATCTTATACACCTATCTCAGGGTGCTGGGGCACTTGATTACCTCCCTCCTGAGAAGTACTGAACCAAAGAACAGTGAAAAATCCCATTTTACTGGCCATTATATTTGAAAGGCAAGACTCTTCAAGGGTACTTAACTCAGCATTCAAAAGGAGAAAAGAACCAAAAGTCCTGCCTTGATTACCAAGAAACTCTCCAAGACAAAGATCCTATTTTACCTGCCCCATTCAAATAAAGGCCAGAATCATTAAAGGCACTTAAGAGAAGAACAGCAAAAAGCCCTACCATGATTACCACTACTGGATCATATTTACAAGTAGGAGGTTACCCAGATCATGATTTGGCAAAGGATGTTGAAAAGAAAAGGTTGAACAGGTAGGAAGAATACTAGTACCAGGAGAGCCAGTGTCATGATAAGTCATGAGGAGAAAGCATCCTTGAAGAGTTGCTCTTCCATCTTGTCCTGTGCTGGATAGAGGCCAAAAATCAATCAATTAATAAGTATTTATTAAGAATCTGTTGTTTTTCAGCCACTCTACTATGTGCTAATATTTTTCATTATTCATTTTCCAAGAGGACCAGTGAGAACACAGGGTGATATCATGACCTGTATGTGAATTGTATTTAAATGAGGCAGAGTTGCACAAAGTTGTCAGTTTCACTCTGTCGTCCAGAGTCATCAAAGTCCAGTGGCAAGAAAAAAAGTCAGGACAACTGTTGATGGTCCTGGATTAAGTGGATGAC
Organism: Trichosurus vulpecula; assembly: GCF_011100635.1. Taxonomy (NCBI): domain Eukaryota; kingdom Metazoa; phylum Chordata; class Mammalia; order Diprotodontia; family Phalangeridae; genus Trichosurus; species Trichosurus vulpecula. The sequence goes on along the minus strand of NC_050578.1, from coordinate 219,750,410 downwards.
CTTGGCATCTTCAAAATCTTACCAAGAAGTAAGCACTTCACAGCACCTGCTTTGGCTGCCTACATAGCCACTGGAACAAATTGTTCTCATGCACCCATTCTGCCAGGCAAGTCTTCACATGTTTGGAGCAGACACCCCTCTACTTCCCTATACTCTTAAAATTTAAATGAAGATCATGAAAATATTATGATTTGGCAAATAAATTATTAGTAACATTTTAGAGAATAGATCCAGTGGAGTGATGGGCTCAGAAACCATGCTATAATAATCTAATAAATATGATAAAAAGTGAGCAGAAGCAGAGGGAGTGTACACAACAAAGGTAGATGTTTTTTTCCTGAGAGGTGATTGGGAAAGAGAAGATACACAGTTTGATAACTTATAAGGATGGCAGGGTCAAATGAAAGGTTTTAAAGATTGGACAGATCTGAGCCCATTTGTAGAAAGAAGGGAAGAAGCCCATAGATAAGACTAAAGCGGTGTTTTCCAAGGGGTACAGCTGAGGTTTGAAATAGGAGAGATGGAATCAATGGAGAAAAGAAGGATCATAACTTTTTCAGAAATTGTTACAAGGACCATAGAGGATGATATTGAGAAATATTGAATTGTAGAAGAGGAAAGAAAAGAGATCTCACAGGGACAGGCTTTCTTTATTCAAAAAAGTAGCATGCAAAGTCCTCTTTTGAGAGGGAAGGGTGAAATGGGAGGTGTTTAAAAATTTGCTTTTAAAAAATGGTTTAGTTTAGGCATTCTTCTTTTTTCTTGTAGTCATGAAGAGCTGGATCATAGACTCCTAAATGAGCATTATACTCAGGTATTTTCTCTGATGAACAGTATCTCAATATTTCATATTTTTCTTATTGGACTTAGAAGAGAAAAAATGTGAATTTACTCTTGGGAGAAATAAGATAATTCCAGGAAAAAGTAATATTTAAGATAATTTCTTTTTTAAAAAACTTAACAACAATCAAGATATGCAAATATTATCAACGTGGTTTTGCCTTTAAAAGCAATATCATGTATATTTGTATATGTCTTATATATTATATATGTGTGTGTATATGTATATATGTAAATGTGTGTGTATGTGTGTATATATATATGTATATATATATGAGGTTTTCTTTGTGAGACATGCATATAGTCAAGGAACACAAATCAAAAAATTACCCACATTTGAAAATGCTTGTCTCATTCCATATCTCTCATCTGCTGAATTTGAAATTGAATAAAAAATAAACTGAGGATATGGTCTGAGCAAGATAACATTTATTAGCAGGGGCTTGATGGCCTCCACTAGTGCTAATGACCCCGAGCAAGGTTTTTGGGAATTCAGAACAAAGAACAGAACACAGATGACATCATGGAATTAAGACCAACCTTGTTTGTTACAGAACTGAGGTACAGGGAACAACATGATTGGTTGGAAATTTGTTAATTTCCTTCTGAGGGCTCCTTCTGAGAGTAAGAAATGCTAATTTTGGGGGGTACAGGTATGAGACAGTGGCCCAGACTTTTGGACAGGAAACCAGGCATCCTTGAAGTATATAGCCTGGTGGTGTAGAGACATTAGACCAGTACTCCTTTGCTTTCCCACACATTACCAAAGCACAGTTAAGTTCCTTGAGGCAAAAATAAATGAGTGATTGGTTAGGGAGCTGGCTTTCTAAAATTCAATTATTACAGGCAAGGTGAATTCTGAAATAATTTCAGAGATAAAGAACCATGACTTAAGTAATTACAAGACAAAAACAGTTATAGGACAAAATCAATTAATTGTAAATAGGACAAATAAATAAATAAATGATACACCATGATTCTTAATCTTCTCAAACCCATCATCTCTATGCCAAGAAGCTGTAGATAATATTTCCTCATCAGTCTTTTGAAGCCAGCATTTGTCACAAGTTTGGTCCAAGTTCTCAGGTCTTTCAAAGTTGTTACCCCTCTCACAATTGTGATCATCTCATAAATTGTTCTTTTGGTTCTACTGAGTTCACCCTGCATCAGTTAATGAAAGTGTTTTGTTCTTGGACTACTTGCAAAGCAGTGTTATTCATCATTTCTTATATCACAATAATTTGCAACTACTTTCCTATAGCAGAATTTGCTCAGCTATTCTGCAATTGAAAGAAGCAATAAACAAACAGGATATGTTTACAGCAGGTTGAGCAAGTGCCTTCTACGATTTTATCTAGAAAGAGTAGAGGTTGCCAAGGGAAATTCCACATACTCTTTAGGCTGATAATATCAAGCATAATGTTAGCCCTTAGTAGTAATACTAAGTTGTAGGAACAAAGTAAAATTATAAGACTTAGAATACAGATTCCTCATTTGTCTTCTTTTTTGATTTTAGGGCACAAGGGTTATCTTGGAAACCAGAACTTTCCTTATACTCAATTAATATGAGGTGGATAACATCCTGAGATATGCAGAGTGGTCCTGTGAAAACTGAGGAGTCACAAAGCAGTCTCAGTTTATTTGGAATGGATTAACAATGATGACTAGTTGGCAGAACAGCATTTACACATTTGGTTCATGGGGGAGAATTAGGAGGAAACCAATTTGTTCATCTCTGCTTTGTTATTGGCACCCTGCCATGGTGCACAGGAGCAAAGTATTGGAGTAGGATTGGTGGGATGGGCATGTAGGAGGTGGCCAGTGAATGTTTCCTGAACACATCAGTAGACATATTGAAAACTTAGTTCCATATGCTATTTTAATCTCCTTTTCTTCTATCTAGTAGGAACTATTTCAAAGACATGTCTGGCAATAACTGCACTGCTGTGACTGAAGTCATTATTTTGGGGCTAACAGATGATCCAACCCTTCGTGTCATCCTCTTTGTGATGTTTCTATGTGTCTATGCTGTCACCTTACTTGGTAATCTTAGCATAATTATATTGATCAGAAATAGCTCCCAACTTCACACTCCAATGTATCTTTTTCTTAGTCACTTGGCTTTTGTGGATTCTGCATATTCCTCATCTGTCACTCCTGTTATGCTCAAGAATTTCCTTGTAGACAAAACTATAATTCCTCTTGGAGGCTGTGTGGCTCAGTTGCTCTTTGGAGCCATCTTTGGGACCACTGAGTGCTTCCTGCTGGCGTGATGGCCTATGATCGGTATATGGCCATCTGTAACCCCCTACTCTACTCCACCAACATGTCTACTAGGGTTTGCACTCAGTTGCTCATCACATCCTACCTGGGTAGTTGTACAAATGCTTGGATCTTCACTGGTTGTTTATTGACTTGGTCCTTCTGTGGATCCAATGAGATTAATCATTTTTTCTGTGATTATTCACCACTTTTGAAGCTTTCTTACTCCCAAGATAATCTTGCTGAAATTCTTCCTGCTGCCTCTGCTGGGTCAATAATAATGACCACCTTGCTAATTATCATAATTTCTTATGTATACATCCTTTTCTCTGTCCTGAAGATAAAGTCCTCTGAAGGGAGATCTAAAGCTTTCTCAACTTGCACCTCCCACCTCACAGCAGTCACTCTGTTCTATGGGACCACTACATTCATTTATGTGATGCCCAAGTCCAGCTACACAACAGATGAGAATAAAGTGATGTCTGTTTTTTACATTGTAATGATCCCCATGTTGAATCCCTTGATCTACAGTCTTAGGAACAATGAAGTAAAAGGGGCCCTGAGAAAACTGATGAGTAGAACACATCCTTTTTCATGACTTCAACTCAATATAACAAGTATTTATGAAGTACGTACTATGTCTCAGGCACTGCAGTGAGTTTTGGGGATGCAAGGACAAAACTAATACTCTCCGCCCCTAAGGAAATAATATTCTATTAATATAATTGTTACGATAAAATGATACCAATAAATGTGCTTTAGAAATGGTATATTTTAATTTTGATGGGTTAAAGCTGTGAATGTTGATTGGAAAGATCTAAAGGTACAAGCAATGCTTCATAAAAGTGGATGTCTCACTTTTGTAAAGGAGTAGGGAGATATGTCTTCTCAGTGTTCTTCTTTGGGTCCATGACTGTTTTTTGAAATATGGCAACACACATTTTCTATTGCTGTATGGCAGTTGTTTTTCACATTTCCATTCTTATACTCATTGTGTGTTATTTTATTGGCTCTGCTGTCATCACTCTGTATCAGATCATGTAAATCTTTTTCTGTCTTAGTCATATGTGTTATTTTTACAGCAGAGTAATATTCCATTATCTTCATGTGCCACAGTTTATTTGGCCATTACTCAATCACTGGGCATCTGCTTTGTTTTCACTTTATACTACCACAAAATTGGTGTAAATATTTTGATGCATGTGGGGACTTTCCTTTTATCAGTCACTACCTTTGTGGTGTAATACACTTGGAAAAACAAAAGGTTCTCAATAAAGATTCATTAAAAAAACCAAAAATCTCCACAATCTATCCCTTCACCACCTTTCCATTCTCACATTTTCCTCACATCCATACAATGTAGCTACACTGGACTTTTTGCCTTTCCCCATACATGACACTCCATCTGTGTCTTTACAGTGGCTGTCTCACAGGCCTGAAATGATTTGCTTCCCTTCTTCTGCTGCTTAGTTTTCTGCACTTTCCTCAAGACCACTCAAATCCCACCTTCTCCAAGGAGCCTTTCCTCTCTAGCTAATAGTAGCTTCCTCTCTCGCATTACCTTCCATTTATTTTGTCTGTGATTTGTATGTACCATGTTATTTACATGGTCTCTCTCTCAATAGAATGTGATCTCTTGAATGACAGGAAGTGGGTTTTTTTTGCTTTTCTTTGTATATGAAGTTATATTATAGTGCCTGACACTTAGTAAGCACTTAAAATCCTTGTTAACTGACCACTAGTTTGGTTATCCTTTAGATGTTCTATAGATTTTCAATCTAAAGTGAGGCCAGGACTGAGCATGTTATTCCATATGTGGTCTTATTAAGGCAGAATTCAGCAGAATCATCACTTTCTTATTTTTTAAAAGCAATCTCTTATGTTTGTCAATTATATGTAAAGCAATTTTTGCATTAAATTTTTTTTGATTTCCATGGTGGTGGAGGGGGAATTCTGGGAAGATGGTGGAGTAGGTCATAAAATTCCAAGCTCTCCAGATTTCCTCCACAAACAAGACAACATAGTACCTCACAGTGAACATAGAGGAGCAAAAGTAAAAAAGATTTGGGGCAGAGAAGTGGAGAACAACTGGAGAAGACATGTGAAAAGATTCCGGGGATGGAGGTTAGGAGAGAGTAAAGTGCAAACACTTCCAGGCTATCTCCTCTGAAACAAGAAACAAAATGCCCTTGTAACAACTGGTTTGGGAGGTAGCCTCAGCCCCAGCCACAGAAAATCTCACTTTGCAAAAAGTGGAGGGGGGCATCAGACATGTTAGTAGGGGAAGATTGAAGGACCCTCTGTTGCAGAGGGATGCCAGGCCTAGCTGTGCTGCCTAGACAAGGTGCGCTGGCTGCTACTGAAGGGGAATAGTTACCATCATGCTCTCAGGGAGTGCAGAAGCAGTGGGGTGGGCATGATTCTGGCTGTGGGTACTGACAGAATTGCTGAGTTCTTGGTTTCAGTTGCAGGCCAGAGGGGAGAACTGAAGGTTATAGCCACTGGAGAGCTCTCAAGAAGCAATAGCATTTCCAGTATAGTGTGGTTGGGGGCCATGGTTGTGTCTTGAAGGGGGAAAAGAGTGCTGAGATTGGTCCCAGGACAATGCTCAGAAAATAACAGTCAAAAGGGCATGAGGCCAGAGGCCCCATTCCCCAAACCCCAGGAGTAGATTACAATAACAAGCTGCTAAAAATCAAAAGAACAAAACAAAGTCAAAATGAGTAAGTAAAGGAGAAAGAACCCATCCATTGACAGCTACTGTGGGGATAGAAAAGACCTGGGCACAGACCAATGCCTTTCAGCATTTGCCAAGATAAAGTCAAAATAGATATATGACCTACATATAAAGGGAGATATTACAAGAAAATTTGAATAACATGGAATATATTACTTACCAGATTTATTGGTAGGTGAATAATTTATGAATAAACAAGAGATAGAGTATTGTAAGATGCAAAATGGATAATTTTGATTACATTAAATTAAAAAGTTCTTACACAAATAAAACAAATGCAGCCCAGATCAGAAGGAAAGCAGAAAACTGGGGAAAAAATTTTATAGTTTCTCGGATAAAGGTCTCATGTCTTAAATATATAAACAACTTTGTCAAATCTATAAGAATGCAAGTCATTCCCAAATTGATAAATGGTCTAAAGATATAACAGGCAGATTTCCAATAAAGAAATCAAAACAATTTATAGTCATATGAGAAAATGCTCTTAATCATTATTGATTATCACAGCTGTCAAAACACAGGCTGTGAGCCCCTATGTGGCCTGCCTGTATCCACCACAAGCACAGAAATTGACACCAATGCTTTAATTATTAAATTAAATTAAATTAAATTAAAACATTGGTGTCAACTTCCATGCCCATAGTAAACACAGGAGGGCCCCGTAAAAACCCTGTGTGGGCTGCACTTTGGACTGCTGAAGATTAGAGAACTGCAAATTAAAACTACCTGGAGATATCATTTTACACCAATCAGATTGGCTAAAATGATAGAAGGGAAAAGTGATAAGTGTTGTAGGGGATGTGGAAAATTTGGAACTTTAATTCATTGCTGGTGGATATGTGAGCTGATCTAACCATTTTGGAGAGAGATTTGTCATTATGCCCAAATAGCTAAAACTGCCAATGCTCTTTGACCTAGCAATACCACCATTAGGTCTGCTTCACAAGATGATTAGGCAAAATGGAAAAGAACCTATGTGTTCTAAAATATTTAAAGCAGCTCTGTTTGTTGTGGCAAATAAATGGAAAATGTGGGGATGCCCATTAATTGGGAAATGGCTAAATAAATTGTGTAATATGTTCATGATCGAATATTACTTTGCTAGAAGAAATGATGAGCTCAATGATTTGAATAGCAAAATGAGCAGAACCAAGAGTACATTGCATACAGTAACAGCAGTGTTGGTTTAAGAGCGACTTTGAGCAACCAAGTCATTCTGACTATTAGTTCTTTGGGCCTAGTTTAAAATTGCTCTCCAATATGGTTACATAAGTTCACAACTCCACCAATAGTAGTACAGTAGTGTCCCAATTTTCCCATATCTCCTCAAACATTTGTCATTTTTCTTTTCTGTTATATTAGCCAATTTGATAGCTGTGAGGTGTTAGCTCAGAGTTGGCTTAATTTGTATTTCTCTAATCAATAGAGATTTAGAGCATTTTTCATATGACTTTAGAGAGCTTTGATTTCTTCTGAAAATTGCCTGTTCATACCCTCTGAGCATTTATCAATTGAGGAATGACTTGTATTCTTATAAATTTGACTCAGTTCTCTCTATTTGAGAAATCAGGCCTTTATCAGACAAACTTGCTGTAAAAAAAATTCCTCCAGCTTTCTGCTTTCTTTCTAATCCTGTCTGCATTGGTTTGGTTTGTGCAAAGCCTTTTACATTTTATTGTGACCAAAATTATCCATTTTATATTTTATATTACTCTTTATCTCTTGTTTTGTCATAAATTCTTCCTTTATCTATAAATCTGACATGTAAGCTGTTCTATGCTCCACTAATTTGCTTATAATATCATTCTTTATGTCTAAATCATGTACCCATTTTGACCTTATCTCAGTATATCATGCGGGATGTTGGTCTCTTTCTAGTTTCTGCCAAGCTGCTTTCTAGTTTTCCAAGCAGTTTTTGTCAAATAGTGACTTCTTGTCCCAAAAGCTTGGATCTTCGGATTTGTCAAACACTATATTACTATGATCATTGACTATTTTATATTATATACCTAATCTATATAACCCTAATCCACTGTGATATTTCTTAGTGAATGTCAGATTGGTTTTATCATTACCAGTTTGTAAACAGGTAGAAAACTGGAATGGCTGGGCCACATTCTTTCACCTTTTAAAAAAATTCTTGACCTTTTTTATTGTAGATGAATTAAAAAAATTTTTTTCTAACTCTATAAAATATTTTTGGTAATTTTATTGGCATGGTACTGAGTAAGTATAATAATTGATCTAGAATTGCTGTTTTTATAGTGGCCATTGAGCAATTAGTATTTCTCCAATGATTTAGATATGACTTTATTTGTATGAAAAGTGTTTTATAATTGTATTGATATAGTTCCTATATTTGTTTTGGCAAGCAGACTCCCAAGTATCTCATATTGTTTCCAGTTATTTTAAATGGAATTCCTTTTTCTATCTCTTGCTGTTGGACTCCAGTGGTAGTATATAGAAATGCTGTTGATTTACTTTAGTTTATTTTATATCCTGCAATCTGGCCAAAGTTGCTACTTATTTGAACTGTTTTTTTTAAGTTGATTCTTTAGGATCCTCCAAGTATACCATCTTACCATCTGCAAAGAGTAATAGTCTTTTTTTCCTTACTGCCTATTTAATTAATATTTTCCTCTAGTTTTCGTTTTTTCCTTAATGTCAATGAAATTATTAGCTTCCGTTAGCTCAATTCTAAATTTTAAATAATTATTTTATTCAGTGAGCTTTTGTACCTTCTTTTTCATTTGGCCAGTCCTCATTTTCAATGAGCTTTTCTCTTCAGTGAATTTTTGTACTTCTTTTCCCATTTCTTCTATTGTACTTTTTAAGTACACTTCAGTGTACTTCATCTTTCAGTGGATTCCACTTCAGTGGATTTTTGTGCCTCTTTTACTATTTGGCCTATTATGTTTTTCAAAGTCTCATTTTCTTTGGTAATTTTTACCAAATTATGTAACCCCAGGGTTAGGGTTTGGGTTAGGGTTTACCAAGCTGTTGACTCTCTTTTTCATAAGTTTCTTACATCACTATCATTTCTTTTCCCAATTTTTTGTCTACTTCTCTTATTTGGTTTTTCAAATCCCTTTTAAGCTCTTCCAGGAGTTCTTTTTGCTCTGAGAATTAGCCACATTTTCATTTGTGTTTCTGAATGTAGCTGCTTTGATTTCCTTTTCTTTTTCTGAGTTTATGTTTTTTGTCTTCTCTGCCCTCATAGTACCTCTATGTTCAGGTTCCTTTCTTGTTGTTTTCTCATTTTCCAACCTATTTCTTGCTTTTTAATTTTATTTTGAAATTGGGCTCTGCTCCCTGGTTGGAGGGGGCACTGCACCAACCTTCAGTTTTTTTTGCTGATGTTTTTGGAGCTAGTTCTGGAAGTGATGGTATCTGTAAGTTTTGTTTTATTCAAGATGGTAAGATATAAGGAGAGATTTGATCACAACTCTCCTGGCCTGTGCTCTGGTGTATAAGTGACCACAAGCACCTTTTTGTTACTTTAGAACTGTGATCAGGGGCCCCCCTCCTAGCAATGTTCCTACTTGCTCTGAGATGGGGAATGGGCAATGCAATATAGTCCTACTCCAAGTGCCAGAAAAGGATCCCCTGTAATTAACTTTTGATCAGTTGTCTAAACCCCAATCATCTGTGGAATGAGAGCTCCAGAAGCCACTGCTGCTGAATCAGTCAGCACTAAAAACTGCTGCTGGCTTGCTACATTAAGGCCTGCACTGGTGAATTCCACATCTTTTCTAAGTGCATTTCATCTGGTTCAGTTTTGTTCTGTTTTTTTATTTTTATTTTTAAAGTGAATTGTGCACTTCACTCTTACCTCAGTTAGATAAACTTTCCTTCCAACCTGCTAAATTGTTTTGGGCTGGAAAATTGTTTCATCCTGAACTTTTGTTGATTCTGCCATTGCAGAATTCATTTTGAGGCTTTATTTTAAAGTTGTTTTGGAGGGAATTTGGGAGAGCTCAGGCAAGTCTCTGCCTTTACTCCATCTTCTTTGTTTTGCTCCTGTCACCTTCCTAATTTCTGATTCTATGCTTCTGTTAGTTCAGCCTAAAGATCTATTGGTCCTTCTGGCTGACGTGATGAAGTATTCAAAAATGAGTATCTTTTCTAATATGTTGTAAATTTCATTTTTTCTAAAACTAGTTTAACATTTAACTTTGATTATAATTCTGCATTGCCAATTGTGTGCTGTTGTTTTACCTTTTCTACTGTTTAGCCAACATGATGCAATTTGGGAAATCATCACTTTATAGTATAATCTGATCATAATAACTTCATAGAATAATTTGAAATCTGACACTGCTAATCCCACTTTATCTTTCTCCTTCATAAACTCCCTTTACACTATTGTGCAATTCACATAGGCAATTGGGGTACTTATCACAACTCAGACATACACACTAATGCCTATAGAGCAATGTTATCCATATCTGCCCTGAAATACTAGAGGTTAAGTGTAAGAGATAATTCAGTTTTTAAAAATGCTATTGGTTTGATCCCCTCCTCCAATTTTGGTACATTCTTCCCATCATCGATCACCGATGCTAATTAATATATCTCTAATATCATCATTTGAAATCACAGTTTAGTCACTTAGGCAATTATAGTCAATTAGTTTTACAAAGGAATATTTAATGAGAAGTTATAGCACAACATACAGAAAAAATACATGCCTGTTGACGATTAGTATATTCTCCCCTATACCATTTCAGTTCCAAGCAGAGGGTGCTTGAAGTTAAAACAGTAGATACAAAGCATTGGTTCCATGAAATTAATTTCCAAATGGAGAATGGCCAATGAATAATCTCTTCCTTGCTTGTAGTAGCTGTCATCTTGCTTGTGAAATTAATACCTTGCTGGAACAGGGTCTGATCTCTTCTTAGTGCTCTGCTGGTGGTGCAAAATTGGTTGCTTGCAGCATTTAGTATAGGTTCCAGTATCCAAATGTCTGGCATCTTGCTCTTCTAACTTTTAAAGTATAGCCTCTTTTTAGTCAATGGAGCAAAGAGTAGCCATGGTCAAAGGATAAGAACAGGCAGCTTTCAGAAGAAATCAAAGTTCTCTATAATCACATGGAAGAATGCTCTAATTCACTATTGATTAGAGAGAAGCAAATTGAACCAACTCTGCATTTTAAATGCAAATTAAACCACTCATAGATATCAGATTGGCTAACATGATAGAAGAGAAAAATGACATATGTTTGAGGGGATGTAGAAAAATAGGGACAGTAATGTGCTATTAGTTGTCCAACCATTCTGTAGAGCAATTTGGAACTATGCCCAAGAGGCTATCAAACTGTGCATATCCTTTGACCCAGCAATACAACTTCTACCTCTGTATTCCAAAGAAGTCAAAGGAAAAGGAAAAGGTCCTATATGTACAAAAATATTTCTAGAAGCTTTTTTTTGTGGAGGCCAAGATTGGAAATTGAAGGGATGCCCATCAATTGAAGATTGACTAAACAAGTTGTGGTATATGATTGTGATGTTATATTATTAGGCCCTAGGAAATGAAGAGCAGGATGCTTTCAGGAACACCTGGGAAAACTTATATGAAGTGAGCCAAAATGAAATGAGCAGAACCAAGAGAACACTGTATACAGTAATAGCAATATTCTACAATGATCAATTTTGAATGACTTGCTACTCTCGGTCATACAATGGTACAAGACAATTCTGAAGGACTTATGATGAAAAAATGCTATGCATCTCCAGAGAAAGAACTGATAAAGTCTAAATTCAAATTAAAGCATAGTTTTTTTCTTTTAATTAGTCTTGATATTTTCTTTGTTTGCATTTTCTTTTGCAACATGGCTAATATGGAAATGTTTTGCAGGAAAATGTTTTGTTGTAGATATATAATCACCAACAAATTGCTTGCATTCTCAGTGGTGGCAGAGAGAAAGTTGGGAGGGGGAAAATCTGTAACCGAGAATGAAAAAAGTTGTGGTTCAGGTAGGTGGCACGGTGAGTAGAGCGCTGGCCTTGGAGTCAGGAGAACCTGAGTTCAAATCTGGCCTCAGACACTTGACATACTTACTCACTGTGTGATCTTGGGCAGGTAGCTTAACCCTAATTGCCCTGTTGTCCCCATTTAAAAAAAATGAAAAAAGTAGCAATTTTTGTTTACATGAAATTGAGAAAAAATTAAATGTTAAAAACATCTTTTACAAAGAATGAGGCAGTAGAGAAATACAAATAACTCAAAAAGATCATCCAATTTAAAATTGGGCTATTTAAACGTAAAGATGAGCATAGGTGAGAAGAGTGAAAAATGTATTCTGAAATATAGTTCAGGTGTAAGAAATGAAAGATTCCAGAGGCTTGTGGTATAATTGCAAAGTTAAAAGAACAGTGTTTGATATAGCAGAAAAGTTGCCACATCTGCTGTACCACCTTTGATTATTATGTTTATGTAAGCCACTAGGTGGCAATCTGAGCCTCAGATGTATTACATCAACTGACTGAACAAGATTAAAAATTCCTTGAGATCTATACCGTTGAGAATATACCTTATTTTCTCTGAAAATGTGTGGATTGTCTCCCTATCTCCTATACCTACCCAACCTTTATATTTCCCTAGTTTTTTTTTCCTGGGTTCCTATCTAGTTTGGATATTTCATATAACTTGCCTGGCTCACGGGTCTCCACCCATTGGCTTCTCCTTCTTGATTTCCTCTTTAACTTGATCCTGCCTCCAAAATGTCTATTTCATCAAATCCTATTAAAGGTTATAAAGGAAAATATAAATATAACAGTGAGGTCTAAAATTATTGATTCCACAAGCTGCAATTGTTCCTATGGTGTTCTGTGGCAACACGAGCTAACACACCGCAAGGTCTTTTTTTAAAGGAAGTCCTTTCAAGCTTCTCTGTTTCAAAGAGAGAGGGGATAAGACCAAATCATCTCACCAAGCTCAAGAACTTCTTTTCCTCCTGAATGACCAGGGAGTGAATGATGCTTATCTCCTGGTTCTCAGCTTTCTCACAGCATCTGCCAACAGTCCTGTGGAAAATTTCTGTGTCATATATTATAAATGCTTTTATATTCCAGGGAAATTTTGTATCAGGAGATTTGAAATTTCTAGGGAAATTTTTTATCAGGAGTCTTGCCTTTATCTATAGACAATTCTCCTCACTGTAAAGAGTACTTCTGTGCCAAAACCTACAGTTTCTACTAAGCTGAGTTTGATACATGTTCTTTTCAGTCTCAGTTGTGCATAAGTGTAATCAGTATGGATTGTTGGCTGACCCAAATGGATGAGATGAGATGATGAGGATCACTTTTCACACCTAGTGCATATCATCACAATCACAATTGCCATGTGTTGATCCCAGAACAAAAGTTAAGAGCTTTTCAAGGCAGATCATACTTATTAGTTTGGCTATGTTGCTATCCACTCTTGTTTTTCATCTTTTAAAAATCCTGCATAAACACAAAGAAAAAAATAAGTGAAATCCCCTAAGGATTTACAGAATATCTCAGACAAGAAACCTCTATGATATTAATTTTCTGCATCCCTGTGGATTACAAATGGCATTTTAATGGTGTAGGTTGTATTTGTTGTTAGGGTGCTCAAGGGATTATATTCCAAATGTTAAGAAAACCAACATAAATATGGTGCTGCCATGCAAAGGTAATGCTTTGGAGTCTACAGATATCCTCTTCTTGCAACAATAGGTACTAATGCTGTTCTTGGATTTGATATAAAAATACTTAGATTGAAATTTCAATTTATCCCTCATTTCAGAGAACTATGTCTATTCCTTTTGCCATGAGAGACTTCATGTTGATTTCAATTTTATCTCTCTCTCTCTCTCTCTCTCTCTCTCTTTCTCTCTCTCTCTCCCTCCCTCTCTTTCTGTTTCTTTGTGTGTGTAAGATTAATTCCTGATTTGGATCTTCATGTTTCTGGTCCATTGTAATGCCTTATAAAGTCAAAGTTTTGGAAGTGAGGTATATTTATGGGGCATTGTTATACCACATTAGTAAAGACTACCACTGCTCATATCACATACCCGGAAACACCACTAGAAACAATAAGTACCTGATAAAACTTGCTTAGGTAAGTACACCTTAGGTAAAGATTTATGTGTATACATGGGTACATCTGTTTTATATATTACTTTTTCTCATACTTCTTAGATTGAGACTTTGAGAGATGAATTTCAGTGATGTATTTGTTGATTGTTGTAGTAGAAAGAGAAGTGGACTTGAAGTCAGGAGAGCTGGATTTGAATCCCAGATCTGACTTACTAGCACTGTCTATGACTGTGGGTAAGTGACTGAACCTCTGTGATCCTCAGTTTCTTACTCAATAAAATGAAAATAAACAAATTTTCCTCTAAAATTGTTGGAGGAATATAATTTATGGAATTTAAATTGCTGTACTTATTAGTATTCTTGTTATATGATTATTATGATTATGTTACCAATATGAATAATACTTGAGGTTTTCAAAAAGTGAGATTGTGCTTTCCATTCAACTGATATTTTTCTCTGCCCACTATGCATGGAGTCTTGTTCAAGGCCCTGGGGATAGAAAGAAAAAATGCAAAACAGTTCTCCATCTCAGGGAACTTATATTCTATTGGAGAGAAAGGGGGAAAATATTTACACAGATAAGTAAATTTGAGATAAGTTCAGAAGGAACAGAATTTTAGAAGTAAACTTCTTGCAAGTGGTGACCCACTAGTTGAGCCACAAAGGAAGCTTGAGGTTCTAAAAAGCAGCGGTGAGGTAGGGCATTTGGAGCATGGAGGATGGCCTGTGCAGAGGGACAGAGAGAAGAATAACATTCTGAGTTTAGGCAACAGACAGTAGGCTAGTTTGGCTGGAATAGACTACAAGCCTGATAGTAAAGTGAAATAAATCTGAAGAGGGAGGCTGTACTCAGATTGAGCATGACTCTAAATATCAAGGTGAAGAATTATTATTGTGTTCTCAAGGCAATAAGGGATCTTTTCAAGGCTTGTGTAGACAATTGACATGGTTATCTATGTGCTTTAGGAAGATTCTATTTGTAGGCTTTTAGAGCATAATTTAGAACTAGAAGAAGAGACTGGGATGCTAATTAAGAGACTTTTGCAATAATCCGAATAAGAGGACATATTAGGTGTTAGCTATGTGAGTGGATATGAGAGGAGATGTGATATATGTTGTGGAAGTAGAAGTGGCAACGTTTTGCAGTTAACTGGTTGGGGAAGGGTAGATAGAGTGAAGAGTAGAAATTAATTCCAGGATTGCAACCCAGGGTGCCTGGAAAGAGGGGCCCATCACAGAAATATGAAATTATGGAAATTAGTGGTTTTAGGTTGAAGAATTGAGGATGAATTTTCTTTTCACCTTTTTGAGTTTGAAATAGCTTTGTGACAGCTAGGTAAAAAATGTTCAACTATCGGTGGTGTGTAGATTGGAGTTTGGGGCTAGTGATATAAATTTGGGATTCATATGAAGGGAAAATGTAATGCAGAGGAAGGTAATGAGTTTACTGAGAATGTATGGAAAACGAGAAGGCCTAAGATAGTGATTGGGTCACATTTACAAGTAGGGGGCTTTATGGGGATTATGATTTGGCAAAGGATGTTGAAAAGAAAAGGATAGACAGGTAAGAAGAATACTAGTACCAGGAGAGCCAGTGTCATGAAAGGTCATGTGGAGAAAGTGTCCATGAAGAGTAGTTCTTCCACCTTGTCCTGTGCTGGATAGAGGCCAAGAATCAATCAATTAATAAGTATTTATTTATCACCTATTGTTTTTCAGCCACTTTACTAGGTGCTAATATTGTTCATTATTCATTTTCAAAGAGTACCTGCGAGATCACAGGGTGATGTCATGACTTGTGTGTGACTTGGATTTAAATGAGGCAGTGTTGCACAAAGCCTCACTCTGGCTTCCAGAATCATCAAAGTCCAGTGACAAGAAAGAAAAAGTCAGGACAACTGTTGATGGTCCTTAAGTGGACGACCTTGGCATCTTCAGCGTCTGACCAAGAAGTAAGCACTTCACAGCACCTGCTTTGGCTGCCTACATTGCCACTGGAACAAATTATTCTCATCCACCCATTCTGCCAGGCAAGTCTTCACATGTTTGGAGCAGATACCCCTCTACTTCCTATACTCTTAAAATTTAAATGAAGATCATGAAAATGTTATGATTATGCAAACAAGTTATTGGTATCTTTTTAGAGAATAGATCCAGTAGAGTAATGGGGTCAGAAACCGTACTATAATGGATTAAAAAGTAAGTAGAAGCAGAGGAAGTGTGTACAACAAAGGCAGATGTTTTTTTCCTGAGAGGTGATTGGGAAAGAGAAGAGATATAGTTTGATAACTTAAAAGGATGGCAGGGTCAAATGAAAGGTTCTAAAGGATTGGACAGATTTGAGCCCATTTGTGGGAAGAAGGGAAGAAGCCCATAGATAAGACTAAAGGGGTGTTTTTCAAGGTGTAAAGCTTAGGTTTGAAATAGGAGAGATGGAATCAATGGAGAAAAGATGGACTATGACTTTTTCAGAAATTGTTGCAAAGACCATAGAGGATGATATTGAGAGGTATTGAATTGTAGAAGAGTAAGGAAAAGAGATCTCACGGGGACACTCTTTCTTTTGTCATAAAAGAAGCATGCAACGTCCTCTATTGAGAGGGAAGGGTGAAATGGGAGGTGTTGAAAAATTGACTCAGCATTCTACAAATATGTTTTATTTTAGGCATTCTTCTTTTTTCTTGTGGTCACAAAGAGTTGGATCACATAGTCATAAATAAGAGTAATAGTCAGGTATTTTCACAGATGAGCAGTATCTCAAGATTTCGTATTTTTCTTGTTGGACTTAAGAGAAAAGAAATATGAATTTACTATTGTGAGAAATAAGATAATTCTAGGTAAAAGTAATATTGAATATAATTTTTTATATTTAAAACTCAACAAGAATCAACAAATGCAAATATTATCAAGGTGGTTTGGCCTTTAAAAGCAATATTATATGTATATATATATGCATTATATATTATATGTGTGTATATACCATATATGTTTGTGTGTATGTATATATATATGTACATATCTATATATATAAACTTTCTTTTGTGAGACATATGTATAGTCAAGAAGCACAAATCAACAAATGAGCCATATTTGAAAAGGCTTGTCTCTGTCTGTATCTCCAATCTGTTGAATTTGAAATTGAACAAAAAGGTAAATTGAGGAAACTCTTTGCGCAAGATAACATTTATTAGTAGGGGCATGATTACCTCCACTACTTCCAATGACCCCAAGAAAGATTTTTGGGAGTTCAGAACAAAGAACAGAACTGAATAGATCACATCTTGGAATTAAGGGCAACCTGGTTGGTTACGGAGCTGAGGTACAGGGAACAACATGATTGGTTGTAAGTTAGGTAATTAGGGCTAGCAATGACTCTCCTTCTCTTCTGAGAATAAGAAATGCTCATTTTGGGGGTATAGCTACGATACAGTGGCCCAGACTTTCAGACAGGAAACCTGGCATCTTTGAAGTATAGCTTGGTTGTGCAGAGACATTAGACCAGTACTCCTTTGCTTTCCCACACATTCCTGAAGGGCAGTTAAATTCCTTGAGGCAAAAATAGATAAGTGATTAGCAAGGCAGCTGGCTTTCTAAAATTAACCCATTACAGGCTAGGTGAATTCTGAAATAATTTCAGAGACAAAAAAAACCCCATGACTTAAGTAATTACAGGACAAAAGCAGTTACTGCACAAAATCTATTAACTTTAAGTAGGAAAATTAAATAAATGATACAGGATGAATCTTGATCTCTTCAAGTCCATCATCTCTCTGCCAAGAAGTGGTAGGTAATATTTCCTCATCAGTATTTTGAAGCCAGGATTTGTCATGATTTCGGTCCAAGTTCTCAGGTCTTTCAAAGTTGTTTCCCCTCTCACGATTATTGTGATCATCACATAAATTGTTCTTTTGGTTCCATTGAATTCACACAGCATCAGTTAATGAAAGTGTTTTGTTTTTGACTACTGCAAAGCAGTGGTATTCATTATTTTTTATATCACAATAATTTGCAACTACTTTCCTGTAGCTGAATTTGCTTAGCTATTCTGCAATTGAAAGAAGCAATAAGTAAACAGGATATGGTTACAACAGGTTGAGCAAGTGCTTTCTATGATTTTATCTAGAAAGAGTAGAGGTTGCCATGGGAAATTCCCCATAGTCTTCAGGTTGATAATATCTAGCCTAATGTTAGCCTTTCATAGAAATACCTTGTTCTAGGAGCAAAGGACAATGAGAATACTTAGAATGCAGATTCTCCATTCTTTCTTTTTTGTGATTTTGGAGCACAAGGGCCATCTTGGAAAACAGAACATTTTTTACAGTAAATTTGCATGAAGTACATAACATTGTGGAATGGGGAAAATGGGCCTGTGAGAGGTGAGGGATTAAAAAACAAGTCTCTGTTTCTTTGGAATGGATTAACAATGGTGTGGTTAGTTGGCAGAACATTTATAGATTTGAATATGGTCTCTGCATATAGTTAAGAAAAGTTCCTGTTTTGGAAATTCAACTCTTCATGCTTACAGATTTTTTCACTGTCACAATGATAAAATTCCTAAATCATACAGTGTGGTTGGTTTGTGTAGAAAAATTTGGAGGAAAGAAATTTGTCCATCTCTGCTTTGCTTATAGGCATGATCCCATAATGCATAGGACCCAAGAAAGGGAGTAAATAGTAGGAGTGGCATGTAGGAGGTGGTCAGTGAGTGTTTCTTGAATACTTCAACAGACATATCCAAATCTTACTCCTGTATTCTATTTTAATCTCCTTTTCTTCTGTCTAATAGGTACTCTTTCCAAGATAGATGTCTTGGAATAACTGCACTGCTGTGACCAAATTCATTCTTTTGGGGTTAACAGATGATCCAACCCTTTGTGTCATCCTCTTTGTGATGTTTCTGGGTGTCTATGCTGTCACCTTAGTTGGTAACCTCAGCATAATTATATTGATCAGAAAGAGCTCCCAACTTCACACTCCAATGTACCGTTTCCTCAGTCACTTGGCTTTTGTGGATTCTGCGTATTCCTCATCTGTCACACCTGTTATGCTCAAGAACTTCCTTGTCCACAACACTATAATCCCTCTTGGAGGCTGTGTGGCCCAAATGTTCTGTGGAGCCACCTTTGGGACAGCTGAGTGCTTCCTGTTGGCTGTGATGGCCTATGATCGGTATATGGCCATCTGTAGACCCCTACTATACTCCACCAACATGTCTAGTAAGGTCTACACTCAGTTACTCATCACATCCTACCTGGGTAGTTGTATAAATGCTTGGATCTTCACTGGTTGTTTATTGACTCAGTCCTTCTGTGGACCCAATGAGATTAATCATTTTTTCTGTGATTATTCACCACTTTTGAAGCTTTCCTATTCCCAAGATGATCTTGCTGAAATTCTTCCTTCTGCATCTACTGGCTCAATAATTATGATCACAGTGCTAATTATCATAATCTCTTATGTATACATTCTCTTTTCTGTCCTGAAAATAAGGTCCACTGAAGGGAGATCTAAAGCTTTCTCAACTTGCACCTCCCACCTCACAGCAGTCACTTTGTTCTATGGCACCCTCACATTCATTTATGTGATGCCTAAGTCCAGCTACTCCACAGATGTGAATAAAGTCATGTCTGTTTTCTACATTGTAATGATACCCATGTTGAACCCTTTAATCTATAGTCTAAGGAACAATGAAGTAAAGGGGGCTCTGAAGAAGCTGATGAGTAAAAAACACCTTTTTTCATGAATTAGCTCCATATAGGTATTTATTAAATATATGTCCCAGGCACTTCATAAGGTTTGGGAAATACAAAAACAAAAGTGAAACTGTCTTTTCCCAAAGAGATCTAATATTTTACCAATATAATGGCTAGGATTAAGTGATACCATTAAATGTGTTTTAGGAAAATATATTTTCGTTTTGATGGGTTAAATTTGTGAATTTAAAGGTTGATTGCAAAGGTCTGAAAAATACATTCATTATTCCACAAATGAACCTCCCACCTTTGCAAAGTTGTTTAGAGAAGTGCCTTATTCCTCTTCTTCAGGTCTATGATTTTTTTTTGGAATTTGGAAGACTCATTTTCTGTTGATTTGTAGGGGTTGTCCTTTATGTTTACATTGTTATGTTCATTGTGTGTGTGTTGTGTTGTTGGCTCTGTTATCACTACTCTGTAACAGATAATTTAAATCATTTGTATGTTTCTCTATCAATCATATTTATTGTTACTTACAGCAAAGTTGTATTCCATTATGTTCATGTGTCACAATTTGTTTAGCCACTCCTCAGTCACTGGCCATCTGCTGCAATAAATGTCCATTTCTTGGTATTAATTAATCAATTTAATTATTATGGCTAGTAAATAATTAAGAAAATGAGCTGAGGGGCACTCCTGGAAACAAAAGGTGTGCCTTGGAGAACACTGAATGCTTAAAAAAATTGAAAATGGGATGTACCAGAGGATGGAAATCAAATATGATCGACTAACATTCAATGAGAGGTTGAACATACTAATGAGGAGGTGGGCAAAAAGTCTTCAACTCGTTCTGCTGAGAATGTGACCTGATCATGGGACTCTGCCACCTCTGGTAATCCAGATAAAAGAATTTATCTCTACCCAGACCACTCTGGCTGGTTTTCCCCTTCATAAGCTGTCTCACTCTAAATTCTAATGGAAGATTGCAAGGACATGGGTTTCTTTACTAAGAGCAAGTTCTCACCTAAACTGGATTCTGTTTGTAAGGTATTTTAGTTGGGTGAGGTTCCACCCACGACCAAAAAGAATGTGCCCTGAGCATTTGGGTAATCTCATCTGTCAGTAATGTCCTTAAGAGATGGGTTGAATAACCTATAGGGTTTGGTTTCTGAATGAGGAAATAGAAAAGGAAAATCTTAATTTTAAGTAACACTTGGTTCTTAACATATAAGAGAAAAAAATAATTCCTCTCCCTGCTTTGTTTCCAGTTCTGTGCTACCATAAAAATGGCACAAGAAATATTTAGGTATATGCAGGAGATTTCCTTCTATCAAGGACTACCTTTGTGGCATAATACACCTGTAAATATGTGTTCTTTTTTTTTGTTTTGGAGGGGCAAAAGCAAGGCAATTGGGATTAAATGACTTGCCCAAGGTCACACAGCTAGTAAGTGTGTCAAGTGTCTGAGGCCAGATCTGAAGTCAGGTCCTCCTGACTCCAGGGCTGGTGCTCTACTCTCTGCATCACCTAGCTGCTCCCAAAATGTACTCTTTATTGTACATGATAACTCTTTGTGGAGGGTGAAGAGGAAGAGATAGTAGAAAAAAATTAGGACATGTGAAAACAAAAGATATCAATTAGTAAGAATCATTTAAAAATAAAAATCTTTACAAACTGGCTACTTCCTTCCTGTTCAGTCTTACACTTTACTTCTTTCCATGCAGTGCACAATCTAGCTACACTGGACTATTTGCCTTTCCCCACACATGACACTCCATTTTCTGATTCTTAATTGATCCCTACTTGGCCCTCACCTTTCTAATGTGGACATGACAATCTTTGCCAGCTATTTCTCTCCTCCTACCACCAAATGAGACTTTCTCTTTAGTTCACAGCCTTAACTCCATCATTTTAAAATGGTCTTACGAAGCATGTGCAGAATGGAGAAGGCCATGTGCCCTGCTGTGTAAGTCTGTCAAAGTCTTCACCAGACAGCAATTATTGTTGGGCTCATGTTTGTCTAAGGAAAAAACTAGGTTCATGCTTTTACCTCATTTTGGGAAGTATAGAATAAAAATCAACATGAGCCTTTTAATTAAGCTCAGAGTTCCCAGGCAGGAAGGACCTGCTATTTTCCAAGTGTATATTTTCTTTAATATTTTTGTGTATCTTGCCACTACCCCTCTCTATTGCATCCCATTTCCAATGATGAAACATATATGAATCAGAAGTTGTGATCAATCATAGTATTAGCTGATGCCATGTTGAATGCAAATTCAACAGAAATATCAATACGCTAGATAAAGAAAGAAATTTTTGAGTTACTGCAGGCTTTCCTAAAGCGGGAGAGAAAAGTGAAGAGCTTCTAATCAATGATATCGGTTGTGGTGTGAGGAAGGGAAACAATGGCTGATGTTCCCAGACAGAATTCTCAGGCTGTTCCCTTGACCAAGATGGATGGAGCTCTAGTTGCTGTTCAAATGCTGCCCCATCCACAACCAGACCTGCTTCAGTCTCTCCAGAAATTCTTGTGCATTGTAGTGAAACTCACCCTCTCACCTGTGCACATCCTGCTTCTCACAAAATTCTCCTAGGGGAAGAAGAAAGGGAAAAGGGAAAAGGGAAGAGGACCTAGCCTCTTTAAAGCATAGTACCTCTTTAGTTAGTGGATCCAACCAACCTGAGGATCCTTTGGTAAGGTGGATGCTACAAATACAAAATGTGTCTGAATTCTATTTGGTCCTTTCTTTTTCTGCAGTGAAAACGGGGAAGGGAAACATGAAAGGGAACAAAGGGTTACAAGACATGTAGAGTTTATGGACTGTAATATATGGAGTGGGATGAGGCTACAATCCCCCATATGGAAGAGGCTACTTCTTGTATGGCATGCTGACATGTCGTGAAAATGCCCTGAAGAAATTTAGAGCAAGTAGAGGTATTCTATGAATGGTTTTGATATCCACGTGGTAAAGAGGAGCCTCCTTGATTAGCCATGGAATTAGAACAGGGGTGAATTTCTAAAGGGCATTGATTAGCTAGAAATAATTGAATTGTAAAGGTTATCAATTAAAATGGAAAGTTAATTGGAGTAAAAAATTTTGAGAAAGCAACAAGATCAGATGATTATTTATGTAATTTAAAAGATTTCCAGAATTCTGCTTCTGTATTACTTTTACAAAAATTTAGTTTTTGATTTCTCAGGTGTTCTTGGAATTTCTTAAGTATATCAACAACATAATTGTTAATCTACATTGCAGAAAATTTAATGACAATTGACCCAAAATGAATCAGGAGATGTGATGAACACCAATTTTCACACAGTGAACATTGTCACAATGACAATTGCCCCATATTTATCCCAGAACAATTTTTGAGAGTTTTCATAGCAGATCATACTCACTGATTTGGCTATCTTGCTATCTGCTCTTCTTTTTCCATTTTTAAAAAATCCTAGATAAACATCAACAAAGAAAAAACTAATGAAGGCCACTGAGAATTTAGAGACCTTCTCAAACAACTTTCTGTGGTAGTAATTGTCTTAATCCCATTGGATTTCAAATGGAATTTTGATGATATTGGCTATATTTGGTGGCAAGGTGCTTAAGGGTCTAAATCCCAAATGCTACAAAACCAAACATAAATATTCCCTCACCATGCCAAGATAGTTCCTTGGAGTCTAAAGTTATCATCTTCTTGTATCAGTAGGTACCAGTGTTGTTCTTGGTTTTGTTGTAAAATCACTTAGATCTGATTTTTTATTTGTAGGTCAGTTCAGGGGGTGGGGCTGCCTATTCCTTTTGATATATCAAACTGTATATTGATTTCAGTTTTGCATAAGGCTTTAATCTCCCCCCTCACCTTGTTTTAATAAGTAGGATTCATTCCTGATTTGGGTCTTCATGTATCTGTCCCATTGTAGGGCCACATAGGATCAAAGATTTGCAAGTGAGTTGTATGAATGGAACATTATCATAGCATGTTAGAAATTTGATCTACCATAGGTCATATCATACACACTGAAACATCACTACAAAGAGTAAATACATGATCAAACATTGTTAGATAAAAGTGCCTTAGGCAAAGATCTCCATGTATAGATAGATACATTTCTTTCATGTATTACTTCCATCCTGCCTTTCAGACTGAGGCTTTAGCTGGGGGAATTTCACTGATGTATCTGTTGGTTGATACAGTGGAAAGAGAAGTGAACTTGAAGTCAGGAGAGCTGGGTTTGAATCCCATATTTGAGTCTTACCGGCTCTGCCTCTGATTGTGGGTAAGTGATTGCAACTCTGTGATCCTTAGTTACCTCACCTATAAAATAAGAATAACATTACTTACAACAAAAATTGTGGGAGGAAAGTAATTTATGATGTTTTGATTGCGGTATTGAGTTATGAGAATTCCTGTTATCTGCTTATTATGATTTTGTTACCAATATAAACAAGACTTAAAGTTTTCAAAAGTGAGTTGGTGCCTTCCATTTAATGAATATTTTTCTGTGCCCACTATGCACAGAGCCTTGTCCATGGCACTGGAATGGAAAGGGAAAAAATGCAAGACAATCCTTCAACTCAGGGACCTTATATTCTATTGGAGAAAAGATAAAATATTTACTCAAATAAGTCAATACGAGGTGAGGTGAAGAGGGAAAGCATTTTAGAAACTAAGCTTTCTGTAAGTAGTGACCCATTGCAGAGCCACAAAGGAAGGTTGAGATTCTAAGAAGGAGAGATGAGATAGGGCATCTGGAGCATGAAGGATGACCTGGGCAGAGAGACAGAGATGGGGATAAAGTTCTGAGTCTGGGGCACAAGCAGTAAGCCAGTTGGCAGGGAACATACACTACATGTCTGGAAGCAAAGTGAAATAAATATGAAGAGGTAGGCTGGATTCAGATTGTGTATGACCCTCAATGTCAAGGGGAAGAATTGTTATTTTGTCCTTAAGGCAACAAGGGATCTGTTCAGGGCTTGAGTGAGCAAGTGACATGATTACCCATGTGCTTTAGGAAGATGATTTTTGTAGGTTTTTTAGAAGATAGTTTAGAAGAAGGAGAGACTGGATTTCTAATGGAGGTTTTTGCAATACTCCAAGTGAAAGGAGATGCAAACCTAAGTTAGGGTGATGGCTATTTAAGTGGACATGAGAGGTTATGAGATATACGTTATAGATGAAGTGGGAAGACTTGGCAGCTGGCTGGTTAGGAAATGGATGATGGAGAGAAGAATAGAGACTGATTTCAAGATTACAGACTAGGCTTCTTGGAAGGATGGCAAGACCCTCAACAGAAATAAGAAATTATCTAGATAAGTAGTTTTAGGTTGAAGATTAGGGATAAGATGATTTCTCTTTTGAACTTGTTGAGTTTGAAATGCTTTAGGGACATCAAGGTGTAAATGTCTAACTATTAGTGATTTGTGGATTGGAGTTCTGAACTAGATTCACTGACTTAGGTTTCCTTTGGATGGAGATGTTAATGGCAGTGGAAATGAATGAGTTTATTGAGAAGGTATAAAAAAAGAAGTGAGGTTCTAGGGCAGGGGTGGGGAACCTGTATCCTTGAGATCACCTGTGGCCTTCTATGCTCTTGGATGCAGCCATTTGACTGAATCAAGGTTTTACAGAACAAATCCTTTTATTAAGGTGATTTGTTCTGTGAAGTTCAGATTCAGTCAATGAGGCACACTTAAGGACCCAGAGAGCCTCATGTGGCCTTGAAAAGGAAAGGTCAGACAGGTAGGATGAATACTAGGACCAGGAGGGCCAGTGTCATGAAAATTCATGAAGAAAAACAATCCAATAAGAGTAGGTGGTCCACAGTGTCACATGCTGCAAAGAGACCAATAATCAATCAATCAGCAAGTATTTAATAAGCACCTACTCTTTTTCAGCCACTTTGCTAGGTGCTAATGATACAAATAAAAAATCTGTAGCAATCCCTACCAACTATGAATTTAAATGAAGATTACAAAAACATTATGATTTAGAGATTATTGGTAATTTTGCAAAGAATAGTTGTAGTGAAATGATGGAATCAGAAACCAGAATAGAATGCTTTAACAAGTGACTATGAGGAGGAGAAGTGGACTCATCTAATGTAGATTTTACTCACCTGAGAGCTGACAAGGAAAGAGAAGACATGTACTATGAAAACGTGACAGAATGTTAGGGTCAGATGAAAAGTTGTAAAGGATTGGACAGGTCTGAGTACATTTATAGGAAGAAGCCTGTAGATAAAATGACTAGAGATCTTTGGGTAGTTTTCCAATGGGGAAAGTTTAAGGTAGAAATAGGAAGAATGGGATCAATGGAACAAGTAGAGGAATTTATCCTGGGGAAAAGAAGGACTCTCTCTCTGTTCTGAAGATTGTTGCAAAGACACTAGGAGATGATATTGAGGAATATTGAATTGTAGAAGAGCAAAGAAAAGGGATCCTAGCAAGACAGCCTTTCTTTTGTCATAAAAGTAGGTTGCAAAGTCCTCTCTTCAGAAGGGAAGTGTAAATCAGAAGATGTCAAAAAATTGCCTCATCACTCTACAAATTTTTACTTATTTAAGGCATTGTTTTTTCTTGTGATTGCAAAGAAATAGTGGAACCATACAGCCATAATGCAGTGTTATCCTTAGAGATAAACAGTATCTCAATATTTTATATCATTTTTACTGCACTGAGAAGAGAAGAAAAATGAGTGTAGAGTTGGGAGTAATAAGAGCATTTCAGGAAAAGTAATATTTAAGATGATTTCTTACACTTGGAAATTAAGAAAGATTAAAAAATGCAAACATTTCAAGACAGTTTGGTCTTTAAAAGAAATGTAATATTTCTACATACATATGCATGTGTATGTGTGTGTGAGCATGTGTAGATGTAAAGTTGTGCTTCCTTTTTTCTCTTGTGCATTTTGAAAATGGTTCATTCTTGTTCCTTCTATCTACTCATGTCTGTCACTACCCAGTCAGCTGCTTCTCTTGCCACTCACAGTGGAAATCCTCCCTTGTAAGAGATCTGTATAGTCAAAGAAGCCAACTCCATAGAATCATCCTGTCTGAGAATCCATGCCTCATTCTGTACTTCTAGTCTCTCTCATTTTTCTGCCAAGAAGTGGTAGATAATATTTCCTCATCAGTCTTACGATGACATGATTTGTCACTACTTTGTTCCAAGTTCTAAGATCTTTCAAAGTGATTTCCCCTCTGGTGAGTATTGTGGTCATCTTATGAATCCTTATTCTAGTTCTACTGAGTTCACTCTGTGTCACTTAATGAAAGTTTTTCCATATTACTCCAAAGCAGCGTTGCTCATCGCTGATTATGACACATAAAATTGCCACTACTTTCCTATACCACAATTTGCTCGGCTATATTGCAATTGAAGGATGCAATAGGTAAACAGGATATAATTACAGCAGACTTAACAAGTGTTTTCCATTTTTTTGTATTAGAAACAGCAGCATTTGCATGGGAAATTTCCCATAGTCCTTCAGACTAGCAATATGTAGCTTAATGATTCCTCTTTGCCGAAATGCCAAGTTCTAGGAGCAAAATACAATGTGAAGACTCAGAAATGAGCTTCTCCACTCCTCTTCTCTTGTGATTTGAGAAAACAAGGGTGATCTTGGAAACCAGGGCTTTCCTCATAGTCAATTAGCATGAGGTAGATAACATCTTCAGATGTGGAAAGTGGTCCTGTGAAAGGTGAAGGAACATAGAGCAGGCTGTATTTCTTTGGGAGGGATTAACAATGGTACATAGATATCAGAACAGCATTAACACATTTGTACATACCTTATGCATATAGATTAGAAAGGTTCTAAGGATGTGATTAAACAATCCTCTTCACTCTTACAGCCCTTTTCACATTCTCACAAAGGCAAAATTGGCCAATCATAAAGTATTGTTGATCAGGGGAAAAAATTGGAGGCAACAAATATATTGATCTCTGCTTTACTTATGGGTAACTTCCACGCTACATAGGAGCAAAATATATGAGTATAATAGTAGGATGGGGAAATGAGAAGTGACCAGTGAATGACTCCTGAAGACATTAATGGATGTATTTAAATCTTAGTTATGCTTTGTATTTTAATCTCCTTTTCTTCTGTCTCATAGGCTCTCTTTCCAAGACAAATGTCTGGCAATAACTGCACAGCTGTGACTGAATTCATTATTTTGGGGTTAACAGATGATCCAAATCTTTGTGTCACCCTCTTTGTGATATTCCTAGGTGTCTATGCTGTCACCTTAGTTGGTAACCTTAGCATAATCACATTGATCAGAAGTAGCTCCCAACTTCACACTCCAATGTATCTTTTCCTCAGCCACTTGGCATCAGTGGATATTGGATATTCCTCATCCGTCACACCTGTTATGCTCAAGAACTTCCTTGTGGACACAACCATAATTCCTCTTGGAGGCTGCATGGCCCAGTTGTTCTTTGGAGCCATTTTTGGGACAGCTGAGTGCTTCCTGCTGGCTGTGATGGCTTATGATAGGTATATGGCCATCTGTAACCCCCTACTCTACTCCACCAACATGTCTCCGAGGGTCTGCACTCTGTTACTCTTCACATCCTACCTGGGTGGTTGTGTGAATGCTTGGATCTTTGTTGGTTGCTTATTGACCTGGTCCTTCTGTGGACCCAATAAGATCAATCACTTTTTCTGTGATTATTCACCACTTTTGAAACTTTCTAATTACCAAGATGATCTTGCTGAAATTCTTCCTGCTGCCTCTTCTGGGTCAATAATTATGATCACAGTGTTAATTATCATAGTCTCTTATGTATACATCCTCTTCTCTATCCTGAAGATAAGGTCCTCAGAGGGGAGATCCAAAGCTTTCTCCACTTGTACATCCCACCTCACAGCAGTCACTCTCTTCTATGGCACCCTCACATTCATTTATGTGATGCCAAAGTCCAGCTACTCAATAGAAGAGAATAAAGTGGTGTCTGTTTTCTACATTGTAATGATCCCCATGTTGAACCCTTTGATCTACAGTCTAAGGAACAATGATGTAAAATGGGCCCTTCGAAAACTGTTGAATAGGAAACATCCTTTTTCATGAATTCAGCTCAGTGCAAGAAGCATTTATTAATTATATACTATGTCCCAGGCACTGTGATATGTTTCAGGTATACAAGGATAAAATGAAACATTCTCTTCCTTTTAGGATCTAATATTTTACTGATATAAAGGTTAGAATTAAGTGATACCGATAACTTGGCATTAGAAAAATAAATTTTCATTTTGATGAGTTAAATTTGTGAATTTAAATGTTGATTGCAAAGGTCTAAAAATGCATGCAATGTTCCACAGACATGGATCTCCCACCTCTGCAAAGGCGTATAGAGAAGTGCCTTGTTCCTCTTGTTTGGATCCATAATTATTTTATCAGGAATCTAGCAATGCTCATTTTCTATTGATTTATGAGAGTCATTCTTTCCATTTAAGTTGTTTTTTCTATTGATTTGTGGGAGTAGTTTTTCCAATTAAGTTGTTATTTTCAGTGTGTGTTCTGTTCTTGGTTCTACTATCATGACTCTGTAACAGATCAGGTAAATCATTTTTTTATTATTGTATTAATCATATTTGTGATTTCTTACAGCATAATCATATTCTATTATGTTCATGTGCCCCAATTTATTTTGCATTCCTCAGTCACTGCTGTGATAAATGAAAAGTCCAAGAGACAAAATTCCTGCATATTTAATAATCAATTTATTTATTATGGCTAGTAAATCATTAAGAAAATGAGGTCAGCGGCACTGTTGGAAAACAAGGTCCACCTTGGAAAATATTGAATGCTTAAACAACCTTTGGAAAGGGGGATGTACCTGAGGGTGAACATCAACTCTGAGTGGCTAACATTCACTGTGAAGGCAGACATATTAATGAGGATGTGAGCAAAAAGTATTCAGTCAGCCTGCTGAGAATGTGATCAGATCATGAGACTCAGCCACCTAAAGCAATCTGGAATAAAAAATTCATCTGTACCCAGACTACTCTGACTGGTTTTCCCCTTCATAAGCCGGCTCACCCTAAATTCTAATGGCAGGTTTCAAGCACAGGAACTTATTTCCTAAGGGTAAGTTCTCACCTAAACTGGATTCTGTTTGTGAGGTCTTCTATTTGGGTAGGGTTCCACCCAAGATCAAAAAGCATGTACCCTGAGCATTTGGGCAATCTCACCTATCAGCAACGTTCTTCAGAAATGGCTGAATAACCTACAGGGGTTGTTTTCTAAATGAGGAAATATAAAGGGAAAACCTTAAACTTAAGTAATAATTGTTTATTAATATAAAAGAAAAATAATCATTACTCTCCCTGCTTTGTTTCCAGTTCTTTGTGACCACAAAAATAGTGCTAGAAATATTTAGATATATGTGGGAAATTTCCTTTCAAGTACTACCTATGTGGCATAATACACCTGCAAAAACATATTCTTTTTTCCTACATGATAGCTTTTTGTGAGGGGTGAAGAGGGAGAGATGCTAGAAGTTCAGATGTATAAAAACAAAAGATGTCAATAAAGAATCACTTAAAAAATAAAAATCTTTACAACTTGTCTACTTCCTACCTTTTCAGTCTTACACTTTGCTTCCATCCATGCAGTACACTTTAAAATTTTTTAGTTTTTGATTTCTCAGGTGTTCTTGGAATTTCTTAAGTACATCAACAACATAATTGCTAACTTCCAGTGTAGATAGTTAAATGATAATAGAACCAAAATGAATCAGTTGATGTGATGAGGAACAGTTTTCAGCTAGTGAACATTGTCACAATGACAATTGCTCCACATTGATACCAGAATAATCTTTGAGAGTTTCCATAGCAGATCATATTCACTGGTTTGGCTATCTTGCTATCTGACCTTTTTTCCATTTTTAAAAATTCTAGATAAACATAGACAAAGAAAAAATTAATGAAGGCCCCTGAGAATTTAGAGACCTTCTCAACCAACTCACCTCTGTGGTAGTAATTTTCTTAATCCCATTGGATTTCAAGTGGAATTTTAATGATGTCATCTATATTTGGTGGCAAGGTGCTCAAGAGTTTAAATCTCAAAAGCTACAAAACCAAACATAATTATTTCCTCACCATGCCAAGATAGTTCCTTGGAAGCAAAAGTTATTATCTTTATGCATCAATAGGTACCAGTGTTGTTTTTGGTTTTGTTGCAAAAAGATTTAGATCTGAGTTTTTGTTTGTAGCTCAGTTCAGGGGGGCTTGTCTATTCCTCTTCATATGTCAAACTTTATACTGATTTCAGTTTTGCGTAGGACTTTAATCTCCCTTCCCCCTTCTTGTCTTAATGAGTAGGATTCATTCCTGATTTGGGTCTTAATGTATCTAGTTCCTTGTATGGCCATGCAGAGTCGAAGATTTGCAAAGGAGTTGTGTGCATAAAATGTTATCATAGCATGTTAGTAAGTAAATTCTGATCTACCAACCTTAGGTAAAGATCTCCATGTATAGATAGATACATTTATTTCATGTATTACTTCCCCTCCTCTGCTCCTCTCCCCACTCCCAGCTTCTCAGACTGAGGCTTTAGCTGTAGGAATTTCACTGATTTATTTATTAGGTGATGCAGTAGAGAGAGAAGTGGTCTTCAAGTCAGGAGAGCTGTGTTCGAATCCCATATTTGAGTCTTACTGGCTCTGCCTCTGATTGTGGTGAGTGATTGCAACTCTGTAGTCCTCAGTGACCTCATGTATAAAATGAGAATAATAATATTTTCCACAAAAATTGTGAGAGGAAAGAAATTTATGACATTTCAATTGTGGTGTTAAGTTATTAAAATTCCTGTTATCTGCTTATTATGATTATGTTACCAATATAAATGAGACCTGAGGTTGGTATCTTCCATTCAGTGAATGTTTTTCTGTGCCCACTACGCACAGAGCATTGTCCAAGGCACAGGAATGGAAAGGGAAAAAATGCAAAACAATCCTTCAACTTAGGGAGCTTACATTCTATTGGAGAAAAATGGATAAAATATTTATTCAAATAAGTAAATACAAGGTGAGGTGAGGAGGGAGTTTTAGAAACCAAGCTTTCTGTAAGTAGTGACTCACTTGTAGAGCCATGAAGGAAGGTTGAGATTCTAAGAAGGAGAGATGAGGTAGGGGATTTGGAGCATGGAGGATGGCCTGTGCAGAAGGACAGAGATGGGGGTAGAATTTTGAGCCTGAGCACCAAGCAGTAGACCAATTGGGC
The DNA here is from genome assembly GCF_011100635.1 of Trichosurus vulpecula. Taxonomy (NCBI): domain Eukaryota; kingdom Metazoa; phylum Chordata; class Mammalia; order Diprotodontia; family Phalangeridae; genus Trichosurus; species Trichosurus vulpecula. The sequence continues at coordinate 219,718,590 of NC_050578.1, read as the reverse complement.
TGGAAATAAACTACATGTCTGAAAGCAAAGTGAAATAAATATGAAGAGGTAGGCTGGATTCAGATTGTGCATGACCCTCAATGTCAAGGTGAAGAATTGTTATTTTGTCTTTAAGGCAACAAGGGATCTGTTCAGGGCTTGAGTGAGCAAGTAACATGATTAGCCATATGCTTTGGGAAGACCATTTTTGTAGGGTTTTTTTAGAGGATGGTATAGAGAACAGAGAGACCAGACTTCTGGGTAAGAGGTTTTTGCAATAATCCAAGTGAGAGGAGATGCAAACCTGTGTTAGGGTGATGGCTATTTAAGTGAACTGGAGAAGATATGAGATATATGTTATAGATGAAGAAGTGGGAAGACATGGCAGCTGACTGGTTGGGAAATGGATGATGGAGAGAAGAATAGAGACTGATTTCAAGATTGCAGACTAGGCTTCTTGGAAGGATGGCAGGACCCTCAGCAGAAATAAGAAATTATCTAGATAAGTGGTTTTAGTGGAAAGTAGGGGATAAAATGATTTCTCTTTTGAACTTGTTGAATTTGAAATGCTTTAGGGACATTGAGGTGTAAATGTCCAACTATTAGTGATTTGTGGATTGGAGTTCTGGGCCAGATTTACTGACTTAGGTTTCCTTTGGATGGAGATGTTAATGGCAGTAGAAACAAATGAGTTTATTGAGAAGGTATAGAAAAAGAAGTGAGGTTCTAGGGCATGGGTGGGGACCCTGTATCCTTGAGGCCACCTGCAGCCTTCTAGGTCCTTGGGTGCAGCCATTTGACTCAATCAAGGTTTTACAGAACAAATCCTTTTATTAAGGTGATTTGTTCTGTGAAGTTTAGATTCAGTCAACAGCGGACACTTAAGGACCCAGAGGGCTGCCTGTGGCCTTGAGGCCACAGGTTCACCCTGGACTCTAGGACATAGGCTGGGAGCACATTTATGATTAGAAGATAGCACAAGGATAATAATTTGCCAAAGGAGACTGAAAAGGAGGGGTCAGACAGGTAAGATGAATACTAACTTTGCAGAGAATAGTTGTAGTGAAATGATGGCATCAGAAACCAGATTAGAATACTTTAACAAGTGACTGGGAGGACAGGAAGTAGGCTCATCTAAGGTAAATTTTACCCTGCTGAGAGCTGATAAGGAAAGTGAAGAGATGTACTATGATAACTTGACAGAATGTCAGGGTCAAATGAAAAGTTGTAAAGGATTGGACAGGTCTGAGTACATTTATAGGAAGAAGCCCACAGATAAAAAGAGTAGGGATCGTTGGGTAGTCTTTCAATGGGGAAAGTTTAAGGTAGAAATAGGAAGGATGGGATCAATGGAACAAGAAGAGGAATTGATCCTGGGGAAAAGAAGGACTCTCTCTCTGTTCTGAAGTTTGTTGCAAAGACACTAGGGGATGATATTGAGGAATATTGAATTGTAGAAGAGCAAACAAAAGGGATCCTAGCAGGATAGCCTTTCTTTTGTCATAAAAATAGGTGCAAAGTCCTCTCTTCAGAAGGGAAGTGTAAATCAGAAGGTGTCTAAAAATTGCCTCATCACTCTACAAATTTTTATTTATTTAAGGCATTCTTTTTTCTTGCGATCACAAAGAAAGAGTGGAACCATAGAGCCATATGAGTGTTATCCTTAGAGATAAACAGTATCTCAATATTTTATATCATTTTTATTGGACTGAGAAGGGAAGAAAAATGAGTGTAGAGTTGGGAGTAATAAGAACATTTCAGGAAAAGTAATATTTAAGATGATTTCTTACACTTGGAAATTAAGAAAGATTAAAAAATGGAAACATTTCAAGACAGTTTGGTCTTTAAAAGAAATGTAACATTTCTACATATGTATACGTGTGTATGTGTGTGTGAGTGAGTGTAGATGTAAAGTTGTGCTTCCTTATTTCTCTTGTGCATTTTGAAAATGGGTTGTTCTCGTTCCTTCTATCTACTCATGTGTGTCACTACCCAGTCAGCTGCTTCTCTTGCCACTCACAGTGGAAGTCCTCCCTTGTAAGAGATCTGTTTAGTCAAAGAAACCAACTCCATAGAATCCTCCTGTCTGAGAATCCATGCCTCATTCTGTACCTCTAGTCTCTCTCTCATTTTTCTGCCAAGAAGTGGTAGATAATATTTCCTCATCAGTCTTATGATGACATGATTTGTCACTATTTTGTTCCAAGTTCTAAGATCTTTCAAGGTGATTTCCCCTCTGGTGAGTATTGTGGTCATCTTATGAATCCTTATTCTAGTTCTACTGAGTTCACTCTGTGTCACTTAATGAAAGTTTTTCCATATTACTCCAAAGAAGTGTTGCTCATCGCTTATTATGACACACAAAATTGCCACTACTTTCCTATACCACAATTTGCTCAGCTATATTGCAATTGAAGGATCCAATAGGTAAACAAGATATAACTACAGCAGATTGAACAAGTGTTTTCCATTTTTTTCTCTTAGAAACAGCAGCATTGCCATGGGAAATTTCCCATAGTCCTTCAGACTAGCAATATGTAGATTAATGATTCCTCTTTGCAGAAATGCTAAGTTCTAGGAGCAAAATACAATGAGAAGACTCAGAAATGAGATTCTCCACTCCTCTTTTCTTGTGATTTGAGGAAACAAGGGTGATCTTGGAAACCAGGGCTTTCCTCATAGTCAATTAGCATGAGGTGGATAACGTCTTCAGATGTGGAAAGTGGTCCTGTGAAAGGTGAAGGAACATAGAGCAGGCTGTATTTCTTTGGAAAGGATTAACACATGGTGCTTAGATGGCAGAACACCATTAACACCTTTGGATATAGTCTATGCATATAGTTAAGACAGGTTCCAGTGTTGTAATTAAACAATCCTCTTCACTCTTACAGCCTTTTTCATATTCTCACAAAGGCAAAATTGGCCAATCATACAGTATAGTTGGTCAGGAGAAAAACAATTGGAGGCAGCAAATATATTCATCTCTGCTTTGCTTATGGGTAACTTCCACGCTACATAGGAGCAAAATATGTGAGTGTAATAGTAGGATGGGGAAGTGAGAAGTGACCAGTGAATGACTCCTGAAGACATTAATGGATGTATCTAAATCTTAGTTATGTTTTGTATTTTAATCTCCTCTTCTTCTGTCTCATAGGCTCTCTTTCCAAGACAGATGTCTGGCAATAGCTGCACAGCTGTGACTGAATTCATTATTTTGGGGTTAACAGATGATCCAAATCTTTGTGTCATCCTCTTTGTGATATTTCTAGGTGTCTATGCTGTCACTTTACTTGGTAACCTTACCATAATCACGTTGATCAGAAGTAGCTCCCAACTTCACACTCCAATGTATCTTTTCCTCAGCCACTTGGCATCTGTGGATATTGGATATTCCTCCTCTGTCACACCTGTTATGCTCAAGAACTTCCTTGTGGACAAAACTGTAATGCCTCTTGGAGGATGTGTGGCCCAGCTGTTCTTTGGAGTTGCCTTTGGGACAGCTGAGTCCTTCCTGCTGGCTGTGATGGCTTATGATAGGTATATGGCCATCTGTAACCCCCTACTCTATTCAACCAACATGTCCTCTAGGGTCTGCACTCTGTTATTTATCACATCCTTCCTGGGTGGTTGTGTAAATGCTTGGACCTTTGCTGGTTGCTTATTGACCTGGTCCTTCTGTGGACCCAATAAGATCAATCACTTTTTCTGTGATTATTCACCACTTTTGAAACTTTCTAATTACCAAGATGATCTTGTTGAAATTCTTCCTGCTGCCTCTTCTGGGTCAATAATTATGATCACTGCACTAATTTTCATAATCTCTTATGTATACATCCTCTTCTCTGCCCTGAAAATAAAGTCCACTGAGGGGAGATCCAAGGCTTTCTCCACTTGTACATCCCACCTCACAGCAGTCACTCTCTTCTTTGGCACCATTACCTTCGTTTATATGATTCCTAAGTCTAGTTACTCAACAGACGAGAATAAAGTGGTATCTGTTTTCTACATTGTAATCATCCCCATGTTGAACCCCTTGATCTATAGTTTAAGGAACAATGAAGTAAAAGGGGCCCTTTGAAAACTGTTGAGTAGGAGACATGCTTTTTCATGAATTTAACTCAATGCAACAGGTATTTTTAAGTACATACTTTGTCCCATTCATTGTGATATATTTCAGAGATACAAGGCTAAAATGAAACATTCCTTTCCTTTAAGGATCTCATATTCTACTTCTATAATGGTTAGGATTAAGTGATGCCAACAACTCAGCTTTAGAAAAGATATATTTTCATTGTGATGTGTTAAATTTGTAAATTTAAATGTTGATTGCAAAGGTCTGAAAATACATATAGAGTTCCACAAACATGGATCTCCCACCTCTGCAAATGTATATGGAAAAGGGTCACATTGCTCTTCTTTGGTACCATGGCTATATTTTTTGGAATCTTGCAACACTCATTTTCTATTGATTTGGGAAGGGGCTCTTTCCATTTACATTGTTATGTTCATTGTGTGTGTGTGTTGTGTTCTTTGTTCTACTATCATGAGTTTGAGAGATCAAGTAAATCTTTTCTATGTTTCTATATTAATCATAGTTGTTTCTTACAGCACAATCATATTCTATTATGTTCATGTGTCACAATTTGCTTTGGCCTTTCTCAGTCACTGGCCATATGCTATGATAAATGAAAAGTCTGAGGGACATAGTTTCTGGGTATTTAATAATCAATTTATTAATTGTGGCTAGTAAATAATTAATCAAATGAGGTTAGTGGCACTCTTAGAAACCAAAGGTGCCACTTGGAGAACACTGAATGCTTAAAAAACCTTTGGAAAAGGGGATATTCATGAGGGTGGACACTAACTCTGGTTAACATTCAGTGAGAGGTTAGACATCAATGGGGAGGTGGGCAAAAAGTCTTCAGTCTTCCTGCTGAAAATGTGACCTGATCATGAGACTCAACCACCTTCAGCAAACTGGATAAAAGAATTCATCTCTACCCAAACCACTCTGACTGGTTCTCCCCTTCATAAGCTGGCTCACCCTAAATTTTAATGGAAGGTAGCAAACAGGGGTTTATTTTCTAAGGGCAAGTTCTAACCTAAACTGCATCCAGTTTGTAAGGTCTTCTAGTTGGGTGGGGTTCCACTCAAGATCAAAAAGCATATACCCTATGCATCTGGGCAATCTCATCCATCAGCAATGCCCTGTAATTGATTAATTATTTAATAATTAATAAAAATTAGATATAATAAAAAATAATTAAAATTAATTAATTTTAATCTTAATTGGTTATTACTATATTGGCTATTAATATAAGAGAAAAATAACAATTTCTTTCCCTGTGTTGTTTCCAGTTCTTTGCTACCACAAAGGTGGTGCTGGAAATATTTAGGTATATGAGGGAAATTTCCTTTTATCGAGGACTACCAATATAGCAAAGTACACTTGCAAAAATGTGTTCTTTTTTCTACATGGTAGCTCTTTATGAGGGTGAAGGAGAAACACTAGAAGAAATTATATTATGTAAAAACAAAGCATATCAATAAAGAATCATTTAAAAATACAAATCTTCACAACCTAACAATGTCCCACCTTTTCACTCTTGCATTTTACTCCATCCATACAATGCACAATCTAGCTACATTGCATTATTTGCCTTTCCCCACACATGATGCTCCATCTTCTTCATCTTTACACTGGCTGTCTCACAGGCCTGAAATGCTTTGCTCCCCCTCCTTTGCTGCTTATTATCCTGTATTTTCCTTAAGACAATTCAAATCCCACATTCTGTAAGAAGCCTTTTCTGAGCAGTGGCTAAAGTGCCAGGCCTCAAATAAGAAGGATCTGAGTGTGTGACCCTGGGCAAATCACTTAATTGCCTCAAAAAAGGGGCAGGGGAAGCCTTTTCTGGCCTCTCAAGCTAATAGTAGCTTCTTGCTAAGATGATTTTCCATCTACTCTGCCTATAATTTGTATGTAGCTGGCCATTTACATGGTGTCTCTCACAATAAAATGTAAGCTCTTGGAAGATAGGGACTGTTTTTTGTTTTCCTTTTTATTCCAAGTTATAACCTAGAGCCTGGCATATAATCAGCACAGAAAATCCTTGTGGACTGACCACCAGCTTGGCTATTCTTTTCTAGATGTTTCTCTGTTGTTAAGATTTTCCTAAAATGAGGAGACCAGACCAGAATGTGGTATTCCATATCTGGTCGTATCAAAGTAGAATGCAGTTAAGTTATCAACTTCCTAATTTGTCTTCCTAAACTTCTATTTGTCCTTCTGGCTAACATCATCCACCATTAAATAATGAGTGCCTTTCTCATTGCTTTGTAATTCCCTCCCCCAAGGACTACTTTAACATTTCACTTGGATTATAATTCTGTATTTCCCATTCTGTGCCATTGTTCTACCTTTTCCCTAAAATAACATCATTTGTGAAATAATCACTGCCTAGTATAATCTGATCATAATCACTGCATAAAAGAATTTGAAATCTGAAAGTGCTAGTCCCTCTTTCTCTTTTTCCCTTATAATTTCCCTTTTTATTGTGAAGTTCATATAGGCTCTTGGCGTATTTATCCCAACACATACACACAGAGTGATGAGTCAGGACCCAGTGAATGAGGCTGGCTATATCTGCCCTCAAGGTTATGGGGATATCCTTACGGGATTATAACGTATTTAATAGTATTGGCTTGAACCTCTCTCTCCATTTTAGTATGTTCTCCCCAGTATCAATCTCCTGTGGCAATTAATATCTATCCAATATCATCAATTGAAATAGTTTTAGTTACTCAATGTAATTTAACATGACATCATCAATTAGCATTACAAAGACATATTTACTGAAAAGATATAGCACAACCAGCAGGTATAAACTCATCCCTGTGGATCATTTGCATACTGTTCCCTCTACCACTTCAGACTCTGGGAGAGTGGGCTCAAACTTAAAGCAGCTGCAACAAAGCATTGGCTCTACCAAGTTCACTTCCAAATGCAGCATAGGCAATGGATAGTCTCTCCTTTGCTTGTAAAAGCTGGCATCTTGCCTGTGAAATCAATACCTTTTGAGGATGGGTTCTGATCTCTTAGTGCTCTGCTGGTGGTATGGAATCAGTTACCTGCAGAATTGAATCTAGATTCCAGTATCCAAACCTCTGGCATTTTGCTCTTTTGACCCTTTGAGACTCACATGGTCTCAGCTTTCTCTAACAGTCCTTTCCCTAAGAAGAGGTCATAACAGACACAACAAAGACAGAAGCAGCCACAATACCACATATGTATGGATTCATGTCAACCTGGCTAGAAAAATGGAGTCACTGAAACTGTGTTTGGTATGTTAGGAATTTTCCTGACTAGACTCTTGGAGAAACAGTGGCTGAACTTATAAATTTTCATCCCCCAAACTCTCTAAATCTGAGATGGAGGGAATTTACATGGACCTTTGAGAACGACAAATCCTACCATAGGCTTATGGTGAGCTAAATTTTGTTACAGATGTTACATAGTGATTCTGAATGGAGTTTTAGGAGAGTTAATTGATGCATTTTTCAGGAGCAAGAGCAGTATAGTTTTGTTTACGGCTCCAGAACAGGCAAGTGAGGAGATGGAGTAGGGTACGATGGAGGTATATATGATGGCAAGGTAGTTCTTGAGGAGATGGCCAGGAAGCAATGTCAGGCATGGCTGGAGCTGGCATGACCTCATTTAGTGAAATAAGGCCCTTATTTTTGTGTACTGACATGGAAATTTCCTAAGTAGAAGAAACATGGTATTGCATAGACTTTATTGTGATCATTTTTACCTGAATGCTGAGGTCAGTTTTTTTAAACCTTTTGCAAATACGTATGTTTCATGATGACACTTCAGCAGCTTTTTCTCTTTATAACTTGTGAAAAAGCCTGAATAGGCTATGTTCCTACCTCTGAACTCAAACTGTATGAAATATAAGATAGCAGAAGCTTCTTCCCAGATCACACTCAAAATAATTATTACCAACTCTTTGTGGATGCTGCATACAGGGAGATAACAGTTATATCCCATGGTCACTAAATATCTTTCATTCTTAGACTAATTTTGAAAAATGTGCATTGAACGCTCCCTCCAGTTAACAGCAACATATTTCTAAAGCTACAGAGGCAGCTGAATTTATGCCAAGGAAGTGTTGCCAAGAAGAGCAATCAAGAATTCACACAGACTGTTCACAATCTCAGCTATACATTCTCTGGCTCATTGTCACTCCTAACCTTTGGAGACCTGTTGTGAAGCAAGATTTTGATGATACATGATAATATTTTCTCTACTTAAATGGGAATAACTTGGCCCCAAATTGCATTGAAGGTAAAGATTTGTTCTGCGGTCTATTCTTGTTCTTTATTGACATGTTAATAGGAGGTGTAAGACTATAAACACTTGAGACCTGAAGAAGAATGTGGCTCCCCAGGAACCACTTTGAGGAGGTGTTGGCTGCTTTTCCAGTGTCAATCCCTCCCAGCCTAACTGTACCATATCATCGAATAAACCTCTTTGGTGCAAATGCAAATTGAGTGTTTGGTTTTGCTTTTACCTTTAAGTGGTATGTACTATTTTCAAGCACTGTGAAAAGCAGATCTTTAAGTTTTTACAAATGGCTAGGTAATATAGCTACTTGTATCCATTTTAAATATGAAGAAACTGACGCAGAAAGAAGTTAAGTAATTTTCCCAAGGGTACATAGCCAAGAAGTGTCTGAGACTTGATTTCATCTCAGGTCTTCCTGACCTCAAACCCAGCACTCCATCCACTGCACCAGCCACCTGCCTAGATTGTAAACGTATACCCATAACATTTACCATAGAACTATTTGTTTAGAGGGCATATACTGCTAAGTATTTGGAAATGGGCAGGAAAGACTCATTGCCAATCCAATGCTTGCAATTAGATCCTGGAACCAAGGATCCCTTGTCAGGACACCCAGCAAAACCAAAGCATAGAGGAGCACTGGTATGGACTCTCATCACTGTTAGTCTTCTGAAAGCTTGGAGAAATGAAGAATGGCAGATACAACAAAGCTACATGTAATAGTTTTATAATTTCCTATACAATCTTCATTTGTGACCTTTTTTGCCTGTGAAAAGTAATACATGATAATGATTTTGTAGTTTGTAATTAAATATTTTCTTAAAAGAAGGACAAGTATAAAAAAATTACTCCTACTGAAGTCCTCCAGTGATGGGAAAATCACTACCTCTCAAGCAAGAGTATTCCTCTTTTGGAGAAATCAGATTATTCAGATGTTTTCCCTCATGTCGGGCTAAAATCTGTCTCTCTGAAATTTCAACTTATTGCTCTTGGTTCTGTTCCCTGGAGTCAAACAGAAGCCTTCTACATGAAAGCTCTTCCAGTCACTGAAGAAAGTTATGTCCCTTCTAAATAATCTTTTCCAATGTACACATTGCCAATTGCTTGAAACAATCATCTTATGGAATGATTTTCCTTCTTCTTATCAGCCTGGCTATTCTCTCTGGATATGCTTTAGCATGTCAGTATCCCCCCAATGTATGGTATCCAGAGATGATCATAGAACCCCAAATGAGTTTTGGTCAGAGCAGACTATCCACATGACTATCACCTTCCTCTTTCCTGACTCCATGCTTACTGCATGGTATCCAGCTCCAATTTCTCACTCTAGCATGGAGGGATTCCTGTGTGCTCAAAGGACGAGCCACAGCAACACATGCATACCAAAACTTTCCTACATGGTAAAGTCTTAAAATATGGTGCTGATAAGAGACAATATATGCATTTTGAGAACCTGCCTATCTACAAAGAGGTTCATCACTAGTAAACTGGCCTCCTGGGATGAAAACTCTGGTTGTCACAACTCACGAAACAGAGAAAAATGTGAAACAGCATGTCTGGGAAGGGTTGTATGTAGAAAGTGAAATGATTCGGATAGGCTGCAGCAGGAGAGGAAAGATTAGGATTCTTAATCTATCCTTGTTTGGCCCTCACCTTTCTAATGTGGACATTGATAGTCTTTTCCAGCTACTCCCCTCTTCCTACCACCAAATGAGACTTTCTCTATACCCCATCCTTGGCTCCATCATTTTAGAAGGCTCTTACTAAGCATGGGCAGAATGTAAAAGGCCATGTGCCCTACTATGTAAGCTTGTTAAAGCATTCACCAGATGGAAATTATTGTTGGGCTCACGTTTGTCTAGGGATAAAACAAGATCCATGCTTTTACCCCAATTTGGGAAGTTACAGAATAAAAATCAACATGAGCTTTTTAATTAAGCTCAGCATTCAGATCAGATGATCAGATGATTATTTATGTACTAGAAAAGATTTTAATATTTCTGACTTCTGCAATACTTTAAAAAAATTAGTTTTTGATTTCTCAGGTGTTCTTGGAATTTCTTAAGTATATCAACAACATAATTGCTAACTTACATTGCTAAAAAGTTAAATGATAATAGAACCCAAATGAATCAGGTGATGTGCTGAGGACCAATTTTCATCCAGTGAACAATGTCACAATAACAATTGCCACATGTTGATCCCAGAACAATTTTGGAGAGCTTCCATAGAAGATCATACTTACTAGATTGGTTGTATTCCCATCCAGTCTTGTTTTTCCATTTTTTAAAAATCCTAGAAAAATATAGGGAAAGAAAAAATTAATGAAGGCACTGGAGAATTAAGAGAACTTATCAAACAATTCACCTCCATATTAGTAATATTCTAATCCCATTGGATTTCAAATGGAATTTTGATGATGTTGGCTATATTTTGTGTTAACATGCTCAAGGGTCTAAATCCCAAATGCTACAAAATCAAACATAAGTATTTCCTTGCTGTGCACAGATAGTTCTTTGAAGTCCAAAGTTATCACTTTCTTGTATTGATAGGCATAACTGCTGTTTTTGGTTTTGCTGTGAAAATACTTAGCTCTGATTCTTTTATTTGTAGTTCAGTTCAAAGGGTGGGGGACCTGTCTATTCTTCTTGATATGTCAAACTTTACATTGATTTTAGTTTTGCATAGGGCTTTAATGCACCCCCCAACCCTGTCTTGATGAGTAGCATTCATTCCTGATTTGGGTATTCATGTATCTGGTGCCTTGTAGGGCCATAGATAGTCAAAGATTTGCAAGTGAGGTGTATGCATGGAACATTATTACAGCATGTAAGTAAATTCTGATCTACCATCGGTCATATCATACATCCTGAAACATCATTACCAACAGTAAGTACATGATAGAAAATGGTTAGATAGGAATACCTTAGGTGAAGATATCTGTGTATATAAAGGTATATTTGTTTCATGTATTACTTTCCCCCCACTTCTCAGACTGAGACTTTAGCTGGAGGAATGTCACTGATGTTTTCATTGGTTGATGTAGTGGAAAGAGAATTGGACTTGAAGTCAGGAGAGTTGGGTTTGAATGCCACATCTGAGTCTTACTGGCTATGACTGTGGTTGTGGGGAAGTGATTATATCTCTGTGATCCTCAGTTACCTCATTTGAAAGATGAGAATAAGAATATTTTCCACTAAAAATTTTGGGAACAAAGTAATATATGAAATTAAAATTGCTGCATTGAGTTATTAGAATTTATGTTATCTGCTTATTATGATTATGTTGCCAGTATAAATGAGACTTAGGGTTTTCCAAAATGTGTTGATGCCTTCACTCAACAAATATTTTTCTGTGCCCACTATGCACAGAGCCTTGTCCAAGACACTGGGATAGAAAGGGAAAAAAATGCAAAACAATCTTTAATCTCAGGTAGTTTACATTCTATTAGAGAAATAGGGATAAACATTTACACAAATAAGTAAATATAAGATAAGTTGAGGAAGAACTGCTTTAGAAACTAGGCTTTTTGTAAGTGGTGAGCCAGTAGCTGGCTTACAAAGACACAAAGGAAGCTTGAGATTCTAAAAAGATGGGGTAGGGCATTTGGGGTATGGAGGATAGACTGTGTAGAGGGAAAGAGATGGGGATAGAATTCTGGGTCTGGGGAACAGACAGTAGGCCAGTGGGACTGGATTTGAAGTACATATATGAGAGCAAAGTGAAATCAATCTGAACAGGTAGGCTGCATTCAGATTGTGCAGGACTCTAAATATCTGGGTGAAGAATTGTTATTTTGTTCTTAAGGTAACAGACCTTAAGGGATCTGTTCAAGACATGAGTAAGCAAATAACATGATTAGCTATGGGCTTTAGGAAGATGATTTTGTAGGTTGTTAGAGGATAGTTTAGAGGAAGGAGAGACTGGACTTTTAATTAAGAGGTTTTTGCAATAATCTAAATGAGAGGAGATGCCAATCTGAGTTTGGGCGATGGCTTCTTAAGTGGACATGAGAGGTTATGCGTTTATGTAGTAGATGAAGAAGTGGAAAGACTTGGCAGCTGACTGGTTAGGAAATGGAAGATGTAGAGAATAAAGATTGATTTCAGTATTGCAAGCTAGGCTTCTTGGAAGGATAGTGGGATCCTCAACAGAAATGGGAAATTAAATCGGTAAGTGGTTTCAGGTTGAAGGTTTGGCATAATTGTTGAGTTAGAAATGCTTTGGGGGCATCTAGCTACAAATGTCCAACTCTTTGTGATGTGTGGATTGGAGTTCAGGGCTGGATTTACTGACTTGGGATTGATTTGGATGGAGATGCTAATAGCAGTGGAAGCTAATGAGTTCATTGAGACGGTAGAGAAAAAGAGGAGAGGGTCTAGGACAGAGCCTGGGGGCACAATTGTGATTTGGAGGCAGCACAGGGTTAATAATCTGCCAAAGGAGGCTGAGAGGAAAAGTCAGAGAGGTAGGAGGAATACTAGTACCAGGAGAGCCAGAGTCATGAAACTTCATGAGGAAAAAGTATCCAATAAAAATAGGTGGTCTGTGGTGTCACATGCTGCAGAGGCCAAGAATCAATCAGTCAACAAGTATTTAATAAGCACCTACTATTTTTCAGCCACTTTCTGATGTGCTGATGATACAAATACAAGTCTATAACAATCCCTTATATCTATGAATTTAAATGAAGATTACAAAAACATTATGATTTAGAAATCACTAGTAACTTTGCAGAGAAGAGTTTTGAACATTTTTGAACTTTTTTTTTGAACATCTGCTTTTAGAACTTTGAGTTCTAAATTCTCTCCCATCTTCCCTCTCCACTCACCCTCCCTAAGAAGGCAAGCAATTCAACATAGGTTACAAGTGTATCATTATGCAAAACCCTTCCACAATACTCATGTTATGAAAGACTAACTATATTTTGCTCCCTCCTATCCTGTCCCCATTTATTCATTTTTCTCCCTTGACCCTGTCCCTTTTCAAAAGTGTTTGCTTTTGATTATCTCCTCCCCCATCTGCCCTCCCTTCTATCATCCCCCTGTTTTTTATCCCCTTCCTCCTCCTTTCCTGTGGGGTAAGATACCCAATTGAGTGTGTATGCTGTTTCCTCCTCAAGTCAAATCTGATGAGAGTAAGGTTCACTCATTCCCCCCTCACCTGCCTTCTCTTCTGTTCCTACAGAACTGCTTTTTCTTGCCACTTTTATGTGAGATCATTTACCTCATTCTATCTCTCCCTTTCTCCCTCTCTCAATATATTCCTCTCTCATCCCTTAATTTGATTTTATTTTTTAGATATCATCCCTTCATATTCAACTCACCCTGTGCCATCTGTCTACATATATATGTATATACGTACATTCCCTTCAGCTACCCTAATGCTGAGAAAGGTCTCATGAATTACACACATCACCTTTCCACATAGGAATGTAAACAAAACAGTTCAGCTTTAGTAAGTCACTTATGAATTCTCTTTCTTGTTCACCTTTTCACACTTCTCTTGATTCTTGTATTTGAAAATCAAGTTTCTATTCAGCTCTGATCTTTTCACTGAGAAAGCTTGAAAGTCATCTATCTTATTAAAAATTCATATTTTGCCTTGGAGCATTATACTCAGTTTTTCTGGGTGGGTGATTCTTGGTTTTAATTCTAGCTCCTTTGCCCTCTGGAATATCATATTCCAAGCCCTTCAATCCCTTAATGTAGAACCTGATAGCAAGTGTGTCACATGTCTGAGGCCGGATTTGAACTCCAGTCCTCCTGACTTCAGGGCCAGTACTCTACTAACTGTGCCACCTAGCTGCTCTGAGAGTTTAGTCTTTAAAAGAAATGTAACATTTCTACATACATATATGTGTGTGTTGATGTAAAGTTATATTTCCTTTTTTTCTCTTGTGCATCTTGAAAATGGTTTGTTCTTGTTCCTTTCATATACTCATGTCTATCACTACCCAGTCAGCTACTTCTCTTGCTGCTCACAGAGGAAGTTCTCCTTATAAGAAATCTGTATGGTCAATGAAACCAAATCAACAGAATCCCCATGTCTGAGAATCCATACCTCATTCTGTACCTGTAGTCCATCACTTTTCTACCAAGAAAAAGTTGATAATATTTCCTCATTAGTCTTATGATAGGATTTATCACCATTTTGTTCCAAGTTCTAAGAACTTCCACAGTAGTTTCCCCTGTCATGATTATTGTGGTTTTACATAAATTTTTCTTCTAGTTACACTGAGTTCACTCTGCATCAGGTAATGAAAGTGTTTCCATATTACTCTAAAGGAGTGTTTTTCATCACTTCTTCTGGCACATAGAATTGCCACGACTTTCCTATATCACAATTTGTTCAGCTACTTTGCAATTGAAGGATGCAATAGGTAAACAGGATATAATTACAGCAGATTGAGCAAGTGTTTTCTATTGTTTTTCCTAGAAACAGCAGCATTTCCATGGGAAATTTCCCATAGTCCTTTAGACTAGCAACATCTAGTTTAATGATTCCTCTTTGCAGAAATGCCAAGTTCTAGAAGCAAAATAAGAGAAGAGTCAGAATTGAAAATCTTCACTCTCTTCTCTTGTGATTTTTAGAAAACAAGTGCAATCTTGGAAACCAGGACTGTCCTCATAGTCAGTTACCATGAGGTGGATAACATCTTCAGATGTGGAAAGTGGTCCTGTGAGAGGTGAAGGAACATAGAGGAGACTCTATTTCTTTAGTGGAAATTAACAATTGTGCTTAGATGGCAGAATAGCATTTACACATTTGGATGTAGTCTTTGCATATAGTTAAGACAGGTTCCAATGATGTGATTAAACAATCCTCTTCACTCTTAAAGCCTTTTCACTTTCTCACACTAGTAAAATTAACAAATTATATAGCATGATTGGTCCAGGGCAAAAATTTGGAGGCAACAAATATATTCATCTCTGCTTTCCTTATGCGCACCCTGCCATGATGCATAGGAGCAAGGTATGAGAGTATTATAGAGGGATGGACATATGAGAGTTGGCTAGTGAATATTTACTGAATAGACATATATGAAACTTAATCCTGTATTCTACTTTAATCTCCTTTTCTTCTGTTTAGACAGACTCTCTTATTTTGGGCTCTCTTTTGAAGACTGATGTCTGGCAATAACTGCACTGTTGTGACTGAATTCATTATTTTGGGCTTAACAGATGATCCAAAACTTTGTGTCATCCTCTTTGTGATATTTTTGGGAGTCTATGCTGTCACCTTAGTTGGTAACCTTACCATAATCACATTGATCAGAAATAGCTCCCAACTTCACACTCCAATGTACCTTTTCCTCAGCCACTTGGCATTTGTAGATATTGGATATTCCTCAACTGTCACACCTGTTATGCTCAAGAGCTTCCTTGTAGATAAAACCATAATCCCTCCTGGAGGCTGTGCAGCCCAGCTGCTCTCTGGGGGCATCTTTGGGACAGCTGAGTGCTTCCTGTTGGCTGTGATGGCTTATGATCGGTATATGGCCATCTGTAACCCCCTACTCTACTCCACCAACATGTCTCCTAGGGTCTGCACTCTCTTACTCTCCACACCCTACTTGGGTGGTTGTGTAAATGCTTGGATCTTCACTGGTTGCTTATTGAATCTGTCCTTCTGTGGACCCAATAAGATCAATCACTTTTTCTGTGATTATTCACCACTTTTGAAGCTTTCCAACTCCCAAGATGATCTTGCTGAAATTCTTCCTGCTGCCTCTGCTGGGTCAATAATTATGATCACTGTGCTGATCATCATAATCTCTTATGTATATATCCTCTTCTCTATCTTGAGGATAAGCTCCACTGAGGGGAGATCCAAAGCTTTCTCAACTTGCACCTCCCACCTCACAGGAGTCACTCTCTTCTATGGCACCCTTACATTCATATATGTGATACCTAAGTCCAGCTACTCAACAGATGACAACAAAGTGGTGTCTGTTTTCTACATTGTAATTATTCCTATGTTAAACCCCTTGATCTACAGCCTAAGAAACAATGAAGTAAAGGGGGCCCTCCGAAAGCTATTGAGTAGGAAACATCTTTTTTCATGAAATCAACTCAATACAACAAGTATTTATTAAGGGCCTACTATGCTATATTTCATGTATGCAAGGAAAAAATGAAATATTTTCTCCCTTTAAGAATCTAACATTCTACTGACAGAATTGTTAGGATTAAGTAATATCAACAATTAGGCTGTAGGAAAAATATATTTTCATTTTGATGAGTTAAATTTCTGAATTTAAATGTTGATTGCAAAGGTTTGAAAATGCACACGGCGTTCCACAGACATGGATCTCCCACGTCTGCAAAGGTGTATGGAGAAGTATCTTATTGTGCTTCTTTGGCTCCATGATTATTTTTTGGGAATCTTGCAACCCTCATTTTCTGTTGATGTGTGCAGTCCTTTCCATTTGCATTATTACATTCATTATGTGTGTTGTATTCTTGATTCTACTATCACGACTCTGTAACAGATCATGAAACTTTTTTCTGTGTTCCTATATTAATCATATTTATTGTTTTGTACAGCACAATTATATTCTATTATGTTCATGTGCCACAATTTGTTTAGCCATTCCTCAGTCACCAGGCATCTGCTTCGTTTCCATTTCCTTACTACCACAAAAGTGGTGCTGTAAATATTTTGGTGTATGTGGGGACTTTACTTTTCTCAATGATCAACTTTATGGCATAATACACCTTAAAAATGTTTTGTTTTTCCTGTGGGATAGCTGTTTGTGAGATGTGAAGAGGGAGGGATCCTGGAAGAAATTTAGGTCATGAAAAGAAATCAATAAAGAATCATTTACAAAATAAAACTTTCCTCAACCTGACCCCTTTTTACTTGTTTAGTCTTGCACTTTACTCCTCTCCATGCAGTATCCAGTCTAGCTACACTGGACTGTCTGCCTTTCCCCACACATGACACTCCATCTTTTGTGTCTTTATACTGTGTGTCTCACAGGACTGAAGTGCTTTGCCTCCCCGCCTCTGCCACTTAGTTTACTTAATTTTCTGGAATTTCCTCAAAACAACTCAAATCCCACTTTATAGAAAAAGTCTTTCTGGATCTCTCAAGCTAATAGTAACTTCCTCTCTAAGATGACCTTTCATCTACTCTGCCTATAATTTGTATATAGCTGCCTATTTACATGGTGTCTCTTCCTACAGAATGTGAGCTTCTGGAAGGCTGTGACTTTTTTGTTTTCCTTTTTATGATTATCATCTTCTTCTTTCCTGACTCCATGCCTGCTCCTTAATATGATAACCCAAATGACTTCAGAGATGAACACTCTCTCTCTCTCTCTCTTTCTCTCTCTCTCTCTCTCTCTCTCTCTCTCTCTCTCTCTCTCTCCCTCTCTCACACACACACACACACACACACACACACACACACACACTTCAGGGAGTCCATACAAAGTCATATACAAAGGATATTTTAGTTTGACTTGACAGTAATAGAATAAATGAAAATGTTTCCAGTAATTGATGAGAATTCCTTAACATTCTTATATTGTGAAAGACAGTAAAAGAGAATTGTTATGCTCATTGACCATTTTAAAACTTTGACTTCTTGAGGCATCTGGCCTCCCACTGGGGAGGCAGCATGATAAAATGGAAAGAACAGGCCTGGAAGTTTGAGTCCCCCAAGTTCATTTCTAAGATTCAGTGATGCATTATTTCCAATAGGAAATATCTTTAGCAAGCTTGTACTAAGCTCTTATTTTCTTGTCCTCGTTTCTTTGCAGTCAAGATTGTTAATGAATGGTTGATCACAGTTCTGATGTATTTTAATCACTATATATAACATATATATGTGTGTGTGTACATACACTTACACATAGCTTTTACCTAGATGAAATGAGTTAATATATTTATATAAAATCTTTGGCAAAACTTACTAGTAATATAAAAATTAATTATTATTGTTGTTTAGTAAATCACTCAGCTCCCCTTTTAATGTTATTCTTGTGGAAAAGATAGCTCAGCATGTACTAGATGATAGAATAATTAAATGCCTTCTGATTTGGTTGAATGGCTGGACCTAAGTGTAGAGGACCAACTCTGAGAAAGTCCCCAACAGAATGAGTTCAGGCCAGGTTTTCACTGAAGCCAGTTCTTGTTCTTAGGCTGCTAAACTCTGGAAGTGGGCTATCCAACCCCACTATGTGTACATGCAGAATATTCTGTTCCCAGGAGGGCCATTGACACAGTGCTGATATGATGCAAGGGAACAAAGTACATGGAAATCATGCAATGCGGTTAACAATTGCCAAACGTTACCATGAGAAGTTGTCCTGCTTGCTAGCTTAGAGAGTATATCAATCCCTTCCTTCATATCAATAAATGAATCTGTCCTTTACTCTTCTGCCTGGACCCTGTTTTCCTTTAACTCTCCTCAGCATTCAGTCATCTCCAGCCATTTCTGTGCCATAGCCACTGGTGCCACCTAAGATTGATATTGTTGTGATGGTAAATTAGACCATCTTTTGTCTCTCTTCTTACCTAGCCCTTAGTCATTGACTGGACATTGCTTCAGACTGACGCCTGGAAAAGACTTTGATTTAGAAAGGCCAAAGTCATCCACCGCATCCTGGGTATCACCAGTACTCTTGACTTTTGTCTTGCCACTGGACTTTGATAGATGCTAGATAAGAGAGTATGGGACTGAGAACTTTCCACAGTTCTGCCTAACTTAAACCCAATTCATGTGTAAGTCTTCTGATCACTCTTCCAATGTCATTGGTTCTCCTTAAGAATGAAGGATGAACAACAACAATGTAGGAAATCCAACTCCAATTTTTCATTCTAGCATAGAGGGATTCCTGGGTGATCAAAGGATGAGCCACTGGAACACAAGCTTTCCAAAGTTCTCTTATACTGTAAAGTCTTGAAATATGGTGCTATGGCAAGTAACCATCTATGCATTTTGAAAACCTGCATAACTAAGTACAATGAAGTTTCATCATCAGTAGACTGACTAACTGGGATGAAAACTATTGTCACTGCTCATTAAACAAAGAAAAATGTGAAACAGCTTCTTGGAGGGATTTGAAATGATTCAGCTAGACTGCAACAAGAGACAAAGGATTCAGATTCTTAATCTATAACTGTTTGTTCCTCACCCTCCTAATGTGGACACTGACAGTCTTTTTCAGTAATTCTTCTCTTCCTACCATGAAATGAGACTTTCTTTTTAGTCCCCACGCTTGATGCCACCCTTGGGGGGGGGATCTTTCTGAGCATGGGCAGAAAGGGGAAGGTCATTTGTCCTATATGAGCTTGCCAATTCTTTCACCAAGCAGAAATTGTCATTGGGCTCACCTTTTGCCTAACGGAAACAATTAGCTTCATTCTTCTACCTTATTTTCAAAGTTATAAAATAAAAATCAATGTGATCCTTCTTAATTTATCTCAGATTTCTGAGACATGAAGATTCTGACACTTTTCAATGGAACATTTTCTCTGTCATATTTTTTGGGCAACCTGCCTCTGCCCCTCTCTTTTGCAAACCAGAAATCGCGAAGATCAACCACATTTTTAACTGGTGCCATATTTCAATGCTAATTGAAGAGAAATGTAAACACATTGGATAAAACAAGAAAACTTTTGAGTAAACACAGGCATTCCCAGCTAGGGAGAGAGAGAGGTGAAGATCTGGCAAATCAATGATACCATTGGTGATGAGTGGAAGGGTAGCAAATGATCAATCTTCCCAAACAGGATTCTTAGCCTGCTCCCTTGGCCAGAAAAGGATAGGACTCTAGTTGCTGTTCAAATGCTCCTCTATCCACCACCACAACACCTCCAGTATCTCTTGAAATTTTTGTGTACTCTGGCCAAGCTCACAGGTGACTCAGTGGATAGAGTACAGGGCCTGGAGTCAGGAGGACCCAAGTTCAAATCTGGCCTCAGACACTTAATAACTATGTGATCCTGGGCAAGTCACTTAACCCTGATTGCCTCACAAAAAAATAAAAATAATAATAACAAATCACAATTGATTAGGGAAATGCAAATTAAAACAACTCAGTCATCAGATTGAATATTATGAAAGAAAAGAAAAATGACAAGTGTTTGATGGGATTTAGGAAAATTGGAATGCTAATGTACTATTAGTGGAGTTGTGAAGTTATCCAACATTTATGGATAGCAATATTGAACTAAGCCTAAGGTCTATCTAACTGTGCATACTCTTTGACGTAGCAATACAACTACTAGGTCTGTACTCCAAAGAAATTAAAGAAAAAAGAAAAAGAGATATGGATGAAAATATTTATAGCAATACTTTTGTGGTGAGCAAGAAATGGGAAATACAAGGGATGCCCATCGATTGGGAACAGCTGAATAAGTTGTGGTATATGACTGTGATGGAATACTATTGTGCTCTAAGAAAGGAGGAGCAGGATGCTTGCAGAAAAACCTGGGAAAGCTTACATGAAGTGATACAAAATGAAGTGAGCAGAACCAGGAGAACATTGCACACCATAATGGCAATATTGTACAATGATCAACTGTGATCGACTTTGCCATTCTTCGCAATACGATGATCCAAGACAGCTCTGAAGAACTTATGACAAACAAATATTATTCACCTCCAGAGAAAGAACTGATGGGATCTGAATGCAGATTAAAGCATACTCATTTCCTTTCTTTGTCATTCTTGATTTTTTTGGTCTAGCATTTCCTTTTGTGCCGTTGCTAATATACAAATGTTAGTATGTTACCTATATCAAATTGCTTGCCTTCTCAATCAGGAGAAAGAGAAAGAAGGGAGAGAGAAAATACGGAATTCAAAATAAAAAAGTTAAAAAATTATTTACGTGAAATTGAGAATAATTTAATTAGACAAAATAAAATAAAAATTAGGTATAATTTAATGCCATCCTTTTATAAAGAATGAGGCATCAGGGAAATATTACAAATAATTCAATTATACCATATAATTTAAAATTAGATTATTTCAATATAAACTTGAGCATAGGTGAGAAGAGAGAAAAACATGTTGGGAAATATGGCTCAAGAGTATGAAATCAAAGAGTACAAAGGCTTATGATATAATTGCCAAGGTCATAAAACATGTTTCATATAACAGAAAAAGAGGTACATCTGGAGTAGCACCTTTGGATCTGAGCAAGCCGTTGAATGGCAATCTAAGCTTCAGATACAGTGCATCAACTAACTGAACAAGAAGAAAAGCCCCTAGAGAGCTCTAGCCCTAAGAATCCACCTTATTTTCTTTCAAGATTTGCAGACTTACTCACATCTCCTAGACCTTCCCAAGCTTTGTATTTTTCTAGTATCTTCCTAGGTTCCTGTCTATGGTTTTGGATATTCTAATAACTCATAATTTTTTTGGCTCAAGAGTCCCTACCCACTGGATTCTCCATCTTCATTTCCTCCTTAACTTGACCCTCCCTCCAAAAAATTCATCCCAATAAAATTATATTTAATATTCTGAAAGTAAAATACAAATATAACACTGAGGTCTAAAGCTGTTGAATACCCAAGCTCCAACTGGCTCTTTGTGTTCTGTAACAGGATAAGCTAACACACCTCAAAAATTTGTAAGGAAGTTCTTTCAAGCTTCTCTGTTTCAAAGATAGAGAGGACAAGACCAATTCATCTTACCAAGCTCCAGAATCACTTTTCCCTTTCATGACCAGGGAGTGAATGATCCCTTATCTCCTTATCTTTGGCTGTCACCTGACTCACAGCATAAATCAACTGTCCTATGGCAAATCTCCAAGTCATATAGCACAAATGCTCTTCCATTCCAGGGAAATTTTATCAGGATCCAAGAAAAGATTGTCAATACTGCCATTACACATGGATGATTGTCCTCCATATTACCTCTATGTGAATAGTATGTCTGTTCCAGGATCTGCAGTTTCTAGTAAACTGAGTTTCATAGATGTTCTTTTCAACCTCAGTTGTGTATATGTGTAATCAGTATGGGTCATAGCCTGACAAAATGAATGAGAACCAATTTTTGTACCTAGTCAACATTGTCACAATCACAATTGCCACATGTTGTTTGCAGAACAGTTTTTGAGAGCTTCCATGACAAATCACATAGGTTTGGCTATATTGCTGTCCAATCTTGTTTTTCAATTTTTTAAAATCCTGTATAAGAGAAAAATAAATGAAGACCCTTGAGAATTTAGAGAACCTCTCAGGCAACTCATGTACCTGTTGGTAATTTTCTCAATCCCAGCAGATTTCAAAAGCAATTTTAATGACGTAGGCTATATTTGGAGTTAAGGTGCTCAAAGGCTTATATCCCAAATGCTACTGAACTCAATATAAATATGGTGCTGTCATGCAAAAATAATTACTTGGTGTCTAAAGGTATCATCTTCTTGCATCAGTAGGTACCACTGCTGTTCTTCGTTTGGCTCTAAAAATACTTAAATATAATTTTTGATTTGCAGCTCCTTTCAATGGGGCCTCTTGCTATGCCAGACTTTGTATTGATTTCAATTTTACATGAGGCTTTAAAGCATCTCTCTGTCTCTAGTTCTCTTTCTCTGTCTTCGCCTCTCTGACTCTTTGTCTGTGTGTCTATGTCTGTCTGTCTTTGTCTCTGTCTTTCTGTCATTCTCTCTCTGTCTTTCTGTCTATCTCTGTCTCTGGTCTCTGTCTCTCTCTGTGTCTCTATCTGTCCTGATTATTTCTGTCTCACTATCTCTCTGTCTCTGTCTCTTTCTCTCATTCATTGATTCCTGATTTGGGTCTTCATGTTTCTGGTCCCTTGCAGTACCATATAAAGTCAAATATTTGGAACTGAGCGATATGCATGGAATATTACTAAAGCATGTCAGTAAGTAAATTCTGATTGATTCCAGGTTATGTTACATATCTTGAAACCTCACTGCAAACAGTAAGTACCTGAAAGAACATAGGTAAGGAAACAGGTCAAAATCTCTGCGTATGTGTAGGTGTATTTGTTTCATATATTACTTTCACCCTGCTTCTCAGACTGAGGATTTAGCTGGAGGAATTTCACTGACATATTCACTGGTTGATGTAGTGGAAAGAGAATTGAACTTGAAGTCAGGAGAGCTGGGTTTGAATCTCACATCTGAGTTTTACTGGCTATGACTGTGATTGTTGGTAACCGATTGCACCTTTGTTGTCCTCAGTTACCTCATCTATAAAATGAGAATAACAATGTTTCCCCCTACAATTTGGAGGAGGAAAGTAACTTATGAATTTTAAATTCTGCTATTGAGTTACTAGAATTCCTGTTATCTGCTTATTGTGATTATGTTGCCAATATAAATGAGACTTAAGGTTTTTAAAAGTGAGTTGGTGCCTTCCATTCAATGAACATTTTTCTGTGCCCTCTATTCAGAGAACCTTGTCCAAGGCATGGGCATAGAAAGGAAAAAAATACAAAACAGTCCTTCAACTCAGGGAACTTACATTCTATTTGAGACAAAGTGATAAAATATTTAAACAAACAAATAAGTACAAGAGAAATTGAGGAGGCTAGTTTCAGAAACTAGGCTTCTCATAAATGGTGACCTTCTAGCTGAGCCACAAAGGAAGCTTGCGATTCTAAGAAGCAGAGATGAGGTAGGGCATTTGGAGCATGGAAGATGTCCTGTGTAGAGAGAGAGAGAGATGGGGATTGAAGTCTGAGTCTGGGGAAGAAGAAGGAGGCCAGTGGGTGTGGTTATAGCAGACATATCTGAGAACAAAGTGAAATAAATACGAAGAGGTAGGCTGGATTCAGATTGTGTAGAACTCTAAATATCTGTGGGGAATTGTTATTTTGTCCTTAAGGCAATAAGGGATCTGTTCAAGGCTTGAGTAAGGAAGTGACATGGTTAGCCAAGTGCTTTAGGAAGATGATTTTTGTAGGGTTTTTTAGAGAATAGTTTAGAGGAAGGAGAGACTGGACTTCTAATTAAGGGGCTTTTACAATAATCCAAGTGAGAGGAGATGCAAACCTGAGTTAGGGCAATGGCTACTTAAGTGGACATGGGAGGATATGAGTTATATGTTGTAGATGAAGAAGTGGCAAGACTTGGCAGTTGACTGGCTGGGGAATGGAAGATGGAGAGAAGAATAGAGATTGATTTCAAGAATGCGAACTAGGCTTCTTGGAAGGATGGTGGGATCCTCAACAGAATGAAATCATGTAGACAATGGTTTTAGGTTGAAGGTTCAGGATAAGATGATTTCTCTTTTGAAGTTATTGAATTGAAATTCTTTAGGGACATCTAGCTCTAAATGTCCAACTATTAGTGACATGTAGAATGGAGTTCAGGGCTGGATTCACTAACTTAGAATTCATTTGGTTGGAGATGTTAATGGCAGTGGAAGCTAACGAGTTCATTGAGAAGGTATAGAAAAAGAGGAGAGTGTCTAGGACAGGCCCTGGAGTTACATTTATGATTAGGAGACAGCACAGGGATAAAAATCTGCCAAAGCTGACTGAGAAGGAAAGGTCAGACAGGTAAGAGGAACACTGGTACCAGATGGGCCAGTGTCAAGAAAATTCATGAGGAAAAAAGTATCCAGTAAGAGTAGGTGGTCCACAATGCCACATGCTGCAAAGAGGCCAAGAATAAGGCAATCAACAAGTATTTAATGAGTACCTACTATTTTCAGCCACTTTCCTAGGTGCTAATGTTTCAAATACAAAGTCTATAATGATCCCTTCCAACTATGAATTTAAATGAAAATTAAAAAAACATTATGATTTAGAAATTATTGGTAAATTTACTGAGAACAGTTTTAGTGGAGTGATGGGGTCAGAAACTAGATTAGAATGCTTTAAGAAGTGAGTAGGAGAAGAAGTTGACTCGTCAAAGGTAAATTTTCCCCCTTAGAGCTCATAGGTAGAGAGAAAACATGTAGTATGAAAAATTCAAAAGTTGTCAGGGTCAAATGAAAGGTTATAAAGGATTGGACAGATCTGAGCACATTTATAAGAATAAGTAAAAAAAACCTATAGATAAAAATACTAAAGTTTATTGAGTAGTTTTTTTTAATTTTTTAGGTGGATCTTTTTTTTAATTCTTCATATTTTATTAGTTAATATTTTTAGTTTTCAACATTGATTTCTACAAGATTTTGAGTTACAAATGTTCTCCCCATTTCTACCCTCCTCCCCACTCCAACATAGCATATATTCTGATTGCCCCATTCCCCAGTCAGCCCTCCCTTCTGTCACCCCACTCCCCCCCAATCCCCTTTCACCTTATTTTCTTGCAGGGCAAGATAGATTTCTATACCCCATTGCCTGTATATCTTATTTCCCAAATGCATGCAAGAACAGCTTTTTGGGGGGCAACCACTTTTAGAACTTTGAGTTCCAAATTCTCTCCCCTCTTCCCTCCCTACCCACCCTCCCTAAAAAGTCAAGCAATTCAACATAGACCACACATGTATCAATATGCAAAATTCTTCCACAATAATCATGTCATGAAAGAGTAACTATATTTCCATCCATCCTGTCCTGTCCCCCTTTATTCCATGTTCTCCCTTGACCCTGTCCCTTTTCAAAAGTGTTTGCTTTTGATTACCTCCTCCCCCAATCTGCCCTCCCTTCTATCATCCCCTCTTTCTTATCCCCTTCCCCCTACTTTCCTGTGGGTAAGATACCCAATTGAGTGTGTATGTTGTTCCCTCCTCAAGTCAAATCCGATGAGAGGAAGACTCACTCATTCTCCCTCACCTGCCCCCTCTTCCCTTCCAACAGAACTGCATTTTCTTGCCACATTTATGTAAGATAATTTACTCCATTCTATCTCTCCCTTTCTCCTGCTGTCAATATATTCCTCTCTCATCCCTTAATTTTATTTTTTAGATATAATCCCTTCATATTCAACTCACCCTGTGCCCTCTCTATATATATACATATATTCCCTTCAACTACCCTAATGCTGAGAAAGGTCTAATGAATTACAAATATCTTCTTTCCTTGTAGGACTGCCCAAACAGTTCAACGTTCATAAGTTCATTATGATTTCTCTCTCTTGTTTATCTTTTCTTACTTCTCTTGATTCCCGTATTTGAAAATCAAATTTCCTTTTCAGCTCTGGTCTTTTCATCAAGAAAGTTTGAAATTTCTCTATCTTGTTGAAAATCCATATTTTGCCTTGGAGCATTATACTCAGTTTTTCTGGGTGGGTGATTCTTGGTTTTAATCCTAGCTGTTTTGCCCTCTGGAATATAATATTCCAAGCCCTTTGATCCCTTCTTAATATAGAAGCTGCTAGATCTTGTGTTAGCCTGATTGTGTTTCCACAATATTCAAATCATTTCTTTCTGGCTGCTTGCAGTATTTTCTCCTTGACCTGGGAACTCTGGAATTTGGCTACAATATTCGTAGGAATTTTCTTTTTGACATCTTTTTCAAGAGGCGATTGGTGGATTCTTTCAATTTCTATTTTACCCTCTGGCTCTAGAATATCAGGGCAGTTTTCCTTGTTAATTTATTGAAAGATATCTTGACTCTTTTTTAAAAATATTGCTTCAGTTCGTCCAATAATTTTTAAATTACCTCTCCTAGATCTATTCTCCAGATCAGTGGTTTTTCCAATGAGATATTTCTCATTGTCTTCCATTTTTAAATCCTTTTGTTCTATTTTATAATTTCTCATAAAGTCATTAGCTTCCACTTGCTCCAATCTAATTTTTAAGGTGGTATTTTCTTCAGTGGCATTCTGGACTTCCTTTTCCATTTGGCTAATTTTGCCTTTCAAGGCATCCTTCTCCTCATTGGCTTTTCGGAGCTCTTTTGCCATTTGGCTTAGTCTATTTTTTTAAGATGTTATTTTCTTCAGTATTTTTTTGGGTCTCCTTTAACAAGTCATTGATTTGTTTTTCATGATTTTCTTACATTACTCTCATTTCTCTTCCCATTTTTTCCTCTACTTCTCTTATTTGCTTTTCCAAATCCTTTTTTAATTTTTCCGTGGCCTGAGACTAATTAATATTTTTCTTGGAGGCTTGTGATGTAGGCTCTTTGATTTTATTGACTTCTTCTGGCTGTATGTTTTGAACTTCTTTGTCACTGAAAAAGGTTTCTATATTATGAGTCCATTTTCAGTGCTTCTTCATGTTCCCAGCCAACTACTTGACTCTTGAGCTTTTTGTTAGGGTATGACTGCTTGTAGAGTAAACAGTACTTTGTCCCAACCTTTAGGAGCTGTGCTGCTGTTTTCAGAGCTACTTCTACTCCACAGTCACTGCAAGCTCTGCCACAGCAGATCCTCCTCCCCTAAGAACAGCTAACCAGGACCATGACCTAGATCCAAGCAGGGCAAAGCAAGAGAGTCCTGCCTCTGTATCAGCAAAGTGCTCCTTGCACTCCCCCTCTGATCTGCTGCTTGATTCATCCCACTGTGTGGGCCAGGGACTCCAGAAGTAGCTGACACTGGAGCTCTGGAAGCAGCCTCAGGAGCTTCCTGCTGCTGCCACCACCACCATGGGGCCATGTCCACTTTCCCCCAGGCAGTGGCTGGACCATTCTCACCCCAATCCAGCAGTTTTCTCACTAACCTGCTCCATGGTCTTTGGCATTTGTGGGTTGAGAAGTCTGGTAACTGCTACAGCTCAGTGATTCATGGCTCTATGGCTTGCTCTGCTCAACTCCCAATGTGGTTGGTCCTGGTGCAGCCCACAGTGGGCTGTGCTCTGCTCCCAGCACCATGTGATAGACCGTTCCCAGAGACCATGCAGGCTGTCCTGGGCTGGAGGGCTTCCTTCTGCTATTTTGTGGGTTCTGAAGCTGTAGAATTTGTTGTGAGTAATTTTTTACAGTGTTTGGAGGGATTTGGGGGAGAGCTTAAGTGACCCCTGCTTTCAAGCTGCCGTCTTAGCTCCACCCACCATTGGGTAGTTTTAGATTGGAGGAAAGCTTAAGTTTGAAATAAAAAGATGGGATCAACGGAACAAGTAGAGGAATTGATCCTGGAGAGAAGAAGGACTCTTTCTCTTATTCAGAGATTGTTGCAAAGACACTAGTGGATTATATTGAGGATTATTGAATTGTAGAAAAGGAAAGAAAAGGGATCAAACCAGGACAGGATTTTTTGTCATAAAAGTAGTTTGCAAAGTCCTTTCAAGAAGGAAGTGGGAAGTAAGTGTTGAAAAATTGTCTCATTACTCTACACATTTTCACTTATTTAAGGCATTCTGTTTTCTTGTGGTCACAAAGAAAGACTTGAACCATAGAGCCATAAATGAGTGTTATAGTCAGAGTCTTCTCTGAGATAAACAGCATCTTAATATTTTACATCATTTTAGTGGACTGAGAAGAGAATAAAAATAAGTTTAGAGCTGGGAGTCATAAGAACATTTCAGGAAAAAATAATATTTAAGACAATTTCTTACATTTGGACCTTAACAAGCATTCACAAAGGCAAACTTTTCAAGATTGTTTGTCTTTAAAAGAAATGTAACACACACATATATATGTATATATATATATATATATACACACACACACACACACACACACATACACACACATATATACCCACATATGTAGATGTACTATTGCACTCACTTTTTTTCTTGTACATTTTGAAAGTGTTTTGTTCTTCCTCCTCTCTATGTCTACCCAGTTAGTTCTCTTGCCACTCACAGTGGAAGCCTTCCCTTGTAAGAGATCTGAATAGTCAAGGAAACCAAATCAACCAATTCATCATGTCTGAGAGTCCAGCTTCATTTTATACCTCTAGTCCAGCATATTTCAGCCAAGAAATGGTAAACAATATTTCCTTATCAGTCTTATTATGACATGATTTGTCAATATTTTGTTCTTTGTTCTAAGATCTTTCAAAGTGATTTTCCCTCTTGTGATTATTGCAGTCATCATATAACTTGGTATTCTAGTTCTACTGAGTTGACTCTTCATCAGTCAGTGAAAGTGTTTCCATATTACTCCAAAGCAGTGTTATTGATCACTTCTTAGGACACATAACATCTCCACTACTTTCCTATACCAGAATTTGCTCAGCTATTCTACAATTGAAGGACTTTACAGGTAAACATGATATGGTTGCAGCCGGTCAAGCAATGTTTTCCATGTTTTTTTACCTAGAAACTGCATTTCCATGGGAAATTTTCCAAAGTCCTTCAGGCTAGTAACATCTAGCTAAATGATCCCACTTTGCAGAAATGCCAGGTTCTAGGAGAAAAATACACAGAAGAGGGGCAGCAAGGTGGTGAAGTGAATACAGCATGGGCCCTGAAGTCAGGAAGACCTGAGTTCAAATCCAGCCTTAGACACTTGACACTTACCAACTGTGTAATCCAGGGCAAGTCATTTAACCACAATTAACTTGTGTAAAAAAAATGGGAAGATTGAGAATTGAGATTCTTCTTATCTTGTGTTTTTAGAACACAAGGCTCATATTGGCAACAAGGACTTTGCTCATATTCAAGAAGCCTGATGTGGACAACATCTTCATATGTGGAAAGTGGTCTTGTGAGAGGTGAAGGAACATATAGAAGACTCTATTTCTTTGGAAGGGATTCCTAATGGTTGGTTGTTGGCAGAACAGCACTACATATTTGGATATAGTCTCTGCATATAGTTAAGAAAGGTTCCAATGATGTTATTAAACAATCCTCTTCACTGTCACAGCCTATCCTCACATTCTCACAAAGGTAGCATTAGCAAATAACACCATATATGGTTGGCCCAGGGTAAAAATTTGGAGGCAACTAATATATTCATCTCTGCTTTGCTTGTGGGCACCCTGCCATGATGCATAGGAGCAAAGTATGAGAGTATGATAGAAGGATGGACATATGAGAGGTGGCTAGCGAATATTTACTGAATATATCAATAGACATATCCAAAGCTTAATCCTGTATTCTATTTTAATCTCCTTTTCTAATATCTAATAGGCTCTCTTTCCAAGACAGATGTCTGGCAGTAACTGCACAGCTGTGACTGAATTCATTATTTTGGGCTTAACAGATGATCCAACCCTTCATGTCATCCTCTTCGTGGCATTTCTGGGTGTCTATGTAGTCACCTTAGTCGGTAACCTTACCATAATCACATTGATCAGAAATAGCTCCCAACTTCACACTCCAATGTACCTTTTCCTCAGCCACTTGGCATTTGTGGATATTGGATATTCCTCCTCTGTCACACCTGTTATGCTCAAGAATTTCCTTGTGGACAAAACTGTAATCCCTCTTGGAGGATGTGTGGCCCAGCTGTTCTTTGGAGTCACCTTTGGGACAGCTGAGTGCTTCCTACTGGCTGTCATGGCTTATGATCGGTATATGGCCATCTGTAACCCCCTACTCTATTCAACCAACATGTCTCCTAGGGTCTGCACTCTGTTACTTATCACATCCTACCTGGGTAGTTGTGTAAATGCTTGGATTTTCACTGGTTGTTTATTGACTCGGTCCTTCTGTGGACCCAATAAGATCAATCATTTTTTCTGTGATTATTCACCACTTTTGAAGCTTTCCTACTCTCAAGATGATCTTGGTGAAATTCTTCCTGCTGCCTCTGCTGGGTCAATAATTATGATCACTGTACTAATTATCATAGTCTCTTATGTATACATCCTGTTCTCTATCCTAACGATAAGGTCCACTGAGGGGAGATCCAAAGCTTTCTCAACTTGTACCTCCCACCTCACAGTAGTCACTCTCTTCTATGGCACCATTACATTCATTTATGTGATGCCTAAATCTAGTTACTCAACAGATGAGAATAAAGTGGTGTCTGTCTTCTACATTGTAATCATCCCCATGTTGAACCCCTTGATCTATAGTCTAAGGAACAATGAAGTAAAAGGGGCCCTTCGAAAACTGTTGAGTAGGAGACATGCTTTTTCATGAATTTAACTCAATACAACAGGTATTTTTTAAGTACATACTTTGTCCCATTCATTGTGATATATTTCAGAGATACAAGGCCAAAATGAAACATTCCCTTCTTTTAAGGATCTAATATTCTACTTCTACAATGGTTAGGATTAAGTGATGCTAACAACTGTTTTAGAAAACATTTTCATCGTGATGTGTTAAATTTGTAAATTTAAATGTTGATTGCAAAGGTCTGAAAATACATACAAAGTTCCACAGACATGGATCTCCCACCTCTGCAAAGGTGTATGGAGAAGGGTCACATTGCTCTTCTTTGGTACCATGGCTATTTTTTTGGAATCTTGCAACACTCATTTTCTATTGATTTGGGAAGAGGCTCATCTTTCCATTTACACTGTTATGTTCATTGTCTGTATGTGTTGTGTTCATTGTTCTACTATCATGACTTTAAGAGACCAAGTAAATCTTTTCTGTTTCTGTATTAATCATAGTAGTTTTTTACAGCACAATCATATTCTATTATGTTCATGTGTCACAATTTTTTTTTTGCCATTTCTCAGTCACTGGGCATCTTCTGAGATAAATGAAAAGTCTAAGAGACATGGTTTCTGGGTATTTAATAATGAATTTTTAAATAATATCTAGTAAATAATTAATAAAATTAGGTTAATGGCCCTCTTAGAAACCAAAGGTGCCACCTGGAGAACACTGAATGCTTAAAAAACCTTTGGAAGAAGATGGCAGCTGGAAAGCAGTGACTTGCTTAAGCTGTCCCCCAGAACCCTCCAAAAACTTGTAAAAAAAATGGCTCTGGACAAATTCTGGAGCTGCAGCATGCACAAAATAGCAGGGGCAAGCAGGGCTCCAGTCCAGGAGAACCTGGATGGTCATTGTGAAGGGTCTATCGCATGGAGCTTGGAGCAGAGCAGCACAGAGCACAGCCCAGCGTGGGCCATGCCAGGACCAACAAGATCAGGAGCCAGGCTGAACATGTAGTAGGGCTCTGAATAATTGACCTGGGGCAGTTACCAGACTTCTCAACCCACAAATGCCAAAGACAGCAGAGAAGGTTAGTGAAAAACCATCTGGGTCACAGTGAAAGGAGTGCACCGTTGGCTCTAGCCCTGGGGGTGTGGAAGTGGAGCATCTCTAGAGCTGCCTCCAGAGGTCTAGCTGGTGTTGCTTCCAGCCCCAGGCCCACCGTGTAGGAGAAATTAAGCTGCAGATCAGAGCAGGAGTGCAAAGCCTGCTTGGATCTAGGTCACGGTCACGGTTGGCGGTTCTTTGGGGAGGAGGAGCACTGGTGTGGCATAGTTTGCTGTGTAGAAGTGGCTCTGAAAACAGCAGTGCAGCCTCTAAAGATTGGGACAAAGTACTCTCTACAAGCAGTCATACCCTAACAAAAAACTCAAAGGTCAAGTATTTGGATTGGAACATGAACAAGCAGCAAAAACAGACTCAGATTCAGACTCAGACTTTGGAATCTTTTTGGTGACAAAGAAGATCAAAATATACAGCCAGAAGAAGTCAACAAAGCAGGGAGCCTACATCAAAAGCCTCCAAAAACATATGAATTGTTCTCAGGCCATGGAAGAGCTCGAAAAGGATTTGGAAAAGCAAGTAAGAGAAGTAGAGGAAAAATTTGGAAGAGAAATGAGAATGATACAAGAAAATCATGAAAAAAAAGACAATGACTTGCTAAAGGAGATCAACAAAAAATGCTGAAGCAAATAACACCTTAAAAAAATAGACGAAGCCAAATGGCAAAAAAGCTCCAAAAAGCCATTGAGGAGAAGAATGCCTTGAAAGTCAGAATTACCCAAATGGAAAAGGAGGTCCAAAAGACCACTGAAGAAAAAACTACCTTAAAAATTAGATTGGAGCAAGTGGAAGCTAGTGACTTTATGAGAAATCAAGATATTATAAAACAGAAGCAAAGGATTGAAAAAATGGAAGATAATGGGAAATATCTCACTGGAAAAACCACTAATCTGGAGAATACATCCAGGAGAGGTAATTTAAAAATTATTGGACTACCTGAAAGACATAATCAAAAAATGAGCCTAGACATCATCTTTCAAGAAATTATGAAGGAAAATTGTCCTGATATTCTAGAGCCAGAGGGTAAAATAGAAATTGAAAGAATCCACCAATCACCTCTTGAAAAAGATCCCAAAAAGAAAACTCTTAGGAATATTGTCACCAAATTCCAGAGTTCCCAGATCAAGGAGAAAATACTGCAAGCATCCAGAAAGAAACAATTTGAGTATTGTGGAAACACAATCAGGATAATATAAGATCTTGCAGCTTCCGTGTTAAGAGATCGAAGGGTTTGGAATATGATATTCCAGAGGTCAGAGGAGTTAGGGTTAAAACCAGGAATCACCTATCTAGCAAAACTGAGCATAATGCTCCAAAGCAAAATAAGGATTTTCAATAAAATAGAGGACATTCAAGATTTCTCAGTGAAAAGACCAGAGCTGAATAGAAAATTTGACTTTCAAACACAAGAATCAAGAAAATCATGAAAAGGTAAGCAAGAAAGAGAAATCGTAAGGGACTTAGTAAAGTGGAACTGTTTTGTTTACATTCCTACATGCAAAGGTGATATGTCTAATTCATGAGACCTTCCTCAGTATTAGGGTATTTGAAGGGAATATACCTATATATAGAGAGAGCTCACAGGGTGAGTTGAATATGAAGGGATGGTATCTTAAAAAATTAAAATTAAATTAATGTATAAGCAAGGAATATATTGAGAGAGGGAAAATGGGAGAGACAGAATGGGGTAAATTATCTCACATAAAAGTGGGAAGAAAAAGCAGTTCATTGGAAAGGAAGAGGGGGCAAGTGAGAGAGAATGAGTGAATCTTGCTCTCATCGGATTTGACTTGAGGAGGGAATAACATACACACTCAATTGAGTATCTTGCCACACCTGAAAGTAGGGGGGAGGGGATAATGAAGGGAGGATGATAGAAGGGAGGGCAGATAGGGAGAAGTAATCAAAAGCAAACACTTTTGAAAAGGGACAGGGCCAAGGAAAAAAGTTGAATAAAGGGGGACAGGATAGGATGGAGGGAAATGTAGTTAGTCTTTCACAACATGTCTATTTCTGTGAGTGTTTTGCATAATGATACATGTGTTGCCTATGCTGAATTGCTTGCCTTCTTAGGGAGAGTGGGAGGGGAAGGAAGAGGGGAGACAATTTGGAACTCAAAGTTTTAAAAGCAGATGCTCAAAAAAAGTTGTTTTGCATGCAACTGTGAAATGAGATATACAGGCAATGGGGCATAGAAGTCTATCTTGCTCTATGAGAAAGTAAGGGGAAAAGGGATGGTGGGAGGGGGAGTGGGGTGATAGAAAGGAGGGCTGACTGGGGAAAGGGGCAATCAGAATATATGCCATCTTGGAATGGGGGGGAGGGTAGAAATGGGGAAAATATTCATAACTGAAAATCTTGTGGAAATCAATGCCGAAAACTAAAAAAAATTAAATAATAAAGTATGGAACTCAACATAAAAAAGAAAAAAACATTTAGAAAAGGGTATGTTCCTGAGGGTGTACGTCAGCTCTGATTGGTTAACAGTCAGTGAGAGGGTAAACATATTAATGTGGAGGTGGGCAAAAAGTCTTCAGTCCTCCTGCTGAGAATGTGACCTTATAAGACTCAACCACCTTCAGCAATTGGGACAAAAGAATTCATCTCTACCCAGACAATTCTGGCTCATTTTCCCCTTCATAAACAAGCTCACCCTAAATTCTATTGGAATGTTGCAAACAGGGATTTATGTCCTAAGGGCAAGTTTTCACCTAAAGTGGATTCAGTTTGTAAGGTCTTCTAGTTGGATGGGGTTCCACTCAAAATCAAAAAACATATACCCCCTGGATTTGGGCAATCTCATCTATCAGCAATGTCCCTTAATTGACTGGCTGAATAACCTACAGGGGTTTGGTTTTTAATCTTAATTGGTTATTAATATATTGACTATTAATATAAGAGAAAAATAACCATTTCTCTCCCTGCTTTTTTTCTAGTTCTTTGCTACCACAAAAGTGGTGCTAGAAATATTTAGGTATATGAGGGAAATTTCCTTTTATCAAGAACTACCTATGTGGCAAAGTACACCTGCAAAAATGAATACTTTTTTCTACGTGGTAGCTCTTTGTGAGCGTAAAGAAGGAGATGTACTAGAAGAAATTATATTATGTAAAAACAAAGCATATCAATAAAGAATCATTTAAAAATACAAATCTTCACAACCTAACAACATCCTACCTTTTCAGTTTTACATTTTACTCCCATCCATACAATGTACAATCTAACTACATTGCATTATTTGCCTTTACCTACACATGATGCTCCATCTTCTTCATCTTTACACTGGCTGTCTCACTGGCCTGAAATGCTTTGCTCCCCCTCCTTTGCTGCTTATTTTCCTGTATTTTCCTTAAGACAATTCAATCCCACATTCTTTAAGGAGCCTTTTCTGAGCAGTGGCTAAAGTGCCAAGCCTGGAATAAGAAGAACCTGAGTTCAAATCCTGTCTCAGACACTTATTATCTGTGTGACCCTGGGCAAGTCACTTAATTGCCTCAAAAAAAAGGGGGGGAAACCTTTTCTGGCCTCCCAAGCTAATAGTAGCTTCTTGCTAAGATGATTTTCCATCTACTCTGCCTATAATTTGTATGTAGCTGGTCATTTACATGGTGTCTCTCACAATAAAATGTAAACTCTTGGAAGATAGGGACTGTTTTTTGTTTTCCTTTTTATTCCAAGTTATAACCTAGAGCCTGGCATACAATTAGCACAGAAAATCCTTGTGGACTGACCACCAGCTTGGCTATTCTTTTCTAGATGTTTCTCTGTTGTTAAGATTTTCCTAAAATGAGGAAACCAGACCAGAACATGGTATTCCGTATCTGGTCTTATCAAAGTAGAATGCAGTTAAGTTATCAACTTCCTAATTTGTGTTCCTAAACTTCTATTCGTCCTTCTGGCTGACATCATTCACCATTCAATAATGAGCGCCTTTCCCATTGCTTTGTAATTCCCTCCCCCAAGGACTACTTTAACATTTCACTTGGATTATAATTCTGTATTTCCCATTCTGTGCCATTGTTCTACCTTTTCCCCAAAATAACATCATTTGTGAAATAATCACTGCCTAGTATAATCTGATCATAATCACTGTGTAGAAGAATTTGAAATCTGAAAGTGCTAGTGCCTCTTTCTCTTTTTCCCTTATAATTTCCCTTTTTATTGTGAAGTCCATATAGGCTCTTGGGGTATTTATCCCAACACACACACACACAGAGTGATGAGTCAGGACCCAGTGAGTGAAGCTGGCTATATCTTCCCTCAAGGTTATAGGGATACCCTCAAGGGATTATAATGTTTTTAATAGTATTGGCTTGAACCTCTCTCTCCATTTTAGTATGTTCTCCCCAGTATCAATCTCCTGTGGCAATTAATATCTATTCAATATCATCAGTTGAAATAGTTTTGGTTACTCAATGTAATTTAACATAACAGCATCAATTAGCATTACAAAGGCATATTTACTGAAAAGATATAGCACAACCATCAGGTATAAACTCATCCCTGTGGATCATTTGCATACTGTTCCCTCTACCACTTCAGACTCTGGGAGAGTGGGCTCAAACTTAAAGCAGCTGCAACAAAGCATTGGCTCTGCCAAGTTCACTTCCAAATGCAGCATAGGCAATGGATAGTCTCTCCTTTGCTTGTAAAAGCTGGTATCTTGCCTGTGAAATCAATACCTTTTGAGGATGGGTTCTGATCTCTTAGTGCTCTACTGGTGGTATGGAATCAGTGACCTGCAAACCTCTGGCATTTTGCTCTTTTGACCCTTTGAGACTCACATGGTCTCAGCTTTCTCTAACAGTCCTTTCCCTAAGAAGAGGGCATAACAGACACAACAAAGACAGAAGCAACCACAACACCATGTATGTAGGGATTCATTTCAACCTGGCTAGAAAGATGGAGTCACTGAAACTGTGTTTGGTATGTTAGGAATTTTCCTAACTGGACTCTTGGAGAAACTGGCTGAACTTATAAATTTTGATCCTCCAAACTCCCTAAATGTGAGAAGGAGGGAACTTACATGGACCACTGGGGACAACAAATCCTACCATAGGCTTATGGTGAGCTAAATTTTGTTATAAATGTTACATAGTGATTCTGAGTGGAGTTTTAGGAGACTTAATTGATGCATTTTTCAGGAGCAAGAGCAGTATAGTTTTGTGTATGGTTCCAGATCTGGCAAGTGAGGAGATGAAGTAGGGTACAATGGAAGTATATATGGTGGCAAGGTAGCTCTTGAGGAGATGGCCAGCAAGCAATGTGAGGCATGACTGGAGCTGGCATGGCCGGAGCTGGCATGGCCTCATTTAGTGGAATAAGGCTCATACTTTTGTGTACTGAAATGGAAATTTCCTAAGTAGAAGAAACATAGTATTGCATAGTGTTTATTGTGATCATTTTTACCTGAATGCTGAGGTCAGTTTTTTTTAAACTTATTGTAACTAAGTATGTTGCATGATGACACTTCAGCACCTTTTTCTCTTCATAACTTGTGAAAAAGCCTTAATAGACCATGTTCCTACCTATGTTCCTACCTCTGAACTCAAACTGTATGAAATATAAGACAGTAGAAACTTCTTCCCAGATTACACTCAAAATAATTATTACCAATTCTTTGTGGATGCTGCATATAGGTAGATAACAGTTATATCCCATGGTCACTAAATATTTCTCATTTTTAGACTAATTTTGAGAAAATGCTCATTGTAGGCTCCCTCCAGTTAACAGCAACATGTTTCTAAAGCTACAGAGGCAGCTGAATGTATGCCAAGGAAGTGTTGCCAAGAAGAGCAATCAAGAATTCACACAGACTGTTCACAATCTCAGCTATAAATTCTCTGGCTCATTGGCACTCCTAACCTTTGGAGACCTGTTGTGAAGCAAGATTTTGATGATACATGATAATATTTTCTCTACTTAAATGTGAATAATTTGGCCCCAAATTGCATTGAAGGTAAAGAATTTTTCTGTTGTCTATTCTTGTTCTTTATTGACATGTTAATAGGAGGTGTAAGACTATAAACACTTGAGACCTGAAGAAGAATGTGGCTTACCAGGAACCACTTTGAGGAGGTGTTGGCTGCTTTTCCAGTGTCTATCCCTCCTAGCTTACCTCTACCATATCATTGAATAAACCTCTTTGGTGCAAATGCAAATTGGGTGTTTGGTTTTGCTTTTACATTTAAGTGGTATGTACTATTTTCAAGCACTGTGAAGAGCAGATCTTTAAGTTTTTACAAATTCCTAAGTAATATAGCTACCATTATTATATCCATTTTACAGATGAAGAAACTGAGTCAGAAAGTAACTTGCCCAAGGGTACATTAGCTAAGAAATGTCTGAGACTGGATTTCAACTCAGGTCTTCCTGATCTCAAGCCCAGCACTCTATGCACTGCACCAGTCAGCTGCCTAGACTGTAAATATATAGCCATAACATACCATCGAACTTTTTGTTTACAGGGCACATGCTCCTAAATATTTGGAAAAGGGCAGGAAAGACTCATTGCTGATCCCATGCTTGCAATTAGACCCTGGAACCAAGGATCCCCTGTGAGGACACCCAAAAAAACCAAAACATAGAGGAGCAATAGTAGGGACTCTCATTACTATTAGTCTTCCGAAAGCTTGGAGTGTTAAAAACACTAACCTTTGAGAAATGAAGAATGGCAGATACAACAAAGCTACATTTAATGTTCTTACAATTTCCTATACAATCTTCATTTGTGACCTTTTTGCTTCTAAAAAGTAATATTTGATAATGATTTTGTAGTTTATGATTAAATTTTTCTTAAAAGGACAAGTATAAAAAATATTTACTCCTACTGAAGTCCTTCAGTGATGGGAAAATCACTTCCTCTCAAGGAAAAGCATTCCTCTTTTGGAGACATCTGATTATTTGCATGCTTTTCTTCATGTTGAGCTAAAATCTGCTTCTCTGAAATTTCAACTTATTGCTCCTGGTTCTGTTCCCTGGAGTCAAGCAGAAGAAGCCTTTTACGTGAAAGCTCTTTAAATCACTGTAGAAAGTTATCATGTGTCTTCTAAATAATCTTTTCCAATGTGAACATCCCCAATTACTTGAACCCATCATCTTATGGGATGATTTTCATTCTTCTGAGCAGCCTGACTAGTCTTTCTGGATATGCTTCAGCATGTCAGTATCCCCACTAATATATGTTATCCAGAGTTGATCATAGAACCCCAAATGTGTTTTGGTCAGAGCAGACTATCCACATGACTATCACCTTCCTCTTTCCTGACTCCATGCCTACTGTATGGTATCCAATTCCAGTTTCTCACTCTAGCATGGAGGGATTCCTGTGTGCTCAAAGGATGAGCCACTGGAACACATGCATTCCAAAACTCTCCTACATTGTAAAATCTTAAAATATGGTGCTGGCAAGAGACCATATCTGCATTTTGAGTATCAGATTATCTACCAAGAAGTGTATCACTAGTAGATTGACCTCCTCGGATGAAAATTCTGGTCATCACAACTCATGAAATGAAGAAAAGTGTGAAACAGCATGTCTGGAAAGGCTTGTATGCTTCAGGAGGAGAGAAAAGATTAAGATTCTTAATCTATCCTGGTTTTGCCCTCACCTTTCTAATGTGGACATTGATAGTCTTTTCCAGCTACTCCCCTCTTCCTACCACCAAATGACACTTTGTCTTTAGTTTCTATCCTTGGCTTCATCATTTTAGAAGGCTCTTACTAAGCATGGGAGGAATGGAGAAGGCCATGTGCCCTACTATGTAAGCTTGTCAAAGCCTTCACCAGACAGAAATTATTGGTGGGCTCATGTTTGTCTATGGATAAAATTGGATTCATGCTTTTACCCCACTTCAGGAAGTTATAGAATAGAAATCAACATGAGCCCTTTAATTAAGCTCAGGGTTCAGATCAGGTGATCAGGTGATTATTTATGTACTTGAACAGATTTCAACATTTCTGACATCTGTGATACTTTCAAAAAATTAGTTTGGGATTTCTCAGGTTTTTGTTGGAGTTTCTTAAGTATATCACCTACATAATTGATAACTTGCATTGCAAAAAGTTAAATGATAATAGAACCAAAATGAATCGGGTGATGTGATGAGGACCAATATTCATCCAATGAACATTGTCACAATGACAATTGCCACATATTGATCCCAGAACAATTTTTGAGAGCTTCCATAGAAGATCATACGTACTAGATTGGCCATAATGCTATCCAATCTTGTTTTTCCATTTAAAAAAATCCTAGAGAAATATAGACAAAGAAAAATTAATGAAGGCTTCTGAGAATTTAGAGAACTTTTTTTATTTAAATTTATTTATTTAACATATTTAGTTTTCAGCATTGATTTTCACAAGAGTTTGAATTACAAATTTTCTCCCCATTTCTACTCTCCCCCCCACTCCAAGATGGCATATATTCTGGTTGCCCTGTTCCACAGTCAGCCCTCCGCTCTATCACCCCACTCCCCTCCCATCCCCCTTTCCCTTCCTTTCTTGTAAGGCAAGATAA
Organism: Trichosurus vulpecula; assembly: GCF_011100635.1. Classification (NCBI taxonomy): domain Eukaryota; kingdom Metazoa; phylum Chordata; class Mammalia; order Diprotodontia; family Phalangeridae; genus Trichosurus; species Trichosurus vulpecula. The sequence continues at coordinate 219,677,798 of NC_050578.1, read as the reverse complement.
ATTTCTATGCCCCATTGCCTGTGTATCTTATTTTCTAGTTGCATGCAAAAACTTTTTTTTTTGTTTTTGAACATCTGTTTTGAAAACTTTGAGTTCCAAATTCTCTCCCCTCTTCCCTTCTCACCCACCCTCCCTAAGAAGTCAAGCAATTCAACATAGGGCCACATGTGTATCATTATGTATAACCCTTCCACAATACAACAACTCATCTCCCTGTTAGTAATTTTCTAATCCCATTGGACTTCAAATGGAATTTTAATGATGTTGGCAATATTTAGTGTTAAGGTTCTCGAGGGTCTAAATCTCAAATGCTACAAAACTGAACACAAATATTTTCTTGTTGTGCACAGATAGTTCCTTGTATTCTGAAGTTACCATCTTTTTGTATCAATGGGTATCACTGCTATTTTTGGTTTGGCTGTAAAAATACTTAGCTCTGATTTTTTATTTGTAGTTCAGTTCAAGGGGTGGGGGACCTGTCTATTCTTCTTGATATGTCAAACTTTATATTGATTTCAGTTTTGTGTAGGAGTTTAATGCACCCCCCAACCCTGTCTTGATGAGTAGTGTTCATTGTTGATTGGGGTATTCATGTATCTGGTGCCTTGTAGGGCCATAGAAAGTCAAAGATTTGCAAGTGAGGTGTATGCATGGAACATTATTACAGCATGTAAGTAAATTCTGATTTACCATCGGCCATATCATACATCCTGAAACATCATTACCAACAGTAAGTACATGACAAAATGATTAGATAGGAATACCTTAGGTGAAGATATCTGTGTATATAAAGGCTTATTTGTTTCATGTATTACTTTCCCCCCACTTCTCAGACTAACCTTCAGCTAGAGGAATGTCACTGATGTTTTCATTGGTTGATGTAGTGAAAAGAGAATTGCATTTGAAGTCAGGACAGTTGGGTTTGAACACCACATCTGAGTCTTACTGGCTATGCCCGTGATTGTGGGGAAGTGATTATATCTCTTTGATCCTCAGTTACCTCATCTGCAAGATGAGAATAACAATATTGTTCACTAAAAATTTTGGGAACAAAGTAATATATGAAATTAAAATTGCTGTATTGAGTTATTAGAATTCCTGTTATCTGCTTATTATGATTATGTTACCAGTATAAGTGAGACTTAGTGTTTTCCAAAATGTGTCAGTGCCTTCATTCAACAAATATTTTTCTGTTCCCAATATACATAGAGGCTTGTCCAAGGCAATGCGATTGAAAAGTAAAAACAAATACCAAACAGTCTTTAATCTCTATTAGAGAAACAGGGATAAGCATTTCCAAAAATAAGTAAACACAAGATAAGTTAAGGAGGAATTGCTTTAGAAACTAGGTTTTTGTAAATGGTGAGCCAGTAGCTGAGGCACAAAGGAAGATTGAGATTCTAAGAAGATGGGGTAGGGCATTTGGGGTATGGAGGATAGACTGTGTAGAGGGAAAGAGATGGGGATAGAATTCTGGGTCTGGGGAACAGACAGTAGGCCAGTGGGACTGGATTTGAAGTACATATATGAGAGCAAAGTGAAATCAATCTGAACAGGTAGGCTGCATTCAGATTGTGCAGGACTCTAAATATCTGGGTGAAGAATTGTTATTTTGTTCTTAAGGTAACAGGCCTTAAGGGATCTGTTCAAGACTTGAGTAAGCAAATAATATGATTAGCTATTGGCTTTAGGAAGATGATTTTGTAGGTTGTTAGAGGATAGTTTAGAGGAAGGAGAGACTGGACTTTTAATTAAGAGGTTTTTGCAATAATTCAAATGAGAGGAGATGCAAACCTGACTTTGGGCAATGGCTACTTAAGTGGCCATGAGAGGTTATGAGTTCACATAGTGGATGAAGAAGTGGAAAGACTTGGCAGCTGACTGGTTAGAAAATGGAAAATGGAGAGAATAAAGATTGATTTCAGTATTGCAAGCTAGGCTTCTTGGATGGATGGTAGGATGCTCAACAGAAATAGGAACTTAAGTCGGTAAGTGGTTTCAGGTCGAAGGTTTGGGATAAGATGATTTCTCTTCTGAACTTGTTGAGTTAGAAATGCTTTGGGGGTATCTAGCTACAAATGTCCAACTCTTTGTGATGTGTGAATTGGAGTTCAGGGCTGGATTTACTGACTTGGGATTGATTTGGATGGAGATGTTAATGTCAGTGGAAGCTAATGAGTTCATTGAGACGGTAGAGAAAAAGAGGAGAGGGTCTAGGACAGAGCCTGGGGGCACAATTGTGATTTGGAGGCAGCACAGGGTTAATAATCTGCCAAAGGAGGCTGAGAGGAAAAGTCAGAGAGGTAGGAGGAATACTAGTACCAGGAGAGCCAGAGTCATGAAACTTCATGAGGAAAAAGTATCCAATAAAAATAGGTGGTCTGTGGTGTCACATGCTGCAGAGGCCAAGAATCAATCAGTCAACAAGTATTTAATAAGCACCTACTATTTTTCAGCCACTCTCTGATGTGCTGATGACACAAACACAAGTCTATAACAATCCTTTACATTTATGAATTTAAATGAAGATTGCAAAAACATTATGATTTAGAAATCACTAGTAACTTTGCAGAGAATAGTTGTAGTGGAGTGAAGGGGTCAGAAACCAGATTAGAATGCTTTAACAATTGTGTAGCAGGAGAAGTGGACTCAACAAAGGTAGATTTCTGCTCCTGAGAGCTGATAGAGAAAGAGAAGAGATGTAGCATCATAAATGGAAAAAAATGTCTGGGTCAAAGGAAAGGTTGTAAAGGATTGGACAGAAGTGAGCACATTTATAGGAAGAAGGAAAGAAGCCTATAGATAAAAAAATTAAAAATCATAGAGTAGTTTTTCAACAGGGAGGCTTAAAGATGAAATAGGAAGGATGGGATCAATGGAACAAGTAGAGGAACTGATACTGGAGAAAAGAGCTTTCCCTATCAGAGACTACTGCAAAGACACTAGTGGATGATACTGAGGAATACTGAATCGTAGAAGAGGAAAGAAAGGAGATCTCACCAGGACAGCCTTTCCTTTGTCACAAAAGTAAATTGCAAAGTCCTCTCTTGAGAGGAAAATGGGAAGTAGAAGGTGTTGAATAATTGTCTCATCACTCTACAAATTTTTATGTATTTAAGGCATTCTTTTTTCTTGTGGTCACAAAGAAAGAGTTGAACCATAGAGCCATAAATGAGTGTTATAGTCAGAGTCTTCTCTGAGATAGATAAACAGTATCTCAATATTTCATATCATTTTTACTGGACTGAGAAAAGAAGAAAAATTAGTTTAGAGATGGAAATAAGAATATTTCAGGAAAAAGTAATATTTAAGACAAGTTCTTGCATTTGGAAATTAACAAATATTAACAAATTTAAACATTTCAAGAGAGTCTGGTCTTTAAAAGAAATATAACATTTCTACATACATATATGTGTGTGTAGATGTAAAGTTATACTTCCTTTTTCCTCTTGTGCATTTTGAAAATGGTTTCTTCTTCCTTTCATGCATTCATATCTCCTTATAAGAGATCTGTATAGTCAAGGAAACCAAATCAACAAATTCACCATGTCTGAGAATCCATGCCTCATTCTGTACCTGTAGTCCATCACTTTTCTACCAAGAAAAGGTTGATAATATTTCCTCATCAGTCTTATGACATGATTTATCACCATTTTGTTCCAAGTTCTAAGAACTTTCCCCTGTCATGATTATTGTGATTATTACATAAATTTTTCTTCTAGTTCTAGTGAGTTCACTCTGCATCAGTTAATGAAAGTGTTTCCATATTACTCTAAAGCAGTGTTTTTCATCACTTCTTATGGCACATAGAATTGCCACGACTTTCCTATACCACAATTTGTTCAGCTCTTTTGCAATTGAAGGATGCAATAGGTAAACAGGATATAATTACAGCACATTGAACAAATGTTTTCCATTGTTTTTCCTAGAAACAGCAGCATTTCCATGGGAAATTTCCCATAGTCCTTCAAGCTAGCAATATCTAGCTTAATGATTCCTCTTTGCAGAAATGCCAAGTTCTAGGAGAAAAATACGTGAAGACCCGGAACTGAAAATCTTCATTCTCTTCTCTTATGATTTTTAGAAAACAAGTGTAATCTTGGAAACTAGGACTGTCCTCATAGTCAGTTATCATGAGGTGGATAACATCTTCAGATGTGGAAAGTGGTCCTGTGACAGGTGAAGGAACATAGGGTAGACTCTACTTCTTTGGTAAGGATTAACGAAGGTGCTTAGATGGCAGAGTAGCATTTACACATTTGGATTTAGTCTCTGCATATCGCTAAGACAGGTTCCAATGATGTAATTAAATAATCCTCTTCACTCTTACAGCCTTTTTTACATTCTAACACTAGTCAAATTGACAAATTATATAGCATGATTGGTCCACGGCAAAAATTTGGAGCCAACAAATACATTCATCTCGGCTTTGCTTATGGGCACCCTGCCATGATGCATAGGAACAAAGTATGAGAATATGATAGAAGGGTGGACATATGTGAGGTGGCTAGTGAATATTTACTGAATACATCAATAGACATATCCAAAGCTTAATCCTGTATTCTATTTTAATCTTCTTTTCTTCTAATAGGCTCTCTTTCCAAGACAGATGTCTGGCAATAACTGCACTGTTGTGACTGAATTCATTATTTTGGGCTTAACAGATGATCCAACCCTTCATGTCATCCTCTTTGTGATATTTTTGGGAGTCTATACTGTCACCTTAGTTGGTAACCTTACCATAATCACATTGATCAGAAATAGCTCCCAACTTCACACTCCAATGTACCTTTTCCTCAGCCACTTGGCATTTGTAGATATTGGATATTCCTCAAGTGCCACACCTGTTATGCTCAAGAGCTTCCTTGTGGATAAAACTGTAATCCCTCCTAGAGGCTGTGTAGCCCAGCTGCTCTCTGGGGGCATCTTTGGGACAGCTGAGTGCTTCCTGCTGGCTGTGATGGCCTATGATCGGTATATGGCCATCTGTAACCCCCTACTCTACTCCACCAACATGTCTCCTAGGGTCTGCACTCTGTTACTTATCACATCCTACCTGGGTAGTTGTGTAAATAGTTGGATTTTCACTGGTTGCTTATTGAACTTGTCCTTCTGTGGACCCAATAAGATCAATCACTTTTTCTGTGATTATTCACTACTTTTGAAGCTTTCCAACTCCCAAGATGATCTTCCTCAAATTCTTCCTGCTGCCTCTGCTGGGTCAATTATTATGATCACCGTGCTAGTTATCATAATCTCTTATGTATACATCCTCTTCTCTATCTTGAGGATAAGCTCCACTGAGGGGAGATCCAAAGCTTTCTCAACTTGCACCTCCCACCTCACAGCAGTCACTCTCTTCTATGGCACCCTTATATTCATATATGTGATACCTAAGTCCAGTTCAACAGATGAGAACAAAGTGGTGACTGTTTTCTACATTGTAATCATCCCTATGTTAAACCCTTTGATCTACAGTCTAAGAAACAATGAGGTAAAGGGGGCCCTCCAAAAACTATTGAGTAGGAAACATCCTTTTTCATGGAAATGACTCAGTACAACAAGTATTTATTAAGGACTTACTATTTCCCATGCACTGTGTTATATTTCATGTACGGAAGGAAAAAATGAAACCTTTTCTTCCTTTAAGAATCTAATATTCTACTGACATAATTGTTAGGATTAGGTGATATCAACAATTAGGCTGTAGGAAAAATATATTTTCATTTTGATGAGTTAAATCTGTGAATTTAAATGTTGATTATAAAGGTCTGGAAATACATATGAGGTTCCACAGACATGGATCTCCCACCTCTGCAAAGGTGTACGGAGAAGTATCTTATTGTTCTTCTTTGGGTCCAGGATTATTTTTTTTGGAATCTTGCAACACTCATTTTCTGTTGATATGTGGGGTTCTTTCCATTATCACTATGTGTGTTGTGTTCTTGGTTCTACTATCATGACTCTGTAACAGATCATGTAACTTTTTTCTGTGTTCCCATATTAATCATATTTATTGTTTTGTACAGCACAATCATATTCTATTATGTTCATGTGCCACAATTTGTTTAGCCATTCCTCAGTCACTAGGCATCTGCTTTGTTTCCATTTCCTTACTACCACAAAAGTGGTGCTGTAAATATTTTGGTGTATGTGGGGACTTTACTTTCCTCAATGATCACCTTTCTGGCATAATACACCTTAAAAATGTATTCTTTTTCCTGTGGGATAGCTGTTTGTGAGATGTGAAGAGGTGGGGATCCTGGAAGAAATTTAGGTCATGAAAAGAAATCAATAAAGAATCATTTACAAAAAAAATTTCCTCAACCTGAGCCCTTCTTACCTGTTTAATCTTGTACTTTACTCCCCTCCATGCAGTACCCAATCTAGCTATACTGGACTGTCTGCCTTTCCCCACACGTGACACTCCATCTTTTGTGTCTTTATATTGTGTGTCTCACAGACCCGAAATGCTTTGTTTCCCTACCTCTGCCTCCTAGTTTACCTAATTTTCTGGAATTTCCTTGAAACAACTCAAATCCCACTTTATACAAAAAGTCTTTCTGGATCTCTCAAGCTAATAGTAGCTTCCTTTCTAAGATGACCTTTCATCTACTCTGCCTGTAATTTGTATATAGCTGGCTATTTATGTGGTGTCTCTTCCAACAGAATGTGAGCTCCTAGAAGGCTGGGATTTTTTTGTTTTCCATTTTATGACTATCATCTCCCTCTTTCCTGACTCCATGCCTGCTCCTTAATATGTTAACCCAAATGACTTCAGAGATAAACTCTCTCTGTCTCTCTTTGTCTCTGTCTCTCTGTCTCTGTCTCTCTGTCTGTCTCTCTGTCTCTCTCTCTCTCTCTCTCTCTCTCTCTCTCTCTCTCTCTTTCTCCCACATACACACACTTCAGGGAGTCCATACAAAGTTATACACAAAGAATATTTTGGTTTCACTTAACAGTAATAGGAGAAATGAAAATGTGTTTCCAGTAGTTGATAAGAACTCCTTAACAGTCTTATGTTGTAAAAGACAGTAAAAGAGAATTATTATGCTCGGTGACCATTTTAGAACTTTGACTTCTTGAGGCATATGGCCTCCCATTGTGGAGGCAGCATGATGAAATGGAAAGAACAGACTTGGAATTTTGAGTCCTCCAAGTTCATTTCTAAGATTTATTGATGCACTATTTCCAGATTTACCAACAATAGGAGATCCGTGATTAAGGAGATGAACTGCTAATGTAACATCTTTAGCAGGCTTGGACTAAGCTCTTATTTTCTTGTCCTCCTTTCTCTGCAGTCAAGATTGGTAATGAATGGTTTATCAGAGTTCTAATGTCTTCTAATCACTATATATAAAACATATATGTACATAAACTTATATATGGTTTTTACCTAGATGAAATGAATTAACATACTTATATAAAATCTTTGGCAAAACTTACTAGTAATATAAAAATTAATTACTATTATTGTTTAGTAAATCACTCAGCTCCCCTTTTAATGTTATTCTTGTGGAAAAGATAGCTCAGCATTTACTAGATGATAGAATAGTTAAATGGCTTCCGATTTGGTTGAATAGCTGGACCTAAGATTGATATTTTTGTGATGGTAAGTTAGACCATCTTTGATCTCTCTTCTTACCTAGCCCTTAGTCATTGACTGGACATTGCTTCAGATTGAGGCCTGGAAAAGACCTTGATTTAGAAAGGCTAAAGTCATCCACTGCATCCTGGGCATCACCAGTACTCTTGACTTTTGTCTTGCTACTGGACTTTGATAGATGCCAGAGAAGAGAATGGGAATGAGAACTTTCCACAGCTCTGCCTAACTTAAACCCAATTCATGTGTAAGTCTTCTGATCACTCTTCCAATGTCATTGGTTCTCCTTAAGAATGAAGGATGAACAACAACAATGTAGGAAATCCAACACCCAAATCCTGGGTGATCAAAGGATGAGCCACTGGAACACAAACTTTCCAAAGTTCTCTTATGCTGTAAAGTCTTACAATGTGGTGCTATGGCAAGAAACCATCTCTGCATTTTGAACACCTGCCTAAGTACAATGAAGTTCATCATCAATAGACCTACCACCTGGGATGAAAACTGTTTTTGTCACTACTCATTAAACAAAGAAAAATGGAAGCTTCTTGGATGGATTTGAAATGATTCAGCTAGACTTTAGCAAGAGACAAAGGATTCAGATTCTTAATCTATCCCTGTCTGTTCTTCACCTTCCTAATGTGGACACTGACAGTCTTTTTCTGTTATTCCCCTCTTCCTACCATGAAATGAGACTTTCCCCACCTTTGGCTCCATCCTTGGGGGAGAGGGGTCTTTCTGAGCATGGGCAGAAAGGGGAAGGCCATTTGTCCTATATGAGCTTGCCAATTCTTTCACCAAGCAGAAATTGTCATTGGGCTCAGCTTTTGCCTAAGGGAAACAATTAGCTTCATTCTTTTAGCTACCTTTTGAAGTTATAAAATAAAAATCAATGTGATTCTTTTTAATTTATATCAGATTTCTGAGACATGACGATTCTGACACTTTTCAACAGAACATTTTCTCTGTCATATTTTCTTTTGGGTAACCTGCCTCTGCCCCTCTCTATTGCAAACCAGAAATTGTCATGATCAACCACATTTTCAACTGGTGCCATATTTCAATGCTAATTGAAGAGAAATGTAAACAAATTGGATAAAACAAGAAAACTTTTGAGTAAACACAGGCATTTCCAGCTAGGGAGAGAGAGAGGTGAAGATCTGGCAAACCAATGATACCACTGGTGATGAATAGAAGGGTAGCAAATGACCAATCTTCCCAAACAGGATTCTCAGACTGCTCCCCTGGCCAAAAATGGATTGAACTCTAGTTGCTGTTCAAATGCTGCTCTATCCACCACCACAACACCTCCAGTATCTCTTGAATTTGTGGGTACTCTGGCCAACTCACAGGTGACTCAGTGGATAGAGTACAGGGCCTGGAGTCAGGAGGACCCAAGTTCAAATCTGGCCTCAGACACTTAATAACTATGTGATCCTGGGCAAGTCACTTAACCCTGATTGCCTCACAAAAAAATAAAAATAACAATAACAAATAACAATTGATTAGGGAAATACAAATTAAAACAATTCAGTCATCAGATTGAATATTATGAAAGAAAAGAAAAATGGCAAGTGTTTGATGGGATTTAGGAAAATTGGGACACTAATGTACTATTAGTGGGGTTGTGAAGTTATCCAACATTTATGGATAGCAATATTGAACTAAGCCTAAGGTCTATCTAACTGTGCATACTCTTTGACGTAGCAATACAACTACTAGGTCTGTACTCCAAAGAAATTAAAGAAAAAGGAAAAAGAGATATGTATGAAAATATTTATAGCAACTCTTTTGTGGTGAGCAAGAAATTGGAAATACAAGGGATGCCCATCGATTGGGAACAGCTGAATAAGTTGTGGTATATGACTGTGATGGAATACTATTGTGCTCTAAGAAACGAGGAGCAGGATGCTTGCAGAAAAACCTGGGAAAGCTTACATGAAGTGATGCACAATGAAGTGAGCAGAACCAGGAGAACATTGCACACCATAATGGCAATATTGTACAATGATCAACTGTGATCGACTTTGCCATTCTTCGCAATACGATGATCCAAGACAGCTCTGAAGAACTTATGACAAAAAATATTATTCACCTCCAGAGAAAGAACTGATGGGATCTGAATGCAGATTAAAGCATACTCATTTCCTTTCTTTGTCATTCTTGATTTTTTTGGTCTAGCATTTCCTTTTGTGCCGTTGCTAATATGCAAATGTTAGTATGTTACCTATATCAAATTGCTTGCCTTCTCAGTCAGGGGAAAGAGAAAGAAGGGAGAGAGAAAATATGGAACTCAAAATAAAAAAGTAAAAACAAATTACATGAAATTAAGAATAAATTAATTTGACAAAATAAAATAAAAATTGGGTATAATTTAATGCCATCCTTTTACAAAGAATGGGACATCAGGGAAATATTAGATATAACTCAATTATACCATCTAATTTAAAATTAGCTTATTTCAATGTAAAGGTGAGTATAGGTGAGAAGAGAGAAAAACATGTTGGGAAATATGACTTAAGAGTATGAAATGAAAGAGTACAAAGGCTTATGATATAATTTCCAAGGTCATAAAACATTTTTCCTATAACAGAAAAAGAGGAGTAGCACCTTTGCATCTGAGCAAGCCATTGAATGGCAATCTAAGCTTCAGGTACAGTGCATCAACTAACTGAACAAGAAGAAAATCCCCTAGAGAGTTCTAGCCCTAAGAATCCACCTTATTTTCTCTCAAAATTTGCAGATTTATTCACATCTCCTAGACTTTCCCAACTTTTATATTTTTCTAGTGTCTTCCTAGTTTCCTGTCTATGGTTCTGGATATTCTAATAACTCATAATTTGTCTGGCTCAAGAGTCCCTACCCACCAGATTCTCTATCTTGATTTCCTCCTTAACTCGACCCTCCCTCCAAAAAATTCATCCAAACAAAATTATATTTAATTTGCTGAAAGTAAAATACAAATATAACACTGAGGTCTAAAGCAGTTGAATACACAAGCTCCAACTGGCCCTTTGGTGTTCTATAACAGGATAAGTTAACACACCTCAAAATTTTTGTAATGAAGTTCTTTCAAGCTTCTCTGTTTCAAAGACAGAGAGGACAAGACCAATTCATCTTACCAAGCTCTAGAATCACTTTTCCCTTTCATAACCAGGGAGTGAATGATCCTTATCTCCTTACCTTTGGCTCTCACCTGACTCACAGCATATGTTAACTTTCCTATGGCAAATCTCTGTGTCATATAGCACAAATGCTTTTCTACTCCAGGAAAATTTTATCAGGAGCTTTGAAATGATTGTCAATACTGCCTTTACACATGGTTGACTGTCCTCCATAGTACCTCTATGTGAATAGTATCTCTGTTCCAGGATCTGCAGTTTCTACTAAACTGAGTGTCATAGATGGTCTTTTCAACCTCAGTTGTGTGTATGCGTAATCAGTATGGGTCACAGCCTGACCAAACTGAATCTCATAAGGTGACGAGAACCAATTTTTGTACCTAGTAAACATTGTCACAACTACAGTTGCCACATGTTGTTTACAGAACAGTTTTTGAGAGCTTCCATTGTAGATCATACTGGTTTGGCTATGGTGTTATCCAATCTTGTTTGTTACTTTTTCAAAATCCAGGATACGAGAAAAATAAATGAAGGCCCTTGAGAATTTAGAGAACCTCTCAGACAACTCATGTACATGTTGGTAATTTTCTCAATCCCAGCAGATTTCAAAAGCAATTTTAATGATGTAGGCTATATTTGGAGTTAAGGTGCTCAAAGGCTTATATCCCAAATGCTACTGAACTCAACATAAATATGGTGCTGCCATGCAAAAATAATTACTTGGTGTCTAAAGGTATCATCTTCTTGCATCAGTAGGTACCACTGCTTTTCTTCCTTTTGGTTCTAAAAATACTTAGATTTAATTTTTGATTTGCACCTCATTTCAAGGGGGCCTCTTGCTATGCCAGACTTTGTATTGATTTCAATTTTACATGAGGCTTTAAAGCATCTCTCTGTCTCTGGTTTTCTTTCTCTGTCTTTGTCTCTCTGACTCTCTGAGTGTCTATGTCTGTCTGTCTTTGTCTCTGTCTTTCTGTCTGTCTCTGTCTGTCTTTCTGCCTATCTCTGTCTCTCTGTCTCTGGTCTCTGTCTCTCTTTGTGTCTCTATCTGTCTGTTTCCATCTCATTATCTCTCTGTCTCTGTCTCTCTCTGTCTCTTCCTCTCATTTATTCACTCCCAATTTGGGTCTTCATGTTTCTGGTGCCTTGTAGTGCCATATAAAGTCAAAGATTAGGAAGTGAGTGATATGCATGGAGCATTATTAAAGCATGTCAGTAGGTAAATTCTGATCCATCCCAGGTTATGTCACATATCTTGAAACCTCACTACAAACAGGAAGTACCTGAAAGAACATAGGTAAGGAAACGGGTCAAAATCTCTGTGTATACGTAGGTACATTTGTTTCATGGATCCATTTTCCTTCACTTTTCAAATTGAGGCTTTGGAAGGAGGACTTTCGTTGATATATTTGTTGGTTGATTTGGTTGAAAGAGAATTGGACTTTCAGCAAGGAGAGATGGGTCTTACTGTGATTGTGATTGTGGGTAAGTTACTGAACTCCTGTGATCCTTAGTTATCTCATCTGCAGAATGAGAATAATGATCTTTTCCTCCAAAAATTGTTGGAGCAAAATAATTTATGAAATTTAAGTTGCAGCTTTGAGTTATTAGTACTCCTGTTTTCTGATTGTTATGATTGTGGTAGCAAAATAAATGAAACCTGAGGTTTCAAAAGTGAGTGGTTGTCTTCCATTCAGCCTATATTTTGATGTGCCCACTATGCAGAAAGCCCTGTCCTAGGTATGCAGTTATAAAGAAAAAAATGCAAAACACTTCATAATCTTAGGGAGCTTACATTCTATTGGAGAAGAAGGGATGAAATATTTACACAGATAAGTAAATGCAAGATAAGTTAAAGAGGGTTGAAGTTTTAGAAACTAGGCTTCCTATAAGTGATAATTCACTAGCTGAAACACAAAGGAAGCTTGAGATTCTAAGAAGCAGAGGTGAAGTAGTGCCTTTCAAACATGAAGGATGGTCTGTGCAGAGAGAGAGAGATGGAGGAAGAATTCTGAGTCTGAGGAACAGAGAATAGGCCATGTGGGCTGGAATTTGGAGCACATGCTGAGAATAAAGTGAAATAAGTCTGAAGAGGGATGCTGGATTCAGATTGAGCAGGACTCTCAACAAAAAGCTGAAAAATTGTTATTTTGTCCCCAAGGCAATAAGGGATCTGTTCAAGGCTTGAGTGCAAGTGATATGATCAGCCATGTGCTTTAGAAAGACACAGTTTTTAGAGATGTTCAGAAGATAGTTTAGAGGAAGGAGAAGCAAGACTTCTAGGTAAGAGGCTTTTGCAATAGTCCAAGTGAGAGGAGATAGAAATCTGAGTTAGGGAGGTGGCTACATCCGTGGACATAAGAGGAAATGTGTTATATGTTATGGATGTGAAAGTGAGAAGATTTGGCAATTGATTGGTTGGGGAAGGGAAAATGGAGAGAAGAGTAGAGATGAATTCCAGGATTATAAACTGGGTGCCTAGAAGGAAGGTGTGGTGATGAACATAAATAAGAAATTATGGAGATAAGTGGTTTTTGATTGAAAATTGGGGATAAAATGATTTCTCTTTTTGGACTTATTAAATTTGAAATGCCTTTGGTACATCCAGGTAGAAATGTCCAAGTAGAGATATATGGATTGGTGTTCAGGGCTGGATATAAAGACTTAGGATTCATCTGAATAGAGATGTTAATGGCAGTAGAAGCTAATGAACTCATTATAAAAGTATAGAAAATGAGGAGAGGGCCCAAGGCAGATTTGGGGGAGTTTGTAGAATCAGGAGGCTGGAAAGGTATTATAGGGCAGCTAGATTGTACAGTGGATAGAGTTGGGCACCTGGAGTCAGGAGGATTCATCTTCCTGAGTTCAAATCTGATCTTAGACACTTAGCTGTGGGGCCTGGGAAGTCCCTTAACTCTATTAGCCTCAGTTTCCTTGTCTGTAAAATAAGTTGTGGAAGGAAAGCACAAAAACACTCCAATATCCTTGCCAAAAAAACTCAAATGGGATCACAAAGAGTTCAACAACACTGAAATGACTTAACACCACCACCAAAAACAACAAACAGGGATCATGATATTGCAAAGGAAGCTGAGAAGGAAAGGTCAGAGAGGTAGGAGGAATAATGGTACCAGGAGAGCCAGTGTCATGAAAACTCACAAAGAGAAATTATCCATGAAGAGTAGGTGACCAACCATGTCACATGCTGCAAAGAGACCAAGAATCAGTTAATCAATAAATATTTATTAAGGACCTACTATTTTTCAGCCACTTTGCTAGGTGCCAATGTTATAAATACAAAGGCTGAAACAATCCCTACCTCCTAGGAATTTAAATGAAGATTTTGAAAATAATATGATTTAGAAAACAAGAAATTATTTTCAACTTTGCAGAGAATTATTCCAGTGGAGTGATGGGGTCAGAAACCTGATTACAATGGGTTAACAAATGACTAGGAGGAGAGGAACTGGACTCAAAAAGGTAGATTTTTTCCCTTGAGAGGTAACTGGGAAAGGGAAGAGATATAGTATGATAACTTGAACAGATATGAAAGTCAAACGAAGGGTTTTAAAAGATTGTGCAGATCTGAGACCATTTGTAGGAAGAAGGGAAGAAGCCCACAGATAAAAAGATTAAAGGGGAATTTTTCAATAGGAAAAGTGGGGCCTGAAGAGAAGAATGACTATCTCTTTTTCAGAGATTATTGCAAAGACCATAGGGGATGATATTGAGGAATTTTGAACTGTAGAAGATGAAAGAAAGGGAGTCCATGGACATAGCCTTTCTTATGTCAGAAAAGTGGAATGCAAAGTCCTCTCTTGAGAGGGAAGGGTTAAGTAGGTGTTGAAAAATTCATTCAATACTCTGCAAATTTTTGTGTGGTTAAGGCATCCTTTGTTCTTGTGTTCACAAAGAGTTAGACCATAGACTTCTAAAAGAGTGTTATAATGAGGTTCTTTCTGAGCTGAACGGTATTGCAATATTTTATATTCTTTCTTACTGGAATTAGAAGAGAAGAAAAATGAGTTCTGGGTTGAGAGTAATAAGAACATTCCAGAAAAGAGTAATGTTTCAAATAATTTCTTATATTGGGAACCTATAAAGCATCAATGAATGAAAACACTTCAAGATAGCTTGTTTTTAAAAGAAAAATATATACATCCATATATGCATATACATATACATATCTGTATGTGTATATGTGTCTACACACACACACTCATTTCAAGTTGTACTTCCTTTTTGCCTTTTTTTTTGAAAGGCATTTCGAAAGGTAAATGTTGTTCTTTCCCTTCCTCCTTGTCTGTCATTACCCACTTAGTTACCTCTCCTGACTCAGTGGAAGCCCTCCCTTGTAAGAGATATGTACAGTCAAAGAACACAAATCAACAGATTCTCCGTGTCTGAGAATGCATGTCTCATTCTGTACCTCTAGTCTATAACCCACTGCCAAGAAGTGGTAGATATCATTTCCTCATTAGCCTTTTGAAGACACGTTTTGTCACTATTTGGGTCTAAGTTCTCAGGTCTTTCAAAGTAGTTTCCTCTCTCATGATTATTGTGGTCATCACATAAATTATTCTTCAAGTTCTGAGTTCACTCTGCATCAGTTGACAAAAGCATTTCCATATACTCCAAAGCAGTCATATCCATCACTTTTTATGGCACATAAAATTGCCACTAATTTCCTATACCACAGTGTGTTCAGCTATGTTGCCATTGAAGGATGCAATAAGTAAACAGAATACGATTATAGCAGGGTGGGCAAGTGCTTCCCATTGTTTTACCTAGAAACAACAGAGGTTCCCATGGAAAATTTCCCATAGTTCTTCAGGATAGCAGTATCTACATTAATGACAACCCTTTGCAGTAATACTAAGTTCTAGGAGCAAAATAAAATGAGCAGACAAAATCCAGATTTCCCATTCCTTCTCTTTTGTGATTTTAGAGCACAAGGATCATCTTGGAAACCAGGACTTTCCTCATAGTCAATTAGCATGAGATAGATAACATTTTCAATTGTGGAAAGTAGTCCTTTGAGAGATCAGGAATCACAAAGCAGACTCAGTTTCTTTGGAAGGGATTAAAAATGGTGGTTAGTTGGCAGAACAGCATTTACACATATATACACATTTACACTTCATATATTTAAGAAAACTTCCTATACTGGGACTTCAACTGTCCTCTACACTGTTATAGGCTTTTTCACATGTCAAAAATTGGCAAATTATACAGTATTGTTAGTTTACAGTGAAAAAATTGGAAGAAACAATTTTATTCACCTCTGCTTTGCTTATTGGCACCCCACCAAGGTGCACTGGAACAAAGTATTAGAGTAGCATAGTAGGATGGGCATGTAAGAGGTGGCTAGTGAATGTTTCCTGAGTAAATCAACAGACATATCCAAAGCTTAATTCTGTATTCTATTTTAATCTCCTTTTCTTCTACCTAATAGGTTCTTTTTCCAAGACAGATGTCTGGCAATAACTGTACTGCTGTGACTGAATTCATTATTTTGGGGTTAACAGATGATCCAACCCTTAGAGTTATCCTCTTTGTGATATTTCTGGGTGTCTATGCTGTCACATTAATTGGTAACCTCAGCATAATCATATTGATCAGAAATAGCTCCCAACTTCACACTCCAATGTACCTTTTCCTCAGCCACTTGGCTTTTATAGACACTGCATATTCCTCAACTGTCACACCTATTATGCTCAAGAACTTCCTTGTGGACAAAATCACAATCCCTCTAGAAGGCTGTGTAGCCCAAATGTTCTGTGGAGGCACCTTCGGGATGGCTGAGTGCTTCCTTCTGGCTGTGATGGCTTATGATAGGTATGTGGCCATCTGTAGACCCCTACTCTACTTCACCAACATGTCTACTATGGTCTGTACTCTGTTACTCATCACATCCTACCTAGGTGGTTTTATAAATACTTGGATTGTTACTGGTTGCTTATTAAATCGGTCCTTCTGTGGACCCAACAAGATCAATCACTTTTTCTGTGATTATTCACCACTTTTGGAGCTTTCCTACTCTGAAAATAATCTTGCTGAAATTCTTCCTGCTGCCTCTACTGGATTAGTGATTGTGATCACAGTGTTAATTATCCTAATCTCTTATGTATACATCCTGTTCTCTGTCCTGAAGATAAGCTCCACTGAGGGGAGATCCAAAGCTTTCTCCACTTGCACCTCCCACCTCACCGCAGTCACTCTTTTCTATGGCACCATTACATTCATTTATGTGTTGCCTAAGTCCAGCTACACAACAGATGAGAATAAAGTAGTATCTGTTTTCTACATTGTAATGATCCCCATGTTGAACCCCTTGATCTACAGTCTAAGGAACAATGAAGTAAAAGGGGCCCTGAGAAAACTCATAAGTAGGAAATACCTTTTTTCATGAATTCAAGTCAACAAATATTATTAAGTACACACTATGTCTCAGACACTGTAGTAGGCTTGGGGACACAAGGATAAAAACAAAGCTGTCTTTTTTCATAATGACATAATATTTTAATATATAATATTACACAATCTCGTATCACATATAATACATTATATAATATTCAATATATAATGTTTAGGATTGTGTGATACAAATTGAAAGGCTTTAGAAAAGGTATATTTTAGGTTGATGGGTTAAATTTGTGAATTTAAAGGTTGATTGCAAAGGTCTGAAAATACATGTGATGTTCTACAAACATGGACTTCCCACCTCTGCAAAGGAGTATGGAGACATCTTCTCATTGCTCTTCTTTGGATCCGTGATTGTTTTTAGAGTCTTACGACACTCATTATTTATTGATTTGTAGGGGTTGTTCTTTACATTTACATTGTTATAGTCACAGTCTGTGCTGTGTTCTTGGCTCTGATTATTCTGTGACAGATCATGTAAATCTTTTCTATTTTTCTGTATTAATCATATTTGTTGTTTCTTACAGCACGATAATATTCCATTATGTTCATTGCCACAATTTGTTCAGTCTTTCCTTAATCACTGGCCTTCCACTTTGTTTCCAGTTCTTTGCTACCACCAAACTGGTATAAATATTTTGGTGTATGCAGGGAATTTCATTTTGTCCATGACTACTTTTGTGGCATAATACTCCTAATAAAAATGTACCTTTTTTTCTATGGGACAGCTCTTCATGAGGGTTGAGGAGGGAGAGATACTAAAAGAAATTTAGGTCATGAAAAAAGATATCAATAAAGTCATTTAAATAATAAAATCCTCCATAACATTACCCCTGCCTACCTTTTCGGACTTACCTTTAATCCCATCCATGCTGTGTCCAATCTAGCTATGCTGGACTATGTGCCTTTCCCCACACATGACTATCCATCTTCTGTGTCTTTATACTGCCTGTCTCACAGGCCTAATATGTTTTGCTCCCCCACCTCTGCCACTTAGCTTCCCAGACTTTCCTCAAGACAGCTCAATTGCCCACTTTCTGCAAGAAGTACCTTCCTGTCCAAGTTGACCTTCTATCTACTCTGTCTCTGATTTGTATGCACCTAGTTATTTGCATGGTGTCTCTCCCAATAGAATGTGAGCTCCTGAAAGGCAGGGACTGTGTTTTGCTCTACTTTGTATTCCAAGACATAGTATAGAGCCTGGCATGTAGTAAGCACTTTAAATTCTTGTTGACTGACCACCAACTTGGCTACCCTCCTGTAGATGCTCTCCAGATATTAAATATTTTGCTAAAATGAGGACAGGCCTGAATATGGTTTTCCGTATAACCTTCCTAATTCTGGATCCTAAGCTTCTCTTCATTTAGCTTAAATTTCTATTAGTCCTACTGGCTGACATGATGTACTCTGCAAAAAATGATTACCTTTCTTATTGCTTTGCAATCTATTTTTTTTCAAATACTAGTTGAACATTTAACTTTGATTATAATTCTGCATTGTCTATTCTGTAGTGTAGTTCTACCTTTTCCCCAACATGACATCATTTGGGAAATAATCACCATTTTTGTATAATCTGGTCGTAATTTCTTCATAGAATAATTTGAAATCTGATAGTGTTAGTCTCTGTTACTCTTCTTTCTTCATAATTTCCCTTTATTTCATTTTGCAGTTAATATAGGTTCTTGGGTACTTATCCCAACTCACATAAACAGTAATGACTCAGGACCCACAGAGCAAAGTTCCTGCCCTAGTGGTTCTAGGTTTAATTTTAAGGGATAGTACCTTTTTTTCTAATACTATCAGCTTGAACCCCTGTCCCCATTTCAGTGCTTTTTCCTAACATTAGTCTCAAGTACCAATTAATATCTCCCCAAATTAATTATGGTGTTTCACTTTCCAATGTTATTAAACCAATCACCATCAATTAGCTTTACAAAGAAATATTTACCGAGAAGATGAAGCACAGCCAAAAGTTAAACACACATGCCAGTGGACCATTAGAACAATCTTCCCTTTACAAATCCAATCCCTGGGAGAGCAGGCTCAAACATAAAGCAGTTGCCACAAAGCATTGGCTCTACCAACTTCACCTCCAGATGTAGCATAGTCAATGCAGTCTTATTCTTCCTTATAGAAACTGGCATCTTGATTGTGAAATCAAGGGTTTGGGTCTCTTTTTAGTGCTCTCCTCGTGGTTTGTAATTGATTGCTCAAAGACTTTAGTATAGACTCCAGTATCCAAACTTCTAGCATGTTGGTCTTCTGACCTTTTGAAACTCACATAGCTTCATCCTTGTCTAACTGTCTTTTCATTTATGAAGGCAGAGTGAGGCTGTCAACTTTGCATAGCTCTGCCTCACTTAAATCCAATTCACGTACATTGCCCTCCTGATGTCATTGGTCCTCTTTGAAAACGAAGGATGAACAACAACAATGGAGGAGATCCAACTCTAATTTCTCATCCTAGCAGGGTGGGATTCTTGGGTGGTCACAAGATAAAATCTTGAAATATAATCCTGACAAAATACCATATCTGCATTTTGAGAACTTGCCTAGCTAAGTATAGAGAAGTTCATCACCAGTAGACTAATCACCTGGGATAGAAACTGACTGTCACAACTCATGATACAAAGAAAAATGTGAATTAGCATCTCTGGGAGGGGTTGTATGTAGAAGGTGAAACGATTCAGCTAGGCTGCAGCAGGAGATGAAGGATTAGGATTCTTAATCTATTCCTGTCTGGCCTCTTACCTGTCTAATGTAGACACTGAATCTTCTTCCAGCTACACCCCTCCTCCCGCCATCAACTAAGCTTTCTCTGAAGTCCTCACCCTTGGCTCTACTCTTGGATAGTGGAGTTCTTTCTGACCATGGGCAGAAAAGGGAAGGCAATGTGCCCTACTGTGTAACCTTGTTGATTCTTTCACCAGACAGAAATTGTTGTTGGGCTCAACTTTTGCCTAAGGGCAACAATTAGATTCATGCTTTTACCCCACTTTGGGAAATTATAGGATAAAAATCAGTGTGATTTTAATTAATCTCAGAGTTCTGAGGCATGAAGATCCTGACATTGTTCAACAGTATATTTTCTTTGACATATTTTCTGGGTCACCTGCCACTACTCCTCTCTCCTGCATCCCATTTCCAACAATGAAACATACATTAACCAGAAATTGCTGTGATCAACCACACTTTTAGCTAATGCTATATCCTAAGACTAATTGAAGAAAAACGTAAACAAATTGGATCAAACAAGAAAACTTTTGAGTAGACACAAGCATTCCCAGCCAGGGAGAGAGAGAGGTGAAAAACATGTAAATCAATAATATCATTTGTGCTGAGTGGAAGGGTGACAATGACTAGTCTAACCAGACCAGATTATTAGGCTTCTACCCCTGCCAAAATGTATAGAGCTGTACTTGCTGTTCAAATGCTATCACCAGAACTGCCCCAGTTCCTCTTGAAATTCTCGTGCATTATGGCCAAGTTCACCCTCTCATTTGTGCACAACTTGCTTCTCACAAAATTTTTCCAGGGGAAGGAGATGGGTCAAGAGAGTAAAGCATGTGCAGGTCCAGGAGTGGAATAGTGCGTTCAGCATTCAGGTTTTGAGGAAGTAATTTCAGGATGCATTCTGGCATTATCCAAGTCTCAGACTCATCCATTTGCTATGCAACATTTGGATGTGAACTTGGTAAGGAAGAATGCTATGTAGAAACTGTAGTAAGTCTGATCCTACTCTCCCCAGGTAGAGTACGGAGGTATGGTGGTATAGAAGAGAGTTTGCTCCTCCTCTAGATATTGGGGAGTGGGGAATATTGGTACTTCTCTGCTTGCTATATCTTCTGAGTAAACATCCCTGTGTAAGACCTCATTGATACTATTTAGACAAATGGAACTAGGGCAGTAATCACCGTCAGCAAACAGTAGAGAAACACATTGCAATGGAGGCTTCAGCCCATAGAATTAGATAAAAACATTCCCATAACCACTCAGTGATACCTTAGAAGACTGAGAGGAAGATTTAGCTGGCATACCTATGAAACAATAAGTCCAAACCATGCCCATGTATAAATATTATCTTAAGTATTATTACTCTAAATGTAATGGGATTCTTGTCCTATGACCAGCAAATCATATCGTATATTTTCACTATAAATCAAACCAGAATAAAAGAGGAAGTTATAGCTAGATGGAAAATGATTCTGAAGGTTTTTTTGGAGAGATAGGAAGTAAATTGGTGAAGTGGATATTACCTTTGCCCAAAGGTACAAGAAACATTGCATGAGTCATTTTTTTCATTTTATATTGCAGAACTTGTTAAAAATAATTTGCAAAAAGACCACCATGAAAATAATTGTAACATGTGCCAACATCTTTTACAGAAAATGAGACAGTAGAGAACTCTTACATATGATGCCATACAACCATCACATTTAAAATTAGGTTATTTGATTGAGAATAGCTGAGAAGAGTGAAAAAATGTTTGGGGAAATATAGTTCAATAGGAAGCAATGAAAGAGTACAAAGACTGATGATATAATTGCCTGATTCAGAGGTGGGGAACCTTGGGTCTTGAGGCCACATATGACCCTCTAGGTCCTCAAGTGTGGCCCTTTAACCGAATTCAAACTTCATGAACAAATCCCCTTAATAAAAGTATTTGTTCTGTAAAACTTGAACTCAGTCAAAAGGCTGCACCCAAGGACCTGTAAGGCCATATGTGGCCTCTAGGCTGCAGGTTCCCCACCCGGGGAATAGCTAAGAGGCTACACCTGGAATAATGCCTTTGGATATTATATCGCAGCAAGCTACTAAATGGCAATCTCAGCTTCAGATGCATAACATAACTCACCTGAATATGTATAAAAGCCCCTGGAGAGCTCCAGCTTTGAGAATCACTTTATTTTTCCGAAAATATGCAGATTGTACTCCCATCTTTTAGATCTTGACAACCTTTATATTTCCGTAGTGTCTTCCTGGGCTCCTGTCTATGGGTTTAGATATTCCAGTAACTACTAACTTGCCTAGCTAAGTCCTCACCCATTGGCTCCTCCATGTTGATTTCCTCCTTAACTTGACCCTCCCTCCAAAAAATTAATATAAGTGAAATTCTATTTAACATACTGAAAGCAAACTAAAAATATAGTGTTAAGGTTTAAAGTAGTTGATTCCTAAGCTCCAACTTGTCTTATGGTGTTCTGTGACATAATAGGTTAATACATTTGCAGATCTTTTTTAAGGAAGTCCTTTCAAGCATCTCTGTTTAAAACAGAGGGGACAGGACCAAATCATCTCACCAAGCTCAAGAATCTCTTGTCCCTCTTCATGACTGGGGAGTAAATGATCTTTATCTCTTGACCTTCACCTGACTCACAACATCTGTCAACTATCTTATAGAAAACCTACATGTCATGTATCATAAATGCTTTTGTATGGGGGGTGGAACCAAGATGTTGCTGTGAAAGGAGGGAACAACTGCAGCTCTCTCAGAAATTCTGTCAGATACGTCTAAAAAGTGAATCTGAGCAGATTTGAGAGAGTTAGAAGCCACTTGTAGACTGAATGGGGCAGAAGCACTGGGGGCGCAGAACAGCAGGAGACCATACCAACCGGGAACAGCAGAGGAACCCAGCAAGCGCACCAGTCTGAGAGAGTGCTGGGCAAGGGAAACGTAGGAACAGGAGCAGGCACAGGGCAGAAGTACCAGTTACTGTGGTGATCAAACCCCAGGCCTCTCAGCCCAGGACGGGAGTCTGTCAGAGGTATGGGAGACACCAGCACAGAGCCTGTGACCACAAGAGCAGCTACCCTGGAGTCCCCCAGCCCCCAGCCTAAAGTTTTGAAACTCTCCTTCTTGAATTTCTGGGAGCCATGATGGCCAGGTAAATCGGCTCTCCCTCCCTCCCTTTCTCACCCAGAGAATGCTCCCTCAGGAGAAACCGAGGAGCCAGAAGGGGAACTTCAGTAGCTTTTTAGTGAGAGAAGTTGGTGAGAGGGCCCTTCCTGTGGTGGTGGAAGGAGGCTAGTGCAACAAGAGAGGGGTCCCAGAAGGCAGCACCACAGCAGAACAACGAGAGTTACTGAGCCCCGGGGGGTGGAGCTAGCAAATGTCAACACCAGGACCCCACACATGCCTTTGCACAGCCAGAGGAAGTGGCAGACACCAGCACAAACAACTCACCTAAGACCACCCATGCTATAGAGCAGTCCCGGGGAAGAGGAAATTTCCAGCAGCCAGACCACCCCTCCCCCACATTTCATGAAACCAGAGGCCATAGCACACAAAGCCAGTGAGCAGGGCCACAGATCCCAACACAAGAAGCTTGGGACAGAGCCCCCTGAGCCCCAGAAGCAGGGGTCCACTTTAGAAACCAGGAGAAAAAAAACACCATGAAAAAGCATCCTAAAAAGCCAAAGACCATTGATTTCTTTTATGGAGGAGGGAAGATCAAAATACCAGTTCAGAAGAGGACAGCACGGACACTATACCCACATCTGAAACCTCGAAAGGGAATGTGAACTGGTCTCCAGCCCAAAAAGCATTCCTGGAAGAACTCAAGGAGGACTTTAAAAACCAAATTAGAGAAGTAAAAGGAAAAAACGGAAAAAATGAAAAAAAATTCACTGATGAAAACAAATAATTAAGAAGTAAAATCAGCAAAATCATTAAAGAGATTCAGGATATACGTGGAGAAAACGTCTCATTAAAAAGTAAAATCAACCAAATGGAAAAGGAGGTAGAGAAGCTAAGGGAAGAAAACAATGCATTAAAAATTAGAATTGGGCAGGTAGAAGCTAGTGACTCTATGAGACATCAAGAATTAGTCTTTCATCTTCAAACACAAAACTCAAGAGAGACATAAAAAGGTAATCAGGGGGAACAAAACCCTTGTTAATCAATAGGGCAAATTATTTACATCCTTATATAGGATTATAGTTTTATATATGTTTTATATATATGTCAATCTTGAGAATAGTACAGTTATTATGACAATTGAAAGGGATATAATAGACTATCAGTGTCAGTATAAAATAACTGATATAATGATAAGAAGCATGTTAAGGGATATAAATAGATGGTTCTGGGAGAAGAGGTAAGGAGGTAGTAGAAAAGGGTAAATTATATCACATGAAGAGGCACAAAAGCATATTATAGTAGAGGAAAGAAGGGAGGGAGAAGAGCAATATTTGAGCTCTATTCTCATCAGATTTGGTTCAAGAAGGGAATAACATATTCTGACAAGTATAGAAATCAAACTTGTCCTACAGGCAGTAGGAGGGTAAAAGGGACAGAGAAGGGAGGGGGTGGTCAGAAGGGAGGGAAGAAATAGCAAGGGGAAAAGGGTAAGATAAAGGAGGGGAGTCAATAGGGAGGGAAAAGTGAGGAAGGCAGTGGTCAAAAGCAAAATTCTTTTGAGGAGTGGAAGGGAGAAAGGAGAAATAAAAGCACAAATTGGGGGGGGCAGATAGGATGGAGAAAAAGACACAGATAGTAATCAAAACTGTGAATGTGAATGGGATGAACTCTCCTATAAAATGGAGGCAGATAGCAAATGAATTAAAAACCATAATCCTACAAAATGTTGTTTACAAGAAACACATTTGAAACAGGGGGATTCACAAAGGCCAAAGGTAAAAGGCTGGGGTAGCAATCCTAATCTCAGACAAAGCAAAAGCAAAGATAGATCTAGTTAAAAGAGATAAGAAAGGAAACTATATCCTTCTAAAAGGCACCAAAGACAATGAAGCAATATCATTACCTAACATACATGCAACTAGTGGTATACCATACAAATTCTTAGAGGAGAAGTTAAGGGATTTACAGGAAGAAACAGAAAGCAAAACCATACTAGCGGGGGACCGCAACCTCCCCCTCTCTGAACTTGATAAATCTAACCTCAAAATAAACAAGAAAGAAGTTAAAGAGGTGAATAGAATTTTAGAAAAGGCAGATATGATAGACCTCTGGAGAAAACTGAATGGGAATAAGAAGGAATATACTTTTTCTCAGCGGTAGATGGCATATACTCAAAAATTGACCATGTACTAGGGCATAAAAACCTCACAATCCAGTGCAGAAAGGCAGAAGTAGTCAAAGCATCCTTTTCAGATCATGATGCAATAAAAATTATTTGTAATAAAGAACCATGGAAAAATAAGCTTAAAATTAACTGGAAACCAAATAATCTAATTCTAAAGAATGAGTGAGCCAAAGAAGCATTCATAGAAACAATTAATCATAGAAACAATTAATAACTTCATTCAAGATTATGATAATAATGAGACAACATACCAAAACTTATGGGATGCAGCAAAAGCAGTTCTTAGGGGAAGTTTTATACCTCTAAATGCTTACATGAATAAAATAGAGAAAAAGGACATCAATGAATTGGGCATGCAACTGAAAAAGCTAGAAAAAGAACAAATTGAAAATCTCCAGTTAAATACCAAATTAGAAGTACTGAAAATCAAAGGAGGGATTAATAAAATTGAAATCAAGAAAACTATTAAGTTAATAAATAAAACCAAGAGCTGATTTCATGAAAAAACCAATAAAATTTATATCATTTGGTCAATTTGATTAAAAAAAGAAAGAAGAAAATCAAACTACTAGTATCAAAAATGAAAAAGGTGAATTCACCTCCAATGAAGAGGAAATTAAAACAATAATTAGGAATTCTTTTGCCCAATTGTATGCCCATAGATTTGACAACCTCAGGGATATGGATGAAAATCTACGAAAATATAAATTGCCCAGGTTAACAGAAGAGGAAGTAAAATTTCTAAAGAACCCAATCTCAGAAAAAGAAATTGAGCAAGCCATCGATGAACTCCCTAGGAAAAAATCTCTGGGGCCAGATGGTTTTACATGTGAATTTTATCAAACATTTAAAGAACAATTAATTCCTATACTTTATAGACTATTTGGGAAAATAGATGAAGAAGGAGTCTTAACAAATTCTTTTTATCACACAGATATGGTACTAATACCTAAATCAAGAAGAGTCAAAACAGAGAAAAAATTATAGACCAATTTCCATAATGAATATTGATGCAAAAATTTTAAATAAAATATTAGTAAAAAGATTGCAGCAACTTATCAGGAGAATAATACACTACGACCTGGTAGGGTTTATTCCAGGAATGCAAGGCTGGTTCAACATAGGAAAACCATCAGTATAATTGATCACATCAACAACAAAACTAGTAGAAACCATATGATCATCTCAATAAATGAAGAAAAAGCCTTTGACAAAATGCAACACCCATTCCTATTAAAAACACTAGAAAGGTTAGGAATAAATGGAGCCTTCCTTAAAATTATAAATAGCATCTACCTAAAACCATCAACAAGCATTATCTGTAATGGGTATAAGCTAGATGCATTCCCAATAAGATTGGGGTGAAACAAGGATGTCTGTTATCACTCCTATTATTCAATTTGGTACTAGAAATGTTAGCTGTAGCAATAAGAGAAGAAAAAGAAATTGAAGGAATTAGAATAGGCAAAGAAGAAACTAAATTATCACTTTTTGTAGATGATATGATGATTTACTTAGAGAATCTTAGAGAATCAAGTAAAAAACTATTTTAAATAATAAACAACTTTAGCAAAGTTTCAGGATGGAAAATAAGCCCACATAAATCCTTGGCATTCCTATACATTACTAACCAAGCCCAACAGCAAAAGATAGAGAAATTCCATTTAAAGTTAATATAGACACTAAAAAATATTTGGGAGTCTATCTGCCAAGACAAACCCAGGTCCTAAATGAACATAATTACAAAACACTTTTCACACAAATAAAGTCAGATCTAAATAAATGGAAAAATATCAGTTGCTCATGGTTAGGCTGAACTAACATAATAAAAATGAAAATTTTACCTAAATTAATTTATTTATTCAGCACTATACCCATTGAACTACCAAAAAATTATTTTACAGAGCTGGATACAATAATAACAAAATTCATCTGGAAGAACAAGAGGTCTAGAATATCTAGGGAATTAATGAAAAGAAATACTAGGGAAGGTGGCCTAGCCATACCAGATGTTAAACTGTATTATAAAGCAGCAGTCATCAAAGCTACCTGGTACTGGCTAAGAAACAGTCATGGATCAGTGGAATAGTTTAGGTACCCAAGACATAGTAGTCAATGACTATAGTAATCTACTCTTTGATAAACCTGAAGAATCCACCTTCTGGGCTAAGAATTCACTATTTCACACTGCTGGAAAAATTGCAAAATGGTAGGGCAGAAACTGGGCATAGACCAATATCTTACAATTTGGGAAAGCAAGGAATAGTTTACCTATCAGATTTATGGAAAAGAAAAGAGTTCATGACCCAGCAAGAGATAGAGAGCATTACAAAATGCAAAATGGATCATTTTGATTATGATAAATTGAAAAGTTTTGTATAAAAAAGCCAGTGCAACAAAGATTAGTAGGGAAGCAGAAAATTGGGAGAAAATCTTTACAACTAGTGTCTCTGATAAAGGCCTCATCTCTAAGATATACAGGGAACTGAGCCAAATTTATAAGAATACAAGTCATTCCCCAATTGAGAAATGGTCAGAGGATATGAACAGGCAGTTTTCAGAGGAAGAAATTAAAGATATGTTTGTACCCTTTGACCCAGCAATACCACTTCTAGGGTTGTATCCCAAAGAGATCACACAAGTGGGTAAAGGACCCATATGTACAAAAATATTTATAGCAGCTCTTTTTGTAGTACAAAAGAATTGGAAATCAAGGGTGGGGGCGCCTTCAAATGGGGAATGGCTGAACAAATTGTGGTATATGAATGTAATGGAATACTATTGTGCTATAAGAAATGGGGAAGATACGGACTTCATAATAACCTGGAAAAACCTACACAATATAATGCTGAGTGAGTGGAACAGAACTTGGAGAACGTTACACACAACCACAGATATATGGATTCTGTGATGACTAACCTTGATAGACCTCTCTCTTCTCAGCAATACAAGGTTTAAAGACAACTCCAAAGGACTCATGATGGAAAGAGCTATCTACATCCAGAGAAAGAACTATGGACACTGAATGCAGATTGAGGCAAACTGCTCTCCTTTTTTTTTCTCTTGTGTTTTTGTTTTTGGGTTTTTTTTGTTTTGTTTCTTCTTTCTCATGATTCATTCCATTGGTCATAATTCTTCTTTACAACTTGACTACTGTGTAAATAAGTTCAATGCAAAGTCATATGTAGAAGATATATCAGATTCTATGCTGTCTTGGGGAAGGAGGGGACAGGGGGGCAAAGAAAATCCGGAACTCAAAATCATGTGGAACTGAGTGTTGTAAACTAAAAATAAAAAATCTTTATTAAAAAAGAAAAAAATGTGCATACTCTTTGACCCAGTAATACCACTTCCAGGGTTGTGTCCCAAAGAGATCACACAAGTGGGAATGGGACCTTTATGTGCAAAAATATTTATAGCAGCTCTTTTTGTGGTAGCAAAGAATTGGAAATCAAGGGGATGCCCATCAATTGGGGAATGGCTAAACAAGTTGTGGTATATGAATGTAATGGAATACTATTGTGCTATAAGAAATGGGGAAGATATGGACTTCATAATAACCTGAAAAGACCTATACGATACAATGCTGAGTGAGCAGAGCAGAACCAGGAGAACATTATACACAACCACAAATATGTTGATTTCTGTGATGACTAACATCGATAAACTTGGATCTTCTCAGCAATACAAGTTTCAAAGACAACTCCAAAGGACTCATGATAGAAAGACCTATTTACATCCAGAGAAAGAGCTATGGAGTCTAAATACAGATTGAGGCAAACTATTTGCTCTCCTTTTTTTCTCCTTTATTTTAGTTTTATTTCTTCTTTCCCATGATTCATTCCACTGGTCATAATTCTTCTTTACAACTTGAGTGTTGTGTAAATAAGTCTAATGTGAAGCTATATATAGAAAATATATTGGATTCCATGCTGTCTTTGGGGAGAGGGAGGAGGGGAGGGAAAGGAAGAAAATCTGGAAGTCAAAAATTGTGGAACTGAGTGTTGTAAACTATAAAATCTTAATTTAAAAAATTTTTTTTAAAAAAGAGCTCAGTAAAAAAATGCTCTTGTCTGCCAGGGAAATTTTATCAGGAATCTACAAAGACTGTTAATACTACCTTCATGCATGAATGATTGTCTTCACTGTGATTACCTGTGTTCTAGGATCTGAAACTAAATTTCATAGATGGTTTTTCCACCTCAGTTTTATATATGAGTAATCAGTATGAGTTATGGCCTGACCAAAATAGATCTGGTGAGGTGATAAGGACTAATTTTCATACTTAGTGAACACTGTGACAATCAGAATTTCCACATGTTGATCCCAGAACAATTTTTTAGAAATTCCATGGCAGATCATGTTAGTTTGGCTATATTGCTATCGAATCTTGTTTCTCACTTTTAAAAAATCTTGCACAAACATACACAAATAAAAAAATAAATTAAGGCCCCTGAGAATTTTGAAAACTTAGAAATTTTTTCTTTGTGTTAGTAATTTACTCAATCCCAATGGGTCACAATTAGCATTTTAATGATGTACGTTACCTTTGGTGTTAGGACATTCAAGGGCTTATGTCCCAAATGCTATTAAACTCAACATAAATTTGCTGCTGCCATGCTGTGATAATTCCTTGGAGTCTGAAGTTATCATCTTCTGGCATCAGTAGGTAGCACTAATGTTCTTGGTTTTGTTATAAAAATACTAAAATTCAATTTTTTATTTGTAGCTCATTTAGGGAGGCCTGTCCATTCCTCTTGGCATGTTATACTTCATACTGATATCAGTTTTACATGAGGCTTTAATGCATCTCTCTCTCTCTCTCTCTCTCTCTCTCTCTCTCTCTCTCTCTCTTAAGATCCATTTGTGATTTGGGGTCATCAGACTCTTGGTCCCTTGTAGTGCTATATAAAGTCAAAGATTTGGAAGTAAACTATACGTATGGGGAATTATTACAGCAAGGTAGTTAGTAAATTCTGGTTTACCACAGGTCATATTGCATATCTTGAAACCTCACTACAAATAGTAAGTACCTGATAGAACATGATTAGGTAAGGACACCTTAGGTAAAGATCTCTGTGTAAACATTGGTACATTTATTTCATGTATTGTTTTTCTCCCACTTTTCAGATTGAGGATTTAGGGGGAAGAACTTTACTGACATATTTGTTGTTTGGTGTGGTAGAAAGAGAATTGGACTTGAAGTCTTCAGAGCTGGGTTTGAATCCTACATCTGAGACTTACTGGCTCTGCCTGTGATTGTGGGTAAGTGATTATACTGTCATCCTCAGTTGCCTCAGCTGTAAAATGAGAACAACAATATTTTCCTCTAAAAATTGTGGGAGGAAAATAATTTATGAAATTCAAGTTGCAGTACTGAGTTATTAGAATTCCTGTTATCAAATTATTTTGATTATGTTACCAATGAAAATGAGACTTAAAGTTATCAGAAATAAGTAGCTGTCCTCCATTCAACCAATATTTTTCTGTGCCCACTATTCACAGGGGATCTGCCGTAGGTATTGTGGATAGAAAGAAAAAAATGCAAAACAGTTCTTAATCTGAGGGAGCTTACATTCTATTGAAGATGAAGGGATAAAATAATTACACAGATAAGTAAGTATAAATAGGTTGAGGAGGACACAGTTTTGGAAACTAGGCTTCCTGTAAATGGTGAGCAGCTAGTGGAGAAACAAAGGAAGCTTTAGATTTTTAAGAAGTAGAGATGAAGTAGTTAATTTTGAGGGTAGAGGATGACATGTGCAGAGGGACAGAGATGGGAGTTAAATTCTGAGTCTTGGGAACAGAAAATAGGGTAGTTGGGCTGCAATATAGAGTGCATGAGTGAGAGTAAAGTGAAATAAATCTGAAGAGGGAGACTGGATTCAGATTGGACATGACTCTAAATATCAAGCTGAGGAAATGTAATTTTGTTCTTAAGGCAAGAAGGGATCTGTTCTAGAAGGATTACTTTCTTTCAGGAATTAGATGAATCTTGTGGTTTCATTTTTAAGCATGAAATTAAATATTTAGTTGTGTTCTCCTCCAGTTAGTTATCAAAAGGTACATAAAAATAAACCTAAGGTTAAGAGGAATGCAAGAATTGACTTCAAACAATGCATCACTGGTAAATTTCCAAGATTATAGGAAATGCTGTTAGACCAGATCTTGGAAAGTAAGTCAGTTGGTCTCTGAGCATATATCAAGTTTTTAAAAAGAGGTTCCCCCAGTGAACTGAAAGAATTGATTCAACTATAGATAGATGTATCTTATAGTCCTCACTCATAGTTTGAAATTATACATACTTATTTAATAATGGAAACTTGATAAAAGACAAATTAGATTAGAAAAATTGATTAGAGTGAATATGTCCTATCCCAGAATTCACAGAAGTTTAGGAACATTGAAAAGTTAGCTAAAAATATAGATTTTTTTAAACCTTGTTTTCTCTCATCTTAATCTGATTGTAGCTACCACAGGAGTGATAAAACCTGGCCACTACTGTCTTAAGTTTCCTAGTGTATGAAGTCACTAGCTCTGTAACAGTTTGTGAAATCCACTTTAAGTAAGAAAATTGGTCATTAAACAGGTACAAAGAAATATTCTGGAAGACATAAATAAACATAATAAATAATATTTATTGTAATAAATAAATAACAAAGACAAGTGTTTGAGCTGATGTTATGTTACAAGGATTCAGATATATTAAAAATATCATAATAACAACTATAAGGAAAATATCATGGGTAAAGTAAAAGACACTTTAAAGGTTTTGTAGAAACTCAATTAAACTGTCGTAATGGCTTTGTTACACATAAACCATTTGGTGTGAACAAATACCTTATATTTGTATATCTAAAGAACTTGTAATAATTATATTTTGCTCACAATAGATACATTCTTTATTGTTTGCATTTTCCTCATCCAAGCTGTAATTATGCAGCATTTCTCTCTTCAATAAAACAACTTAATGGACAAAAAATAAGAGACCTGTTCAAAGCTTTAGTAAGCAAGTGACATAGTCAGGCATTTGCTTTAGGAAGATTGTTATTGTAGGGTTTGAGAGGATAGTTTAGAGGAAGGAGAGGCTGGACTTCTAAGAGGCTTTGTAGCAGTCAAAGTGAGAGGAGATACAAATCTAAGTTAAGGAGGCGGCTTTGTGAGTGGACATAAGACGTGTGGGATATGTGTGTATGCATGTGCATATGTACATATGTAGTATGTGTATACACACAATATATACACAATATGTGCGTGTGTATGTATGTATGTACATATTATACATGAAGTAAAACTGGCAACATTTGGCATTTTTCTGGTTGGGGAAGGGAAAATGAAGAGAAGAATAGAGATTGATTTCAGGATTGCAAACCAGGATACCTAGAAGGATACTGAGGCACTGAGCAGACAAAAGAAATTATGTAGATGAGTGGTGTTAAAATTGAAGGTTATGAATAAGATGAGTTCTCTTTTGTACTTGTTGAGTTTGAAATACCTTGGGGACATCTAGGTACAAACATCCAACTATTATTAATGTATTAATTGGAGTTTTTGCACTAGATAGACAGACAGACAGATAGATAGATAGATGGATAGATAGATAGATAGATAGATTTGATAGTCATCTAAGTGGAGGTGTTAATGGGATTTGTGGAAGCTAATGAGATCATTGAGGTATAGAAAAAGAGGAGCAGGCCTAGGCAGATCCAGGGGGCACATTATGAATAGGAGGCAGTGCAAGGATCAAAATCTGCCAAAGGAGGCTGAGAAGGAAAGGTCAGATAGGTAAGAAGAATGCTAGTACCAGCAGAACCAGTGTCATGAGAACTCATGAGGAGAAAATATCCATGGAGAGTAGATGGGCTATGTTGTCATGTGCTAGGCAGAGACCAAGAATCAATCAACACGTTTTATTAAGCACCTACTATTCTTCAGGCATTTTCCTAGGTGACACAATGAATAGAGTGCGTGCCTGGCCTGGAGTCAGAGAGACTCATCTTCCTAAGTTCAAATATGGTCTCTAGTGCATACTAGGTGTGATGCCAGGCAAGTCACTTGACACTTTACCTTAACTTCTCATCTGTAAAATAAGCTGGAGAAGGAAATGACGAACAACTTCATTGTCTTCGTCAAGAACATCCCAAAAGGGGTCACAAAGAGTTGGACATGAATGAAAAAGATTAAACAAAAAAAATGATACAAATACAAAGTTTGAAACAATCCCTACCCTCTAGGAATTTAAAGGAACATTTAAAAAATTGGGATTTATAAATTAAGAAACTATTCACAGCTTTGTAGAGAATGCTTCCAGTGGACTGATGGAGTCAGAAACCAGATTAGAAAGTTAACCAGTAGGAAGCCTGGCCTCAACAAGGGTATATTTTTCCCCTGAGAGTTGATTGGGAAAGATGAGATATAAAGTATGATAAATTGAAAGGATACCAGGGCCAAATGAGTGTTTTAAAGAATTTGACAGATAGGAGCCCATTATTAGGAAGAAAGAAAGAATCATATAGAAAAAAATATTAAAAATTAAAGGAGAGTTGTCAATGGAGAAAGTTTAGGGTTGAAATGGGAGGGTTGGGATTAATGGAACAAATAGAGGGGTTGGCCCTGGAGAAAAAGACTACCTTTTTTCAGATATTTTTGCAAAGACACCAGGGGATGATATTCAGGAGTTTTGAACTGTAGAAAATGAAAAGAGGGAGTTCACAGGGACAGCTTTTCTTTTGTCAGAAAACTAAGATGGAAAGTCCTCTATTGAGAAGGAAGAGTGAATTAGGTGTTGAAAAATTGACTCAGCATTCTACAAATTATTGTTTGGTTAAGGCATCCTTTTGTCATGTGTTCACAAAGAAAGAGCTGGACCATAGACCCCAAAAGGGATGTTATAGTCAGATTCTTCCTGAGCTGAACAATGTCTCAATATTTTATATTCTTTCTTCCTGGACTTAGAAGACAAGAAAAAGGAGTTTAGAAGAATAAAAATACTCCCAGAAAAATTAGTATTTGAGATAATTAATTGGGAACTTTAAAAGCATCAATAAATGCAAACATTTCAAGACAGTTTGGCATGTAAAAGAAATATAATGTATATACATGTAAAGTTGTACTTCCCCGTTGTCTTTTGTGCATTTTGAAAATGTTTTGTTGTTGTGCTTTGCCTTTCCCAATGTCTGTCACCATCCACTGAGCTACTTCTCCCCACTCACAGTGGAAGCCCGTCCTTGTAAAAGATATATATATATATATAGCTAAGGCATACAAATCAACAGATTAGAGCAGCCATGTCTGAGCATGCATGTCCCATTCTGTACTCTCTGCCAAAAACTGCTAGTTAATATTTCCATATCAGTCTTTTGAAGAAATGATGCATCTCTGTTTTCATCCAAGTTCTAAGATCTTTCAAAGTTGGTTCCCCTCTCATTAGTACTGTGGTCATCACATACATTTTTCTTCTAGTTCTACTGAGTTCACTCTGCATCATTTAGTAAAAGTGTTTCCATATTACTCTAAAGCAGTCATATCCATCTCTTCTTGTGGCACAATAAATTTTTACTAAATTCCTACACCACAATTTGCTCATTCTGTAATTGCTATTCTTCAGTTGAAGGAAGCAATGTGTAAACAGTATATGGTTACATCAGAGTGGGCAAGTGCTTTCTATTATCTTATCTAGGAACAGCAGAGTAGGAAATTTCCCCATAGTCCTTCAGGCTGGTAATATCTAGCCTATTGACCCTTTATAGTAATACCAAATTCTAAGAGCAAAATACAATGAAAAGACTTAGAGACCATATTCCCCATTCCTTCCCTTTTGTGATCTTAGAGCATAAGGGTCATCTTGGAAATGAAGACTTTCCTCATAGTCAAGTAGCATAAGGTGGATAACATCCTCTAATGTGGAAAATTATTCTGTCTCTTTGGTAGGGATTAACAATAGTGGTTACTTGACAGAACAGCATTTACACATTTGGATATAGTTTTTCCATATATTTAAGAAAGGTTCCTATGGTAGGAATTCAACTATCCTCTATACTATGAAGGCCTTTTTTACACTGTCAAAATAGCAAAAATCGGGAAATCATAGAGTATTATAGATTCACAGGAAAAAATGGAGAAACTAAATTTATTCACATCTGCTTTGCTCATGGGCACCCAAACATGGTGCATGGGAGCAAAGTATTGGAGTAAGACAGTAGCAGTGGCATGTCAGAGGTGGCCAGTGAATGTTCACTGAATACATCAATAGACTTATCCCAAGCTTAATCCTGGGTTCTATTTTAATCTGCTTTTCTTCTGTCTAATAGGCTCTCTTTCCAAGACATGTCTGGCAATAACTGCACTGCTGTGACTGAATTCATTATTTTGGGGTTAATAGATGATCCAACCCTTCGCGTCATCTTCTTTGTGATATTTCTAGGTGTCTATGCTGTCACCTTAATTGGTAACATTAGCATAATCACATTGATCAGAAATAGCTCCCAACTTCACACTCCGATGTACCTTTTTCTCAGCCACTTGGCTTTTGTGGATATTGAAATTTCCTCATCTGTCACACTTCTCATGCTCATCAAGTTCCTTGCAGACAAGACCTCAATACCTCTGGGAGGCTGTGTGGCCCAAATGTGTTCTACATCCATCTTTGGGACCACTGAGTTCTTCTTGCTGGCTGTGATGGCTTATGATCGGTATATGGCCATCTGTAACCCCCTACTCTACTCCACCAACATGTCTCCTAGGGTCTGCACTCTGTTACTCATCATATCCTATGTGGCTGGTTGTGTGAATGCTTCAATTTTCACTGGCTGCTTATTGAACCGGTCTTTCTGTGGACCCAATAAGATTAACCACTTTTTCTGCGATTATTCACCACTTTTGAAGCTTTCCTACTCTGAAGATAATCTTGCTGAAATTCTTCCTGCTGCCTCCTCAGGGTTAATGATTGTGGTCACAGTGTTAATTATCCTAATCTCTTATGTGTACATCCTCTTCTCTGTCCTGAAGATAAGCTCCACTGAAGGGAGATCCAAAGCTTTCTCCACTTGCACCTCCCACCTCACAGCAGTCACTGTCTTCTATGGGACCAGTACATTAATTTATGTGTTGCCTATGTCCAGTTATTCAACAGATGAGAATAAAGTGGTGTCTGTTTTCTACACTGTAATGATCCCCATGTTGAACCCCCTGATCTACAGTCTTAGGAACAATGAAGTAAAAGAGGCCCTGAGAAAACTAATGAGTAGGAAACACCTTTTTTCATGAATTCAACTCAATACAACAAGCATTTATTAAGTACATGCTATATCTTAGGCACTATGTTCAGTTTTGGGGATTCAAGGATGAAAATGAGACATTCCCTTGTGTGAAGGATCTAATATTCTACTAATATAATGTTTTCAATTAAGCAATACCAAATATAAATGGGCTTAAGAAAGGCAAGTACTTTAACCCTTTGCCTCAGTTTCCTCATTTGTAAAATGAGCTGGAGAAGGAAATGGCAAACCATACCAGTATCTTTGCCAAGAAAATCCCCAGTAGGGTCAGAAGAATTGTACACAATTGAAATGACTCAACAATAACAACAAAAACATTTTCATTTTGATGAGTTAAACTTGTCAATTTTATTACAAAGATATGAAAATACATGCAATTTTCCGACAAACATGGACCTCCCACCTCTTCAAGGAGGAGAGAGAGATGTCTTCTCATAGCTCTTCTTTGGATCTGGCATTATTTTTGGACTCTTATAAGACTCCTTTTCTGTTGATTTGAGGGGTGGGGCTTTGTTCTTTCCATTTATACTGTTCTATTCACTAAGCAGTTGGCTAGTTCATGCAGTGGATAGGATCCCTGGCCAAGAGTCAAGAAGACCAATACTCAGGAATTCAAATCTGTTCTCAGACATTTACTTGTTGAGTGACCACTAGACAAGTCATTTAACCCTAATGTTTCAGTTTTATCACCTGTAAAATTAGCTGGTAAGGGAAATGGCAAAGCACTCTAGTATCTGGGCCAAGAAAATCCCAAACGGGGTCACAAGGTGTCAGATATGACTGAATAACAACAAATTTCACGGTGTGTGTTGTTTTCGTAGTTATGCTTATCATCACTCTGTTTTAGATCATGGAAATCTTTTCTATGTTTCTGTATTAATTACTACTCCCTTAAGTTCATGTGCCACAATTTGTTTAGCCATTCCTTAATCACTGGACTTATCCTTTATTTCCAGTTCTTTCCTACCACAAATGTGGTGCTGTAAAGATTTTGGACTATGTGGAGACTTTCATTTTTTCAATGGCCACTTTTATGGTATAATACACCTAAAGAAATATTTTCTTTTTCTGTGGGATAATTCTTTGTAAGGAGGGAGGATGGAGAGATACTAGAAGAAATTTAAGTCATGTTAAAACTAAAGATATCAATAAAGAATCATTTAAAAAAAACAAAAATCTTCACAAACTGGCCTCTTCCCTCCTTTCCAGTCTTACACTTTCCTCCTCTCCATGCACTGTATAATGTAACTATACTAAAATATTTGAGGGTACCTAGGTGGTGCAGTGAATAGGGCACTAGCCCTGGAATCAGGAGGACCTGAGTTCAAATCCTGGCTCAGATACTTAACACTTGCTAGCTGTGTGACCTTAGGCAAGTCACTTAACCCCAATTGCCTCACCTTCCCCCCTCAAAAAAAGAAGTATTTGCCTTTCTCAAAACATGACACTTCATATTTTGTGTCTTTACACTGAGTATCTTGTGTGCCTGAAATGCTTTGTGCCCCCACCACTGCCCCTTAATTTCACAGGCTTTTTTCAGGAGACAGCTCAAATCCCATGTTCTGCAAGAAGTGTTTCCTCTCTAGTTAATAGTAACTTCCTCTCTAAGATCATTGTTCATCTACTCTGTCTATAACTTATATGCACCTGGTTATGTACATGGTATCTCTCCCAATAGAATGTGAGCTCCTAAAAAGCTAGGACTGTTTTTTGCTTACCATCCCGCCCCACCTCGCCCTTGTATTACAAGTTATAGCATAGCTCATGGCATGTAGTAAACTCTTAAAATTCTTGTTGATTGATGACAAACTTGATCCTCCTCTAGATGCTCTCCAGATTTTCAACATTTTCCTAAAAGGACAGCAGGACTGAACATAGTGCTCTGAGCTCTAGTCCAAAATCTTGGATCTTTGGGTCTGTCAAAACTTAGATTATTGTGGTCATTTATTACTGTGTATTTAATCCATCCCACTGATTCTCCCCTCTATTTTTTAGCCAGTACCAGATTGTTTTGATGATTATTGCTTTTTAAAACAGTTTGAGATCTGGTACAGCTAGGCAATCTTCCTTCACTCTTTTTTTCATTGATTCCCTTGATGTTCTTGACCTTTGTAAGAACAATGCTGCTTGCAGCTTCTGTGGAGGTATAAGGTGAATAACACTAGCACACAGGAAGTCTTCTAGCACAGATTCTTTGATCTGCTTTTCTAAGGAAAACAACTTTAAGGAGTTTACAATCTCACTTTATTAAACATACATATATAATTCACTTAGTTCAGGGGAAAAAGTCAGTACCCTGAGCTTCAGAGAAAACACAAACAGAAATTACAAGCAGAAATTATACAAGTAGAGCAAATGACACAAATCAACAGACAGCCTTCTAACTATCTGTCCATACAAATACATACATAGTTACCAGAGAAGCATGAACATCTGGGTTTTCAAAGCCAAGGGACTCCTTAATGGCTACCTAGAGTCTCATTTGGCCAAATCACAGAAACATTCTTCCAATGAGTGAGCTCCAAAGCAAAGTGCTAACCTCAGAGTATATATATATATATATATATATATATATATATATATATATATATATATATATATATACTTCTTCAGGATCAGCCCACAAAGGGTGTCACAAACATGTGACTCAAACTCATGTGACTTAGGCTTTCTTGTGACTTGAGCTGGTTAGACTCTTGATTCAAACACAGGCAAGACTGAATCAAAGGCACTTGGTTACCTTAGTGCTGAGAAGCACTCCAAAAGAAAAAAAAGAGAAGAAATCCCAGTTTTCTAGCCATTACACTATGAGAAAAGTGAAAAAATATGTTGGGAAATATGATTCAAAAGTAAGAAATGAAAGAGTCGAAAGGCTTGTGATGTAATTCCCAGGTTCATAGAACAGTGGTTCACAAAGCATAAAAGTTACTACTTCTGGAGTAGCAAATTTGTATTTGAACAAGGCAACCTAAGCTTCAGATACAGTACATTAATCAAATGAACAAGAAAAGCCCCTAGGGAGCTACAGCTCTAGGAATCCACTTTATTTTCTCTGAAGATTTGCAGACTTACATCTCCTAGACCTTCCCAACCGTTGCATTTTTCTAGTGTCTTCCTGGGGTCCTATCTATGGGTTTGGATATTCCAATAACTCGTAACTTCTCTGACTCCAGAGTCCCCACCCATTCAAATCTCCATCTTGATTTCCTCATTAACTTGACCCTCCCTCCAAAAAATTTATTCAAGTGAAATTCTATTTAATATGCTGAAAGCAAAATACAAATATAAATGTGAGATATAAAGCAGCTGATTATCCAAGCTCCAATTTGTCCCACCACATTCTGTGAAATGATAGGCTAACATATTTGAAGGTCTTTTTAAAGGAAATCCTTTCAAGCTTCTCTGGTTTCAAGAACAGAGGGGACAAGACCAAATCATCTTACCAAGCAACAGAACCTTTTATCCCCTTGCATGACTAAGGAGTGACTAATATTTATCTCCTGGCCCTCAGCTGACTCACAACATCTGTCAACCATCTTTTGGACAATCTCTATACCTTATATCATAAATGATCTTATATTCCAGGGAAATTTTATCAGGAACCTTGAAAAGATTGACAATACTGCCTTCACACATGGATGATTTTCCTCATTGTGCATAGTATCTCTTTTCCAGGATCTGCAGTTTCTACTTAGCTGAGTTTCATAGATGGTCTTTCAGCCTCAGTTGTGTGTATGTGTAATCAGTATGGGTCATAGGCTGAGCAAAATGAATCGGGTGAGGTGATGAGGACCAATTTTCATACCTAGTCAACACTGTCACAACTGCAATTACTACATTGTGATCACAGAACAAATTTGAGAGCTTCCACGGCAGATCACATCAGTTTGACTATGTTGCTATGCAATCTTGTTTTTCACTTTTTAAAAATCCTGAATAAACACAAAGGAAAATAAATGAAGGTCCCTGAGAGTTTAGAGATTCTCACAGAACTCATCTGTGTGTTTGTAATTTTCTCAATCCCAATGGATTTCAAATAGCATCTCAATGATGTAGGCTACATTTGGAGTTATGGGGCTCAGGGGGTTATAACTCAAATGCTGCTACATTCAGCATAAATACATTGGTGTGATGCAAAGATAATAATTTGGAGTCTAAAGTTATCATCTTCTTGCAACAGTAGGTACCACTGCTGTCCTTGGTTTGCTATAAAAATACTTACATATAATTTTTTACTTGCAGTTCATTTCAGAAGGCTTGTCTGTTCCTCTTATCATGCCAGACTTAGTATTGACTTCCATTTTATATGATGCTTTAATGCATCTCTCAGTCTCTCTCTTTTTCTGTATCTCTGTTTTTGTCTATCTCTGTCTCTCTATTTATGTCTCTCTCTCCTTTTTTAAATGAATAAGATTCATTTCTGATTTGGGTTTTCATGTTTCTAGTCCTTCAAAGATTTGTGAGCTATATGCATAGAACATTATTACAGTGTGTTAGTAAGTAAAATTTCAATCTACCAATGGTCATATCATACATCCTGAAACTTCACTACAAACAGTAAATACCTGATAGAACATGATTAGGTAAGGAATGTTAGGTAAAAACCTCCATGTATACATGGGTCATTGGTTTCATGTATTACATTTCTCTCACTTCTCAAATAGAGGTTTTGGCTGAAGGATTTTCACTGTTATATTGGTTGTTTGATGTGGTGGAAGAGAATTAGACTTGAAGTCAGGAGAGCTGGAATTGAATCCCACATCTGACTCTTACTGTCCCTGCCTGTGATTGTGGGTAAGTGACTACACCTCTGTGATCCTCAGTTATCTCAGGTGTAAAATGAGAATAACAATATTGTCTTCTAAAAATTGTGGGAGGAAAGTAATTTATGAAATATAAATTGTGATATTGAGTTTTCAATATTATTATTATCTGATTATTATGTTACCAACATAACGAGACTTGAAATTTTGAAAAGTGAGATGTTGCCTTCCATTCAACAAATATTTTGATATGCCCAAATATTTTGATATGCAAAATAGTCCTTAATCTCACCTATGTAAGTAAGGCAAGATTCATGATCTTGAGGATGATCATGAACATGCCTGTATGGTTCAGAATTGCAAAGTATGAAAAAATCTCCAGGCAGAAGGCAGAAGAAGTATAACATTTATTTAGACACCAATGGATCAAATCCCAAGAGCAATGACTAATTTGATATAGCAGTAATTATATTCCGAAATCAGTAAGCCCGCCTGAATGTAGTAACCAGAAAATTGTAACACAGTATTATAGCAAGGAACCAAGTCATCCTATAATCTTCCTCCCTGCTGGGGCCTCCCCATAAACACTCAGGAATACTAACTGTCTGCTTGCCTGCATTCTCTCCCCACTCAGTTCTCTCATTTCCACTCCAATCTTCGCTCTTTCTGCAGCACTGTCTTCTCTCCTCATTGCATTGGATTCTGAATTCTAGTTTCTGACTTCTGAATTCTCAGTTCTCAATGTCTACCTTCTGGGTGTATATAATCTTTTTAGGGCCAGAGGGTGTCACACTCAATTGCAAAAGGATGTGGGCCTGAGGCTTAGTGCCTAGTAAGTAAAGGGAGTAGGTCTGCCTCCAAACAAACCTCTAATCAAGCTTCCCTTAATTGGCCCCTTTGGAGGTGTATTGAGTGGATAAGAAAGGTCTTTAATCACTGATTGGCATCACAAAGGTGCGGGCCTGCCTCTAATCAAGCCTCCCTTTGTTGGCCCCACTTGAGGCCTATTGAATGGGTGGGGAAAGATCTTTAATTACTGATTGGCATTACAAGACCCTACATTCTATTAGAGAGGGAGGGATAAAATATTTACAGAAATAAGTAAATATAAGATAATTTGAGGAAGGACAGAATTTTGGAAACTAGGCTTCCTATAAGTGGTGACTTACTAGCTAGGCCACAAAGGAAGTTTGAGATTAAAAGAAGCAGAGATGAGGTAGGGTATTTGGAGCCTGGAGGATGGCTTGTGCAGAGGGACAGAGATGGGGGTAGAATTCTGAGTCTGGGGAACAGACAGTAGATCAGTTGGGCTGGATATAGAGTATATGTCTGAGAGCAAGGTGAAATAAGTCTAAAGAGGGAGACTGGATTCAGATTGCACAATACTCTAAATACCAAGCTGAAGAATTTTTATTTTGTCCTCAAGACAATAAGGGATGTGTTAAAGGCTTAAGTGAGCAAGAGATGTGGTCAACCATGTGCTTTAGGAAGATTGTTTTTGAAGGTTTTGGAGGACAACTCAGAGGAAAGTGAGACTGAACTTCTGATTGAGAGGCCTTTGCAATAATTCAAGTGAGAGGAGATGTAATCCTAAGTTAGGGTGGTGGCTATGTGAGAGGACATAAGAGGAGATGTGATATATGTTGTGGATGTAGAAGTGGCAAGGGGAAGGGAAGTTGGAGAGAAGAGTAGAGATTAATTCCAGGATTGTAAACCTAGAAGGAAGGTGTGGTCCTGAATATAAATAAGAAATTATGGAAATAAATGGCTTTTGATCGAAGGTTGGAGATAAGATGAGTTATCTTTTAGACTTGCTGAGTTTAAAATGCCTTTGGGATATCCAGGTACAAATGTCCAACTATTGGTGATGTGTGGATTGGAGTTTAGAGGTGGATATGTAGATGTGGGATTCATTTGAATGGAGATGTTAATGGCAGTGAAAGCTAATAAGCTCGTTGAGAAGGTATAGCAAAAGTTGAGATTTAGCAGTACAAAATCTTCCACTATATTATGAGGCAGTAATTATCAAAAGCTTCTGGTTCTGGCTAAGAAATAGAAAGGTAGATCAATGGAACACAGGAGTCATACAATGTACAACAGGAAATAAATACAGTAAACTTGTATTTTTGGGGATAAGAACTCATTTTTCCGTAAAAAATATTGTTGGGAAAATGGAAAAGAGTATAGCAGAAACTGGACATAGACCAATATCTTACACCGTTTGCCAAGATAAGGTCAAAATAAATA
Source organism: Trichosurus vulpecula (assembly GCF_011100635.1). Lineage (NCBI taxonomy): Eukaryota > Metazoa > Chordata > Mammalia > Diprotodontia > Phalangeridae > Trichosurus > Trichosurus vulpecula. The sequence continues at coordinate 219,634,319 of NC_050578.1, read as the reverse complement.
CATGACCTAGATATAAAGAAAGATATTAAAGAAAATTTGAAGAACCTGGAACATATTACCTATCAGACTTATGGGCAGGTCAATAATTTATGGATAAACAAGAGATAGAGAGCAGAGTAAGGTGTAATATGGATAATTTTAATTACATTAAATTTAAAAGGCTTTTTTTTTTTACAAATAAAACAAATATTGCCAAGATCAGAAGGAAAGCAGAAAATTGGGGGAAAATTTATAGACAGTTTTTCCAAATAAAGATTGCATATCTCAAATATATAAAGAACTTTGTCAAATACATGAGAATCAAGTCATTCCATAATTGATAAATCGTCAAAGAAGACAAACAGGCAGTTTTTAGATAAGGAAATCAAAACAATTCATGGTTATATGTAAAAATGCTCCAAATCATTATTGATTAGGGAAGTGCAAATTAAAACAATCTTGAGATAGCATTTCACACCTATCAGATTGGCTAAAATGATTGAATGGGAAAGTGACAAATGTGAGAGAGGATGTGGAAAAATTGGGACTCTAATTCATTGTTGGTGGAATTGTGAACTGATCCAACTATTTTGGAGCACAATCTCTAATTACACCAAAAGAGTTATTAAACTATCTATACCCTTTGACCCAGCAATACTACTACTATGTCTATTTCCAAAGATTATTAGGAGAAAAGGAAAGGAACCTATATGTTCTAAAATTTTTATAGCAGCTCCCTTTTGTGGTGGCAAAGAACTGGAAATTGTGGTGATGCCTGTCAGCTGGGGGGATGGCTGAACAAGTTGTGGTATGAGAGTGAGATGGAATACTACTGCGCTATAAGAAATGATGAGCTCAATGATCTTAGAAAAACATGGGTAGAATTGCATGAAGTAATGAAGATCAAAATGAGCAGAATCAAGAGAATGTTCTATAACAGTAATATTGTTTTAAGAACAATTTTGAGTGAATAAGTCATTTTGACTATCATAAGTATCCAAATTAACTGCAAAGGATATATGAAGGAAGATCCTTTTTGCATCCAGAGAAAGAAGTGATAAATAGATTTATGTATAGAATAATTTTACATGTTATACACATATTTGTGCCTAATGGTAGCCATGGTGAGTGGAGGGGGAAGAAGGGAAAAAAAAAGGAAAAAAGAAATTTACATGACAATTTTATTATATATATAAAAGAATAGCAAGTTATACATAATAGATTTGCACTTTCATGTGCAACCATCTTTTTTTTAATTATGCTATGTTATAGAAATGCTTGTTTTATTCCATAAATTAAAAATAAAATAAATTTAAAAAAACAAGTGACTAGGAGGAGAGGAAGTGGATTAAACAAGGGTAGGTTCCCCCCACCCCACCCCAGTAGCTGATTGGGAAAGGGAAGGGATAGCTTAAGATAGCTTGAAATGATGTCAGGGCCAAACGAAAGTTTTTAAAGGATTGGATAGATCTGAGCCCATTTGTAGAAAGAAGGGGAAAAGATAAAAAGATTAAGGATTAAAGGTTATTTTTCAAAAGGGAAAGCGTAGGATTGAAATAAGAAGATGGGATCAATGGAAGAAGTAGAAGGATCGGTCCTAGAAAAAACCTCTATGTCCTTTTCAGAGATTGTTGCAAGGACAGAACAGGATGATATTGAGACATTTTGAATTGTAGAACAGGAAAGAAGAGAGGACCCACAGGAATAGCTTTTTTTTTGTCAGAAAAGTAGGATGCAAATATTTCTCTTGAGAGGGAAGGGTGAAGTAGAAGGTGTTGAAAAATTGATTCGGCACTCTAAAAATGTTTACTCAATTAAGGCTGCCTTTTCGTAGTCACAAAAAAGAGTTAGCAATAGACCCTATAGTAGCAATTTAGATTTGAAGATCTTTTCCACCCATTAATAGGCCATGTGACCTGCTTATGTCACAGGAAGCCTGAGTCACATGTGGTGGGAGGAGCTTCCTGAGAGGAAAAGGAATTATGTCACAGGAAATGGAGAGAGAGAGAGAGAGAGAGAGAGAGAGAGAAAGCAGTTATGGCTGCTAATGGCTGCCATTGTGATAGTTAGAGCTGAACAGGCTGACTTAGCTGTACTGTGTGTTTGTTTTTGGGAAGACCCCAGCAGGGAGTCAGAGAGGTTTTGGGATGTTGAGGCTCCATGTTGTGATATTGTTTATTGAATGTTTTACTGCTCTGATAGATTGGATAAATGGCTTGGGGGATATGGTTCTCTGGTGTCTGGATAAATGGTTTCCTTCTTCCACCTTCTATGTGGAGAGTCTTGTATACTTTGCGATACAGAACCACATAGACATTGTTATAATTATCATCTACATTGTTATTATCGCCTTATTGATACATTATTTGGTGACAAATAGGATGGGATCGCAAGGTATAAGATCTCTGTTTAGAGGTAGAAGGGCTTTAGAAGGAGAAATGGTTATCCCAAGACAGGAGGATGTAACTTATTGCTTCCTAGCAACAGAATAGTGTAAAGCCACTGGTTTGCGTGAGGACTGAAAATAGAAGGTACACAGTGGAGGACCTAGAGATTTGGAGTGATGTCTCAGAGAAGTTACTGTTGAGCCAGGAAAGGAAGGGCTAACAGAGATCTCTAGATGAGGCTGGATTTTACTCGCAGCCTATTATATTATATATGAAAGCAGGGACAGACTATTACGAGAGGGAACTCAGACTCAGACAGTTGCTGAAACGTTTGCTAATTCAAGTGAGAGTGCTTCTTCTATACCACAGAAAGATGGAGAATCTCAGGCAGTAGAACAACAGGAATCTACTAACTCTGTGATAAATTTAGCTAGAAGGCAGAGGGAGTGTAAAGGCAATCAGTGAATGGGAAGATCTTCCCCACCCATTTGAGTGGGCTTTGGGGGCAGGGCTCTCAGGGTCCTGGGGGGAGTGGCTAGGACTGGAGCCAATGGTAGGTGCCTGAGTTCTGGTCCACATGATGACATGAAGCCTGTGGTGGGAGGAGCTTGCTGAACGATTGGAGCAGAGCTAAGAGGCAGTTGGTGAGGCAGTTGGTGAGAGCAGTTAAGAGCTGAAGGAGAGAGGAAGCAGTCAGCTAACTGGAACACAGCTTGGAGATTGCAGCAGTGACAGCGGCAGGTGCCACAGAAAAGCAGGACTGACCCTCATGGAGACTGGAGAGTGCTGAGCAGGGGCCTGAGGTCAGCGGGTGGTCTTCTTGCTGGAGGGCCCTGGTATTGGGGGTGGGGGAAGCACCAGTATGGCTTGGCTTGCTGCCATAATGTGTTTCTGTGGCCCCCTGGTCACTATTGTGAGATGGGCATACTGGTTTTAGAAGGTTCTTGCCAGGATGTTGAATTGGGGACACTGGTCTGTGGGTCTGCTACTTTTGAGTTTCAATAAATGCTTTAACTCCTCCACCTTCTACTTAGAGAATTCCTTATATCCTGTGATTCTGGACCATTCAGGCATATTCATGGTTATCCTTGAAGTCATGAATTCTGCATTAATTATATGGGAGGCAATAAAAAGACTGGCATTTGTCTGAACAAGCTGTACTCTCCATACAGGAGGTACCTGCTCCCTAGGAATGCAAAATAACTAGCTGAGACCCCACACTCTTTTAAGTGGGCTACCCATATTCATGGTTATCTTTGAAGTCATGAATTCTGCCTTAATGATATACTGTCCTGACTCTTTGGTGAACAAATTCAACTCTACACTGTCTTCCTCTTTTGTATCCTTAGGAGGCCTATCATGTTACAGACTGTGTCCAGCCAAGCCTCAGCCTTGTATCACTCCTATCATTTGTTGTCTTTGTTACTACACATACGCTGCTCGAGAAAGTGGAGAAGATAATGCAACCATTCTGACTGGGTCCACTATCAATTTATGTGACATAACGTCAATTGGGCCGTCACTTCTCCTAGACTATCCTAGTATACCTTCCTTATCAACTCCATAGCCAAATCTCCACAGTGTCTCTTTGAAATCTTTTCTACCATCCTCAAACCTCCCATGGCTCCCTCTCCCCCTACTGTCTCATACTCTGGCTCATATTTTACACAGAAAATTAAAGTCATTCCCCATGAATTCACTCTTCTCTCCTCTTCCTTATCTTCTATTACTCAGATGCCTTCTGCCACTCTTTTCTCCTTCATTCCTGTCTCACATGGTGAAGTAGCCACCTACTTGTTCATCTGATCCATTCCATCCTGTCTCCTTGAACAGATTGCGCCCCCGTCCCCACTCCTTCACTTATTTTCAATCTCTACTTGCTCATTTCCTAGTGCCTACAAAAATGCCCATGCCTCCCCGTCCTGAATAAATTCTCTCTTTATTCTTTTGATTTCTCTAATACATGTCTTCCTCTCTTCCCATATGGGTCAGAGATGACAACGATATCCATGAAGACCAACTCCAGAGGATATCTTTTGGACCATAGATGAGGCCTACATCACCCTATTCAGACTTCATCTAGAAGCATCTGGAATCCCAAATTCTAAGCTGATTTTTCCTTCTTGATCCCTCTTCCATGTGAGCTTTTTCTGTAGTGTCCCTTCTTCTTCCTATATCCCTGTTGCAGGTGTACAAAATTGTAGCTGCCAATATCTTAATCTTTAAATAAATATCAGTGCTGAACATGAACTTTCCTGAATTTTTTCCATTCATGTTGAAGCCAAATAACCTGTACTTTTTTACCTTGAACCTGGCTCCTGAGGGACACAAAGTTGGATATCTGAGTGACCATATTCTTGGCCTCTTTGAAATCCTAGATACATTTTTTTCAGTCATTCAGGCCTGGTCTCTGAGTGATCCTGTGCCTAGTTTCACAGTGATGCTAGGCACCCCTCCACAAGTCACCCAAGAGAACTAGTTCCAAAGTGGACCATCACAGATCATATGGAAGCTTGAAATGATGTCATCCAGAAAGGAAAATAGGACTTCACTTGGATTTTCTACTTAAGATTCCATTCCTAATCTCAGCAATGCAAGGATGTTAAATTGAAATGTTTTTGTACAAAACAAGCCAATGCAACAAAAATTAGGAGGGAAGCAGAAAATTGGGAGAAAATCTTTACAACTAGTATCTCTGATAAAGGCTTCATTTCTAAAATATACAGGGAACTGAGCCAAATATAGGAATACAAGCCATTCCCCAATTGAGAAATGGTCAAAGGACATGAACAGGCAGTTTTCAGAGGAAGAAATTAAAGCTATCTATAGGCATATGAAAAAATGCTCTAAATCACTACTGATTAGAAAAATGCAAATCAAAACAACTCTCAGATACCACATCTCTCCTGTCAGATTGGCTAAAATAACAAAACAGGAAAATGATAAATGCTGGAGAGGATGTGGGAAAATTGGAACATTGTTACATTGCTGGTGGAGTTGTGAGATGATCGAGCCATTTTGGAGAGTAATTTGGAACTACACCCAAAGGGCCACAGGAATGTTCATACCCTTTGACCCAACAATACCACTTCTAGGGTTGTATCCCAAAGAAATCACACAAGCGGGAAAAGGACACATATGTACAAAGATATTTATAGCAGCTCTTTTTGTGGTAGCCAAGAATTGGAAATCAAAGGGATGCCCATCAATTGGGGAATGGTTGAACAAGCTGTGGTATATGAAGGTAATGGAATACTATTGTGCCATAAGAAATGGGGATGATATGGACTTCATAACAACCTGGAAAAACCTACACGACATAATGCTGAGTGAGCGGAGCAGAGCCAGGAGAACATTGTACACAACCACAGATATATGGATTCTGTGAGGACCAACCCTGACAGACTTTGCTCTTCTCAGCAACACAAGGTGCAAGGACAACTCCAAAGGACTCACGAAGGAGAATGCTATCTACATCCAGAGAAAGAACTATGAAGTTTGAATGCAGATTGAGGCACACTTCATGCTCGCCTTTTTTTCTTCTCTTTTGTTTTTGTTTTTGGTTTTTCTTTTTTGGTTCCGTTTCTTCTTTCTCATGATTCATTCCATTGGTCATAATTCTTTTCCACAACTGGACTAGTGTATAAATTAATTCAATGTGATGTTATACGTGGTAGTTATATGAGATTCCATGCTGTCTTGGGGAGGGAGGGGGAAGCGAGAGGAGAAAATCTGGAACTCAAAATTATGTAGAACTGTGTGTTGTAAACAAATAAAAAAAAGAAAAAAAAAGAATGGAGCAAGTGGAAGCTAGTGACTTCAGGAGAAATCAAGAAATGATAAAACAGAACTAAAAGAAGGAAAAAATGGAAGACAGTGTGAAATATCTCATTGGAAACACCACTGATCTGGAGAATCAATCCAGGAGAGAGAATTTTAAAAGTATTGCACTACCTGAAAGCCATGATCAAAAAAAGAGCCTAGATATCATCTTTCAAGAAATTATCAGTGGAGCCAAGATGGCAGCTGGAAAGCAGGGACTTTGATGAGCTCCCCACCACATCCCTCCAAAGGCCTATAAAAAAATGGCTCTGAACAAATTTTAGAATTGCAGAACCCACAAAATAGCAGAGGGAAGCAGGGATCCAGCACAGGACAGCCTGGATGGTCGCTGGATGAGGTCTTTCATGCACGGAGTGGAGAATGTTGGGGTCTGCCACCCCTCCAACACCCAGGCCTTTGTCCAGAAAAGACCTGATCTCCCGGACAATGAATGAGGCAGGAGCCGAGGTGGTTAGTAACTCCGATTTATTCAGGTTAGCAGCAAACTTTTATATCTTTGGTGATGTAGGTACTATCTTTGGTTATGTAGGTACTAGGACTGGTTCTGCCTACTCTCCTCCCCTTCCACCCCTTCCCCCCCAAAGTTCCCTGCAGTCAGGCAAATCCAGATAAAGAACCGGAAGTGCCATGTGCTCAGGCAGGTCCACACAAAGGAACCGGAATTGCCACATAGGTAACAAAGGCGAGACCCTCCTTCCTGGACCCATCCTGTTCCTCCCATGTCGCAGAGCCCCGAGTTTACCTCGGCAGGTCCTGGACGCAGAGATCCGAGGAGGGCAGGGGTCAGCTCTAACTTGCCCCGTTACAACTCCCCCTTTTTTTTTTTGCTCCAAGCGTCAATGCGTACTAAATCAATGGCTGTATACAGGACCCCAAGACACATCCTCAGCACTAGAGGAGTGCAACAATATAGCAAAAAGGGCAAGGCCCCCACAGTGGCCACAGTCTCTAAAACATTAGTAAGCCAATTGGGGGTTAAAAAGGTCTTAATATGACTCAGAAAGCTGTCTGTAACACTGTCAGGTTGTAAGTTCTCATGTGCTGCTTTTTCTTCCTCAGTGGCCAATTGCAACAACTGGGTAATTTCTGCTGTAATGTTCTGAATATGAACTAAGGCTTAAACATAGCATTCATTATCCTAAGGACACAAGCTAAACAAAAACTTATTATGACCAAAGATCATAAGGTACTGTATGGAAAATAGTCAAGAATACATTACGAAATGGGTAAATGTTTTGAAAATATCAATAATTTTTTGAAACTATCAATAATCAATAATTGCTTTGCCAAAGTATCAATAATCAATAATTGTTCTGCTACTTCAATATTCCACTCAATCTGTATTCCACTCAGTTCCCCCCTTTTCTTTTTTGCAGACATCTCACCACTATAGGTACATCCAAATTTTTTTTTTCTTTAACTATCCCCTTGTAAGTAAACATGGGAAGGATTGATCGAGGCATTGACAAATCAAAGGTGGCAGTCCCCTTTGTGAATATAGATACATAGACTCAAAAAAGAAATAAAAATGTAATTGTCTCTTTAATATTCAAAAAGTTCTTTTCGTATGCAGCTGTCTGGCAGAGGACATCGTTAAGGAAATCTTCTAGTTCTTGGTATCTGTTCCAGTCATCTCCAGCACAGAGGCTTCTTCTTCTTCTCTTCTTGCAGGAATCAGCTTTCTGTCCATTCTCCTACAAGAGTAATCTTAGCACAATTTTAAGTTACCATTTCTAATCCTTATAACCCTGATCATTTTACAAATTCAAAATTGGAATCTTGACCAATTGTTCTGTTTAAGAAATTCACATCAGAACCCAGTTTCTTATATTTTACATTCACTCATTATTAATTTCCTCACCAGGGGGATGATATCTCACTTAAGGAATTAACAGGCTTCAGCACATACATAAACACATTAAATTATCACAGTACATACAATGTCATAAACTTTTGTCATGGCATGTTTCTTTGATGGCATTTACAGGATAATACACAAGCCATTCTTCTTTCAACATTACTAATTGTAACAAAGGTTTAGACAAGCTTGATATTAACCAAATAGCAAAATAATATTCTCACAAGCCCTTGACCTAATTGTCTCCACACCACAGCCTAGAAAAAATAAATCTAACTTATACCTATACAAAAACACTGCTCCCAGTCCTATGGTAATCTAAGAGGTTCCATAATTAATATTAATAGATTTTCACTGTACTTACAAAACCTTCTGATTATAGAAATTTGCCACCAAGAGAGTAGGGACTTAGAGTAAGGGGACCATATTTTCCCCAGCTTCCTGTCAACTCCAGGCAGAGGCTGTGTCAAACTGCAAGCTGCATGGAGCCAGGCTTAGTCTGCCAAGTTTCAATTAAGGCATCAAGTCAAAAGGGTCCTACCTCAGCACAGGCTGAACAGTTGCTCTCTCAACTCTGCCAAGAAATCATACCTGCAGCTCATGCTTTCCCTCCCACAGGGCTGCTGGCATCTTGGGTCAGCCTTCCTTGATACTCACACCTGGAGTTAGACTCAGAAAAACAGTCAGTTAACAGTCCCATTAAGTCTTTGAATGGCAAGATTGAATGAATATAATCTCACATTGCTTCAGGAACATCCTTAAAGCTAGCTCTAAATAGCTTGCTTGCATTTCCTCCCTTGTTCATAAAATCTTCCCATTAAGATCATAAGGTATTGCTCTAACACATTTGCATCAGTTTCTCTTCAATTTTCCTATTCTTCTTTAATTATGCCTGATCTGAAAGAATTGAGCCATATAACTTTATCTTCATGTTTTAGACGATGAAATGAATTCAAATCCACATTTAACTTTTTCCATAAATATTCTACAACTTCTCTCCTAAAGAGACTTACATTGAAATTCCTTTTCCTAAACTGAAGATGTCTCTGATTTAGTTTCAGTGATTAATTACACTATTTGTATTAATACCTAATTGCTTCTTATATCACTTTAAAACATCTAGGGACTCTATCTCACATAGATACAATGTAACTTTAAAATCCCAGCCTTAGTCTATGGGATAATGATTCAACCTTACATTTGTAAACAATATTGTCTCATTAAACTTATTTTCCCCTTTTTCCCAAATTATTCCCATTAATACTTTAGAAGCCATATTATCTTTCATTTGGCTATATAAGAGTACCAATGTGACCAGTCATTTGATTAAAACAAGATTTCACATATTTGCATTTATCCAGTTTTCTATTTTTCCCCAAGTATGAGGTTCTCACCCAGAACTTGGAAAACTCACAGAAAACTGCAACCAATTAGCTTACAGGTGGAAATTCAGCAGGCCTTCTGAAAATCATACAAAAAGAGTTTACAGAGCATTTTTCAAAAGTATTTTCCATTCTTTAAAACAGTTTGAAATTTATCCTGATGTTAAAAGGAATACTCACTAAACCTTTCTGAAGAGAATTATTTAGAAGGTTTTAGAATGAAAGACATGTATCTCCTTCTCTTTCCTTAAAGCAAATTAACCCTTAAACACTGGAATTCGTTAGCTAAGTTAGTGGAGAATGTCCTCATTCTCAAATATAGGACATTACAAAGTTCCCTAGTCAAAAGGTGTTGTAACGTAGAGGACACTTAATTTCTATAATTACATACCCAATTAAATTTACCTTTATCACAATAACAAAGTTTACCAGGACTTTGAAAGTTTTCATAGGGATTCCTTTACACAGAAAGCTGTACACAAGATTGGTAAGAATTCATGACTAGATGGTTAACAACCTCAATTTCTTAATTAAGTACAATTCTTAATCTAACAACACCCAGATTATAAGAGGAATTATTTTTCTAACAGCATAGGTAATGCAATGTTAACCCATTTGCATAATATAACAAATTTAGAAATATAAGTACACTGTAAGCCATTATCATGTATTTAAAAACTTGAAACAGAATCTAATTAATTACCAATCTAGTGATCATAACTGAGTTGGATAAGCAAATCAAATCTGATTCATAACCATTAGTGTTAACATTTTAATTTCTAAGGCCCACTACTCTTAGCACTGTAAAAGAAAAGATTACTGTTTATAAAACCACATTTTAACAGTTCACAATGTACCTGAATTGACAGAAATTACAAGAGGACCTGATGAGGGCACAGTCTCTGGGAACCCCCTTGAATCTGGAATACAGTCTCTGGGAACCCCCTTGAACTGTCCTTGAATCTTCCAACTAGATCTGGCCTTCCCCAGAGACTACAGCCTCACATTATCATTAGGCCTAAACCTTCCCCTCTATTGTTAACTATAGATATGCATGCCTTCAGTTACTTCCCAAAGACTATAGCCTCACATTATCATTAGGCCTAAACCTTGCCCTCTATTGTTACTTTAGATATGCATGCCTTCAGTTACTTCCCAACCTTGATATTCCTTCAGGAACTTCCTGCACTTGATCCCATTCTCTAGGTTCCTGGACTCTGACCCCACCTTATCCTCCTTAGGCTTCCCCTCAAGACCCTCCCTAAACCCCTCCTCTGGTCACCCCAGACCACCCCTCAATCCCTCCTACAATCTTTGTGTATATAATCTCCATCTTGCCTCCATGAAGGTGCTCAGGGTCAATCTAGCTCAGTAGATTGAATCTGGCCCGCTTGTGGAAACAGGCGTCACAAAGGGTGGGATTTCTTAAGGCAGCCCATTATGGTGAATCCCTAATAAACTTTGTCTTTTCCCTTGGCTGAGAAGGCTTGAGTTAAATTCTTTTGGCAGGACACAGTGTGTAGGTATTTTGGGGTCTCAAGCACCCCTAGAAACGTATGGTTCCCTTACCATCATCATTTTTTACTTTAACCTCTTCAGACCCAACAAGGCCTTTGTATAAATCGTTGATTTATAGCAAGAACAATTTCAACTGAACTTCCAGACAAAACTTGGAAGTTATAATTTCTTAGGTTATAGCAATTGTCCAACTTCTTAACCTAATGCAACTCTAACAAAAATTTTTACATTATAGAAATGTAATGATGCCCTAAACATTATTATGTATGTAAAATTTGAACTACTCATTTCAGTCTAGGTAAATACATTTCTAAGCCAAATATGACAGTTTAAAATTACCAAATTTTCATCACATCCTTGAAAAGCACCCAATTCACATATGACAAACTCAGATTAAAATCATTTAATGGTCTTCTCAAATTACACAATCTAGAGAATTTTAGAAATAAAATATAATTTTAGAAATACAGAAACAATAAATTTCAGATGTCATCAATTGCATTTTTAGGTTATCACATATAGAAATTGTTGATCCTATTACTTCTGGTATTTCTATATTAATATATAAATACATGCATAACATAAATTAATACATTAATATCTTAAATACACTTTATTTATTTAGCTGTATATTCTTCAGCACCCACTTTATAAAAAAGAAAAGAAAAACTTTTTATTTCATATCATTATCTGCTTTTAGGAACCATGCAGGTTTGAATTTGGTACCCCGCTTTCTCCAAACTTCATCTTATGCATTCCAATCCCTGACTCTAATACGTCAGTTTCTACAAAAGGGTTTGAATTAACAAAAGGCCTGAGGAATTTGAAAAAGGTGAGCCACTTCCTTTCAAGCAAAAGGAGTAAGCTAAAACAATTTTAGTTTCCTCTCCCTTCTGTCTACCTCGGCATGAGAAGAGGGGGATCCTTTTCACTTGCTGAGGAGGACTGACAAAGGTGAGTTAAAGAGGAACTCAAGATTATCCATAATAAAGATCTCAGCCACAGGTAAATTACTTTGGGCTGGGAAGTCCCTTTGAGAACAAAAAAGCTTACCTATGTTAATTTTCCCAGCAGAGAGCTTCCTCAACCAACAGTAAGATTTCATATTTTTAATACAGTCATACCTTACATAGACAAAGCTTAATGATTATACAAATTGAAATCTTTCTCATAGTAAATACCCAGAGATTCAATAAAACCTTTCATCACTAACTACAGGTTACAAGTTTCTTTTAGTTTCAGCTCCTAATTAACACACCCAGTCTTCTAAGGTGGAGTGGGGGGGAGAGGGTGGCCCAGAGCACATGGACCCAGAGCCACGTGCACTCAGCAGCAGTTTCTACCCCCCACACCTAAATTCCTTTATACAAGTTTCTCTCTCTCTCTTTCCCAACTTTTACTTTAACTTTTAGCCTCTGCATTCCAATTTTAATCTTTCTTTCCTAATCTTGACCCAAACTACCTCAAACATTTCAAGTAAATAATAAATTACATACTCACCCAGCTTTTCCTTTCTCCAGCTGGCTTTCTTTTCACCTTAAAACTTAAAGATTAAAATGACCAACAACTTAAAACTTTTTTGGAAGTGAGAACTTTGAACTTGCCAGTCAAAGGTGAGTGGGACTCTGGGAAAAAAAAATCCAGTGGTACCATATCCCTTTCTCCTTGTACTGGAAGACTCAGAGTGTCTCTTTATTAGAGATTCATGCATTTTCTGAATTTGCCTTAGTGCCAAGTGGTATAAGAAATTCTGACTTTATCTTAGGCATCAAAACAGGAGCAACACATTTCATTTAAATTTCAGGGAAAAATTCCCGCTTTCTTTCTTATCTCTCTTCACATCCATATTGGCCAGATTTGGAAATGAAGGAGGAAAGAAAGAGCATTATTTCTGACAACGTTCCAAAAGTTTTTTCAACACCTCTAATCACATTGTAAAAAGAAAAAAACCATTAAACAAGAAGACATTTTTCTCTGTCTTTCTCTCTCCCCTGCCCTCCTGTTCCTCTGAAGAGAATGGAGTCGGGGAGGGAGAGAAAGAGATAGTGAACATTACAGGGTGTCAGATTACACACTCCACACAGAAACGCAGATACAGAACAGATGCAGACAGGAACAAACAGGAAACACAGAGAAGATTCTTTGAATCCTATACACAAAGTGCTTGGCCCGCTGATGTAACAAAGGCCAGGTGCCATGCTTTATTGGGGTTGTGGAGACCCTGCTTTTAAAATGATCTGGGGCAGATCCCCGGTTGGTCTCTTCCAGTTGTTTAATCAGAAAAAGGGTACACAGGGACGTGTCTTCTCACTGGTAGAATTTGTCTTATTCTCGTCTGCCCTGGATTGTCAGGATCATCCTCCTCTACCTGCTGACTGGGGTCCTCCATAACGGGGAAAGCCCCTACTCCTACCTAGGAGGCCCCACACGTCCTCATCTCCCTGCTTCCTCATCTTTTTTTATCATATATTGTAATGGCGACATTCCGCCATCAGAGGACGCCTGAGTTTCACTTATGAATGCCTGCGCTCTCTTTCTCTCCCCTTTTACGGGAGCCTCTGCCTTTGTCTTATTCCTGGCTTATAGCCAAGGTCCTCTTTAAAACTGACTTTTTCTTGTGGAGCTGACTGAGCTAACAATCTTTCCAACCTTTTCCCCAACTCCCCAACTTCTTGTAAGAACCTCTGTCTCTCCTCCCACTTTGGCATTTGAATTTGAAACTGCTCTAAATCAGCACATAACCACTGTGGGGGAGGCAGAGCTCTAAGATCTGGGGAGGGAGATTCGGATTGTCTGGGGGATGTGGGGGGCGTGGTTTGAGTGGCGGCTGCGAACTGCCTGGGTGGTCTTTCACAGCAGCCTTCTGCAGCTTCAAGAGCCGCCTTTATGATCTTGTATAGAAATAATGTGCTGGGCATGTAATCCAGAAAGAGAAATCATAAGGGACTTACTAAAGTTGAACTGTTTACATTCTTACATGGAAAGATGATATTTGTAACTCATGAGACCTTTATCAGTATTAGGGTAGTTGAAGGGAATATGTATGTATATATGTATATATGTATATATATATATATATGCATGTATGTATGTATATATGTGTATGTATATATATACATATATATGTATATATATGCATGTATGTATGTATGTGTGTGTGTGTGTATATATATATATATATATATAGAGAGAGAGAGAGAGAGAGAGAGAGAGGGTACAGGGTGAGTTGAATATGAAGGGAATCTATGTAAAAAAATAAAATTAAGGGATGAGAGAGGAATATATTGGGAGAAGGAGAAAGGAAGAGATAGAATGGAACAAATTATCTCATGTAAAAGTGGCAAGAAAAAGCTGTTATAATGGAAGGGAACAAGGAGTAAGTGAAAGGGAATGAGTGAACCTTGCTCTTATTGGATTTGGTTTAAGAAGGGAATAACATACACATTCAATTGGGTATCTTACCCTATAGGAAAGTAGGGGGAAAGGGAATGGGGGGGGATGAGGGGAATGATAGAAGGGAGGGCAGACTGGGGAAGGAAGTAACTAAAAGGAAACACTTTTGAAAAGGGACAGGGTCAAAGGAGAAAACTGAATAAAGGGAGCTAGGACAGGATGGAGGAAAATATACTTAGTCTTTCACAACAAGACTATCATGGAAGTGTTTTGCATAATAGTACACATATAACCTATATTGAATTGCTTGCTTTCTCAGGGAGGGTGGGTGGGAAGTGAAGAAGGGAGAGAATTTGGAACTCAAAGTTCTAAATACAAATGTTTAAAAAATTTGATTTTGCATGCAACTGGGAAATAAGACATACAGGCATTGAGATACAGAAATCTATCTTGCCCTACAAGAAAATAAGGGGAAGGGGGATAATGGGAAGGAGGAGTGGGGTGATAGAAGGGAAGGCAGAATGTGGAAAGGGGCAATCAGAATACATGCCGTATTGGGGTGGGGGGGAGGGTAGAGATGGGGAAAGTTTTTAACTCAAAATCTTGTGGAAATGAATGTTGAAAACTAAAAATAAATTTTTAAAAATTAAAATTAAAAAAAAGAATTTCAAAAATACTTAATGAAAGAATGGCAAGATGTACTATTCTGAGAAGCAATCATATTTTAAATTATTTCATGCTAGTTAAAAAATAGAAAAGTTGGTCATTAAAACAAATTGCCATGCAACAGGTAAATTAACAATAATGTAATATATCATAAACCCACCAAACCCCAATAACTAGGGTAAGGAATCACTATTTGATGAAAACCTCCTAAGATAGTCAATTATGGAAGGGTTTTGGAATGATAGAAAAATAACAAACTCGTTGTTGGAGCTGTGAAATGGTAAATGTTTGGAATGCAGTTTGAAATTATACAAATAAAGTGACTAAAATGTCCATACCTTTTGAGCCACAGATTCCATTACTGAGCTGATACTCCAAGGAAATCATCAATAAAAATAGAGTCCCCATATGGAGTAAAATATTTCTATTCATTCATTCAATAAACATTTTTAAGTACCTACTATAAGCCAGGCACTGTGCTAAGCTCTGGGCATTAAAAAAAAAGTCAAAAGAAATCCCTTCCATCAAGGAGCTTGCAATCTAGTAAGGGAGACAACAGGCAAACAAATTTATACAAAGAAATCTACATAAGGATAAACAGGAAATATTTAAAAGAGGGAAAGCACTGGAATTAAGAAGAGTTAAGGAAGACTAACCATATAAGGTAGAATTTTAGCTGGGACTTAAAGGAAGCCAGCAAGGTCAGAAGTCGGAGCAAAGGAGGGAGAGTATTCCAGACATGGGGGACAGACAGAGAAAATACCCAGAGCTGAGAGATGGAGTGCCTTGCTCATGGAACAGACAAGAGGCCAGTGCCTCTTGATTGAAGAGTATGCATTGGGGAGTAAAGTGTAAAAAGACTGGAAAGACAAGAGAGATCTAGGTTATAGAGGGGCTTTGAATGCCAAACAGATCATGTTGTATTTGATCCAGGAGGCAATAGGAAGCCACTGGAGTTTATTGAGTAGGAGGGTGACATGATCGGACTTGCATTTTAGGAAAAACCACTTTAGTGGCTGAATGGAGAGTGGATTAGAGTTGGAGGAGACTTGAGTCAGGAAGACCCATCAACAGGTTATTACAGTAATCAAAGTGTGAGGTGAAGAAGGCCTGCATTAGAATGGTGGCAGTGTCAGAGGAGGGAGATATTACAAAGGTGAAATCAACAATCTTGGCAACAACTTGGATATAGAGCACGAGAGATAGCAAGGAATCCAGGATGACTCCTAAGTTGAGAGGCTAAAGGACTGAGACGGTGGTGTTTACCTCTATAGTAAGAGGGTACTATATGTTCAGAGGAATTCAGGAGGAAACTTCAGGGAGTTCAGGGGAAAAGATAATGAATTCTGTTATGGAAATACTGAGTTTGAGATATCTGACATTCAGTTTGACATGTCCAAAAGGCAGTTGGAGATGTCTGATTGGAGGTCAGTAGAGAGATTGAGTCAAGAAAGACAGATTTGACAATCATCAGCTTAAAGATGGCAATTAAACCCTTGGAAGATGATGAGATCACCAAATGCAGTATAGAAGTAGAGAAGAAGAGGACCAGGACAGAAGCCTAAGAGGCATCTGCAATCAGAGTGGAAATCTGTATCTGGAGGAGTATCCAGGAAAGGAGATGGAGGAGTGGTCACATAGGTAGGAGGAGAACCAGGAAAGAATGGTGTCCCTAAAACCTAGAAGAAAGAGAGTATCAAGGTGGAAAATAAGTCAGTAGTGATTAAAAATAAGTTAAATGAGTGGGGACAATAGAAGAGTGATAGTCTTTTCAAGGAGACAAGATAGAATGGGATAACATGAAGACATAGAGGGGTGGGTCTTGGTAAGGAATAGGCCACTTCATCGTGTGAGACCGGGGTGAAGGAAGTGACAGTAGCAGAAGGTACCTGAGTGAGAGGAGATAAGGAAAAGGGAAGAAGAGGAAGTTCAAGGTGAATGGCCTTGATTTTCTCTGAAAAGATGAAGCATCATTCTCTGCTGAGAGAGTAGGGGAGGGGGACTCATGGGAAGTTTGCGAAGGGATGAAAAGGTTTGGAAAAAACATTGTGGAGATTAGGATATAGAGTTGATAAAGAAGGTACACTAGGATTGCTTAGTAGCAATGAGTGCCCAGTTAAGGTTATGTAACAGAAATGTGTAGCAGACCCACTTAGAATGATTGCCCAAATTCATACCCAGTTATGTAACCTCCATCAGAATGATTCTCATTATCAAGAGACTTCTCCTGGTTGATATCACCTACACCTTCTCCCAATGCGCAGACAACAGCGCTACATACTGCCTTCACACCTAGAAAGAGAAAAGACATGACAGAAGAATCCTGAGTCTCGAGCAGAACTCCAACAACGTAGACCTGGCTCTTTCAGGAAATGAAACTTCTGCCCTGAATTCAAGATATTTCCTTATGGGTGGCATAGAAACATGCCCCAGACCACTGGTGTCCAATGGAAATGGTATGTCAAGATGAACCTTATAAAAAAGGAATTCCTTCCCTGAGTTAAATGCTAGATTCTCCAATCACAATTTGTGTTATCACTTTAGGCCCTTGCTAATACTGCTCCATTTCTGTCAGAAAGAACTAAGGATGAAAAATAACCTGCCCTAACCTAGCAGTCTCATTCCTATTTCATATCCTGAGCGGCCTGGTGGCTAAAGACTTAAGGGCTAGATTCCATACCATCACTACCCCATTTTGGATCTTTCTCCCTTAGGGGTTCATTCCCTTCTAGGCGAAACAATCTTCCTCTTCTCAGCATTCACGTGCTTTTGCAAAGCAACATAGCTGATGTTTAAATCAAAACAGAGGAGATAGACAGCTATAACATATTCTTACCAGTTAACATTTCCTTACCTTAACCAATCATCACACCAAGCTTACTTGTACTGTTGACACACAGGACAAAGGAAAGGAGGAAGAGGCTTGTGATGAGTTTCACTGTGAAGAGCAAACTGAAATGCAGAAAAGAGATCCTCAAGAAGTCAGACCAAGACTCACAAATGCTTTTCTGTTTCACTGATTTAGTATTCCTAGTTCCATGCCTATGCTTAATTTTCTTACAACCTTTCTTACAACTTACAACCTTTACTATCTAATACGTGAAAGCGAAAAAATTGCTCTACAGAGAATCAAACAATTTCAATTCTCCTGATACTACATCAGCTCTTGGGAAAAGCCCAACAGGGTTCACTTAGCATAGGTACCATGCTGGATAATACCCTTAGCATGGATACCATGGCTACCACTAAACTTTCCTAGGTTTTGCTCCCAATTTTGTTACTCATCAACATGGGGCCAGTCAAGCATATTATTTAATTAACCAAATCAACTCAAAAAATATTGATTATGTGCCTATTAAATGTTATGGTTTGCTCTGCCCTAGAGATACAAAAAAAAATTTAAGGCATTCCCTGCTCTCAAGGAGCATACATTCTATTAAGGCACATCTTATTTAGAGCTTAATATGTTAGACCTGAGGTCACAGAAAGGAAAACAGAAGAAAAAGGCCCTGTCCACAAGAATATTCCCCACTAGATGTAATAAAGGCTCTCTGCAACAAAAAAGAAGAAAAGAAAGGCCTCAGAGAAATGCAAGTTCACCTGGGATGCCCTCTCCTTTCTCAGTCCAATGGGGAGGCTCAGCTATAAAGCCTGCTGGGCAATAGAGGAGAGGCTGATACTTATACAAACTTTTCACCAATGGAAAAAATTTAGAATTGAATCTGTAAGCCAATCCTACTTGAGGTATACTGCGAAGTCCCCCTTGAAAATTCTTCCTCAGTGATTATTGAAATAAATGCCAAGGAACAGAGAATTTGTCATTTTTTTATATTGCAAAACATTTGACTCTAGTTTCTTGGCAGGTTTTCCTGTTTGAATGCTTTCTCATACTTTCATTGTCTTGGAACAAAGGAAAGAGCCCTATGGGGTCAATTTAGCACATTGAACCAGATAATCACAAACTTTGAGTTGTGGATAGACTGCAGTCTTTATACCACATTATTTCTAACCTTGGGATCTGAACCCAATTCAGTTGTAAATATAAAAATCACCAACATTTTGATAGGTTTATAAAGCATTTTACACATCTTCTCTCATTTGAGCTTCACTACAACCTCAAGAAGTTGGTTCTATTTACAGATGAGGAAACTCAGGCCTGGAAAGGTTAAATGATTAGACCATGGTTAAACTAGGGAAAGTTATGAGGAGCAGACAAAGCTTACTGCGTTAAACTTTGTTTTTCAGTTTCCATTCTGCCTGAGACTTGGCTCATGCCATTCCTCTTGTATGAAAAGCTTCCTCTGCTCTGCATGTATAAAGCATACTTTTCAACACACAAATAAAATGTCTCCTCCTCAGTAAGGCCTTCTCTGATTACCTCAGACTGCAGGCTCCACCCCTGTTCTGAAGTATTATTCCTTAACCTGCATTGGGGCAAAGCAATATGATTAGGTGTATCAGTCAGAGCTAAGTACTGAGGACTCCCTCCATATGTGGTTGAGGGAGGAAACATACATTTCAGCGTCTTTGCACTTAAACAACTTCAATGCTATTGTGCACTGGCCTGACATATGAATTCTATGTGAGAATCATGTCATAGTGTGTGGGTGAGGGGAAATAAATAGTAGATAGGGATCCAAGAAAATTACAACTCACCCCTTTCCTATGTCTCTTGGGGTTTTATAGGATCTAGGCTACAACATATTGGGTAACTGCTGCTATTGTGTCTCATGTCTCCTATTTGTGTTTCCATCCATATCTTTCACTGATTAGGCTTAGCCCTGGACTACAGCAGAGCCAGCAGAGAGAGGACATCTAAGATGGGACCTGGGCAGTGACACTACATTCTAAGTAGTGAGGTCTGAGAGCAACATATCTCACACTCACTAATGGAGCTCAGTCTCCCATAGCCAAGGATGACAGTCTAGCAGCAAATGTTCATTATCACCATTTCTAAGTTCTGTGAATGCATGGACCATGTCTCATATTTCTATTAAATCCCACAGCACTTATCACATGACTGAGCATATACGAAGAAACTGGACAATTAGAAATACATGGAATATCAGAGTTAGAAAGGACCTTCAAAGTTCATCCTTGACATAAGAACTATGGCTTAAAGCCAACATGCCTAACTTGTGACCTGAAAAACTGCAGAGTGCTTCTGAATCATATTAAAATATAACTGGGAGATAAGAGAGAACAGCCCCCCCACCCAGACCTTGTGGAGTGTTACATGTTGCACATGTTTTCCAACTTTTGACAGGTATTGATTAGCTGTGCTGATTTTTTTCCTCTCTAAAAAAAATACTGTTTGTTATGAAGGATGACTCTCTGAGAGGGAAGAAGGAAGGTTACTTTGGATAAATATAATGATGCAAAAAACAGAAGAGAGCAAAAAGTTTTTTAAACAAAAAGAAGTATAATGGGGAAATATTTCACCAAAAAAGTACAATATAACATAGATAATATTAATTTGTGATTTTCTAAGTCAATATGTGACTGACAGGGAACCATGTCTTACACCAATGACACCAGCAGCTTAAACTATAATCATAACACCTCACACTTGTTTCTAGGGACCAATGATTTAGCTCTCTGGGGGAAAATAGTTGTTGATCATAGCCACAGAGGGACAGGAGTGGAGAGAGTAGGAGACTTATCCTCACAGAAAGTAAGTTCCAGGTTTGGTGGTCAAAGGAATCATCTGTGACCATATTGTAAAAAGCCAAGAAAGATAAGTCTATTCCTTCTTACAGATGATAAGTCTTACTTCTTAAAGATCACCTCCCCTACTAAGAAGGCCTCTCTTCTCTAAGATAAACATTTCCAGTTTCTTCAACAAATTCTCATAATGTATACACTTCTAACCTCACCATAAGCATCACTGTTCTATAGACATTCTTATTTACCGTGTCCTTCCCAGATGTCTCACCCAGAACTGAATACTATATGCTATCAGTTATCTGACCAAGCCCAAGTGCCTTGGGACCATGACATTCCTGGTACAGGACACTCAAATGTCAAATGGAGTGCATCAATTTTGATGTTTCTTCCCACAGTGCATATTTCAACTCATTCATGTCTGCTGACCGTGTAGGATATCTTATCCATATCTTTCCCCATTTCACCTCAGAGGATCCACTCAATACGCTAAGCTTTCTTCAGTTCTTGAGTTTGCAGAGTTGCAACTGAAGAATTCAGACTGTCCTGATGTCACCCCTCATCTTTGACACATGAGTGGTCTACCATCTTATCACATGATTCCTCGATGGTATCTTTTACTCCTACTTCGAAGTTCCTTAGTGATTATATGTTGACAAGGTTAAACTGCTTTCATTAGTTACATCTCTCTTCCATGAAGTTATGCAATATTATACAGCTTAATGGAATGAGTATAATGTCATCTGCAAATGAGAACATTTGCCATTTCTAACCATCCACAAGGAATTATGTGGAACAATGATATTAGATTTCAATTGTGACAGCTTCATGCCCTTGATGGCCACCACAGTTTATAATAAAAATCTTTACACATCACCTCTATTTTGTTCTTGTTGATTGTTCTTCAGTTTTCATGCTTAAATGCCATCAAGATCAATTTGCTTAGCTGAATCTCTTGCCAATTTCTTCAAATTGATTTTATCCACCATTGTTTCTCTCTATTTTATGAGATAGTATTATTCATAATAGGCATCATCTGTCTCTGTAAGACTTTACAAAGATATTCTTACTCCAAACCAGTGCTGCCTCCAGCTGCCAGCCCCCTCAGTATTTGTGGACTTGATCCCTTTTGTGGAACTTTCAATTTCATTGAACTGTTAATCATTATAACTGATGCTGATGTAATTTTTCCTCTGCCTTTCCCCCATTTTTCATGACTAGTTGTGTAAATAGTTTGGGATTGAGTTGCTGCAATTGCCTCTCATCTCTTTCCTTATTATTCTTTCTTCTAGCCTGGACTAAGATTGATCTTTGCTCTAAAAAATTAGTCATCTGACTGTACAAAGGCCGTTGATGTATGGTCATTCTCAAATCAGTAATGAGTCTTTTCCCCTCTGTTAAAATATAAACAATTTCATTTTTGTGACATTTTTTCAGTGCTCACAATATTCAGTGCCTATTTTTCTTTTCTCAAAGAAAGTAGTCATAATGTAATGGCAAAAGATTTTTCTGTAATTAGCAATTCTTTGGCCTCTCTCATTCCCACTTCTTGATCCAGGTTTTCCAATGCATTTCTCAACATAGTCAAATATTCTAATAATGTTACTATCAAAGTGTATGATGCTTTCAGTTTTTGATGTTTTCATAGAATTTCTTTATTTCTTAATCCACTACAATTGATGTCAGTACATAAGATAAGATGATTTTCCCAGTGGTCTTTTTTTCCAATATCAAGATGATTACAAGATGATTATTTTCTCTTATCCTATCCAACAAGGCCTTTGACGCATTGATTCATTCTGCCCTGGGTCATACAATTAAACCAATTTTGCTAATTCTTTTCTCTTTCTCTGGGGAAAGCTGAAACAGTAAGGCAATAAACACAACATCAATGATAATTGTGAATATGCCTATGTAGTTCTGTATTGCAAAGTATACAAGAAGGTAGAAGAAGTGTAACATTTATTCAGACACCAGAGAACCATATCCCATAAGCAAATGCTCAGCTCTTACAGGCAGTCAGTCCACAATCATAACAGCAAGGAACCCAAAACATTCAATACAGAAAATCACAACATGGAGCCTCAACATCCCAAAACCTCTCCGACCTCCTGCTGGGGTCTTCCCCAAAACAAACTCACAGTATAGCTAAGTCAGCCTGTTCAGTTCTACAAGGGCAGCCACTAGCAGCCACCAGCAGCCATACTCTCTCTCTCTCTCTCTCTCAAAATCAAAATTGCTAATACAAAAGCCCACCTTCATTTTAGTTGCAACTTTCTTCTTTCTTCTGGTTTCTTTTGTAGAGGGAATGTCAAGGTTGACATGATCCAGATTCTCCAGTAGTAAGGCTCCTCATTGACCACTGGCGAAGGTCTCATACTTAGAGTACTCACAAGAGAGTTAAAGTATATAAGCAATTTCAAAATTATGGGTTTCTCAGCACCCTCTGCTTCCTTATCTGCCATTCTGCCACCATCAATCACCGCAGAAAGAAGCTGCAGAAAATGACAGAGTCATTTTGAATTTTTCTTTGTTTTATAGATTGGCATGGCCAAAGAACTCATCAAGCGGTCAGCCTACTAGCAATGAGCTTCTCTTTACTTAGCTAAAGTAGCCTTTGGAAAGCTGCATTTATGTGTCTTCAGAGCCATATTTGAATCCTTTTTATTGCATGATAGAATGTGTCAGAGGTTAGAGTCACAGGCATTTTCTTTGAGAGCCCAGGCCGATCTTTGTGGCATGATGAGACATTAGATTAGGATTTTGCATAGCACATTGTGCTTCTCTTAATGCAGCCTAAGAGTATATGATGATTTTTTCATTGACATCTCACTCTGTTGGCTCATACTGAACTTCCAGTCCACTGAAGCCAAACTCCAATTTTTTAAAAAATAAATGACTCCTTTGTTTTGCACTTATGAAGTTGCTGTATTAAATCCAGGTATGACTTAACTCTTTTAAATGTATCATTCTGAATTAAATTTATTAGATTCTCTTTATAGAGAGAAGAAAAAAGAAGAAAGAGAAGAGAAGAGGGCCCAGGATATAGTAGTGTGCGATTGTGTGTGTGTGTGTTTGTCCTTCATTCTCAAAGAGGACTATGACGTCAGGGAAATGATGACATGACTTGCAGTTGACTTCGATTTGAGTGAGGGTGGGCTGTGCAAGGTCACCAGCCTCACTTTCTCCTCCAGAGCCATCTGGATCCAGTTACCTGACCTTCACCAGGATGACTAGAGATGGCCCAGGATGCATTGGGAGATCCTGGCCTTTTTAGGCTAAGGTATTTTCAGGTTCTCACTTTGAGTAAGGTAATATCCATGGTTAGATGATGTGACCTGGATGAATATGAAGCAAAAAGGACTGAGATCAAGAATTCAGATTGGTAGATAGAGAATTAGGAGAGAGTAGTGTTCTGAAAGCCTAGGGAGAGGAGAATATCAAGGAGAAGAGAGTGACTGGCAACGTCAGAGCCTGCAGAAAGATCAAAAATGATGAAGACTAAGAAAAGGCTATTGGATTTGGCAATTAAAAGATAACTGGTAACTTTGAAAAGAGGCATTTCCAGTTGAATGATGAAGTTGGAAGCCAGATTGTAGAGAGTTAAGAAGAGAGGAGAAGAAGAATCGAAGTCTCCTATCATGGATGGCCTTCTCAAGAAGTTTAACCACCAAAAGGAATAAAGATATAAGACAATAGTCAGCAAATACGTATGGTTAGATCAACTGAGGTTTTTTGAGAATGGGGAGACATGGGCATGTTGGTAGGCAATAGGAAAGCAGCCAGCAGAAAGGGAGAGACTGAAGATAAGAGAGGGAATGAGGATGATAGTGGGGGAAATCTGATGGAAGAGAAGGGATGCAGTTGTTCTAACTTGTGCAGGAAGGGAGGTTAGCCTTGGCAAGAAAAGGGCCATCTCTTCATGTGAGACAGGGATGAAGGAAGAGAGAGTGACAAAAGACATCTGAGCAATATGAAATGAGGAGGAGGGGAGAAAAGGGAGCTCTCCATGAATGGCCTCAAGTTTTTCAGGAAAATATGAGGCAAGGAATCCTGAAGCTAATCCTCAGTTAATTAGGAAGATGTAAAAAGATTATCTAGCAGCAGTGAGGATCTGGTTGAAGTTGTGATGCAGTCGATTATTGTGTGATTTTTTTTCCACTGTCATTCAGTAGCATCTTTGTAGCAGGGAAGACAAAGATGTAGAGAGTAATCCAAGGTTAAGATTTGGAAGTGCATGTTCAGAGATATGATAAGGGGACAAGAGACTCGAAGGAAGAGGACAGTGTAGAATTCAACTGGTTGACCAAGGGGTCAAGATGAGGAAAGGAGAAGAGTATAGCTAGGGCAGAAGTAAGAGAACTGAGGGGTCAAAGGAGGAGAGGGAAGAATGTAAGTGAAGAGCAGTGTTTGGAACACTGATGGAGAAGTAGAAAGCTTATAGTTTGTGATCAGATAAAGGAATTTCAGAGTTCATGAACATGGAGCTTGTGTATTTGGGGGTGATGGCAAGATCAAAGGTTTCTCTCTGCTGTCAGTTATCATTTCTGCTTTGCATAGCCATCCCAAGCCATGATCCCATTCCTTCTTTCTGTTTTATTCTTGGAAGAAAGGCTTCTTTCTGAATTGATGGGATTATGTTAAGGAAACACCTATGTTGGACATGTGTATTAGCATATTGCAAAACCCCTACTTGTCCTATGTGATGAATAAATCCCTTAGTTGTCATTCCAGGTTCACCAAACAACACTTTTCAGCAATTCTTTTGTCATCTGTCCTGGTGCATAGCTTATATTAGAATAAAACATCACTCTGTCTCTTACTTAATGTTTTAAACCTAATGCATGGGGTCTGGATTTTCTTTTCTTTCTTTTTTTTTCCTTCTCAAACAGTTCAAGGTGAAGAAATAGTTTTCTGCTTTATAATTCCCTCCATACCTCTGAGAACAAGTAAATTTTGCTAGGGTTGCTCACCCCTTGCTCACTCCTGAAAAGTTCTGTCAGGGGATCCTGGTTGCTCTGGGGTCCTGCTTGCTAAAAGTAAATAAGCAAATATTTAGGATTCATCCTGTAAGATGTAAAACTCACAGTTAACTGTGGCTTTCTTCCAATTCTGAAAATGCATGTGTATTGGCTCAGTTTGTAACTACCATGAACTGTGACGAACCTGTTTCCAGAAATTGACAAGGTAAGGAAAACAGAGATTGGTCAGGTCTCGATAATGGACACCAATAAAAGAAAATCTGAGAATACAAGACCAAGATGTGGGGACATCCTCTCCTGACATGCCAGACAGAAAATTATAGGTCAATATTATTAACGTATCTTGATTCAGAATAGTAATAAACTGGCAAATATAACACAAGAATCTATCCAAAATCATCCATTTAAACTAAGTAGTGTTTATACCTAGAATATAAGGTCAGTTTAATATTATGGGGGGAAATATCAACATAATAAATTATGATTGTATGTTTTCTGTTTGCTTCCATTGCCTTATAAATGAATCTATTCATTACCTAAGCCTTGTGACCCAGGCCCTTGCAAAAGATATTGGCAACAGGATCCTAGGTGCTCCCAGATAATGAAGTTTCAGGTTATCTACATTGGGGCAGTTAACCAGAGAAATGAATCCCACCCCAAAGTGTACCCAAAATTTGGCTTTAAAAAAGGACTTTAATTGAAAGAGTATTCTTTTATGATTTAAAAAAAATTGAACTTTGCATTAATTGAAGGATATTTCTCTCATCTGATTAAAATAATCTCCTTGTAGCTTATGACCTATAAACAGCCATGAGGAGCAAAATCTCTTGTGTATACCTCTAGTGAGTGAGGTCCTTCCATGGAAGCCAACACAAATGCAGAAAGTTTTTGGAAACTGTGAAGTTGCGAATCAAATCCCCAAAATGACAAATGTTTCTCTGGCACTGACAGGTCAGCACCATTTTTTACTATACCCAACCCTGCATTTGTCCCTGTCTCCCTCTCTAGCCTCTCAAGCAATTGCAGAGGAAGGGGAGTCAAGTGTAGCACTAGGTATTTCAGACCCCTTGCTCTTGGCAGGTGAGGCTGGACAGATCTCTCTCCTGTATCTTAAAACATGAAGAGAGCCATGGGGAGGCTTTGGCCAAGCCCACTGCCTAGTGTGACATATAAAAGTTCAAAGACATAATTTCTGGGTAATTAATATTTTATTAATTATGTCTAGCAAATAATTAATAAAAGGATGGTCATTTGATTGTCTCTCATAAACCAAAGACCCCTCCCAGAGGTCTCTTGATGCTTATATGCCCTTGGAATAGTGGGTGATCCTGACAGGAGGGAACCAATTCTGATTGATTAACAATGAATGAGAAATGAATATCATAATGAGAGGCTGACCTATTGTAATGGAGGTCTGGGGGATGTGACTTTGATTATGTCACTCTTACTCCCAGACCACCCTCAGTTTTGCATAATGGGCCCAAATTCACCTAGATTAGATTCTCTTTGTAAGGTCTTTTTAATTGGGTGGGGTAATACTCCCACCTTGATAAGATGGTCTAGGTTTGGTAAATTTTGGGACACAGCCAGTAAAGTCCTTCAAAGACTGTATTAATCTACAGGGGTTTATTTCTGAATGAGGAAACAGAAAGAATAGAAAGAAAAAATCTTGATTTTACATAATAATTGGTTATGATATAATATAATTATTGTAATATAAAATATAATGTAAAATTGTAATATAAAAATAATCATTCCTCTCACTTGTTTGAAAAGTCAGACTAGTTACTGATATATGTATGTCCTAGGAGACCAGCCATGCTGTGATGAGGCCAAAGCTACAGAGATTCTCTATGTGAATATCAAGGCCTTGAACAAGCCAAGTAAGAAAAAGAAGCTGACTTCTAAAAATAATTCTTTTTTGGCCACTCAATTCTTGATCAAGCAAATCTTTTGAATGCTGGACCCTGGTCTGAACAAAGCTGAAAAGTTTCTACCTACACTGACCCATAGTGAGAATATGGTGGCCAAGATTGATAAGGTTAAATTTACTATCACTTTTCACATGGAAAAGATACTATGTCTGGCAATTGTGGTTGGCCGTATGAAAATGAAAGAAGACAAACTAGTCTGTAGTATCCATGTGGCTCTCAATTTCCTGGTGTCTCTGCTAAAGAAAAACTGAAAAATTGGCAAAATGTTAAGGACTTTGTACATCAAGAATACTATTTCCATTTTGAAGCATGGTGTTAATAAATGGAAGAGGCTACTAATAAAAGAAAAGAAACTGTCAGTTTTCTAAATATGAAGGCAGAGTGTTAGCACCTTCATCACCATTGAAATTGGAGTGTAAGAAGAGCAGATAGTGGCAGGAAAGCAGGGACTGGCTTAGGCTTCCCCCCCAATCCCTCACACCTGTAAAAAAATGTCTCTGAAAAAATTCTAGAGCTACAGAACCCACGAAATAACAGAGGGAAGCCGGTCTCTAGCCCAAGGCAGCCTGGATGGTCCCTGGGACGGATCTATTGCACCATGCTGGAAGCAGAGCACAACCCAGTGTGGGCCGCACCAGGACAGACCAGGCACTGAGGAGATCAGGCAGAGCAAGCTGTATGGCTCTGAATCACTGAGTTGTGGCAGCTATTGGACTTCTTAACCCACAAACATCAAAGACAACTTAAAAGGTCAGTGGGAAAACTGCTGGATCAGGGTGAGAGGAGGGCGTGGTCAGCCCCAGCCCCAGGGGTGGTGGAGGTGGTGCAGCATAAGGGCTGCAGCAGCAGGAAGATCCTGCAGCTGCTTCCAGAGCTCCAGCTGTAGTTCTTTCCAGCCCCAAGCATGGTGGGAGGAATCAAGTGGTGGGTCAGAGTGGGAGTGCAGGGAGTACTTTGCTGGTTCAGAGGCAGGGTTCTCTTGCTTTGCCTTGCTTGGATCTGGGTCATGGTCCTGGTTGGTGGTTCTTGGGGGAGGAGTAGTGCTGGTGTGGCAGAGCTGGCCGGGTAGAAGTAGCTCTGAAAACAGCAGCACAACACCCCAAAGCTTGGGAAAAAGCACTCGCCATTCTGAAGCCAGTCATACTGTGACAAAAACCTCAAGGGTCAAATAGTTGGCTGGGAACATGGCCAAGCAGCAAAAAAGGATGCAGACTATTAACATACAGTCAGAAGAAGTCAAAAAAGTCTAAGAGCCCACATCAAAAGCCACCAAGAAATATTTGAACTGGTCTCAGGCCATGGGAGAGCTCAAAAAGGATTTGGAAAAACAATTAAGAGAAGTAGAGGAAAAAATCGGGAAGTGAAATGAGTGATGCAAGAAAATTATGAAAAAGAGTCAACAGCTTGCTAAAGGAGACCCCCCAAAATACTGAAGAAAATAACACCTTAAAAAATAGACTAACCCAAATGGCAAAAGAGCTCCAAAAAGCCAATGAGGAGAAGAATGCCTTGAAAGGCAGAATGAACCAAATGGAAAAGGAGGTCCAAAAGATCACTGAACAAAATAATGTCTTAAAAATTAGAATGGAGCAAGTGGAAGCTAGTGACTTTAGGAGAAATCAAAAATTTATAAAATTTATAAAAACAGAACTAAAAGAATGTAAAAATGGAAGACAATGTGAAAAATCTCAGTGGAAAAGCCACTGACCTGGAGAATAGATCGAGGACCTGAAAACCATGATCAAAAAAAGAGCCTAGATATTATCTTTCAAGAAATTGTCGAAGAAAACTGCCCTGATATTCTAGAACCAGAGGGTAAAATATAAATTGAAAGAATCCACTGATTGCCTCTTGAAAAAGATCCCAAAAAGAAAACTCCTAGGAATATTATAGCCCAATTCCAGAGTTCCCAGGTCAAGGAGAAAATATTGCAAGCAGCCAGAAAGAAGCAATTCAAGTATTGTGGAAACAAAATCAGAATAACACAATATCTAGCAGCTTCTACATTAAGAGATCAAAGGGCTTTGAATATGATATTCCAGAGCTCAAAAGAGCTAGTATTAAAACCAAGAATCACCTACCCAGCAAAAATGAATGTAACACTCCAGGACAAAATATGGATTTTCAATGAAATAGAAGACTTTCAAGCATTCTTGAAAAAGAAAAGAGCAGAGCTGAATAGAAAATTTGACTTTCAAATACAAGAATCAAGATAAGCATGAAAAGGTAAACAGGAAAGAGAAATCATAAGCGACTTACTAAAGTTGAACTGTTTTGGTTACATTCTTACATGTAAAGATGATATTTGTAACTCATGGGACCTTTCTAAGTATAAGGGTTGTTGAAGGGAATATATGTGTGTGTATATATATATGTGTGTATGTGTGTGTGTGTGTATGTGTATATATATGTGTGTGTGTGTATATATATATATATATATATATATATATATATATATATATACAGACAGACAAAGGGCACAGGGTGAATTGAATATGAAAGGATGATATCTAAAAATAAATAAATAAACACAATCAAGAGATAAGAGAGAAATATATTGGGAGAAGGAGAAAGGGAGAGATAGAATGGAGTAACTTATCTCACATAAAAGTGGCAAGAAAAAGCAGTTCTTTTGGAAGGGAACAGGGGGCAGGTGAAAGGGAATGAATGAATCTTGCTCTCGTCAGACTTGACTTAAGGAGGGAATAACAAATACACTCAATTGGGTATCTTACCCTACAGGAAAGTAGGGGGGAAGGGGATAAGAGAGAGGAGATGATAGAAGGGAGGGCAGAGAGGGGAAGGAGGTAACCAAAAGCAAAGACTTTCGAAAAGGGTCAGGGTCAAGGGAGGAAAGTTGAATAAAGGGGGACAGCATAGGATGGAGGGAAATATAGTTGGTCTTTCACAACATGACTGTTATGGAAGTGTTTTGCATAATGATATATGTGTGGTCTATGTTGAATTGTTTGCCTTCTCAAGGAGTGTTGGAACTCAAAGTTCTAAAAACAAACGCTCAAAAAAATTTGATTTTTTTGCATGCAACTAAGAAATAAGATATACAAGCAATAGGGTATAGAAATCTATCTTGCCCTATAAGAAAGTAAGGGGAAATGGTATAAGGGAGCGGGGAATGGGGTGGCAGAAAGGAGAGCAGACTGGGGAAAAGGGCAATCAGAATATATGCCATCGGGGGGGGAGGTAGAAATGGGGAGAAAATTTGTAACCCAAAATCTTGTGGAAATCAATGTTAAAAAGTAAAAAATATTAAATGAAGAAATAGAAAGAGAAAAAATAAGCATTAAATAACAAGACTGTTACAAACAAAACCATGCATGAAGAGATAACAAGAGATACCCACTTTTAAAATAACTCTAGACAGTATAAAATACCTGGAAGTAAACTTGCCAAAACAAACCCAGAACTATATAAATAAAATTGTTTTTTAAAAAAACTTTTTATGCAACTAAAATCCGATTTAAATCATTGGAAAAATATTAATTGTTTGTGGGTAGGCAGGGACAATATAATAAAATGACAATTTTATCTAAACTAATTTATATATTCAATCCCATCACAATTAAATTGCCAAAATTGTCCATTTAAGAAAATAATAAAATTCATTTGGAAAAACAAAAAGTCAAAAATATCAAAGGAACTAATGTAAAAATATGAAGGAAGGAGGTTTAGCATTACCAGATCTGAAATTATATTATAAGGCAGTAACTATCAAAACTATCTGGTACTGGCTAGGAAATAGAAAGGTAGATGAATGGAACAGAGGAGACATACAATTTATAGCGGTAGATACAGTAACCTTGGATTTGATAAACATAAAGACTTAAGATTTTGGGATAAGAATTCATTATTTGGTAAAAATTGTTGGGAAAACTGAAAAGCAGTATGGCAGAAATTGGTCATAGACCAGTATCATACACCATTTACCAAGATAAGGTCAAAATGGATACATGACCTAGATATAGAAATATTACAAGAAAATTTGAAGAAAATGAAACATATTTTATCAGACTTGTGGATAGGCAAACAATTTATGAATAAACCAAAGATAGAGAGCAGTGTGAGGTATGAAATGAATAATTTTGATTACATTAAATTTAGAAGTATTTGTACAAATAAAACAAACGTAGCCAAGATCAGAAGGAAAGCAGAAAATTGTGGGGGGGAGGGGGAAATGGGACATTTATAGACAGTTTCTCAGACAAGTTTCTCATACCTCAAATATATGAGGAAAATGAGTCATTCCCCAGTTGATAAATGGTCAAAGGATATGAACAGGCAGTTTTCCAATGAAGAAATCAAAACAATTTATAGTCATATGAAAAATGCTCTAAATCATTATTGATTAGAGAAATGCAAATTAAAACCTTAAGATATCATTTTATACCTATCAGATTTGATAAAATGATTGAAGGGGGAAAGTGACAAATGTTGGAGGGGATGTGGAAAAATGGGGCACATTCATTTTTGGTGGAATTATGAACTGATCCAACCATTTTGGGGAGCAATCTAGAAATATTCCCAAAGAATGATTAAACTAACTATACCCTTTGACCCAACAACACCTCTAGTTTGTCTATTTCCAAAGATAATTATAGTAAAAGTAAAATAACCTATTGTTCTAAAATGTTTATAGTAGCTCTCTTTGTGTTGGCAAAGAATTCGAAACTGAGGGGATGCCTGTCAACTGGGGAGTGGCTGAACAAGTTGTGGTATATGATGATGATGGAACACTACTGTGCTATAAGAAATGATGAGCTTGATGATCTTAGAAAAGCATGGATAGACTTGCATGAAATAATGAAGAACTAAATGAATAGACCCAAAAGAATGTTACATACAGCAACAGCAATATCGTTTTAAGAACAACTTTGAGTAAATAAATCTTTTTGACTATTGTAAATACCCAAATTAAGCACAGCCCTCCCTCACTTGAATCAAAGTCAACTGCAAGTCATGTCATCATTTTCCTGATGTCGTGGCTGTCTTCAAAAACGAAGGACAAACACAACAAAGGACATGTGAAGAAAGACACTGTCTGCATCCAGAAAAAGAACTCATAAATAGAAGTATTTATAGAAAAATTTTACATATATACAGATATAGATAGAGATACATGTACATATTTATGTCTAATGGTAGCCATGGGGAGGGGAAAGAAAAAGAAGAAAAAGAATTTATATGATAACTACTATATATTTAAAAGGAATAGCAAGTTATATATAATAGATTTGCAGTTTCATATGCAGTCATCTTTTTTTATTATATCAGGTTATGGAAATTCTTGTTTTATTCCATAAATCAAAATAAAATGAATTTAATTGAAAAAAGAACAAGCCTGTGAGCTAGGCACCAGTCACAGAGAAAGAAGAGCCAGTGTGCTGGAGAACATGCCAGTGACAGGTTTAGTTTAGTAAAATAGAAGCAATTGCCAGAGCATGGATCTAAAAGGGCTGAAGGAATCAAAGAAGATGTGGAGACCATCTTCAAGACTTTAAATAAATGAGGGAGGAAAGAAATATGGGTCCAGTATAAGGAAGGGCTGCTAGGTGTGATTCAGGCATAGGCAATTTCAGATAATAGGAAGATACAGAAGAGGAAGAATTCAGGATAAAGGTGAATGTGTGACTAGTGGGTTCAGGTTCCAGCAATGCAAGAAATGGGAAACAGGAACTTGAGGTGTTATGGGCCTGGAAGGTATAGCAAGGGTGACCCATAGCCCAAAAGGTACAATACTTTGTCTCTCCTGGCATTCCCATCAAATAATTTTTGGAAGCCTTCTGCTTGTTTTGTCAATCTGTTACTGGGTATGTGATCTTCCTGCCTATACCCTTTTCAAATTTATTCCCTATGTTGAACCACAAAACTTACTCCTGTTCTAGGACTTTCTTCCTCCCTTTTCACCTTTAAACACAGAGTAGCCTGTTGTGCATTCCACAATAACTCTTCCACTGGGGTGCACATATTTAAAGGGATGTGACTCCTAATTAGATGAAAGAAAGATGAGCTATGACCTCATTAGGGTTAAAAAAAAGAATTTACTCAAGTTAGAAACCACTTCAAGAGGAAATCTCAAGAGAGATGAGTTGAGACAATCATTTGATGAGAGGTTCCAGTCCCCGAACTTCAAGTCCTGTCTCTCCCTAAGTGGCTTGTATTTAAATATTTTATGTGTGTATGTATACTCACACATATACGTATCCATGCATATGCACACATAGATATCTTCATGTAGATATATTATTTATAGTATTTAATAAACATATGTAAATATAAATATCTTCAAATATATACAGAGATATACTTGTGTAAAACACAAATACATAAATATTTTTATATATCTATATATTTACACATAGCTATCTCTAGGTAGATATACAAATATATGTTATTTGTAATATATTAAATGGAATATATTTATTCTATATTTATTATTATACTTACTAATTACATAAGTATATTTATATTATTATATTGTAATACATACATGAATTAGGCATGCCTCCTTTATTAAAGCATGTGGTAACATGCCAGAGTGAGAAAAGAACTGAATCTGAAAGCAGAAGACATGGATTTGAACCTCAGCTCAGCTACTTACTGTTTGACACAATTTCTCCAGGCCTCAATTTTCTTGTCTATAAAGCAAAGGCCCCTTTGAGCTCTACGAACATTACATTGCAATACTCAAAGTACACAGTACTTTACAACTTTACAATAGTAAAGTACACAGTAACAAACTGGAACAAACAGCATCTCAAATTCCTAACTTAACTTTCCATGATCAGCTTGCCTTGAACAAATGATCAATGATAAAAATGATAACACTTTACATTTACATAGGGATTTATAAACATTAAAGGTTTTCACTTGTGTTACCTCGTTTAGGTCTCATAACACCCCTGTGCAGCAGACAGGGCAGGTATTGTGTATCCCTTCCTTGTAGATAAAAAACCTGAGGCTCTTGAGAGAAGTTATTATTTCTGTCTTGTATTTAAGAACTAATTGTTGAATTGGGACCAAGATTTTTCCCCTTTTCTACTTCCTCATTCAGAAATCGGCCCCTATCGGTTACTCAGACAACCTTTGAAGTGCAGGGCTGATATTGAGAGGGGGAACTCATCTGTTTAAAAGATAAAGTTAGGTGACTTGATGGATTCCTGCCCATTGAGTTTTCCTCAGACAGATCTGGGAATATGTGGATTCTCCCTTTTGTCAGACAGGTGACACAGATGTAGATAATTCTCTTTGACCAAAACTGAGTGATCAAAGTCATGTGCCCCAGATCCTCATAAGAATAGGTCCACCTCAGTCGTGAACTGATCCAACCATTCTAGAGAGCAATTTGGAACTATGCCCAAAAGGCTATAAAACTGCATACCCTTTGACCCAGTAATACCATTTCTAGGTCTGTATCTCAAAGAGGTCATTAAAAAGGGAAAAATACCTACATGTATAAAACGGTTTATAGCAGCTCTTCTTGTGGTGGACAAGAATTGGAAATTAAGGGGATATCCATCAATTGGGGAGTAGCTGAACAAGTTGTAGCATATGAATGTAATGGAATATTATTGTTCTATAAGAAATTATGAGTGGGTTGATTTCAGAAAAACCTGGAAAGACTTATATGAATTGAAATGAGCAGAACCAGGAGAACATTGTACAGTTACAGCCACATTGTGTGATGACTAACTTTGATGGACTTGGCTCTTCTCAGCAACGCAAGGTTCTAAGACAACTCCAAAAGGCTCATAATGACATCCAAAGAAAGAATTAAGGAGTCTGAATGCAGATCGAACCATACTATTTGCTCTCTCTCTCTCTTTTTTGTTTTGTTTTGTTCTGTTTCTTCTTTCTTGTGGTTCATTCTATTGGTTATAATTGTTCTTGGCAACATGACTAATGTGAAAATACTTTTAATGTGAGTGTATATGTAGAGCCTATATCAGATTGCATGCTGTCTTGGGGAAGCAAGAGGGGAAGGAGTGGGAGAAAATTTGGAACTCAAAAGCTTGTGGAACTGAATGTTGTAAACTAAAAATAAATAAATAAATTATTTTTTAAGAGTAAAAGAAAAAAGAAAGAATTGAATGCTTCAAGGGTCTCTACTAGAAAGTTCTGTCAAATGGTCTGTAGTTTGCTGAGTCAGTCAGCTATCGGTAAATATGTCAATATTAGAATTAGAACTATAAGAAATGGAGCTCAAAGTATATTGTGGCAATCTTCTAGCCCATGACACTCAAATACTTAGTGTTCAGTAACTGAAATGGGCCCATTTTAGAGAAGGAATAAAGCCCAGTAAAACCAAAGTTCATTCAGGACTCAATCATCCACTCCAGTAGTTCTTAAATTCTTAGTCCCGAGACTCCTTTGCCCTCTCTAAAAATCACAATGACCCCCACTCCTCCCAAAGAGTTTTGGCTTGTGTGGATTATATCGGTTGATGTTTACTATATTAGAAGTTAAAATATCTTAATAATACTATGAAAATAGTTTTGACCTCATGTACCCCTTGAAGGGTTCTCAGGGATCCCCAGTGGTTCCTGGAGCAATCTTTGAGGACTGCTGATCTAGACCAATAAAATATTTTGGAGTGCATGTCTAACATCAAAATAAAATAAAATCTGCAGATTTCCTCACCAATCTGGACAGAAAGGAAGTCTGGGGTTATGTGGTACTTTTACATAATAACGTTATAACAACACTGTGCAGGACAGAAGGCAAATGTTGTTAACCCTGAAAAAATTGAAGGTTAGAGTTATCTAGTGTCAAATAGCTAGTAAGTAAGTGAATGAGTCAGGTCCAAACCCAGAGTTGGAAGACGCCGCAGAAGCCACTTCATCCAACCGAGACCCAATCGAGAATCCCTTTTACAACATTGCCAAAGGCTAATCACCCACCCTTTGCTTGAAGACTCACAGTGAGGGACAACCTACCACCTCTGAAGCAACCCATTGCGCTTCTGAAAAACTGTGATTCAGCAAGTATTTATAAAACAGCTACCATGTTCCAAACACTGTAACAGGCACTAGGAATACAAAGACCAAATGAAGCAGGCCCTTCCTTCGAGGAGAGTACATTGTATCAAGGGGAAATATGCATACCTATCAGTATGCAAAAAATACACAATTTCCAGTAGGAAGGCACAGACCTAATATGAAGTGTAGTTTGTCAGTAGAATGGGATTCTGGAGGCCACAAATAAAGGGTAGAGTGGGACAGGGACAGTGGAAAGAAGAGACTGACATGGATGGTCATGAGGAAGCAGGTAATGGAGGACATGGAAGGGAGCTTTGGCCTAGGCAGCCTATGATTATGAATTACAAGGCTTCTGAGTAATCAAAAGGCATTACCTTCACAACAGTAAAGGCAATGTTGATGTTTTTATATTAATCTCTGAGAAAGAGGTATAGTTTATGATCTTGTCCAATAGTTAAGCTAGGGGATGTCCTGAGGGCAGGCTGATTATAGTAGAGGGAGGCATATTTGGGGTACTCCAAGTGGCTGGTCCTTTCCAGATCTGAAATTGTGTGATTCTTCAGTACACCTTTTTAAATCTAAAGTTAGTGGTGTCCCTGTTCATGCACAATCTTTTTATCCTTCTTTTCTTCCAGAAAATTGTTTCTTTATCTTCAGAATTTCATTCTTGAGAACAACCCATTTCTCCTAGGCAGGTTTCCCATGTATGATTTAGCTGATGACTGAGTCAGGACATTTACATTCCAATCCTACCCCAGAAACTATGTGTGGTCACAGACAAATCTCTTGATGTCTCAATCTTAATTTCATCTCTAAGTCTGGGATAATAATGTTAAGGTTGTTGTGAGGAAAAGTGCTATAGAAACAAAAGGAAATCCTGGCTAGGAAACTTCTTTCACTAAAAGAGTTCTGCAACTTAAGAGTCCCAGAGAGTTTCCTAGAGCACTGTGAGAAGAAATGACTTGCCCACAGGACACAGGTACCCTCCAGGGCCAGTTCCACACTCACTCCACTACACTGTCATTTATTATGACCATTTTTCAAGTATTTCTGCTGTGCAGACATGATGTTTCTGTACAGTCTGTGATGCTTTGCCCTCTTTCATATTCTTAGTTCTGAGCCTTGTTTTCTGGGAATTTTTCCGTTTATAACTCCTACTACCACCTTTCTAATAAAATCACTGCATATGAAAGTATATTTTATTTTAAAAATCTAAGGTTTATAGTAGCAGTAATTCAGATTCTTATATCACTTGCCCACTTAAAAAGTGCCTCCCTCAAGCCACTGTGGCAGGGAGATTTTATAATGATCAGCATCCCTATTTAGAGATATCAAAACTGAGACTCAAAACAGGAATGAACAAAAGTGAGATTCAAATAAAATTTGCCCAAGGTCATCCAGTTAAGAGTTACACCCTAGATACTACCTCGGGTGGCTAAGAATCTTAAGTTTCTATCTCCATTTATATATCCTGAAACTATTTTAGAAAACAGAAACTTTCTTAAAATTTAAACTCAGTAGAATAAATATGCACAAGAGACTTGCTATTGACAATGAATCTTTACACAACTTAAATAATGCAAGGACTCTCTGTAATAGTATCAGAAAGCTTTTATTAAGAGCATTTTATTAAAGGGCATAATTGTATAGAACCATTCAATTTAGGCAAATGCGGCAATAAAGCATTGTGGATAGAGAAACAGCAGCCTGTATCTGAGTATATATTGTAAGATGTCAAATAAATATTGGAGAATACATAGTTAAGTAGTTAATCTGATTTTAAAATTCAGTCATTTAATTTAAATACACAATTTGTGTCCTGCTTAATTTATTCTGTCTACTAATTGTTTTAGTCGAGATATTTCACACAACAGTTGCCCTGTTTAGAAACAGAAAGCCTTGTCCTCTCTCTGGTCTGGAATAGAACTCTCTCCTTGTGAATGGAGAGGCAGCTGGGGAAGCAGCACTCAAGCGCACAGTGAGTGGGAGATAGCTTATGTGAAGACTTATGTGAAGAGGGAGAATATAGAAATTATTTCCTTCTTTTATCTTAAAGTAAGTGGCATTGGAGGAGGGGGGGCGGATCAAAATGGACTCAGGATTTAACCCTGCAGGGAGTTGATTACCTAACTCAGAAATTCAGGGCTTGGGGCAGTAAGTGCCCTTCCCTTTCTCTTCCTTAGTGCTAGCACAAAGTTTTTACCAAATAAGGATATAATGGACTACATACGGGTTGTTCATTTCCTGCTCCAGGAAGACTCCCCCTCACCTTCCTCATTCCTCTTCTTTACCTTAGCCATATTACTGCCACATCAGCAGCTAGTTGCTAAATAAAGAGATGTGTTTTGGATTGGCTGTGCTTGATTTTCTGGTTCTTTGTCTAGTTTTTCACCTAGATTGTAAGCCCACCTCCCAGCTAATGGAGAGGAGGGATAGTGGTGGGTAGGAATCTTTCACGTTAGGATATAAATTGGTGCCTTGTCTTTTGTAAATCCGCCTCCTTCTGCTAGTCCGTCCTAGTGGAGGTGGCGCCTCTTTCTCCAGTGCATTGAATAAATACTTTCTGTTCTTACCTCCAGATGCCTCTTTGCTTTATAAGTTTTATATTGTTAAGGGTCTTGTACCCAACACAGTTTTGAGGACTTGTCTAGAATCCACCCACTCGCAAGTGGAACCCCTAACTGGACCCTAGGGATTGGCTTGCCATTGGAGATTTCTCTAGCAGTCCCCAGACAAGGCTTGGGGTATTTTAGCTTTGGCTGGGTAAAGTCCTGAAGAAAGAGGAACTTGGAGGAACAGAAATTGAGAGAGGCTCCAACTGAGTGAAACCAAATCCCAGTGGGAGAACAGTCACATAAGTTATATGCGTATAACCCAGGGGTGGGCAAGGTCTGGGGGTCCTGGGGTCTTGATTGTAGAGTCATTGACTCAGAGGATCCGGCAACAGACCTCATCCAAATTTCGGGCTGACCCTGCTCAGGGATGTAGGCAAGTGAGCCCCACGGGTGACTGAGGGGAGTAAGGCGACCTCTCCTGCAAATTCGGCTATGTTCCAGACCTGGAAGTACCGGCAACGGACTTTGTAAACTAAGAACGGGAAAAGGACAATCCAAACCCATTGCTTCGGAGTGAAATCTGTCTGACATACTGGTCCTTTAGGTAGTGGGCTTAAATATTGGGATGAACTGCCAAAGTAGAAAGGAAAATGGCCATAGAAAAGAGGTCTTAAAATATTTGACCTAGGTGGGGAGAATGGATTTCTTGGCAGTTTGATGGCATTTGCAGCCCTTTGGCAGCCAGAGGGGAAAGAGTTGGTGTTGGGAAATGATAAAAATTCTCTCTGTCAGGGAGGGGCAGATTGATTTGCATTTCAAAGTCTTTCACTGCTTCATGGAAAGGAGGTTTCTAGCCACAAGGGGAGATGTGAAGCATGTGTTATTTCATATTAAGGATGGGGTGAGGACAAGAGAGAGCATCACATTGGATGGAGTCCTCCAGTGCCAAGAGAGAGGCTGCACACCAGAACAAAAGGAGGTCCTAGGCCCATATTGATGCACTGCCAAACTCACACTGGGGGCACCACTCAGTTACAGATCCAGGAAAGATGAAAAGGAGACCTACGGCTCAGATTCAAACTGCTTGTGAAAAACGAGCATGGGGCGGAGCCAAGACGGAGGCTGAAAAGCAGGGACTAGCATGAGCTCCCCACCGAGTCCCTCCAAAAACCTATAAAAAATGGCTCTGAACCAATTCAGAACCCACAAAAGAGCAGAGGGAAGCAGGACTCCAGCCCAGGACAGCCTGGATGGTCTCTGGGTGAGGTCTATCCTGCATGGAGCTGGGAGCAGAGCACAGCGGAGTAGAGCAGAGCCCAGCGTGAGCATCATGGACCAACCAGACCAGGAGCCGGGCCGAGCATGCCCTAGCGCCCTGAATCAGTGAGCTGCAGCAGTTACCAGACTTCTCAACCCACAAACACCAAAGACAACAGAGAAGGTTAGTGGGAAAAGCTGCGGGAGCGGAGGGAGTGGAAGGAGTTTGCAGTTAGGCTACCACCCTGGGGGCAGCGGAGGTGGGGCAGCTACAGAAGTACAGCTGCAGTTGCTTCTGGCCCCAGGCCCACCTGGTGGGAGGAATTAAGTGGCAGATCAGAGCAGGAGTGCACAGCCTGCTGAAGATCTAAGCCCAGTCTGGGTTGGGGGTTCTTGGGGAAGGAAGAGTGTTGGTGTGGCAGAGCTGGCGCATCCCCCCAAGCGTGTAACATAGAACTCTGTAGTCTACAAGCAGTCATACCCTGCTGAAAAGGAGACCTGCACCAGCAGTAGCATAGGGTGGCCCTGAGAGGTGTACTGAGAAAGGAGGAAGTTCATAAGACCTTAATATTAGCAGAAGCAGCCACAGCTACAAGGTGGCTCAGACCTCAGGGGCAAATCAGAGTCTTACTCCAAGCCTCTACCCCAGCCTGCAGAGGAACAACCAAGGCATAAACCCAAACCAAAGAGGAACCTATAATTCTGCCACTTTGAACTAGCAGATCTTTCGAGGCTGCTGAGAGGCGCAAAGTCCAGCAACAGTCAACTCTTGTATAGACCCCAACCTAGATTAGGAGCTTGCAAAGCTCAGACCTGGATTCAAAGGGCAGCAGTAAGACTTTGCCCTGGATCAGATAGATCCTTTTGGGAACATTGAAAGCTTAAATGTCCCCAGCCTGTCTCTGAGATCTTGGAATAACACAACATGATACCCTCATGAAAGCAGCAATAGGACTAGCCCAGATCTTCCTTCTAGAAGTATAGCGAAGTCCAGCCCTAACGTCACATCCAAAATCGGAAAGTCAGCTGGAAGAATGGGCAAACAAAAAACTACCCAAATCTCTTAGAACCAGAAAGTAAAGTGGAAATAGAAAGAATCTACCAGTCACTCCCTGAAAGAAATTCCAAAATTAAACCCTTCAGGTACATCATTGCCAAAATCCAGAGCTTCTATGTCAAAGAAATAAATGCTACAAGCAGCCAAAAAGAAAGAATTCAATGACTGAGGAGCCCAAAGTCATGATCACATATGATTTATCAGTCACCACTAAAATGGAGCAGAGAGAGGAGGCATAGCCAAGACAGTGGAGTCTAGGCAGCAACCCAGAGGAACTCTCCCAACATTTCCCTGCAAACAACTTTAAAATTACTATTCAATTCAAATTTTAGAGTAGCAGAGTTACTCAGATGGTCGGAGTATGACATTTTCTAGCCTGAAAAAACTTTTGGGGTCAGCAGAAGAGGTCTGTACAACCAGGATAGGAGCTGACCCAGCACACATGCCATGGCAGCA
The DNA here is from genome assembly GCF_011100635.1 of Trichosurus vulpecula. Taxonomy (NCBI): domain Eukaryota; kingdom Metazoa; phylum Chordata; class Mammalia; order Diprotodontia; family Phalangeridae; genus Trichosurus; species Trichosurus vulpecula. The sequence continues at coordinate 219,592,395 of NC_050578.1, read as the reverse complement.
GCAGCAGTGGGACTTGGAGGTGCCTCTGCCAGCTGGGGCATCAGCAGTAGTTTTAGGAGATCTCAGACTAAAAATGGTAAAGATGTTGGAGAAGTGGTGAGAAAAAACATTACAGTGATCCCTTTTGCTGCCAGTGAGTGCAGCTGGTACTGACTGGCAACTCTATTGCCCATACACAGTTCTGAATCAGTTCCATGAAAAAGGGAAGGTTTGTGGTTGGTCAGAAGGGAGTAGGGACTCCATTGGAAGTTCAAAAGTGCAGAGGAGGCCTAGCACTTGGGGCTTCAGGATATCAGGGAATCCGGTCACAGTTCCAGGGCCAAGAGGAGTGCTGGTGCTTACAGGTGCAGCCAAGTAGGGGCCCATCCTAGGTAAAGACCAGAGGACAAACCAAGAGAGTAGTGACCACACCTCTCCCAAAATCACATCACCTTGGAAGCACCAAAAACTTGTAGACCCCCAGAACTAGCACTGGAAATAACAGCAAGAAAAAGTCTGAAGCTTGGAACAGTGCCTCCTCAACACCGGGTGGGCAGAACACAACTTTAACATAAAATCAAGGTCAAAAACTAGACTAAAAAAAATAAGCAAGAAAAAAAATGACCATGTAAAACTACTAGTGGCAATGGTTAAAAACGTCCTGGAAAATCTGGATTAAGAAACAGAAATGCTAGGGGTCAAAGACTTGCTAACATAGAAGCTTCCTGCATTCATATCATAAATACTTTATATGATAAGAGAAAAAGTAGATGCTTAATAGAGAGAGAACTAAATAATTTCTCAAAAATGAAACTGTCGTATTTGATAAACAGGGAAAAACTCATTATTGATGTGAATATATTCTTATATCTATTGTCTATGCAACTATGTAGCTAACTTTTTAGAGCAAAAATTGGGGTTAGTCAAATCTAGAAGAAAGAATAAGAAAATACATGGGGGCAATTCAAATAACTCATATGTGAACTATTTTCACAAATTATTCATCAATAAAAATAAGGAAATCATAGGAAAAATTACATGACTATCAATTATAATAATTTTATACAGAAATTTGACTTATTGGCGCAACAATGAGACTGAAAATCCCAAAAAGGACTCAAGTCCACAAAGGCAATGTTGGTTTAGAATAAGAATGCTTTTGAAAAGTCTTATGCAGAAAAAATGATGTTCATTATGAGGGATCATCTCATAAAACAGGGAGAATCAGTGGTGGATAAAAACAATTTCAGGGAAAATAGCAAGACATTCAAATAAGTAAATTTTTCTTGATGCCATGTAAGCATGAAATTTGAAGGAGAACAGCCAACAAAAGCAAAATTGAGGTGACGTTAAAGATTTTTATAAGATACTATGGTTGCCATCAAGGATTGTAGACCTGCCACAATTGAAGTCTAACATCACTGTTCCAGATAATTCCTCGTGAAGGCCAAATGTTCTTGTTTACACATGACGTTGTGCCAGTTCCATCAAACCGTATAATATTGCAAAGCTTCAAGGAAGAGAAATGTAGCCAATGAAAACAGCTGAGCCTTGCCAACATATGATTAATGTGGAACTTTGAAGAAGCACAAGATACAATCGAAGACTCATATGATAAGAAAAGAAAGTAGGTCAATCATGTGTTAAAGGTAATGGGTAATAGCTGGAAAGCCTGAGTCCTTCAGTGGCATCTTTGCAAAGTCAGGAGAAAATGAGGAAAATCTCTAGCACCTTAGGTGGATCCTCTGAGGTGAAACTGGAAGAGATATGAAAAAGATTCTAATAGGGTGGGCAGGCATGGGTTGGATTACCATATACATTGTGAGAAGGAATATCAAAATGATGAGATCCATTTGAGATTTTGAGTGTCCCATAATGGGGATGTCATAGTCCCAAGGCACTCAGGCCTTATCAGATAACAGATAGGATAGTGTATTCAGTTCTGAGTGCCACATTTATGAAGGACACTGATAAAGGAGAGTGACCAGTCAAGAGTGACACTTATGATAAAGTTTGCAAGTTTATATCTTATGTAAAGTGGTGAAGAAAATGGGGATGTTTATCTTGGAGAGGAGAAGCCTTCTAGGTAGTGCATGTGATGGCTATCTTTAAAAACTAAGGGTTATCATCTATCTTATTTTTATTGGCTTTTCACACTATGTCCCCAGGTATTTGTTTCCTTTGACCACCAACCTAAGAAGTGGCTTACCATGAGGTTAGATCTCCTATTCTCTCTTCCACCCCTGTCTCCCATAGATATGATGACCAATTTCTTTCTCCCAGAGAGTTCTCTCATCAGTTCCTGGAAGCTTGTGTGAAGGGCTACAGCTATACTAAAAACAATGGCCCTTTTGTTGTGTGTAAGGTCATCTAGATAGCTTTTGAAATTCCTTCAAACTCTTATATTCTGTGTATTTCTATAACTTGGTTTCCTCAATATATACCAAGCATTTTTGGTAGGTCCTGTGGGATGCTATAAAAGTATAAAATATGTTCCATGCTGTCACAGAACTTACAATCTCACTGAGATAAGAGATGAACCTCTATAAAACCATGAGTGATTGTGATGAATGTTTAATGCTGGACCATCTTTCCTGCCCATAGAAAATTGAGCTTTTTTGACAAGGGTGAGATTTATTGCTCTCAGGCTGAGGTCTTAGGATGTGGCAGGATGTTCAGATCCTCTCTTAGATGTACTTTGTCTACTAGAACTGTTATCATTCAGGAGGTGAGCCCAAACCATGAAATATCTAGAAGGAAACATTAAGACACATCAGGCACAGCATTCATACAACATATCGTGGTCTAGGCCCCTAAGGAACATGGGAGAGGGAAAAATCTGGACCACCATTGATGAGCTTCTATAAACTTCTTGGACCTCTACCTACTATTTGTTTCTTTTCACACATAGTGAAATGATTCTTACACAGAATTAATTCATCAGGCCAGTGCACACCAACACTGAAGTGGCTTGAATGAAAAGACGCTGAAATATATGTTTCTTCTCTTAACTACATATGGAGGAAGTCCTTGACAACTGTCTCTGACACATACACCTGGCCGTATTGCTTACTCCTGTGGAGGGTAAGAATAGTACTTAAGAATGGGGTGACTGCTGCAATCTGGGATAATCAGAGAAAGTCTCAATCAGGAGGAGGCATTTCATTTGAGTCTCAAAGGGTAGAGGAGAAGAAGTATTCTATGGGCAAAGAATGGCATGAGCCAAGATTCAGATGGGAATGAAAACTTGAAAATAAAGTTTAATTCAGTAAGATTTTCCTACTCCTTGTAACTTTCCATGGGTTTTACCATGGACCAGTCACTTTACCTCTCCAAGTTTTAGTTTCTTCATCTATGGAACCTACCTCAACTCATGACATTGTTGTGGAACTCAAATGAGAGAATACATGTAACACTCTTTATAAACCTACAAAATATTTATTATTTTTTAAAATTCAAAACTAAACTGGACATAGACCCCAAGACATTCGAAATGATATTTTACAGAAGCTGAAGTGTACCTATAACATTCAGAGGGTAAGATTATCTATTTCAATGTGTTAAATTCACCCCATGGAGCTCTTTCTTTTGTTCCAAGGTTAGAGAAAACATTCAAATAGGAAAACCTGCCAAGGAACGAGAGTTGAGTATTTTGTAGTCTTAGAAAAGGATTATTTCTCTGTTCCTTGACATTTATTTTAGTAATCACTAGGGAATAATTTTTAGGGGGAATTCCCCAACTTACCTCATGCACAATTGACTCATTCCCTATTGTTCCATTTTTAAAATGTCTGTATAAGTACAGCCTCCCTTCCACTATACAGCATTCCCATCAATTGGACCTTCTCACAGACTCTTACCCCAGGTAAGCTTGATGGGTTTTTGAGGCCTTTCTTTGTCTCCTTTTTGCTATAGAGCCTCTATCACACTTAGCTGACAACATTCCTCTGGGCAAGGACTTAGTCTGCTGTTTTCTTTGCATGACCTCAGGACTATCACATATCATATACAGATTAGACCTGCAGTAGTAGAATGTAAGCTCCTTGAGAGAGGGGAAAACTTTTCTTAATAAAGGTTTTTTGTTTTGTATCCCCAGAGCATTACAAAATGCAAAATATATCATAGGTACATAATGTTTTTTACCTGATTTGGTTAATGGAATAACGTTCCTGACTGTCCTATGTTGTTGAGTAACAAAATAGAAAAATATAAAATTGGGGGCAAAGCCCAGAAATTTTAGTGCTATCCATGGGATCAGTGCTAAGGGTACAATTCTGCAAAGCACCCTTTTAAGAGAACCCTGTTGGAATTTCCCCAAGAGCTAATGGAGTACAGGTAGAATTGAGAGTTGCTGAGTATTCATAAGAACAATTTTGGAACTTTCACATATGACATAGCTAATGTAATGAAACCACATGTGAATGGAGAATTAGGGATATCAAAATAGTAAAACCAGAAGGCATTTGTGAGAGTCGGTGTGACTTCCTTAATATCTCTTTCCAGCATTCCTCTCTGACCATCACAATGAAGCTTATCACAAGCTTCTTCCTCCTCTCCTTTGTCGTGTCTGTCAACAGCTTATTTCTCCCTACTCTCCTTCCAATAGCTGGGCAAGGTAAGGCCATGCTAAATGGTAAGAGTCTGGCATATCTGGCTAACCCCTCTGTTTAGAGAACACATTGCCTTTGATTACATTGGTTTGCACAAAACTGTGAATGATGAAAGAAGGCAGGCTATTTTGCCTAGAAAGCAATGGACGTTTCAGGTAAAAGGGTCTACAGGGGAAAGGGGGACATTGTGGAATCTTGGCTCATAAGTCCCTGGCCACCAGTGGAAATAAATAGTTTGTCCAGTGTTCTGCCACTCAAGATGTGGAATAGGTGAGAGACTGCTTTTTTTAAAGTGGATTTTTTTTTATCCTTGGTCATTTTTGACTAGGAGCAGTATTAGCAAGGGGCTAAAACGGCAACAAAAATTGTAATAAATAAGCCAGCATTCAATAGTTGCAGAGAGAAGCAACCCCAATTTTATAGGGTTCATCTTGACATCCCATATCCATTGGGAGCAAGTGGTTTGGGAAATGGTTCCATGCCATCCATAGGGAAAAATCTTGAACCCAGGGAGGAAATTTCTATCTTCAAAAGGGCTAGGTCTGTATTGCTGCATCCTTGTTTGTGACTCGGCATTCCTCTCTATGTCTCTTCCCTTTTTAGCTCTAGGTGTAGCTGTGCGGGCACTATGTAAGCAGTACTGTGAAGGAGACCTAGGAATTGAAGATGTTCCTTCTACAAATGGTACTGGACAACCAGAGATCAGGTATAAATTTGGGCATGATTCTGACAGTGAAACACATTTGGGCTATCTGGGGACCATCAGAGGTGGGGGAAAAGCCTAGGTATAAGTTTGGTTTACTCAGTGCAGCTATATTTTGTCCTGTGTGTTTCCCAAAGTGTCCATTGCAGGGTCCTGGGTAGTGGTCTTATGTATGTCAGCCTAATAAAGACAGTGGCAGGATTTAGTGTATTGTTGGTACTGAAGTATCTATTCCCTGAGCAACAGTGAGATCCAAGGAAAGATTTCTTTTTGAAAGTGTTCTGAATATAATAGACACTAATAAGTGAATATTTCCAAATAGAAAGAACAAGAAAAAGGATTACACATAAAACTATTACATAGAATTTTAAAAGTCCACAATAAAGTGACTGGCTTTTTAAAAATCCATCACTGATGCTCTTTCTTTTCCTTTTCTCTCCTCTCTTTTCTCTTTCTCTCTCTTCTCCTCTCTTCTATTCTGGGCAATATTATCATCAGTTCTCTTCCCCTCAATTGTCATCACTTATATTTTTAAACCCCTTGTAACAAATTAGCCTACTCACGAAAAGCATATTGTACATTGGTCATGTTGAGGTTCTATGGCTCATTTTTTGCCAATAGTCCATGACTGGTCGATAAGATGTAAGAAGCATGTATTATCTTTGATGGATCCAAGTTATTAGGTCTTACAAAATTATTTTTCTTTGCAATATTGTAGTCATTTTGTAAGTTGCCTTCCTGTTTCTGCTCACTTCACTGAACATCAGTTTAAGTCTTCCCATGTTTCCCAGAATCTATCATATTTATCTTCCTTACTGCATAACAATATTCCATTACCTTCATATATCATAATTTGTTTAGATGTTGCTCAGTTGATAAGTAGCCTCCTTAGTTTCCAAAGCTTTGCTCGTAGAAAGAGTTCTGCCATGAATTCCTTTGTACATATGCATCCTTTCTCTCTTTTGATCACTTTTGGGTACCTGGCTCATAGTGATATTGCTGGGCCAAATTTTATTCTGGTTTAGTGACTTTGGGGGTATCGTTTCATGTTGCTGTTTAGAACGGCATTGACAGCTCCCTCAAAGTGCACCAATATGCCTTTCCTCTAATAGTATCGCCAAATGTTGTTTTCCCTTTTTTTCATACTTGCCAGTAATGATAGAGGTGAAGTAGAACATAAGAAATTGTTTTAACGTGAATTTCTCATTATCAGTAGATTGGAACGACTTCTAACATGAAAATGTTATATTGTTTTTCTTCCTTTTAGAATATCTTCTTTATATTCTTTGACTATTTATCTTCTAGGGAAATCCCTTGCTCTTATATAATTGGATCAGTTCTAAATATAGCTTAGATAACAGATTTAACCAGAGAAATATACTGCAAAGATTTTTCCACAGTTAACCATTTCCCTTCTAATTTTAATTACATTGGTTTTGTTTATACCATCGTTTTTTAATTTTCTGTAACCAAAATAGTCTATTTAATCTCTTATGGCCTTCTCTACTAGTTTCTTAAAGAATTCTTCTCTTATCCATAGGTGTGAAGGGTTCCTCTTTGCTAATTTATTTGGTTTTTTTTTTGTAAACTGCTTGTTGGGATATAGGGTTTTTCAAACACTACATTAGTATGTTAATTTTCTTCTTATGTTCCTAATCTCACCAAGTGATTAATCTTTTTTTATTTTTTAACCAGTGTGAAATCATTTTAAAGGTTATTACTTTCAGTATTGTTTGAGACCTGGTATTGGTAGGCCCCTACTTTTTCATTCTCTTATTATGTACTCTTGATTTTCTTGATCTTTTGTCCTCTAGTTGAATTTTTATTATATTTCATAATACTATTAAGTAGTTTTTGGTAGTTTAATGGGAATGGCAACAAATAATTATATTGACTTAGATAGCTTTATCATTTTTATTAGATTGGCACAAAGTACAAGATAATTCATTCAGCCACTTGTTCTTAATGTTTAGATCTTGATAAAGTAAAGCGGCCTGGCAGTGGCTGAGTTTGGGTATGAAAGCAGAGGGTGGTGGTGAGCTCCAAGCCCCCAATGCCTGGGAAAATGATAGAGATGAAGCACCTTTCTCTGAACTGTTGTCAGAGTGTCCCTTCCCCCTTTCAGGTATAAGGAAGGATTAGAGAGAAGGGGTTAGGCTGGAGGGGAAATATTGATATCTCTAATACTTACCTTTCTTTCTTCCAGAGTTGAGGATTGGATGTTTAAAACCTTCATGGATGAAGTGAATCACATGTTAAAATATTTGCCCAAAAATTGAGGTTGTGATACCTGAACCCAATCAGTTCAAACTACCAATCAAGATCCCAAATTTTAAGCAGGCTTTGCCTTCTTGCTCCCTCTTCTACGTAGCCTGTGAACCCCTATTGGAGGACCCTTGTCATTTCACTATCCTGGTTGTGCAAGGTTGCAGGTGCTAAAATGTATGCTTTTAATAAATATCAATGCTGAACATGACATTTCTTGACTCTCTTTAACCACACTGAAGTTAAATAACCTGTGCCTCTTTGACCTTGGATTTGGCTCCTGAGGGACCCCAGTTTGGGCACCTAAGTGACCATATACTTGGTCACTTAATGACCCAAAGTCCATTTTTCTTCAGTCTCTCAGGGACTACATTCTAAGTGATCCCATGCCTGGTTTCTCAGTGATATTGGGTATCACTCCACCCAGCCTCCAAGAAGACTTGCTCCAAAGTATGCCATCACAAACCTTGGGGAAGCTTGAAATGATTTAATCTGGAAAGGAAAATATTCCTAATGTAGACTTGTCAGTTCATATTTCACTGATATTCCACTGCCTTCATTAGCTCACATTTTAAAAAAATCCTGGTGTTCTATTCCTCTTCAGTTCTGACAGCTTGTAGTTGCTATTTCTTACATTTACATATTTCCAAACAATATTGCCAGCTTATAGTCCCCAATTTCTGCCTTTACTATGTCCAATAACAATGTCCATTCTTCATGATGTTTGACACTCTCTGTATTCAGTGTGATTGAGGGTAAGTGATTGAACCTCTGTGGTCCTCAGTTTCCTCGTCTGTAAAATGAGGTAATAATATTTTCCTCTAAAAATTGTGGGTGGAAAGTAATTTATGAAATCTAAATTGTGGTATTGAGCTATTCTAATTATCATGATTATGTCACTAATATAAATAAGACTTGGGATTTTCAGAAGTGACGTGTTGTCTTCCACTCAACTAATATTTGGATATGCCCAATAGGTATAGGGTCCTCTTAGGAGCCAGAGATAGAAAAAGTAAAAGACAAAATATTCCTTAATCTCAGGGATCTTACATTCTATTGGGGAAGAAGGGATAAAATGTTTATACACATAAGTAAAAATAAGATAAGTTGAGGAGGAACAGAGTTTAAGAAACTAGGATTCTTGTAAGTGGTCATCCCACTAGCTGTGACACAAAGAAGCTTAAGATTCTAAGAAGCAGTGCTGAGCTAGGGGATTTTGAGTTCTGGCCTGTGCAAAAGGAAGGAGATGGGGGTAGAATTCTGAGTCTGAGGACTACTAGTAGATCAATTGGCCTGAAGCATAGAGTACATGGCTGAGAATATAGTGAAATAAATCTGATGAGAAAGGCTGGATTCAGAATGTCCAGGATTCTAAATATCAAGCGGAAGAATAGTTATTTTGTCCTCAAGGCAATAAGCAGTCTCTTCAAGGCTTCAGGAGTCAAATGATGTGGTCAGCCATGTGCTTTAAGAAGACAATTTTTATTCGTTTTTAGAGGATAGTTTAAAGGATGTAGAGACTACACTTTTAATTAAGAGGCTTTTTGCGATAGTCCAAGTGAGAAGAAATGCAAACCTGAGTTACAGTGGTAGTTGTGTGGGTAGACATAAGAGGAGATGTGATATGTGTGGTGGATGTACAAGTTGTCAAGATTTGGCAATTGACTGGATGGGAAAGGGAAGATGGAGAGAAGATTAGAGATTAATTCCAGGATTGCAAACCAGGGTACCTAGAAGGATGGTAGGGCCCTGAATAGAAATAAGAAATTATAAAGATAAGTGGTTTTAGATTCAAAGTTAGAGATAAGATGAGTTCTCTTTTAGACTTCCTGTGTTTGAAATGCCTTTGGAACATCCAGGTACAAATGTCCAACTACTGGTGATGTGCGGATTGGAGTTCAAGGCTGGGTGAAATATGTATTATTAGGAGGCTATACCAGGATCACAATCTGCCAAAGCAGGCTGATAAAGGTTAGATTGGTAGGAGGAGTACTAGTATCAGGAGAGCCGGTGTCATGAAAATTCATGAGGAGAAAATATCCGTGAAGAGTAAGTGGTCCACTTTGTCACATGCTGCAGAGGCCAAGAAGCAGTGAACAAGTATTTATTAAGCACCTACTGTTTTTAAAATTATTTTTCTAGGTGCTAATGCTAACACAAATACAAAGTCCAAAACAACCTCTCATCTTAAGGAATTTAAATAAGGATTACAAAAACACTATGATTTTAAAATTGAGAAATTATTGATAACTTTGTACAGAATAGTTTAAATGGGGTGATGGGGTCAGAAACCAGAGTAGAACGACTTAACAAATGAGTAGGAGGAGAAGAAGTGGACTCAACAAGGGTAGATTTTTTTTTCGTGAAAGGTGATTGGGAAAGGGAAGAGATAGTATCATAACTTGAAAGGATATCAGGGTTAAATACAACGTCCTAAAGGATTGGACTGATCTCAGCCCATTTGTACAAAAAAGGAAAAAAGCCTATAGATAGAAAGATTAAAATTCAAAAGGGAGTTTTTCAGTGGGGAAAGTTTAGGGTTGAAATAAGAGGGATGGGATCGATGGAGCAGGTAGAGGGATTGGCCCTGGGAAAAAGAAGGACTATCTGCTTTTCAGAGATTGTTGCAGACAATAGGGGATGATATTGAGGAGTTTTGAATGGTAGAAAAGGAAAGAAAAGGTAGCCTACAGGGACAGCCCTTCTTATAGCAGAAAAAGAGGATGCAAAGTTCTATAAGAAGGAAAAGTGAAGTAGAAGGTGTTAAAAAATTTATTCAGCACTCTACAAATTTTTGTTTAGTTAATGCATCCTTTTTTCTTGTGGTCACAAAGAAAAAGTTGGACCACCAACCCATAAAGAAGTATTTATGGTCAGGCTCTTCTCTGACCTGAACAGTATCTTAATATTTTACATGCTTTCTTAGTCAACTTAGAAGAGAAGAAATTGAGTTTAAAGTTGGGAGTAATAAGAACATTTCAGGAAAAAGGTAACATTTAAGATGATATCTTTTATTTGTGTCTTACCAAGCACCAACAAATGCAAACATTTCTAGGTAGTTTGATCTTTGAAGGTAATATCTCAGATATATGATTGTTGTTGTTGTTGTTGTTTGACCGACCTTTGTTCTTAAAGAGAACCATGACATCAGGGAGGTGATGCTACAACATGCAAGTGAATTGGATTTAAGTGAGGGAGGGCTGTACAAGGTCACCAGCCTCACTTTCTCCTCCAGAGCCATCTGGGTCCAGTAGGCAGACACACATCAGGATGACTGGAGATGGCCCCAGATGCAGTGGAAGACCTTGACCTTTCAAAGCTTAGATCTTTAGCAGGTCTCAGTGTGGCTGAGGCAATGTCCATTCAGTGATTAAGCTAGGTAAAAAACAAGGCAAAGAATGGCCTCTTTAAGCTAGTCCAAAAAAAAGATCAGAGTGTGGGGGGGAAGACCCTCAGGATTTCTGGCCAAAACAGAAATAATTCCTGTTTACATTCGCTCTGAGTCAATCAAGGGATAAAAAATGACCAAGTGGGGTTTAGCCTGGGATGTATTATTGGCCAGTGAGGCTACTCTGTAAACCCCAAGATTTATTGTGATGTTTCTAAAAGGAAAGGAAGGAAGGAAGGAAGGAAGGAAGGAAGGAAGGAAGGAAGGAAGGAAGGAAGGAAGGAAGGAAGGAAAGAAGAAGAGAAGGAAAAGTTGGGTCCCCAGAGGGGCAGGGCAGCTCCTATTGCGCACAGGGCTGTTGTTTGTTCCTCATTCTCAAAGAGGACCATGACATTAGGGAAGTGATAACTTAGAAAATCCGAGGTATATAGATACTCACACACACACAAACATAATTACCCATTGGAATTTTCCCATAGTCCTTCAGGCTAGCAATATCGAGTCTAATGAGAGCTCTTTTCAGCAATGCCAAGTTCTAAGAGGAAAATATGGTATGAAGACTTAGAATCCAGACTCCCTATTCCTTCTTTTTTGTGATTTTAAAGCACAATGGTCATCTTGGAAACTAGAATTTTCCTCATTGTCAATTAGCATGAGGTAGATAACATCTTCAGTTGTGGAAGGTAGTCCTTTGAGAAGTCGGGGAACACAAATCAGATACTGTTTCTTTGCAAGTACTTCGCAATGGGTGGTTAGTTGGCAGACCAGCATTTATACATTCAGATATAGTTTCTGCATATATTTAATTTATAACTAAGTCTTTGCATACAATTCCTATGGCTGGAGTTCAACTATCCTCTTCACTCTTAGATGCTTTTTCACACTGGCATAATGCAAAATTGGCAAATCATACAGTCCTGTTGGTCCATGGAGAAAAATTTGGGGGCAACAAATTTATTCATCTCTGCTTTGCTTATGGGCAACCTGCTATAGTGCATAAGAACAAAGTATGGGAGTAAGATCATACAATGGACATGCAGGAAGTGGCCAGTGAATGTTTCCTAAACGTATCAATAGACATAAATCTTGCATTCTATCTTAATCTCCTTTTCTTTTGTCTAATAGGCACTTGTCCCAAGACAAATGTCTGACAATAACTGCACTGCTGTGACTGAATTCATTATTTTGGGGTTAACAGATGATCCAATTCTTTCTATCATCCTCTTTGTGATATTCCTAGGTGTTTATGCTGTCACCTTAGTTGGTAACCTCAGCATAATCATATTGATCAGAAATAGCTCCCAACTTCACACTCCAATGTACTTTTTCCTCAGCCACTTGGCTTTTGTGGATATTGAAATTTCCTCATCTGTCACCCCTCTCATGCTCATGAACTCCCTTGAGGACATAACCTTAATCCCTCTTCCAGGGTATGTGGCCCAAATGTATTGTGAAGCCACCTTTGGGACAGCTGAGTGCTTTCTGCTGGCTGTGATGGCCTATGATTGGTATATGGCCATCTGTAGTCCCCTACTCTACTCCACCAACATGCCTACTAGGGTCTGTGCTCTGTTACTCATCATATCCTACCTGGGTGGTTGTGTGAATGCTTGGATCTTTACTGGTTGCTTATTGAACCGGTCCTTCTGTGGAACTATTAAGATCAATCACTTTTTCTGTGATTATTCACCACTTTTGAAGCTTTCCTACTCCCAAGACAATCTTGCTGAATTTCTTCCTCCTGCCTCTGCTGGGTCAATAATTATGATCACTGTGCTAATTATCATAGTCTCTTATGTATGCATCCTGTTCTCTGTCATGAAAATAAGCTCCACTGAGGGGAGATCCAAAGCTTTCTCAACTTGCACCTCCCACCTCACAGCAGTCACTCTGTTCTACGGGACCCTTACTTTAATTTATGTGATGCCTAAGTCTAGCTACTCAGTGGATGAGAATAAAGTGACTTCTGTTTTCTACAGTGTAATGATCCCCATGTTAAACCCCCTGATCTACAGTTTAAGGAACAATGAAGTAAAGGGAGCACTAAGGAAACTGATGAGTAGGAAACATCTTTTTTCATGAATTCAACTGAATACAAGTGCTTTTTGAAAAAAAAATTATTATTTATTTTAAACATTCTTTTATTTTTAAATTTTGATTTTCAAATTCTCTCCCTCCCTCCCACTCCCTTCCACACCTTGATAATTGCTTGAATGATGATGTCTAGGCTCTTTTATGGACCATGGCTTTCATATAGTCCAATAATTCTTAAATTATCTCTCTTGGATCTGTTTTCCAGGTCACTTGTTTTTCCTATGAGATATTTCACATTTTCTTTTATTTTTCATTCATTTGATTTTGTTTTATTGTTTTGCAGTTACTCATGGAGTCATCAGCTTCCACTTGACCAATTCTAATTTTTTAAATAATAATTTTGGTAAATATTTCACAATTACATTTAAAATATTTAGTATTTTATTTTCTCCCAGTTACATGTAAAAATAATTTTGAACATTTGTTTTTAAAACTTGAGTTACAAATTCTCTCCCTCACTCCCTCCCCAACCCCCCTCATTGAGAAGGCAAGCAATTTGATTTAGGTTTGGCATGTGTAGTCATGCAAAGCATTTCCATAGTAATCACATTGTGAAAGAAAACATAGACCAATGAAAAAAACCCTCAAGAAAAAAATAAAATAAAAAAGTATGCCTCAGTCTATATTTAGGTATCATCAGTTCTTTCTCTTGGGATAGATAGCATTTTTCATCCTTCAGAGTTGTCTTAGATCATTGTCCAATTCTAATTTTTAAGGGATTATTTTCTTTAGTCAAATATTGTACCTATTTTCCCATTTGGCCAAATTTGCTTTTTAAGGAGTTCTTATCTTCAGTAAATTTTTTATCTCCTTCTCCATTTGGCTAATTCTACTTTTTAAGATGTTACTATCTTTAAAAAAAAAAGGTGTTACTTTCTTCATTATTTTTGTGCCTCTTTTACCAAGCTGTCAATTCTCTTTTCATAATTTTCTTGCACCATTCTCATTTCTTTTCCCAATTTTTACTCCGCTACTCATCTCTTTCTTTAACTTTTCCAAGAATTCTTGTTGAATTTGGATACAATTAGCAGTTTTCTTCGAGGCGTTTTTGTACCTGTTTTCACATTATTGTCTCCTTATGAATTTATATCTTGGTTTTCCCTGCCACCACGGTAATTTTTGAACTTTATGTTAATGTTAAGCTCTGCTCACCCGGGGAGTGGAAGGCATTGTCTAAAGCTTTGGGCTTTTTTGTGCTGCTGTTTTTAGAGCTACTTCTGGGAGTCTGTGTTTTTGGTGCTTCCTAAACAGTGTGATCCTGGGAGAGGTGTGGCCACTGCTTTCCTAGTCTGTGCCCCCTCCCAGGAAGGGCACCTAATCCCTTGCAATTGCAGCCACTTTGGAACTGTGTCTAAGGTCCTTGCTCCCCTGTCAACAACCACCAGAACTCCTCTCCATCCTGGAACTACAACCCAGCACTGCATATGAGCAATAGAGTTGCCAATCAATGCTACCTGTGCCCAGTGCCAGCAAAGAGTCCCTTATAATCTCTTTCTGACCATTTGTCCCACTCTCCTTACTGTCTCTGGACTGAGAGCTCTCAAAGGTGCTGTTGTGGCCACTGCTGCCACTGTGGCATGTGTGGGCTCCCGATAGGCCTCCACCCTGGTGGCACAGATTTCTCTTGCTGACTTCTTGAATTTTATATGGTGGGAAAATGTCTCACCTTGACCTTTTGTTGGTTGTCTCTCTCCAAAACTTGGTTTGAGGTATTATTTTAAAGTTGTTTAGAGGGGAATGTTGGGACAGTTCAGCTGGACAGCTGTCCCTAACCTGCCATCTTAGTTCTAGCAATAAATATTTATTAAATACACAGTATATCATAGGCACTGTATTAGGCATAGGGGATACAATGACAAAAATGGAACAGCCCCAGTCTGTAAAAATTGAATATTCTACTAATATAATAGTTATGATCATGTGATATAAATAAATGGGCTTTTGAAAAAGTATATTTTCATTTAGTTCATTAGATTTGTGAATTTAAATGTTGATTGTGATGGTCTGAAAATACACGTAATGTTCCACAAACATGCCATCTCAGCAAAAGAGTAGGGAAAGGTGTTTCTTCATTACTCTTCTTTGGGCCCATGACTACTTTTTAAAAAATGATTTTGTAGCATGAATTTTCTATTAATTTATAGGAGTTGTTCTTTCCATCACATTGGTGTATCCATTTTATGTATTGATTTCTTGGGTCTGCTATGATCACTCTGTGTCAGATTATGTAGATGTTTTGTGTTTCTGTATTAATCATACATTTTTAAATTTTTTATCATTTTTTATTTTTTTGGTCTGCATTTTCTTTTGCAACATGACTATTATGAAAATATTTTGCATGACTGCAAATGTATAATCTATATAAAATTGTTTGCCTTCTCACTGAGGAGACAGGGGAAAGAGGGAGGGAGAAAATATGGAATTTAAATTTTTTGAATGCTAAAAATGTTTGTTTATCAACTTAATAAAAATTTTTATACAAGTAAGATCAGATTTAAATTATTGGAGAAATATTAATTGTTTAAGGGTGGGCAGAGTCAATAATATAAAATGACATTTTAAACTAAACTAAATTAATCTACTTATTCAATGCCATCCCAATAAATTACCAAAAATTGTTTTATTCAAGTAGAAAAAAAAAGTAACAAAATTCATTTAAAGTACAAAAGGTCAAGACTATCAAAGGAATTAATGAAAAATGTAAAAGGAGGCTTAGCGTTACCAGATCTTAAACTGTATTATAAATCAATATTTATCAAAACTTTCTGGTACTGGTTAAGAAATAGAAAGGTCAATCAGTGGAATGGAATAGGCATTCAATAAACAGTAATAAATAATTATAGTAATGTTGTGTTTGAAAATGTAAAGATTTAAGCTTATAGGATAAGAATTCACTATTTGGTCAAAATTGTTGGGAAAATTGGAAAGCAGTGTGGTAGAAATTAGCCATAATTTAATATCTTACACCATTCACCAAGGTAAGGTTAAAATGGATACATGATCTATATATAAAGGTAGCTATTATAAGAAAATTAGGAGAACATAGAACTTAATATAAATTAGACTTAGGGATAACAGAAGAATTGATGTATAAACAAGAAACAGAGAGTATTGTGAGATGTAAAATGGATAATTTCATTTATATTAAATTAAAAGGTTTTTTTTAACAAATAAAACCAAAGTAGACAAGATAAGAAGGAAAGCAGAAAATTGGGAAAACATTTTTGTAGACAGATAAAGGTCGCATACTTCAAATATGTAAAGAACTTAATTAAATATATAAGAATACAAGTTATTCCCTGATTGATAAATGATCAAAGGATATGAACAGGTCAGTTTTTGATGCAGAAATCAAAACTATATGGTAATATAAAAATTCTCTAATCATTATTGATTACAGAAATGCAAACTAAAACAACCTTGAGATTCATCTCATATCTACCAGATTGGCTAAAATGATAGAAGTGGGAAATCACAAATGTTGGAAGGGATGCGGAAAAATGTCGGTGGAACTGTTAACTGATTCAAACATTTTAGAGAGCAATCTGGAATTATGTCCAAAGAATTATAAAACTATGTATACTTTTTGACCCAGCAATACCACTATTAATTCTATTTTCCAAGGTGATCAGGAAAAAGGGAAAAAATCTATACATTCTAAAATATTTATAGCATCTCTCTTTGTGGTGGCAAAGAACTGGAATTGGAGGGGATGCTCATCAATTGGGGAACAACTAAACAAGTTGTGGTATATAATTGTGGTAGAACACTGCTGTGCTGTAAGAAATGAGCAGCTGATTGATTTTAGGAAAAAACCTGGAAAGACTTGCATGAAATAAAGAAGAATGAAAAGAGGAGAACTGAGAAAACATTGTATACAGTAAGAGCAATACTATTTGAAGAATAAGTGAGAACAACTAAGTTATTTTAAGTACTCCAATCAACTACAAAGGACCTATAAAAGATGATGTCTACTTCCAGCAAAAGAACCAATTAAATAGAAGTGTACGTAGTGTGGTCTTATAAACACACACACACACACACACACACACACACACACACACACACTTGTGTAGCATGAATTTTCTATTAATTTATGGGAGTTGTTCTTTCCATTACATTGGTGTAGCCAAATGGTGGCCTCCTCTAGTGTGAGGTAAGAAGGGAGGGAGTCAGTTTAGAAATGAAAATTTAACATAAGTAAATTAAATTAAATTTGAAAAAGTTTATTTACATGAAATTAAGAAAAAATGAAATGAAAACTAAATGTAAAGAAAAACATCTTATACAAAGAATGATACAATAGGGAAATATTACAAATAACTTACAAAGACTATCTAATTTAAAGATAGGTTATTTCACTGTAAAATGAGCATAGGGAGAAGATTGAAAAAAATATATATTGGGAAATATGGTTCAAGAGTAAGAAATGAAAGAGTCCAAAGGCTTGCAATATAATTGCCTGGTTCTAACAAGTTTCATAAAACCCTGGAGTAACACTTTTGGATAGTATATCTAAGCCTGCCACTAGGTGGTGATCCAAACTTTAGATGCACTTCATCACTGAAATGAAAATGTGTAAAAGAGCCTAAAGAGTTGTACACCTAAGAAAAAAGTGCAGATTGTACTCCAATCGCCTAAACCTTCCAAACATTTATATTTCCCTAGTGTCTTCCTGGTTTCCTGTCTATGGGTTTCACTATTTCTATAACTCATAATTTGGTGCAAGAGACCCCACTCACTGGATCCCCCATCTTGCTTTTTTCCATAATTTGACCCTTCCTCCAAAAAATTCATTCAAATGAAATTTTATTTAATATCTTGAAAGCAAAATACAAATATAAATGTGAGATATAAAGCAGCTGATTACCCAAGCTCCAATTTGACCCATCATGTTCTGTGAAATGATAGGTTAACCCACTTGCAGGTCTTTATAAAGAAGTCCTTTAAAGCTTTTCTGTTTCAAAAACAGAGGGGACAAAACCAAATTATCTTACCAAGCTAGAGAACCTCATGTTCCCTTTCATGACCAGGGAGTCTGTGGTCCTTATCTTCTGACTCTCAGCTGACTCAGCATATGTCAACGAACCTTTGGAAAAACCCCATTCATATATCCTAAATGCTTTCATATTCCAGGAAAAAAATTTATCAGGAGCCTTGAAAAGATTGCCCATACTACCTTAACAAATGAATGATTTTCCTTACTGTGTATACTCGTTTGTTCTAGAATCTATAATTTCTACTAAGTTGAGTTTCATAAATGCCTTTCAGTCTCAGTTGGATATAAGTATCATCAGTATCCATTATAGCCTGACCAAAATAAGTATGGTAAGATGATGAGGACCACTTTTTCTACGTAGTCAACACTGTCACAACTGCAACTACAATATAATGTTCAAGTTTAAAGTAGTTGATTGCTTAAGCTCCCAACTTGTCTTAAGGTATTCCGTGACATAATGGGTTAATACATTTGGAGGTCTTTGTAAAGGAAGTCCTTTCAAGTGTCTCTGTTTCAAACAGAGGGGACAAGACCAAATCATCTCACCAAGCTCAAGAATCTCTTGTCCCTTTTCACGACCAGGGCGTAAATGATCCTTATCTCCTGACCCTCACCTGACTCACAGCATCTGTCAACTATCCTATAGAAAACCTCCATGTCATATATCATAACTTCTTTTGTATGCCAGGGAGATTTTATTGGAACCTTACAAAGATTATACTGCCTTTACATATGATAAATTGTCCTTACTGTGAACAGTACCTCTGCCGTAGGATCTGCAATTTCTACTAAACTGAATTTTGTAGATGGTCTTTTCCACCTCAGTTTTGTATATATGTAATCAGTGTGGGTTATGGCCTGACTAAAATGGATCTGGTGAGGTGATAAGGACCAATTTTCATACTTAGTGAACACTGGGACAATCACAATTTCCACATGTTGATCCCAGAATAATTTTTTAGAAATTCTTGGCGATCATGCTAATTTGTTTTTATTGCTATCCAATCTTGTTTCACACTTTTTTAAAATCTTCTATAAACATAGACAAAGAAAAAATAAATGAAGACCCCTGAGAATTTTGAGAATTTAGAAACTTCTTCTTTGTGTTAGTAATTTACTCAATCCCAGTGGGCTACAACTGGTATTTTAATGAGGTAGGTTACATTTGGTGTTAGGATGCTCAAGGGCTTATATCCCAAATGCTGTTGAAGCCAACATAAATTTAGTGCTGCCATGCAGAGACAATTCCTTGAAGTCTAAAGTTATCATCTTCTGGCATGAGTAGGTACCACTGCTGTTCTAGATTTTACTCTGAAAATACTAGGATTTGATTTTTTGATTTGGAGCTCATTTAGGGAGGCCAGTACATTCCTCTTG
The DNA here is from genome assembly GCF_011100635.1 of Trichosurus vulpecula. Classification (NCBI taxonomy): domain Eukaryota; kingdom Metazoa; phylum Chordata; class Mammalia; order Diprotodontia; family Phalangeridae; genus Trichosurus; species Trichosurus vulpecula. The sequence continues at coordinate 219,572,980 of NC_050578.1, read as the reverse complement.
CCATGTCAAACTTTATACTGATTTCAGTTTTACATGAGGTTTTAATTCATCTCTCTCTCTCTCTCTCTCTCTCTCTCTCTCTCTCTCTCTCTCTCTCTCAGATTAAGCTCCATTTGTGATTTGGGTCATTGGATTTCTGGTCCCTTGTAGTGCTATATAAAGCCGAAGATTTGGAAGTAAACTATATGTATGGGGAATTATTACAGCACAGTAGTAAGCAAATTCTGATTGACCACAGGTCCCATCACATATCTTGAAATCTCTCTGCAAATAGTAAGTACCTGATAGAAGATGATTAGGTAAGGACACCTTAGGTAAAGATCTCTGTGTATACATGTGTACATTTATTTCATGTAATATTTTTCTCCCATTGTTCAGATTGAGAATTTAGGGGGAAGAATTTTGATGTATTTATTGTTTGATGTGGTGGAAAGAGAATTAGACTTCAAGTTGTCAGACCTGGGTTTGAATCCCACATCTGAGTCTTATTGGCGCTGCCTGTGATTGTGGGGAAGTGATTATGCTGTTATCCTCAGTTGCCTCAGCTGTAAAATGAGAATAACAGTATTTTCCTCTAAAAATTGTGGGAGGAAAATAATTTATGAAATTTAAATTGCAGTACTGAGTTATTAGAATTCCTGTTATCAAATTATTGTGATTATGTTACCAATGAAAATGAGACTTGAGGTTTTCGAAAACAAGTTGTTGTCTTTCATTCAACTAGTATATTTCTATGCCCATTTTGCACAGTTTTTAAGCTCAGTAAGCTTACATTCTATGGAAGAGGAAGAGATAAAATAGTTACACAGAAAAGTAAATACAAGATAGGTTGAGGAAGACAGAGTTGTGGAAAGTAGGCTTCTTGTAAGTGGTGACCCACTAGTTGTGAAACAAAGAAACCTTTAGATTCTAAGAAGAATAGAAGAACTAGTTCATTTGGAGGGTAGATGGTGGCCTGTACAGATGGACAGAGATGGCAGTTGCATTCTGAGTCTTGGGCACAGAAAACGGGCTGGTTGAGCTGCAACATAGAGTGCATGAATGAGAGTAAAATAAAATAAATCTGAAAAGGGAGACTGGATTCAGATTGGACACGACTCTAAATATGAAGCTGAGGAAGTATTATTTTGTTCTTAGGGCCATAAGGGATCTGTTCAAAGCTTTAGTAAACAAGTGTCATGGTCAGTCGTTTACTTTAGGAAAATCACTCTTGTAGGTTTTTAGAGTATAGTTTAGAGGAAGGAGAGGCTGGACTTCTAATTAAGAACCTTTCCAACAGTCAAAGTGAGAAGAGATACAAATCTAAGTTAAGTAGGTGGCTTTGTCAGTGGACATAAGAAATGTGAGATATGTATACATGTATGTACATATGTGTGTATACACACTATACACATATACAGGCACATGCACATGTGTGCATATGTACATATAGATATATGATGTAAAAGTGGCAAGATTTGGCAATTTTCTGGTTGGGGAAGGGAAAATGGAGAGAAGAGTAGAGATTGATTTCAGAATTGCAAACCAGGATACCTAGAAGGTGGGGGGGGGGCACTGAACAGACAAAAGAAATTATAGAGATAAGTGGTATTAAAATTGAAGGTTATGGATAAGATGAGTTCTCTTTGGTGCTTGTTGAGTTTGAAATGCCTCGGGGACATCTTGGTACAAACATCCAACTATTATTAATGTATGAATTAGGAGTTTAGGGCTGAACAGATAGATAGATAGATAGATAGATAGATAGATAGATAGATAGATTTGGTAGTAATCTAAGTGGAGGTGTTAATGGGATTCGTGGAAACTAATTAGCTCATTGAGATGGTACAGAAAAAGAAGAGAGGGCCTGGGCAGATCCAGGGGGCACATTATGAGTGGGAGAGTGTTCCAAAATCTGCCAAAGGAGTCTGAGAAGCAAAGGTCAGATAGGTAGGAGGAATTGTAGTACCAGCAGAATTAGTGTCATGAGACCTTATGAGGAGAAAATATCCATGGACTGTAGGTGGTCTACATTGTCATGTGCTAGGCAGAGACCAAGTTTTATTAAGCACCTACTGTTCTTCAGGCTTTTTCCTAGGTGACACAATGGATAGAGTGCCTGCCTGTCCTGGAGTCAGAAAGACTCATCTTCCCAAGTTCAATACAGTCTCTCATACTTACTAGGTGTGATGCCGGACAAGTCACTTAACACTGTTTGCCTTCGCTCCTCATCTGTAAAATGAGCTGGAGAAGGAAATGGCAAACCACTTCAATATCTTTGTCAAGAACATCCCAAAAGGGGTTACAGAGTTGGACATGAATGAAAATGATTAAACAACAAAAAAATGATACAAATACAAAGTTTGAAACAATCCCTACCCTCTATGAATTTAAATGAACATTTAAAAATGGGGTTTATAAATTAAGAAACTATTTACAGATTTGTAGAGAATGCTTCCAGTGGACTGATGGAGTCAGAACCCAGATTAGAATGAGTTAACCAGTAGGAAGACTGGACTCAACAAGGGTATATTTTTCCTCCTGAGAGCTGATTGGGAAAGGTGAGATATAAAGTATGATAACTTCAAAGGATGCCAGGGCCAAATGAGTGTTTTTAAAGGATTTGACAGATATGAGCCCATTTTTAGGAAGAAAGAAAAAAGCATATAGAAAAAAAAACATTAAACATTAAAGGGGAGTTGTCAATGGGGAAAGTTTAGGGTTTGAAATGAGAGGGATGGGATTAGTGGAACGAGTAGAGGGGTTGGTCCTGGATAAAAGGACTATATTTTTTTTCAGATATTTTTCCAAAGACAATAAGGGATGATATTGAGGAGTTTGGAGAGTCCACAGGAACATCTTTTCTTTTGTTGGAAAAGTAGGATGCAAAATCCTCTCTTGAGAAGGAAGTTTATTAGGAGGTGTTGGAAAATTGACTCAGCACTCTAAAAATTTTTGTTTAGTTAAGGCATCCTTTTTTCATGTGTTCACAAAGAAAGAGCTGGGCCATACACCCCAAAGGGGACATTATAGTCAGATTCTTCCTGAGCTGAACAGTGTCTCAATATTTTACATTCTTTCCTCCTGGATTTAGGAGAAAAGATAAAAGAGTTTAGAGTAATAAAAATATTTCCAGAAAAATTAATATTCAAGATGATTAACTGAGAACTTGTAAAGCATCAATAAATGAAAACATTTCAAGACAGTTTGGCACGTGAAAGAAATATAATGTATATACATATAAAGTTATACTTCCCTGTTGTCTTTTGTGCATTTTGAAAATGTTTTGTTGTTACTCTTTCTCCATGTTTATCACTATCCACTGAGCTACTTCTGCCCACTCACAGTGGAAGCCCTCCCTTGTAAAAGATATGTATGTAGCTAAGGCATACAAATTAACAGATCAGAGCAGCCATGTCTGAGAATGCATGTCCCATTCCGTACTCTCTGTCAAAAAGTGCTAGTTAGTATTTCCATATTGGTCTTTTGAAGATATGATTCATCTCTGTTTCACCCAGTTCCAAGATCTTTCAAAGTTGGTTCCCCTCTCATGATTATTGTGGTCATCACATGCATTTTTCTTCTAGTTTTACTGAGTTCACTCTGCATCATTTAGTAAAAGTGTTTCCATATTACTCTAAAGCAGTCATATTCATCTCTTCCTGTAGCACAATAAATTTTTACTAAATTCCTATACCACAATTTGCTCATTCTGTAATTGCTATTCTTCAGTTGAAGGAAGCGATGTGTAAACAGTATATGGTTACATCAGGGTGAGCAAGTGCTTTCTATTATTTTATCTAGAAACAGCAGAGGTTCCAAGGGGAAATTTCCCATAGTCCTTCAGGCTGGTAATATCTAGCCGGTTGTTAACCTTTATAGTAATACCAAGTTCTAAGAGCAAAATACAATGAGAAGACTTAGAGTCCATATTCCCCATTCCTTCTCTTTTGTGATTTTAGTGCACAAGGGTCATCTTGGAAATGAAGACTTTCCTCATAGTCAGTTAGCCTAAGGTGGATAACATCCTCAAATGTGGAAAATTGTTCTGTGAGAGGTGAAGGATAACAATACAGACTCTGTTTCTTTGGAAGGAATTAACAACGGTGGTTACTTGGGAGAACAGCATTTACACATTTGGATATAATCTTTGCATGTATTTAAGAAAGGTTCCTGTGGTGGAAATTCAACTGTCTACTATACTCTAATGGTCTTTTTTATACTGTCGAAATGGTAAAAATTGGCAAATCATAGAGTATTGTATTCACAGGAAAATAATTGGACAAAACAAATTTATTCATCACTGCTTTGCTAATAGGCACCCCACCATGGTGCATTGGTGCAAGGTATTAGAGTAAGACAATAGAAGTGGCACGTCAGAGGTGGCCAGTGAATGTTTACTGAATACATCAACAGACATCTCCAAAGCTTAATCCTGGGTTCTATTTTAACCTCCATTTTTTATGTCTAATAGGCTCTCTTTCCAAGACATGTCTGGCAATAACTGCACTGCTGTGGCTGAATTCATTATTTTGGGGTTAACAGATGATCCAACGCTTTGTGCCATCCTCTTTGTGATATTTTTAGGTGTCTATGCTGTCACCTTAGTTGGTAACATTAGCATAATCACATTGATCAGAAGTAGCTCCCAACTTCACACTCCAATGTACCTTTTCCTCAGCCACTTGGCTTTTGTGGATATTGGATATTCCTCATCTGTCACACCTCTCATGCTCGTCAACTTCCTTGATGATAAGACTTCAATACCTCTAGGTGGCTGTGTGGCCCAAATGTGTTCTACAGCCACCTTTGGGACCACTGAGTGCTTCCTGCTGGCTGTGATGGCCTATGATCGGTATGTGGCCATCTGCAGCCCCCTATTCTACTCCACCAACATGTCTACTGGAGTCTGCACACTGTTGGTCATCATATCCTATGTGGGTGGTTGTGTGAATGCTTGGATTTTCACTGGTTTCTTATTGAATCAGTCCTTCTGTGGAACTAATAAGATCAATCACTTTTTCTGTGATTATTCACCACTTTTGAAGCTTTCCTACTCTCAGGATGATCTTGCTGAAATTCTTCCTTCTGCCTCTGCTGGGTCGGTAATTGTGGTCACAGTGTTAATTATCCTAATCTCTTATGTATACATCCTCTTCTCTGTCCTGAAGATAAGCTCCACTGAAGGGAGATCAAAAGCATTCTCAACTTGCACCTCCCACCTCACAGCAGTAAGTCTATTTTATGGGACCAGCACATTCATTTATGTGTTGCCTAAATCCAGCTACTCAACAGATGAAAATAAAGTGGTGTCTGTTTTCTACACTGTAGTGATCCCCATGTTGAACCCCCTGATCTACAGTCTAAGAAACAATGAAGTTAAAGGTGCCCTGAAAAACCTGATGAGTAGGAATCACCTTTTTTCATGAATTCAACTCAATACAACAAGTATTTATTATGTACATACTATGTCTCAGGTGCTACGTTCAGTTTTGGGGATGCGAGGATGAAAATAAAACATTTCCTTGTTTGAAGGATCTAATATTCTACTGATACAATGTTTTCGATTAAGCAATACCAATAAATGGGTTCAGGAGAGGCAAGTACTTTAACCCTTTTGCCTTATTTTCCTCATTTGTAAAATGAGCTGCAGAAGGAAATGGCAAGCAATTCTAGTATCTTTGAGAAGAAAATCCCAAATGACTCAGAAAGATTTTTTTTTAAATTTTTTTTTTATTTTTTTTTTAATTTTTGGAGGGGGGAAAGCAGGGCAATTGGGGTTAAGTGACTTGCCCAAGGTCACACAGCTACTAAGTGTGTCAAGTGCCTGAGGCCAGCTTTGAACTCAGGTCCTACTGACTCCAGGGCCAGTGCTGTACTCACTGTGCCACCTAGCTGCCCCCAGAAAGATTTTTAAACAACTGAAATGACTCAACAAAAAAATTTCTTTTTGATGAGTTAGACTTATCAATTTTATTACAAAGGTATGAAACTACATGCAATTTTCCAATAAACATGGACCTCCCATGTCTTCAAGGAGGAGGGAGAGATGTCTTCTCATAGCTCTTCTTTGGGTCTGTGATTATTTTTGGACTCTTGTAAGACTCCTTTTCTATTGATTTGGGTGGGTGGGGCTTTGTCCTTTCCATTTGCACTGTTCTACTCCCTATGTGGCTGGCTAGGTGGTGCGCTGGATAGAGTCCCTTGCCAAGAGTCAAGAAGACTAATATTCAGGACTTCAAATCTGGTGTCAGACATTTACTAGCTGTGTCACCAGACCAGCCACTTAACCCCATTTGTTTAAGTTTATCACCTGTAAAATTAGCTGGTAAGGGAAATGGCAAACCACTCCAGTATCTATGCCAGGATAATCCCAAATGGGGTCACAAGGAGCCAGATATGACAGAATAACAACAAATTTCCCTGTGTGTGTGTTTTCTTAGTTATGTTTATCATCACTCTGTTTTAGATCATGGAAATCTTTGTTATGTTTCTGTATTAATTACTATTCCCTTATGTTCATGTGCCACAATTTGTTTAGCCATTCCTTAATCACTGGACTTATCCTTGATTTCCAGTTCTTTCCTACCACGACAGTGGTACTATAAAGATTTTGGACTACCTGGGGACTTTTCTTTCTTCAATGACCACCTTTGTGGCATAATACACATGAAGAAATATTTTCTTTTTTTCTGTGGGATAGCTCTTTGTAAGGAGGGAGGAGGGAGAGGTACTAGAAGAAATTTAGCTCATATTAAAACTAAAGATATAAATAAAGAATCATTAAAAAAAAATCTTCGCAATGTGGCCTCTTCCCTCCTTTCTAGTCTTACACTTTCCTCCTCTCCATGAACTGTACAATCTAGCTATACTGTAACATTTGAGAGCAGCTAGGTGGTGCAGTGAATTAAGCACTGCCCCCTTAATCAGAAGGATCTGAGTTCTCCCCTCAAAAAAAAAGAAATATTTGCCTTTCCCAAAACATGAGACTTCATATTCTGTGTCTTTACAGTGAGTGTCCTGTGTGCGTGAAATGCTTTTCGACCCCACCACTGCCCCTTAGTTTCACTGGCTTTTTTCAGGAGACAGCTCAAATCCCATGTTCTGCAAGAAATGTATCCTCTCTAGCTAATAGTAGCTTCCTCTCTAAGATCACTGTTCACCTTCTCTGTCTGTAACTTATACACACTTGATTATTTACATGGTATCTTTCCCAATAGAGTGTGAGCTCCTAAAAGGCTAGGACTATTTTTTTTCTCCTCCTCTCCCCTACCCCTGTATTACAAGTTATACCGTAGATCATGGTGTGTAGTAAACTGTTAAAATTCTTATTGATTGATGACCACTTGATTATCCTCCTCTAGGTGCTCTCCATATTTTCAATATTTTCTTGAAGTGAGAGCAAGATTGGATCTTTGGGTATGTCAAACTTTAGATTACTCTCATCATTTACTACAGTGTATTTAATCCATCCCACTGATGCATCACACTATTTTTAACCAGTACCAGATTGTTTTGATGATTACTGCTTTTTGGTTTTGTTTTTTTGGCAGGGCAATTGGGGTTAAGTGACTTGCCCAAGGTCACACAGCTAGTACATGTGTCAAGTGTCTGAGGCTGGATTTGAACTCAGGTCCTCCTGACTCCAAAGCCGATGCTCCACTCACTGCGCCAACTAGCTGCCCCTGATTACTGCTTTTTAATACAGTTTGAGATCTGGTACAGCTAGGCTGTCTTCACTCTTTTTCTCATTGATTCCCTTGATGTTCTTGACTTTTGTTCTTCCAGATGAATTTTGTTATTATTTTTCTACCTCTACACAATAATTTTTGATAGTTTGATTGGCATAGTAAATTAATTTAGACAGACTTGTCATTTTTACTGTATTGGCTCAGCCTACCCATGAGCAATTAATATTTCTCCAATTGTTTGTATCTCACTTAATTTGTGTAAAAGGTGTTTTGTCATTATGCTTATATAGTTCCAAGGTTTGTCTTAACAGATAGAATCCCAAGTGTTTTGGATTTTCTGCAATTATCTTAAATGGAATTTCTCTTCCTATCTCTTTCTGCTAAACTTTGTTGGTAATATATAGAAAGGCTGATCATTTCTTTGTAAAAGTTGTTGACACACAAGCTGCAATTATTTTCATTGTAGTCTTTTTGCAAACTATTTTACTAAGTTCTGCAATATAAAATGAAAAATCTTTTATGAAATATTTCTTGTTACCTTTGTGCATAAGATAATATCTCCTCCACCAACTTCCTTCTTTGCCTCTTCAAAAACAACTTCAGAACCATCTTCCCATTTAGTTGTAACTCCATTTTGTATTCTGGTTTGATTTGTGCCAAAAATGTATGATGTGTTGTGAGTATTCCAGGATTATATCCACCTCTTGACAATTGGACAAGAATCCAGTTACATTTGGAGAAATAATGGCTCAGTTAACATTAATACATAGGCATGGTCTGGCTTAATTGTTTCACAGCTATGCCAGTATTACTTCCCCTTTTTGTTCTAAGGTACCACTGAGTGGTTTTGGCAATGTTTTTATCTAACTCTCTGGAATTAAGCTTTCACTGCAATGTATTTCTTTACTATTGGCTAGTTCCATTTATCCAATTAATATCAATGAGATCTTACAAAAGGGTTTTTACTTGGAAGATATTCCCCACTTCCAAATCTCTAGAAGACAAGTAGATTCTACTCTATACCATCTTGGTCCCTGGGGAGAGTGGACTCAGAATTACCATAATTTCTGTATAGCATTCCCCTCACCATCATCAAGTTCACATCTAAATGTGATGGCAACTGTATGAGACTGAGTCTCAATTAATATTAGGCTGAGTACTAAAGGTCGTTCCTTAGAGTCTGGATGCTAGACTCACTACTCCATTCCTGGACCTCCAGATGGTTCACTCTCTTGTCTTTCTCAAGTCCACATGGATAGACTATGTGCTCTTGGTTTCCTGGAAAAACTAGAAAGCAATTTGGCAGAGACTTGATATAGAACCACATTTCGCATTGTATACGATCAAAATGGATACATTTTTAGACATAAGAGGTGATATTATAAAAAAATTAGGAGAACATGAAATAGCTTGCCTATAAGATTGATGGATAAGGGGAGAATTTATGAATAAACAAGAAACAGAGAGCATTATGGGTCATAAAATGGATCATTTTGATCACATTAAAATTTTAAAAATCTGCATAAAAACCCCAATGCAGCCAATATTAGAAGAAAAACATCAAACTGGGGAGAATACCACAAGTTTCTATGATAAAGGCCTCATTTTTCAAACATATAGAAAATTTAGTCAAAGTTATAAGAATATGAGTACTTCTCCAATTGATAAATGGTCCAAAGATATGAGCGGGTAGTTTCAGAAGAAGAAATCAAAGATTTCTCTATTGACATGAAAAATGGTCTAAATCATAATTGAATAAAGAAATGCAAATTAAAACAACTCTGAGGTACCAGTTTACAGCTGTCAGGTTGGTCAATATGAAAGAAATGAAAAATGGCAAATGTTAGAGGGAAAATGGGAAAATTGGGACACTAATGTATTGTTGATGTAAACTGATCCAGCTGTTCTGGATATCAATATAGGACTATACCCAAGGGGCTATCAAACTCTACATAGCCATTAATCCAGCAATACCACTGCTAGGTCTGCACCCCAAAGAAATCAAATAAAAAGTCCATATATGTACAAAAATGTTTATAGAAGCTCTTTTTGTGTTGGCAAAGAATTGGAAGTTGAAGGGATCCACATCAATTGGGGAATGGCTAAACAAATTGTGGTATATAATCATGATGGAATACTATTGTGCTGTATGAAATGAGAAAGATGCTTCCAGAAAAACTTGGGGAGACTCATATGAACTGATGCAAGGTGAAGTAAGCAGAACCAGGAGAACATTGTACATAATAACAGCAATATTGTACAATGATCAACTAAATCACTTAGTTGTTCTTAGCAATACAATAATCCAAGCCAATTGTGAAGGACTTATGATGAAAAATGCTATCCACCTCCAGAGAAAGAACTGATGGTGTCTGAAATTAGATTAAAACACACTTTTAAACTTTCTTTATCATTCTTGATTTTTTGGCCTACATTTTCTTTTATAGCATGACTAACATGGAAATATTTTGCGTGGCTGCAAATGTATTATCTATATCAACTTTCTTGCCTTCTCAATCAGCAGAAAGGGAAAAAGGGTAAGGAAAAAATATAGAATTGAAATTTTTTTAAAAATGTAAAAAAAATTTCTTACATGAAATTGAGAAAATAAAATAAAAATTAAATGTAAAAAAACTTTTGCAAGGATGAGGCAGTAGGGAAATACTACAAAAAACTCAATAAGATTATGTAATTTAAAATTATTTTAATGTAAAGTTGATCATATGTTGAGAAGAGAGAAAAATATGTTGGGAAATATGGTTCAAAACTGAGAAATGAGTCTAAAGGCTTGTGATATAATTCCCAGGTTCATAGAACAGTGGTCCATAAAGCAGAAAAGATGTTACATCTGGAGTAGCACATCTGTATTTGAGCAAGCCACTGAATGGCAACCTAAGCTTCAGATACAGTGCATCAACCAAATGAACAAGAAAAGTCCATAGAGAACTATAGCTCTAAGAATCCACCCTATTTTCTCTAAAGATTTGCAGATTTGCTTATATCTCCTAGACATTTCCAACCTTTGTGTTTTTCTAGTGTCTTTCTGGGGTCCTATCTATGGGTTTGGATATTCCAGTAACTCATAACTTCTCTGACTTGAGAGTCCCCACCCATTGGATCCTCCATCTTGATTTCCTCCTTAACTTGACCCTCCCTCCGAAAAATTTATTCAAATGAAATTCTATTTAGTATACTGAAAGCAAAATACAAATATAAACATGAGATATAAAGCAGTTGATTACCCAAACTCCAATTTGTCCCACCATGTTCTGTGAAATGTTAGGCTAACACACCCACAGTTCTTTTTAAAGGAAGTCCTTTCAGGCTTCTGTGGTTCAAACAGAGGGGAGAAGACCAAATCATCTTTACCAAGCTACAGAACCTTTTATTCCCTTGCATGACTAAGGAGTGACTAATATTTATCAACTGGCCCTCAGCTGACTCACAGCATCTATCAACTGTCTTTTCAAAAATCTCTGTAGCATATATCATAAATGATCTTATATTCCAGGGAAATTTTATCAGGAACCTTGAAAAGATTGACAATATTGCCTTCACACATGGATGATTGTCCTCAGTGTGAATAGTATCTCTTTTCCAGGATCTGCAGTTTCTACTTAGCTGAGTTTCATAGCTGGTCTTTCAGCCTCAGTTGTGTATATGTGTAATCAGTATGGGTCATAGCCTGACCAAAATGAATCAGGTGAGGTGATGAGGACCAATTTTCATACCTAGTCAACACTGTCACAACTATAATTACCACATTTTGATCACAGAACAACTTTGAGAGCTTCCATGGCAGATCACATTAGTTTGACTATGTTGCTATCCAATCTTGTTTTTCACTTATTAAAAATCCTGGATAAATATAGACAAAGGAAAACAAGTGAAGGCCCCTGAGATTTTAGAGATTCTCACAGAACTCATCTGTGTGCTTCTAATTTACTCAATCCCAATGGATTTCAAATAGAATCTCAATGATGCATTTGGAGTTATGGGGCTCCAGGGGTTATAACTCAAATGCTGCTAAATTCAACATAAATACAGTGCTGTGGTGCAAAGATAATAACTTGGAGTCTAAAGTTTTCATCTTCTTGCAACAGTAGGTACCACTGCTGTTCTTGGTTTGCTATAAAAATACTTAGATATAATTTTTTATTTGCAGCTTGTATCAGAGGTCTATTCCCCTTGCCATGCCAGACTTTGTATTTATTTCAATTTTGCATGGTTCTCTAATGCATCTCTCTCTCTCTCTCTCTCTCTCTCTCTCTCTCTCTCTCTCTCTCTATCTCTATCTCTCTCTCTCTATCTCCCTGTTTAAATGAATAAGATTCATTTTTGATTTGGGTCTTCATGTTCCTAGTCCTTCAAAGATTTGGAAGTGAGTTATATGCACAGAACATTATTATAGCATGTTAGTAAGTAAAATTTTAATCTACCACTGGTCGTATCACACATCCTGAAACCTCACTACAAACAGTAAATACCTGATAGAACATGATTAGGTAAGGAACATTAGGTAAAGACTTCTGTGTATATGTGGGTTATTGGTTCCATGTATTATATTTCCCTCACTTCTCAAATAGAGGCTTTGGCTGGAGGATTTACACTAATATAATTGTTGTTTGATGCAGTAGAAGAGAATTAGCCTTGAAGTCAAGAGAGCTGGGATTGAATCCCACACCTGACTCTTACTGTCTCTGCCTGTGATTGTGAGTAAGTGACTATACCTCTGTGATCCTCAGTTATTTCAGGTGTAAAATGAGAATAACAATATTTTCTTCTAAAAATTACAGGAGGAAAGTAATTTATGAAATATAAATAGTCAGATTGAGTCTTCAGTATTATTATTATCTGATTATTATGTTACCAACATGAGATGTGAAATTTTCAAAAGTGACTTGCCTTCCATTCAACTAATATTTTGATATGCCCACTATACATAGGGCTGTCCTAGGCAATGTGGATGGAAAGAAAAAATGCAAAACAGTCCTTAATCTCAGAGAGCTTACATTCTATTGGAGAGAAAGGGATAAAATATTTACAGAAATAAGTAAGTACAAGATAAGCTGAGGGGGTACAGCATTTTAGAAACTAGGTTTCATATAAGTGGTGACCTACTAGCTGAGCCTCAAAGGAAGCTTGAGATTCTAAGAAGCAGAGATGAGGTAGGGCTTTTTGAGCATGGAGGATAATCTGTGCAGAGGGACAGAGATGGGAATAGAATTCTTAGTCTGGGGCACAGACAGTATGCTAGTTGGGCTGGAATATGGAGTACATGTCTGAGAGCAAAGTGAAATAAATCTGAAGAGGGAGACTGGATTCAGATTGCACATGACTCTAAATATCAAGCTTTGAAGAATTTTTGTTTTTTCCTCAAGGCAACAAGGGATGTGTTCAAGGCTTAAGTAAGTAAGTGACATGGTCAACCACATGCTTTAGGAAGATTGTTTTTGTAGGTTTTGGAGGATAGCTCAGAGGAAAGTGAGACTGAACTTCTGATTGAGAGGCCTTTGCAATAATTCAAGTGAGAGGAGATGTAATCCTGAATTAGGGTAGTAGCTATGTGAGAGGACATGAGGAGATGTGACATATGTTGTAGATGTAGAAGTGGTAAGATTTGGCAGCTGACTAGTTGGTGAAGGGAAGATGGAGAGAAGAGTAGAGATTAATTCCAGAATTGTAAACTAAGTACCTAGAAGAAAGGGTCCTGAATATAAATAAGAAATTATGGAAATAAATGGTTTTGATTGAAGGTTGGGGATGAGTTCTCTTTTAGACTTGTTGAGTTTGCAATGCCTTTAGGACATCCAGATACAAATGTCCAACTATGGTTGATGTGCGGATTGGAGTTTAAAGATGGATGTGTAGATGTGGGATTCATTTGAATGGAGATATTAATGGAAGTGAGAGCTAATAAGCTCTTTGAGTAGGTATAGAAAAAGATGAGAGTGCCTAGGGACAGATGCTGGGGCACAAGTATAATTAAAGTTTGCACTTGGATCATGATCTGCCAACGGAGGAATACTTAGTAGGAATACTAATGGCAGGAGAGCTAGTGCCACGAAAAAACCCTGAGGAGAAAATATCCAAGAAAAGTGGGTGGTCGGCTGTGTCACAGGTTGCAAAGAGGTCAAGAATCAATTAACCGATGATATTTATTAAGTACCTATTATTTTAAAGCCACTTTCCTAGGTGCTAGTGTTACAAATACAAAGGTTGAAATGATCCTTACCCTCTAGGAATTTAAATGAAGATTACAAAAATATTGTTATTTTAAAATTAAGAAATTATTGGCAATTTTGTAGAGAATAGTTTGTTGGGTATGATGGGGTCAGAAACCAAATTAGAATGGGTTAAATTAGGCAAAGAATGAGATCTTACCAAACTCCTTTTACAAAACAAATATGATGCTGATATCTAAACCAGGCAGAGTGAAAACAAAGAAAATCATAGACCAACTTAATTAATGTATATGGATGCAAAAATCATAAATAAAATACTTGCTAAAAGATTTCAACAATATATTACAAAGATTATATTTTATGACCAAATGGCATTTATACCAGGAATGCATCGATGGTTTAACGTTAGGAAAACTATTAACATAATTGATTATATCAATAATAAAAGGTCAAAGAATCATATGATTATATCAATAGATGCAAAAAAAGATGTTAATAAAGTACAACACTCATTTCTATTAAAAAACACTTGGAAGTATGCATGTAAATGGGTTTTTTCCTGAAATTGATATAAAAGCATTTAGCTAAAATCATCAGCAAGTATTATTTGTAACGGGGATAAGCCTTCCCAGTAAAGATCAGGTGGAACACAAGGATGCCCACCGTTACCAATATTATTCAATATTGTATTGGAAATACTAGCAATAGCAAAAAGAGGAGGAAAAGTAACAGAAAGAATCAGAATAGGGAATGAGGTAATAAAATGATCTCTTTTTGCAGATGATAGGATGATATACTTGTAAAATCCTAAAGCTTCAACTAAAAAGTTAGTTAAAATAATTAATAATTTTAGCAATGTAGCAGGATCTAAAGTAAATCCACACATATCATCAGCATTCTGATATATCACAAGCAAAACCTTGCAGGAAGAGGTAGTAAGAGATACCCCATTTAAAATAACTCTAGACAGTATAAAATACTTGGGAGTACACTTACCAAAACAAACTCAGGAATGATATGAACAAAATTATTAAAAAAACTTTTTATACAAATCAGATGTAAATAATTAGTGAAATATTAATTGCTCATTAGTTGGGAGAGTCAATGTAATAAAAATGACAATTTAACCTAAATTAATTTATATATTCAATGCTGTCTCTATTAAATTGCCAAAAAATTATTTTACTGAATTAAAAAAGTAAAAAAGAATCATTTGGAAGTATAAAAAGCCAAGAATATCAGAGGAACTAATAAAAATGTAAGGGAAGTTGGTTTAGCAGTACCAAATCTTCAACTCTATATGAAAGTTATCATATAACTATACCAAAACTTTCTGGTATTGGCTGATAAAAGAAAGGTAGATCAATGGAAGAGAGTAGACGCAATTTACAGCAGCAAATAAATACAGTAAACTTGTATTTGACAAATGTAAAGACTTAAGATTTGGGGATAAGAATTCATTATTTGGTAATGAATTAAATTGTTGGAGAAAATGGAAAAGAGTATGGCAGAAACTGGACATAGATCAATATCTTACACCACTTGCCAAGATAAGGTCAAAATAAATACATGACCCAGATATAAAGAAAAATATTAAAGAAAATTTCAAGAACATGGAACATATTGCCTGTCAGACTTGTGGATAGGTGAATAATTTTTGGATGAACAAGACATAGAGAGCAGAGTAAGGTGTAGCATGGATAATTTTAATTACATTAAATTAAAAAAGATTGTTTTTACAAATAAAACAAATATTGCCAAGATCAGAAGGAAAGCAGAAAATTGAGCAAAAAAATTTCTACACAGTTTCTCAAATAAAGATCTCATATCTCAAATATATAAAGAACTTTATCAAATATATAAGAATATAAGTCATTCCACAATTGACAAATTGTCAAAGTTGATGAACAGGCAGTTTTTAGATAAAGAAATCAAAACAGTTTATGGTCATATGTAAAAATGCTCCAAATCATCGTTGATTAGGGAAATGCAAATTAAAAAAATCTTGGAATATCATTTCGCATCTATCAGATTGGCTAAAATGATTGAACGGGAAAGTGACAAATGTGAGAGAGGATGTGGAAAAATTGGGACTCATTCATTGTTGGTGGAATTGTGAACTGATCCAACTATTTAGGAACACAATCTCTAATTACAGCAAAAACGTTATTAAACTGTATATGCCCTTTGACCCAGCAATACCACTACTAGGTCTATTTCCAAAGATGATTAGGGAAAAAGGAAAACAATGTGTATGTTTTAAAATATTTATAGCAGGTCCCTTTTGTGGTGGCAAAGAACTGGAAATTGTGGGAATGTGTATCAATTGTGGAATGGCTGAACAAGTTTTGGTATATGATTGAGATGGAATACTACTGTGCTATAAGAAGTGATTATCTCAATGATCTTAGAAAAACATGGATAGACTTGCATGAAGTAATGAAGATTAAAATGAGTAGAACCAAGAGAATGCTGCATACAATAACAGTAATATTGTTTCAAGAATAATTTTGAGTGAATAAGTCATTGAACTGCAAAGGACATATGAAGGAAGATCCTTTTTGCATCCAGATAAAGAATCGATGAATAGAAGTATATACAGAATTATTTTACATATTGTACACATATTCATGCCTAATGATAGCCATGGGGAGGGGGAAGGGAAAAAAGATGGAAAAAAGTAATTTAGATGATAATTTTATTATGTATTTAAAGGGAATAGCAAGTTATACATAATTAATTTGCAGTTTAATGTGTAACCATCTTTTTTATTATACTATGTTATGGCAATGCTTTTTTTAATTCCATAAATTAAAAATAAATTTTAAAAAGACAAGTGACTAGGAGAAGAAGAAGTGGATTCAATGAGGGTATATTTTTTCCACCCTGGTAGCTGATTAGGAAAGGGAAGGGATATCTTATGATAGCTTGAAAGGATGTCAGGGCCAAATAAATGCTTTTAAAGAATTGGACAGTTTGAGCCCATTTGTAGAAAGAAGGAAAGAAGATAAAAAGATTGAGGATTAAAGGTTATTTTTCAAAAGGGAAAGTTTAGGATTGAAATAGTAGGTTGGGATCAGTGGAACAAGTAGAGGGATTGGTCCTAGAAAAAAGGACTATCTGTTTTTCAGAGATTGTTGCAAAGACAATAAGGGATGATATTGAGGCATTTTAAATTGTAGAACAAGAAAGAAGAGGGAATCCACAGGAATAGCTTTTCTTTTGTCAGAAAAGTAGTATGCAGACATTTTTCTTGAGAGTGTGTGTTGGTAAGCAAAATGGGCTCTTGGCACTTAGTTGGCTTTTGTTTCCTTCGAGTAATTCAGTGTATTTCATTGAGCCTTACTAGGTGCTAAGCCCCAGGCCCAAACCCCTATTAGATACGAAGAAACCTACGGTGGGTGTGGATTGGTAACTAAGGTGGGGCCCAAGGTGGGGCTAACTCAGGGGAGGGCCTAGTTTACACATGAGTTTGAGTGACAGGTTTGGGAAGTTAGAGGCTCTTAGACCATGTGGGTTTAAGTCGCCTCTTTGTGATGACTTTAGGTCATGTGGGTGAGTCACATGTGTGACTTACCCCTGATGCTGAAAAAGGTATAACACCAGGGATTGGCTTTATCTTCTTTGGAGCTCTTACCCACAGCAGTGCATGCCTCTGGGCCAGCCCTTGTTCTGAGCTCTCGAGCTGAACCTAGATGTTGGTAACTATGAATTGTATTGGGTCTGTCTGTTTGTAATTTGTTTAGGGCTCTCACTTGCAGAGACTCTGGGCAGCTGTAGCTAAGAAGCTCTCCAGCTCATAAACCCAGATGCTGAGACTTTGTTAAACTCTGGTAACTATGTATTGGGATTTGAATCAGACGAGGTCTGTCTGTTGATGTTTGTACTTTGTTTGTATTTTGCTCTGAAGTTCAGCGTGCTGGCTTTTTCCCCTGAACTAAGTGAATGATATTTGTATGCTGAATTAAAGTAAGCTTGTCAACCCCTCAATGTAGCTTTCCTTAGTTAAGCAGATCAAAAGAACCTGTGCTTTTGCAGCATGCTGGTAGCGTTCTTGTTGTTGGGGTTGGGTTGGTCTTACACCGCCACAACAGCTGCTAGCCGGATTGTTGAAACAGAGGGAAGGGTGAAGGTGTTGAAAAATTGATTTGGCACTCTAAAAATGTGTACTCAATTAAGGCTTTCTTTCTTTTTGCAGTCACAAAAAAGAGTTAGACTATAGACCCATAAATGAATGTCATAGTCTAATTCTTCTCGGTGCTGGCCAGTATCTCAATATTTTATATCATTTCTTATTGGAATTCAAAGAGAAGAAAAATGATGAAAGAAAAATGTATTTAGAGTTGAAAGTAATAAAAACATTCCAGTAAAAATTAGCATTTAAGATTATTTCTTTTATTCGGAACTTAACTAAGCATCAAAAAATGAAAACATTTCAAGTTTCATCTTTAAAAGAAATAAAACATATATGTAAAGGTGTGCTACCCCACTTTTTTGCATTTTAAAATATATTCTTGTCAATCTTTCCCTTCCCCCTTGTTTATCTCTGCCTACTTAACTACCTCTCACAGTGGAAATCCTTCCTTGTAAGAGATATGCATAGTCAAAGAACAAAAGTCAATAGATTCACCATGTCTGAGAATGCGTATCTCAATCAGAGGTTGCCAAACTTATTTGGTCTACCACCTTCTTTTCAAAAAGAAAATATTCAGTGCCCCCTGGGGAAGGATTAGGTTAAGCCTTGTTTTTATTCAATGCCCCCCAAATGCACCAGAAGCAACAACTGCCCCGCCCTGATTCATTCCAGCACCACTAGGGAGCGTAGTCACTCACTTTGGAAACCTACGTGTCTAGTCTAGTCCATCACCTCTCTGCCAAGAAGTGGTAGTTAATATTTCCTCATCAGTCTTTTGAAGACATGATTTGTCATCATTTTGGTCCTAGTTCTCAGTCTTTCAAAGTTGTTTCCCATTTCATGATTATTGTGGTCATAACACAAATTATTCTTCTAGTTCTACTGAGTTCACTCAGCATCAGTTAATAGGAGTGTTTCCGTATTTCTCCAAAGCAGTCATATTCATCATTTCTTGTGGCACAATAAGTTCCCACTGCTTTCCTATGCCACAGTTTGCTCAATCTACTCTGCAATCAAAGGCAGTAATATATAAAACAGGATATGATTACATAAGGGTGAGCAAGTGCTTTCCATTGTTTTACCTAAAGACAGTCGAGGTTCCCATGGGAAATTTCTCATCGTGCTTCAGGCTAGCAATATCTCACTCAATGATAGCCTTTTTCAGTGGTACCAAGTTCTTGGAGATAAATACAATAAGACAGAATCCAGATTCCCAGTTCCTCCTCTATTGTGATTTTAGAGCACCAGAGTCATGTTGGAAACCTGGGCTTTCCTCACAGTTAATTAGCATGAGGTAAATAACATTTTCAGGTGTGGAAAGTGGCCCTGTGAGAAGCCAGGGATAACAAATCAGACTCTATTTCTCTGGAAGGAATTAAAAATGGTGGTTAGTTGGCAAATCAGCATTTATACATTTGGATAAAATCTTTGCATATCTCTAAGAAATTTACATATCCTGGGAGGAAACTATCCTCTTCACTCTTAGAGGCTTTTAAAAATTGTCACAATGGCAAAATTGGTAAATCATATATTCCTATTAGTCCAGTGGGAAAAATTGGAAGGAAGCAAATTTGTTTTTCTCTGCTTTGCATATAAGGACTCTGCCCTGATACCTACTAGCAAAGCATGGGAATAAGAGAGTAGGATGTGCATTTAGGAAGTGGTCAGTAAAAGTTTCCAGAATACATCAATAGACATATCCAAATTTTAGTCCTGGATTCTATTTTAATCTCTTTCTTTTTTGTCTAATAGGCTCTCTTTTCAAGACAGATGTCTAGCAATAACTGCACAGTTGTGACTGAATTCATTATTTTGGGGTTAACAGATAATTCAATCCTTTGTGTCATCCTCTTTGTGATATTTCTGTGTGTCTATGCTGTCACCTTAGTTGGTAACCTCAGCATAATCATTTTGATCAGAAATAGCTCCCAACTTCACACTCCAATGTACCTTTTCCTCAGCCACTTGGCTTTTGTAGACACTGCATATTCCTCATCTGTCACACCTATTATGCTCAAGAACTTCCTTGTGGACAAAATCACAATCCCTCTGGAAGGCTGTGTGGCCCAGCTGTGTTGTGGAGCCACCTTTGGGACAGCTGAGTGCTTCCTGCTGGCTGTGATGGCCTATGATCGGTATGTGGCCATCTGTAGCCCCTTACTCTACTCCACCAACATGTCTACTGGGATCTGTACCCTATTACTCACCATATCCTACCTAGGTGGTTGTATAAATTCTTGGATTGCTGCTGGTTGCTTATTGAATCGGTCCTTCTGTGGAACTAATAAGATCAATCACTTTTTCTGTGATTATTCACCACTTTTGAAGCTTTCCTACTCCCAAGATAATCTTGCTGAAATTCTTCCTGCTGCCTCTACTGGGTTAGTGATCATGATGACAGTGTTAATTATCATAATCTCTTATGTATACATCCTCTTCTCTGTCCTGAAAATAAGCTCCTCTGAGGGGAGATCCAAAGCTTTCTCAACTTGCATCTCCCACCTCACAGCAGTCACACTTTTCTATGGAAGCACTACATTCATTTATATGATGCCCAACTCCAGTTACACAACGGATGAGAACAAAGTAGTGTCTGTTTTCTACATTGTAATTATCCCTATGTTGAACCCCCTGATCTACAGTCTAAGGAACAATGAAGTAAAAGGGGCCCTGAGAAAACTAATGAGTGGGAAACAGATTTTTTCATGAAATTAACTCAAAAGAAGTATTTATTAAGTACATACCATGTCCCAGTCACTTTGTTAGACTTAGGGGATACAGTGACAAAAATGAAACAGTCTCAGCCTATAAATAGCTAGTATTTTACTGAGATAATACTTATGATCAAGTGATATGAATTAATGGATTTTAGGAAAAGTGTATTTTTATTTAGTTCATTAAATTTATGAATTTAAAAGTTGATTGCAAAGATCTGAAAATAAATGCAATGTTCCACAAACATGGGCCTCCCACCTCTGCAAAGGAGTAGGGAGAGGTGTCTTCTTATACTCTTCTTTGGGTCCATGATTGTTTTTTATAATCTTGTAGCACTCATTTTCTATTAATTTATGGAGATTGTTCTTTCCATTACATTGGTGTGGTCATTTTATATATTGATTTTTTTTTGGCTCTGCTATCATCACACTGTATCAGATTATGTAAATGTTTTCTATGTTTCTGTATTAACCATTTGTTTTTAAATTTCTTTATCATTCTTGATTTTTTTGGTCTGTATTTTCTTTCACAATATGACAAATACAGAAATACTTTGCATGACTACAAATATATGATCTGTATAAAATTGTTTGCCTTTTCACTGAAGAGACAGGGGAAAGAGGGAAAGAGAAAATATGGAATTTAAAACTGTTTAAAATGCTAAAGATGTTTGGTTATGAACCTAATAATAAAAATTTTATACAAATAAGATCAGATTTAAATTATTGGAGAAATATTAATTGTTTAAGGGTGGGCAGAACCAATAATACAAAATGACATTTTAAGCTAAACTAAACTAATCTAGTCATTCAATGCCATCCCAGCAAGTTACCAAAAACATTTAATTCAGGTAGAAAAAATAACAAAATTCATTTGAAGAACAAAAGGTCAAGAATATCAAAGGAAGCAATGAAAAATATAAAAGAAGAAGGCTTACCAGTACCAGATCTTAAACTATTTTTAAAATCAGTAATTATCAAAACTTTTTGGTACTGGTTAAAAAATAGAAAGGTGGATCAGTAGAATGGAGTAGATACACAATAAACAGTAATAAATAATTATAGTAACTTTGTGTTTGAAAAATGTAAAGATTTAAGCTCATGGGATAAGAATTCACTATTTGGTGAAAATTCTTGGTGAAATTGTAAAGCAGTCTGGTAGAAATTAGGCATAACCTAATATCTTACACCATTTATGAAAATGAGGTTAAAATGACCTAGATATAACCTATATAACATGACCTAGATATAAAGGTAGCTATTATAAGAAAATTAGGAGAAAATGAAACTTAATACTTATTAGACTTATGGATAACAGAAGAATTGATGAGTAAGCAAGAGAGAGAACATTGTGAGATGTAAAATGGATAATTTTATTTAAATTAAATTAAAAAGATTTTTCTTAGCAAATAAAACCAAAGTAGACAAGATTAGAAGGAAAGCAGAAAACTGGGAAAACATTTGTATAGAAAGATAAAGGTCTTATACTACAAATATGTAAAGAATTTAATCCAATATATAAAAATACAAGTTATTCCCTGGTTAGTAAATGGTCAAAGGATATGAACAGGTGATTTTTTGTGGAAAAAAAATCAAAACTACAAAGTAATATAAATTCTCTAGTTATTATTGTCTAGAGAAATGCACATTAAAATAACCTTGAGATGTCATCTCATATCTACTAGATTGGCTAAAATGATAGAAGTGGGAAACCGCAAATGTTGGAAGAGATGTGGAAAAATTGGGACATGAATATATTCAATGTTGGTGGAACTGTGAACTGACTCAAACATTTTAGGGAGCTATCTGGAATTATGTCCAAAGAATTATAAAACTGTATGTTCTTTGACCCAGAAATATCACTATTAGGTCTATATCCCAAGGTGATCAAGAAAAAGCAAATATTTATAGTATCTCTTTTTGTGGTGGCAAAGAACTGGAATTTGAGGGGATGCCCATCAATTGGGGAATGACTAAACAAGTTGTGGTATATAATTGTGACGGAATACTACTGTGCTGTAAGAAATGAGGAGCTGATTGATTTTAGAAAAAAATAGAAAGACTTCAATGAAATAATGAAGAGTGAAAAGAGGAGAACTAAGTAAGGGAACATTATTTGAAGAATGAGTGAGAACAGCTAAGTTATTCTATTATAAATATTCCTAAGCTACAAAGGGCTTATAAAAGAAGATGATGTCCACCTCCAGAGAAAGAACTGGTTAAATAGAAGTATATGTAGTATGGTTTTACCCACACACACATACACATGTGTCAAACGGTGGCCTCTTCTATTGTGGGTTGAGAAGGGAGGGAGACAGTTTAGAAATAAAAATTTGACTCAAATAAATTGAATTAAATTTGAAAAAGTTTAATTATATGAAATTAAGAAAAAATAAAGTAAAACTTAAATAAAAAGAAAAACATCTTTTACAAAGAATGAGGCAATAGGAAAATATTGCAAATAACTTAAAAAGATGATCTAATTATGTCAACTAACCTTTGGAAAAACTCCATGTCATATATCATAAATGCTCTTATATTCCAGGAAAAAATTTATCAGGAGGCTTGAAAAGATTTCCATCCTGCTTTAACATGTGGATAATTTTCCTTACTGTGAATACTACATTTGTTCTAGAATCTATAATTTCTACTAAGTTGAATTTCATAAATGCCTTTGAATCTTAGTTGCATATAAGTATAATCAATATCGGTTATAGCCTGACCAAAACGAGTCTGGCAAGGTGATGAAGACCAATTTTCATACCTATTCAACACTGTCACAACTACAATTACCACATTTTCATCACATAATAATTGTTGAGAGCTTCCATGGAATATCATAATAGTTTGACTATATTGCTGTCCATTCTTGTTTTTCACTTTGTAAAAATCCTGGATAAACACAAAGAACAAAATGAAGACCCCTGAGAATTTAGAAAACTTCTCAGAAAACTTATCTCTGTGTTAGTAATTTTCTCTATCCCCATGGATTTCAAATGGCATTTAATGATGCAGGTTACATTTGATATTAAGGTGCTCAAGGGGTTATATCCCTAATGCTACAAACCCCAACATAAATAGGCTGCTGCCATACAAAGATAATTCCTTGCAGTCTGAAGTTATCATCTTCTTCATTAATAGGTACCACCGCTATTCTTGGTTTGGCCATAAAAACACTTAGATATAATTTTTGATTTGTAGCTCATTTCAGGTAGGCTTCTCTATTCCTCTTGCTACGCTAGATTTTATATAGATTTCATTTTTACATAGGATTCTCTCTCCCTCTGTCTCTGTCTCTGTCTCTGTCTGTCTCTCTGTCTCTCTGTCTCTCTCTCTCTCTCTCTCTCTCTCTCTCCCCTTCTCTGTATCATTCCTGATTACATCCTTCATATTTCTGGTCCCTTATAATGCCATATAAATTCAAATATCTGAAAACAAGCTATAGAGAGAGAGCATTATCACACCATATTAGTAAGTAAATCCTGACTGACCATAGGTCGTCATACATCGTGAAACGTCTCACTACAAACAGAAAGTATCTGATAGAACATGATTAGGTAAGGATACCTTTAGTAAAGATCTGT
The DNA here is from genome assembly GCF_011100635.1 of Trichosurus vulpecula. Lineage (NCBI taxonomy): Eukaryota > Metazoa > Chordata > Mammalia > Diprotodontia > Phalangeridae > Trichosurus > Trichosurus vulpecula. The sequence goes on along the minus strand of NC_050578.1, from coordinate 219,548,692 downwards.
GTGTATGCACAGGTGCATTTGTTTCATGTATTACTTCCACACACACACACACACACACACACACACACACACACACACACATTCTTCTCAAATAGAGGCTATGACAGGAGGAATTTCACTGATAATAATGTAAAGAGAATTAGACTTCAAGTCAGGGGAGCTTGGTTTGAGTCCCAAATCTGACTATGGCTATGACTGTGATTGAGGGTAAGTGATTGAACCTCCGTGGTCCTCAGTTTCCTCATCTGTAAAATGAGGTAATAATATTTTCCTCTAAAAATTGTGGGTGGAAAGTAATTTATGAAATCTAAATTGTGGTATTGAGCTATTCTAATTATCATGATTATGTCACTAATATAAATAAGACTTGAGATTTTCAGAAGTGACGTGTTGTCTTCCACTCAACTAATATTTGGATATGCCCAATAGGCATGGGGTCCTCTTAGGAACTAGAGATAGAAAAAGTAAAAGACAAAATATTCCTTAATCTCAGGGATCTTACATTCTATTGGGGAAGAAGGGATAAAATATTTATACACATAAGTAAAAACAAGATAAGTTGAGGAGAAACAGAGTTTAAGAAACTAGGATTCTTGTAAGTGGTCACCCCACTAGCTGTGACACAAAGAAGCTTAAGATTCTAAGAAGCAGAGATGAGCTAGGGGATTTTGAGTATGGAGGATGGCCTGTGCAAAGGGAAGAAGATGGGGGTAGAATTCTGAGTCTGAGGACTACTAGTAGATCAATTGGCCTGAAGCATAGAGTACATGGCTGAGAATATAGTGAAATAAATCTGATGAGAAAGGCTGGATTCAGATTGTCCAGGACTGTAAATATCAAGCTGAAGAATAGTTATTTTGTCCTCAAGGCAATAAGCAGTCTCTTCAGGGCTTCAGTAATCAAATGATATGGTCAGCCATGTGCTTTAGGAAGATAATTTTTATAGGTTTTTAGAGGATAGTTTAGAGGATGTAGAGATTACACTTTTAATTAGAGGCTTTTTATGATAGTCCAAGTGAGAAGAGATGTGAACATGAGTAAGGCTGGTGGTTGTGTCAGTTGACATAAGAGGAGATGTGATATGTGCTGTGGATGTAGAAGTGGCAAGATTTGGGAATTGACTAGAGGGGAAATGGAAGATGGAGAGAAGATTAGAGATTAATTCCAGGATTGCAAACCAGAAATAAACAGAAATAAGAAATTATGGAGATAAGTGGTTTTAGATGCAAGGTTAGGGATGAGTTCTCTTTTAGATTTATTGAGTTTAAAATGCCTCTGAGGCATCCAGGTACAAATGTCCAACTATTGGTGATGTGTGGATTGGTGTTCAAGGCTGGATGAAATATGTATTATTAGGAGGCTATATATACCAGAATCACAATCTCCAAAAGCAGGCTGATAAAGAAAGGTTAGATTGGTAGGAAGAGTACTAGTTCCAGGACAGCCAGTGAAAATTCATGAGAAGAAAGTATCCATGAGGATTAAGTGATCCACCTTGTCACATGCTGCAAAGGTCAAGAATTAATGAACAAGCATTTATTAAGCACCTACTATTTTTCAATCATTTTCCTAGGTGCTAATGCTAATACAAATACAAAGTCTGAAACAATCTCTCATCTTAAGGAATTCAAACGAGCATTACTAAAACATTATCATTTTAAAATTAAGAAATTATTGATAACTTTGTAGAGAACAGTTTGAGTGGGGTGATGGGTCAGAAACCAGATTAGAATGGGGTAACAAATGAGTAGGAGGAGAGTAAGTGGACTCAACAAAGGTAGACCTTTTTTTCCTGAAAGGAGATTAGGAAAGAGAAGAGATATAGTGTGAGAACTTGAAAGGATGTCATGGTTAAATGGAATGTCTTAAAGCAGGGCTGTCCAACTTTAGGTTACCTTAGGGCTGCATTAAAATAAAACAATTATTGGAGGGCCACACCCAGAACAAAAAATACAGTGCACTAACAGAAAGTGGGGGAACAGGCATCATCAATACAACAGGTAAAGGCGTGATACGTGAAAGCAAACACAAAACAACAAAGGGACAACACAACAGTATAAAGGTAGGTGCATACTGACTAGTCTGCATTGTACAGATGGAACGCATCCCACAGATTGATTGAAAATTCCGAGCGATATGTTCCATCCATAATATTGCTTAAAAACACCAAAGAAAATTAACATCAATGAGATTATTTATTAGTGATAGAAGTAAAAAAAAATCTAATACACATTCCATGCAAACTATTACTTCATTTTTTCTCTCTTGAAAATTAAAACTCACAGGCCAGCCCCATAAAATTGCATTGCGGCCACATGCGGCCCCTGGGCTATATTTTGGACAGCTTTGTCTTAAAGGATTGGACAGATCTCAGCCCATTTGTAGAAGGAAGGAAAGAAGCCCATAGACAAAAAGATTAAAATTCAAAAGGGACTTTTTCAATGGGGAAAGTTTAGGGTTGAAATAAGAGGGGTGGCATCAATGGAACAGGTAGAGGGATTGGCCCTGGGGAAAAGAAGGACCATCTCTTTTTCAGAGATTGTTGCAAAGACAATAGGGGATGATATTGAGGAGTTTTGAATGGTAGAAGAGGAAAGAAAAGGGAGCCCACAGGGAAAGCCCTTCTCATGTCAGAAAAGTAAGATGCAAAGTCCTGTCTTGAGAAGGAGGAATGAAGCAGGAATTGTAGAAAATTCATTCAGCACTCTACAAATTTTTGTTCAGTTAATGCATGCTTTTTTTCTTGTGGTCACAAAGAAAGAGTTGGACCACAGATCCATAAACGAATATTTATAGTCAGGATCTTCTCTGACCTAAACAGTATTTCAATATTTTATCTACTCTCTTAGTCAACTTAGAAGAGAAGAAAAATGAGTTTAGAGTTGGGAGTAGTAAGAACATTTCAGGAAAAAAGTAACATTTAAGATGATTTCTTTTATTTGGAGCTTACCAACAAATGCAAACATTTCTAGGTAGTTTGATCTTTAAAGGAAATATCTCAGATATATCGCTTGTTGTTGTTTTTGTTGTTTGTCCTTTGTTCTTGAAGAGGACCATGATATCAGAGAGGTGATGCCACAACATGCAAGTGAATTGGATTTAAGTGAGGGAGGGCTGTGCAAAGTCACCAGCCCATCTTGGTCCAGTGGCCAGATACACATCAGAACGACTGGAGATGGCCCCAGATGCAGTGGAAGACCTTGACCTTTTAAAGCTTAGGTCCTTAGCAGGTCTCAATGTGGCTGAGGCAATGTACATTCAGTGATTAAGCTAGGTAAAAAGAAATGAGGCAAAGAATGGCCTCTTTAACCCAGTCCAAAAAAAAAAAAAAAATAAAGATCAGAGTTGGAGGGGAAGACTTTCAGGATTTCTGTCCAAAACAGAAATAATTCTTGATTACATTCCCTCTGGATCGATCAAGGGATAAAAAAAATGACCAAGTGGGTTGTAGCCTGGGACCAATTATTGGCCAGTCAGTGAGCCTACCCTGTAAACCCCAAGAAATATTGTGATATTTCTGAAAGGAAAGAAAGGAAGGAGGAAGGAAGGAAGGAAGAAAGGAAGGAAGGAGAGAGAGAGAAAGAAAGAAAGAAAGAAAGAAAGAAAGAAAGAAAGAAAGAAAGAAAGAAAGAAAGAAAGAAAGGAAGGAAGAAAGAAAGATAAACAGGAAGGAAGGAAGGCAGGAAGGAGGAAAGAAAGAAAGAAGGAAAAGAAAAAGGCTGTTTCAATTGGGTCCCCAGTGGGGCTGCTCCTATTGCTCACAGGATTGTTGTTTGTCCTTCATTCTTGAAGAGGGCATGACATCAGGGAGGTAATAGCTTAAAAAAACCAAGATATATAGATTCACACACACACACACACACACACACACATCTACACATGTAAAATTGTACTTCTCTTTTTCTCTTGTGCATTTTGAAAATGTTTTGTTACTGTTCCTTTCTTTCACTCAGGTCTATCACTACCCACTTAGCTACCTCTCCTGACTCATAGTGGAAGCCCCCCCCCACCCTTGTAGGAGCTATGTATTGTCAAATAGCACACATCAACAGATTGGCTATGTCTAAAAATACATGTCTCATTCTGTACCTCTGGTCCATCATCTCTCTGCCAAGAAGGGGTAAATAATATTTCCTCATCAATCTTTTGAAGACATAATTTATCACTATGTTGATCCAAGTTCTGAGGTCTTGCAAAGGGGTTTTCCCTTTCATGATGATTGTGGTTATTATATAAATTGTTCTTCTGGTTCTACTGAGTTCACTCTGCATCAGTTAATACAAATGTTTCCATATTATCCAAAGCAGTCATAGTAATCACTTCTTACACCACAATAAATTGCCACTACTTTCCTATACTAGTTTGCTCAGCTATTCTCCAATGGATTGAAGCAACATGTAAATACTTACAATAGGCTGAACAAGTGCTTTCCTTTTGTTTTGCCTAGAAACAGCATAGTTACCCATTGGAAATTTCCCATAGTCCTTCAGGCTAGCAATATCTAGCCTAATGACAGCCCTTTTCAGAAATGCCAAATTCAAAGAACAAAATACAGTAAGAAGATATAAAATCCAGACTCCCTATTCCTTCTCTTTGGTGATTTTAAAGCACAAGGGTCATCTTGGAAACCAAAACCTTCCTCATAGTCAATTAGCATGAGGTGGATAACATCTTCAGTTGTGGAAGGCAGTCCTTTGAGAAGTCTGGGATCACAAATCAGATACTGTTTCCTTGGAAGGAATTAACAATGATGGTTAGTTGAGAGACCAGCATTTACACATTTGGATATAGTCTATGCGTATGTTTAATTTATAGCTAAGCCTCTGCATATACTTCCTATGGTTGGAATTCAAGTATCCTCTTCACTCTTAGAGTCTTTTTCACACTGGCACAATGCAAAATTAGCAAATCATACAGTCCTGTTGGTCCATGGAGAAAAATTTGGGAGCAACCTGTCCCCTATCCTTCTTTCCTTATTCATCTCTGCTTTGCTTAAGGGTGACCTGCCATGGTGCATAGGGGAAAAGTATTGGAGTAGGATAGTAGGATGGGCATGTAGGAGGTGGCCGGTGAATGTTTCCTGAATGTGTCAATAGACATACTCAAATCTTAGTCCTGTATTCCATTTTAATCTCTTTTTCTTCTATCTAATAGGCACTTTTCCCAAATAAGATGTCTGGTAATAACTGCACTGCTGTGACTGAATTCATTATTTTGGGGTTAACAGATGATCCAATCCTTCGTGTCATCCTCTTTGTGATTTTCCTAGGTGTCTACACTGTCACCTTAGTTGGTAACCTCAGCATAATCATATTGATCAGAAATAGCTCCCAACTTCACACTCCAATGTACCTTTTCCTCAGCCACTTGGCTTTTGTGGATATTGAAATTTCCTCATCTGTCACCCCTCTCATGCTCATGAATTACCTTGAGGACATAACCTTAATCCCTCTTCCAGAGTGTGTGGCCCAGCTGTGTTGTGGAGCCACCTTTGGGACAGCTGAGTGCTTCCTGCTGGCTGTGATGGCCTATGATCGGTATGTGGCCATCTGTAGTCCCCTACTCTACTCCACCAACATGTCTACTAGGGTCTGCACTCTGTTACTCATTACATCCTACCTGGGTGGTTGTGTGAATGCTTGGATCTTTACTGGTTGCTTATTGAACCGGTCCTTCTGTGGACCCAATAAGATCAATCACTTTTTCTGTGATTATTCACCACTTTTGAAGCTTTCCTACTCCCAAGATAATCTTGCTGAAATTCTTCCTCCCGCCTCTGCTGGGTCAGTAATTATGATCACAGTGTTAATTATCATAATCTCTTATGCATACATCCTCTTCTCTGTGCTGAAGATAAGATCCACTGAAGGGAGATCTAAAGCTTTCTCTACTTGTACCTCTCACCTCACAGCAGTCATTCTGTTCTATGGGACCCTTACATTCATTTATATGATGCCTAAATCCAGCTACTCAACGGATGAGAATAAAGTGGTGTCTCTTTTCTATACTGTAATGATCCCCATGTTGAACCCCCTGATCTACAGTTTAAGGAATAATGAAGTAAAGGGAGCACTAAGGAAAATGATGAGTAGGAAACATCTGTTTTCATAAATTCAGCTGAATACAATTGCTTTTTTTTTGAAAATTATTATTTATTTTAAACATTCTTTTATTTTTAAATTTTGATTTTCAAATTTTCTCCCTCCCTCCCTTCCACTCCCTTCCACACCCACTGAGAAGGCAAGCAAGATGATATCAATTATACATTTGAAATTATGTAAAACATCTTTCCGTATTAGCCATATTTCAAAACAAGCAAGAAAATCAAGAAAGCTAAAGAATTATACTACAGTTTGCACTCAGAGTTCATCAGTTTTCTCCTTTTTCACCATAAGTCCTTTAAAATTGTCTTGGATCATTTTTCTGATCAGAGTAGCCAAGTCTTTGACAATCAATCATCATCACAACATTGCTGCTACTATGCACAATGATCTCCCAGTTCTTCTTACTTCCATTTCCTTCAGTTTATATAGTTCTTGCCATTCTTTTCTGAAACTACTTCCCTCATCATTTCCAAAGCACAATAGTACTCCATAACAATCATATGCCAGTACTTGTTCAGCCATTGCCCAATTGATAAATATACCCTCTATATCCAATTCTTTGACACTACAAAAAGAGCTGCTATAGATGTTTTGTTCCTATAGGTCCTTTTCCTTTTTCTTTGATCTCTTTGGGGGTACAGACCTAGTAGTGGGATTGCTGGGTCAAAAGGTATGCACAACTTTATAGCCCTGTGAATATATTTTCAAATTGTTCTGCAGAATGATTAGCTCACTTCATTATTCCACCAGCAGTTCGTTAGTAGACTTATTTTTCCATCGTCCCCTCCAGCATTTATCATTTTTGATAGGTGTGTGGTGGTAACTCAGATTTGTTTCAATTTCTATTTCTCTAATCAATTGTGATTTAAGGCAATTTTTCATATGACTATAGATAGCTTTGAATTGTTCTTCTGAAAACAGTCTATTTATGTCTTGTAACCATTTATGGATTGAGGAATGGCTTTTTTTTTACAAATTTGACACTCTTTTATACTCAGTATACTTTTGAGAAATGAGGCCTTCATCAAGGAAACACTGTAAAAATTTTTGATCTTACATTGTCTATGGTACTTTGTAGCATAATGTAATTTCCCTGATTATCTCTTTTACTTAGGTCTATTTTTCTTTTGTTTTGGCTCTGATCATGATTACTATCCCTTCCTTTTTTACTTCAGCTGAAGCATATTAGATTTTGCCCCAGCCCTTTATTTTAACTCTGTGTGTGTCTTTCTGTCTCTTATAAATAACATATTATTGGATCCTCGTTTTAATCCATTCTGCTATCCAGTTTCATTTTATGGGTGAACTGATGTCATTCACATTCACAATTACGATCACTAACTATATGTTTCCCTTCATCCCATTTCTTCTCCTTCTCCTCCTCCTCCTCCTTCTCCTCCTCTCTCTCTGTCTCTCTGTCTCTGTCTCTCTCTTTTCCTCTTTCCTTCCATCACCCCCTTCCCCCAAACTCTATTTTGCTTGTAATCACTGCTTCCCTTAAATCATCCTGTCTTTTGTCATACTCATCTCTTTCTCTTATTTCAAACCTCCCAGGTCACAGAGAAAATACTTCAAGCAGCCAAAAAGAAACAATTCAGATAGTATGGAAACATAGTTAGAATAACACAAGATTTAGTGACTTCCATGTCAAAGGAGTAGAAGGCTTGGAATATGATAGTTTTGAAAGTGAAAGAGCTAGGATTACAACCAAGAATAGTAATAATCATTCTGGGGAAATGGGTAGTCAATGCAATAGAGGATTTCCAAGCATTCCTAATGAAAAGACCAGAGCTGAATAGAAAATGTGACATTGAAATAGAAGACTTAAGAGAAACATAAAAAGCTAAGCACAAAAGAGAAATCACAGGTGACACAAAGAAATTAAACTGTTTGCATTCTATTTCTATTTTTCCTGCTGGGTCTAAGATATGAAGGCAGTTTTCCTGGATAATTGCTTGAAAGATGATGTCTAGGTTCTCTTTTTGGATCATGGCTTTCACATAGTCCAATAATCCTTAAATTATCTCTCCTGGATTTTTTCCAGGTCAGTTGTTTTTCCTATGAGATATTTCATATTTCTTCTATTTTTCATTATTTTGACTTTGTTTTATTGTTTCTCATTGTTTCGTGGAACTATCAGCTTCCACTTTCCCAATTCTATTTTTTAATTAATTATTTTGGTAAATATTTCACAATTACATTTAAAAATATTTAGTATTTTATTTTCTGCCAGTTACAGGTAAAAACTATTTTTAACATTTGTTTTTAAACTTTGCATTCCAAATTCTCTCCCTCCTCCCCCCCCCCCCATTGAGAAGGCAAGCGATTTGATATAGGTCAGGCGTTTCTATAATAATCATGTTAAAGAAAACATAGACCAAAGGAAAAAACCCTCAAGAAAAATAAAGTTAAACAGTATACCTTAATCTCTATTCAGATGTCATCAATTCTTTCTCTGGGGATGGATAACATTTTTCATTCTTCAAAGTTGTCTTAGATCATTGTCCAGTTCTAATTTTTAATGAATTATTTTCTTTAGTCAAATATTGTACCCTTTTTTTCCTATTTGGCCAAATTTGCTTTTTAAGGAGTTCTTATCTTCAATAAATTTTTATATCTCTTTTTCCATTTGGCCAATTCTACTTCTTAAGGTGTTATTTTCTTCAGTATTTTTTGTGCCTCTTTTACCAAGCCGTTAATTCTCTTTTCATAATTTTCTTGCATCACTCTCATTTCTTTTCCCAATTTTTACTCTACTACTCTCATTTCTTTCTTTAGCTTTTCCAGGAATTCTTGTTGAATTTGGACACAATTAGCAGTTTTCTTTGAGGCATTTTTTGTGGCTCTTTTCACATTATCGTCTCCTTAGGAATTTATGTCTTGATTTTCCCTGCAACCATTGTAATTTTTATGGTCAAGTTCTTTTGTCGTTGTTGCTTATTTTTTCAGCCTATTTCTTGACTTTGAACTTTATGTTAATGTTAGGCTCTGCTCACCTGGGGAGTGGGAGGCATTGTCTAAAGCTTTGGGCTTTGTTGTGCTGCTGTTTTTAGAGCTTTCTCTGAGAATCTGTGTTTTTGGTACTTCCTAAGTCATGTGATCCTGGGAGAGGTGTGGTCACTGCTCTCCTAGTCTGTGCCCCCTCCCAGGAAGGGCCCCTAGTCCCTTGCAACTGTAAGCACTTAGGAACTGTGTCCAAGGCCCTTGCTCCCCTGTTAACAACCACTAGGACTCCTCTCCATCCTGGAACTACAACCCAGAACCGCATATGGGCAATAGAGTTGCCAGTAAGTGCTACCTGTGCCCAGTGCCAGCAAAGAGTCTCCTATAATCTTTTTCTGACCAGTTGTCCCACTCTCCTTACTGTCTCTGGGCTGAGAGCTCTCAAAGGTGCTGCTGTGCTGTGACTACTGTTGCCACTATTATCACTGTGGCATGTGTGGGCTCCAGATAGGCCTCCACCCTAGTGGCACAGACTTTTCTTGCTGACTTCTTAAATTTTCTTAGGCTGGAAAAATGTCTCACCTTAACCTTTTGTTGATTATCTCTCTCCAAAACTTGATTTGAGGTATTATTTTAAAGTTGTTTAGAGAGGAATGTTCAGATAGTTCAGCTGGATAGCTGCCCCTAACCTGCCATTTTGGCTCTGCCAATACAAGTATTTGTTAAGTATATACTATGTCCTAGGCACTGTATTAAGCTTAGGGGATACAGTGACAAAAATGAAACAGCCCTAGCATGTAAAAATCTAATAATACACTGATATAATGGTTATGATCAAGTGATACAAATAAATGGGCTTTAGAAAAAGTGTGTTTTCATTTAGTTCATTAGATTTGTGAATTTAAATGTTAATTATGATGGTCTGAAAACACATACAGTGTTCCAGAAACATCGCATCTTGTCAAAGGAGTAGAGAGAGGTGTCTTCTCTTTACTCAGTTTCCATTAATTTATGGGGGTTGTTCTTTCTATTACATTGGTGTATTCATTTTATGTATCGATGTCTTGATTCTGCTATTATCACTCTGTGTCAGATTATGTAAATGTTTTCTATGTTTCTGTATTAATGCAATATTCTATTATGTTCTTGTGCCACAATTTGTTTATACTTTCTTCAATCACAGGACATCTGATTTGTTTCCAGTTCTTTGCTACTACAAAAGTAGTGCTATAAGTATTTTGATGTATGCAGTAACTTTGCTTCAATCTGCATTCAGAATCCATCAGTTCTTTCTCTGGATGTAGATAACCTTTTCCATCATGTGTCCTTGGTAATTGTCTTGGATCATTTTGTTGCTGAGAAGAGCTAAGTCATTTACAATTGATCAGCATACAATGTTGCTGTTACTGTGTACAATGTTTCCCTGGTTCTGCTTCTTTCACTTTGTATCGGTTTGTACAAGTCTTTCTAGATTTTTCTGAAGTCGGCCTGCTCATCATTTCTTATTGCACAATAGTATTCCATTGCATTCATATACCACAACTTGTGCAGCCATTCCCCAAGCCTCACTCTTTCTTCCGAGTCACTAAAGACCAATGTCAAGACAAAAGTCAAGATGACTTTCAATGGCCAGGATATAGTGAAAATCCTTGGCATCTTTAATGTCTGACCAGGCTCTAAGTACTCCACAGTGTCTGCTTCAGCTTCTGTCCTCACCATTGGAACACATTGTTTTTATCCATCCCTTCTGCCAGGGAAAGTCTTCACATGCTTAGAGTGGACATCCCTCTAACTCGCCAAAGGGTCTGATGCCTGTTTGTTACTTTTAACCTGGTTTAGTCTATCCGTCGAGATGGTTTTTCTATGGGATAGCTCTTTGGGAAGGGTGAGGGGGGAGAAATACTAGAAAAAAATTTAGGTCATGTAAAAACAAAATATATCAATAAAGAATACTTTGAAAAATAAAGATCTTCACAGCCTGTCCCCTTCTTCCATTTCCAGTCTCTCACTTTACTCCCATCCACGTAATTGTACAATCTAGCTACATTGGACTATTTGCCTTTCCCCACAAATGACACTCCATCTTGATTATTCTCCTCTGTATGCTTTCAATTTTTTTTCTAGAATGTGGAGGCCAATACTGAACATAGTATTCTGTATCTTATCTGACTAAGGCAGAATCCAGTGGAATCACCATCATCCTAGTTAATGATCCTATGTTTCTCTTAATTAGATCTAAATTTCTATTAGCCCTTCTGGCTGACATACTGAAAAATGCTTACTTTTCTAATTGCTTTGTAATCTATTTTTTTTGTAAACCTCTAATTTAATATATAACTGATTTAAATTCTGGATCTGTTGTTCTACCTATTTTACCTTTTAGCCAACATGAAATAATTTGGGCAATAATCACTTCATAGAATGATTCAAAATCTGACAGAGCTAGTCCTTCTTTCTCTCTTTTTCTTCATAATTTCCTTTTATGTTATTATGCAGTTCATACTGGTTTTTGAGGGTACTTATCCCAACTTACACTCCCATTGACAAATCAGTGTCCACAGAGAAAGGTTCTAGGAGTGGCCTTAAGGGATTATGCTGGGTTTTTTTCTAATACTATCAGCTTGAACCCCTGTCCCCATTTTGGCATGTTCTCCCTAACATCAGTTTCCAGTGTCATCATTTGATTCAATGATTTATTCCCCAATGTCATTCAACCAATTATAATCAATTACTGTTACAAAGGGATATTTACTGAGAAGCTGTAGCACAACCAGAAGTTATAAACACATCCCTGTGGACTACTAGCATACTCTCCCCTATACTATTTCAGCCCCTGGGAGAGTGGGCTCAAACGTAGAGTAGTTACCATAAAGCATTGGCTCTATCAAGTTAACTTTGAAATCCAGCCTTGCCAATGGATAGCCTCTCCCTTACTTGTAGGAGCATGGCATCTTGACTGTGAAATCAATATCTTGCTGGGATGGGTTCTGGTCTCTTCTTAGTCCTCTGTTGGTGGTCTAGAATTGGCTGCCTACAAATTCTATTATCTACTCCTCTTCTGGACTTTTGAAACACACATGATCTGAGCCCTCTCTAACAGTCCTTCATCTAAAAACAAATCAGAATAGACACAACATAGGCAGAAGCAACCACAGGGCCATGTGTTCATGGATTCATGTCAACCTGGGTGGAGAGAATAGGTCATTGGCCCTGTGTTTTGAATGTTAAGAATTTTCTTAATTGGAGGCTTAGAGAAATTGTGACTAAACTTATAACTTTTCATCTAAAACAAACCCCCTAAAGCTGAAAAGAAGAGAACCACAAGGGCATTTGGAGCCTACAAATCCAGTTTGAGGCTTAAACTGAGCCAATTATTGTAATAGACACGAAACAGAGATGGTGAATGGAGCTTCAGAAGAGTAAATTGACACACTTTTCAGGAGCAAGAACAATAGTGCTTTGCTTATGGTTCCCGAATTGGCAAATGAAGAGATGGGGTGGGATATGGTAGGAGGTATATTTGGTGGAAAGGTGGCCTTTGAGGAGATGAACAGACAGCAGTGTTAGGCATAGCTGGAGCTGGCTTGATCTGCTTTAGTGCAACAAGGAAGGCACTTATTATTGTGTAGTGAAATGGAAGCTTCTTAAGTAAAAGAAGCATTGTAGTGAGTAGAATTTATTATTATCATTTTGAGTTCAGAGTTTTCTTTGAAACCTTTTGTAACTATATATGTATATATGTGTACACACACACACACACACGTGTGTGTATGTATATATATACATGTATATATATACATGAGTGGGCTATGTTTTTGAACTCAAACTGTAACTATAAGATATTAGCTTCTTCCCAAGTCAAACTCAAAATAATTATTACCAACTGTTTTGTGGATGCTGCCCACCATGAGATAACAATTATATCACATGGTTACTAAATATATTTCATTCTTAGGCTAACTATAAGAAATGTTCATTATAGGCCTTCCCTCCTGCTAACAATAACATATTTCTGAAGCTACAGACATAGTTGATTGTATGCTAAGTCTGAGTTGCCATTCTTGGCAAATACTGAATTCATACAGACTGTTCATAATCTTAAATATGCATTCCCTAGCACAATCTCCAGGAGGGATTGTTTGTATAAGGTGAAATGATTCTACTATGCTCTAGCAGGAGACAAAGGATTAGGAATTTTAATTTCTCCATGTTTGGCCCCCAACTTTGGGCTGTGGACACTGATAGTCTTTTCCAGCTACTCTCCTCTTCCTACCACCAAATGTGACTTTCTTTTTAGTCCTCATCTCTGGCTCCACCTGTATAAAATGGTTTTTCTGAGCATGGCCAGAATGGAAAAGACCATATGCCCCACTCCATAAGCATGTCAAACCCTTCACTACACAGAAACTGTTGTTGGGCTCACCTTTTGTCTAAGCGGGGGAAACAGATTCATGTTTTTATCCCTCTTTAGGAAGTTATAGAATAAAAATCAATATGATCCTTTGAATTAAGATTCCCAGGTTGGAAGATCCTGCCATTTTACAACAGTCTATTTTTTCTGTAATATTTCTGTGTAATTTGCCACTGTGCCTCTCTCTTGCATTCCATTCTCGATAATAAAACATACACACAGCAGAAATTGTTGTGATCAAACAAACTTTTGGCTGATGCCATACTGCAATGCTAATTGAACAGAAATGTAAACAAACTGGATGTAACAAGGAAACTTTTGAATTAACAAAGGCTTTCCCAGGCTGGGAGAGAGAGGAACAGAACTGGTAAATCACTGATCTCAACTGTGCCAAATGGAAGGGGTAATAATAACTGGTCTTCTTAGACAGGATCCACAGGCTGGTCTCCTAGCTCTAATTGCTATTTAAATGCTGCCCCATCCACTACCAAAAACATCTTCAGTCCCTTGAAATTCTTTTCAGAGTGGTTAACTCATCTTCTTACTTATATCTCTTTCCTATCACAAAACTTTTCCAGTGGAAGGGGAAAAGAGGAGACCCAACTTCTTTAAAGCATAATCCTTCTTTAGTCAGTGGATCCAAAACAAAATGAGAATCTTCTTTCATCTGAACTAATAAGACCATCTCATAATTTGACTTGTAGTTTCCATTATTGTATAGTGAAATGGAAACTTCTGTTATTGTAGCTGTGTGTGTGTATAAGAAATTATGATAATTTTAACACTGTCATCACAATTATTGACCCAGTAGAGGCAGCAGGAAGAATTTCAGCTAGAGAAACACCAGAACATGAAGGCTTCGAAAGTGGTGTATAGTTACAGGAAAAGTGGTTGATTTTGTTAGGATCACAGAACGACAGACTCAGTAAGCAACCAGTGACTCCCCGTTGTCTCAAAAATAAAATACAAACTCTTCAGATTGATACTTCACATCTTTCACAATCTTAATATAACCTATTCATCCAGACTCATTTCACATTATTATTATTATTCACATACTCAGTATTCTATTGAAATTGGCAAAATGTTATTTTCTGAACTTGGGATTCCATTTTCCATTTGCATGCTTCTGTAAAGCCATCCCCCAGCCTGAACTGGACTTCTTCTTCATATCTGCCTCTTAGAATCCTTAGCATCATTTAAGTCTCTGCTAATGTGCTGCTTCTTACAAGAAACTGAGTTTCTAGTGTTTTCCCCTTCTTTTCTTAAGTTGTCTTTTACTTAGTTATCTGGGTAATTTTCTTATCTTGTAAACTGTATGCTCTCGGAGGATAGGGACTTTTAAAAATATTTTCTTTGTATCTGCAGTGCCTAGCACAGGGCTATTACATAGTAGATGCTTAATAAATGGTCAACTGCCTGGTGCTGGGCCTCTCTGAACAAAGCTAGTTGATTCTTTCCATGAGGCACCCACCATTTATGTTGTTGAGTGCCAAATTTGTATTCTGCTAACCACTAAAGTGAAAAACTTTAGACAAGTAATCTCAGAAAGGAAGTGATTAAGCTTCTGGATATGTTGCAAAGGGACCCTGTGGTTGCTAGATTATGTGAGGAGCCATATGATTGAGTTTGGTTAATCATAATCACCAACAATGCTAGATTCCTTAAAAATCCAGCTATTTCCTATGAATTCCAACTGCTCTCAGGGTGCATTTTGTCATTTCAACAACTTGATTGATTAAACAACATTTTAGTGAGCGCAATCATTATTATACAAGATCCTGAGCTGCATGCTAAAGGTCCAAAGAAGAAAAATAATGAAATGTGTGCCATCAAGGAGTTTACTACTTGGATGTAATTATGATTATGAAATACAGACAATTGGTGTTTAGTATTTGGAAGTATAGAGGTGAAGGAGATCCAAACAATGTGCAGTAGAAATATTTGAAATGGGAAAGATGACTGAAGGCATTAGGGAAAGTTTCACAAAGCAGGTTGCACCTGAGCTGGACCCTGAAATAATAGAACTTAAACAGGGGGGGAAAGTATATTTTAATCATTAGTATGTTTGGAGTTAGGAGAATACAGAACAATATCAAGAATCTATTAATGTTCCAGTCACTGGAACAACTTGGCATAGAACAACTTGCTTGAAATGTTTTTGGAGCCAGATTTTAGAAGGTCTTGCCAGTTTCAGGAGTTGAATTTTAGCATATAAGCAACAGAGTCACTGATAATATTTTATTGGGGAAGCCAATCAAAAGTATGCCTAAATTTTAGGTTCACATTAGTCTATATTGACTTGACATAGCTATGCATATGACATGAAATCTGGCACTTCTAAAAAAGGGCTTTGGACCCAATCTACTCTATTATGAAAAGACCTACACCCTCACCAGTGACACCTGTTAATTGACTCCTGAAAACCAACCCCGCTAGAGTCCTTGAGACTTTGGCTGTTCAAAGTGTCCAAAAATCTGTTATTATAGATGTCCCAAGGCCTATCCATTCACCAAGGTTCATATAAGCCTAACAAGTTTGATGGGGTTTATCATTTCAGTTTTTCATAATCTGGCACACAGATATAAAATGGCACCCCTCCTTCCTGACTGAAAAAAAATCCCCTCACAAAAAACCAGACTCCGTGTTTTGTACCAATTTTTTTGAAGGGACATTAAATTCTGAATAGATGGTAAAGTACTTCCATTGACCTTGTATTAATTACATATCCTCTATAAAACTATAGAGGCTCCTAAAGGAGATCCATAATCACTCTGAAGAGTTGGGCCCAACTATTCCCACTAGAAAGATTGAAAATCATCTCTAAGGCTCTGCTGGAACTAATCTGGGAGACTCCAGAGAAAGTTCTTGCACATTGCTTTTAACTTCTCTCCTGGAGGATTTAAATGTTTCTATATTCCTGTGAAGGACTTTGTAATTACCTTGACAAATACTAGGGGTATTTGAATGAGTTTTTATTTTAAAAAAAGATTTCTAAGAATATAAAAGCCAGGCTTCTAAATTATTCTTATTTTAAGGACATTGATAAATTTGGGAGAATTGAGATAAGGTGACCGGGGATGATGAAAGGACTTAAAAGCATAGTCAAATTATTTATAAAAGACATTTGAATAAAGATGCTATTTGCACCCAAAGAAAGAACTGATAAATATAACTGTATATAGCATAATGTCACACATGTATGTATACATATATAATATATATATGCATACACACACACACCCCTCTTTGTGTCTAATGGTTGACATTTGGGTGGGGGGATTGGGAAGAAAAAAAAGGTTAAAAGGAAATTTACAGGATAATTTTGTTGTATATTTGAAAGGAATAGCAAGTTGTGCATAGTAGATTAGTAGTTTCATGTACAATCATTTTATTATTGTACTATGTTATGGAAATGCTTATTTTATTCCAGTATATTAAAAATAAAATTAATAAAAACAAATAAATGTAAGTCAAGGAAAAAACTCACTGGTTTTACCTGGCCAAAAAAAAAAGCATAGCCTGGAATAAAGAAGCCTTAAGAATCTCATGATATTTGTCTTTAAGTACTGGGAGACAGACTAGATTTGCTCCAATTGGCTCCAGAAGGCAAAAGTAAGAGCAATAAATAGAAGTTAAAAAATTAAAATTTTTCCTTTTAGGAAAAAATTTCCTTAAAATGGAGCTATTCCCAAAGTGAAATGGGCCTCCTCTGGAGGCAGTCTATTCTCCCTTACTTAGCAGCCTTCTAGGGGAGGCTAGACACTCTTAGGGAATGTTGTCGAGAGCTTTCAATCTGGTCCATTGAAGGAGATGAACTGTGAGGTCTCTGTCAATGCTGATTCTAATGACAAAAAAAAAAAATCATCCAAAGTATTCTTCAGATAAAGAGATAAGACATGCCAGACCCTTTTCCAGAAAGGGCACTTGATCTCTATGGACAATCACTGGGAGAAGATAAAAAGGTATTTCTTTAGGGAATCAAATTTATCTTAGTAATTGTGGCTGGCTTTTTTTCCTGGGTGCCTAGGGAAGCTGTGCCTGTAGCCACAGGAAAAGAGATTTAATAGATTTGTACTGTCAATTTATTGCCACTGATTCTGAGCTTCCAGGCTACTGTTTGAATGAATGTCCACTCTCATTGGCAAGTTAAGCCCTCAAAAGGCAGCTACTGCTCGTTTCACTCAGGTTCCAAGGGGCAATCCAAAAGGGGTGGGGTTTTCTCCTATTATTACAGCTCATGAGCTCAATCCATGTGTTTCTTTTAGATTATCAGATAAGTTAGTCTGCCAGGCTTTCTTAGCTTTTAGAAAAGGGTATTTACTAAGGAGGTGTAATAGGAACAATTGGTACATTTACACTCAACCTCTATCCTGAAATCTGCAATATATTCCACCAAAAGTACATACAGAGTCTAAGAGAAAGTGGGTTCAATCTTGGAGCGCAGGTGGCAAAGGAAGAGTCTTTAGATGTTCCTCTTCGGTACTGTAAAATTTTCTGCTAGGCTCTTTCTAGTGTTCTGAAGCGGCTTTTCCTCTGTATACCTAGTTTATCCTTGGCTCCAGTTGCAAACGCCACTACTAGTAACCATTATTTGGGATCCCACTGGGAGATGATAAGTCCAAATCCTCTGACTCTGAAGTCTACAAGGTCATCCTTTGGTGGTGGTTGTAGGGAAACAGAGGAGATGGAGGGGAATCCCCTAACCAACTTTCTCTCAGAAACTGGAAGTTTTTATGCCACTGGCTGGCCAGACATTGCAATTCTCAAATGCTAACTAGTTTGCTGATTTTCTACAAACCCCAAAGTATATGGCTGAATCTCCACCCTTCTAAATATAATTCCTGTAACAGTTAAAATATCTTTGCATGGTCACTTGGTTTAGTGGACCTATTGTGTGGTTTGGGTAGACATTTTAAATAGATTGCCATGATTGATACTCCCACTCTTCCACCTCCACTCCTCCACCAGAAAGGATCTATTCCTAAGGGACTTGATAGGACAGTTCTGGCTTCACTCAAAAGGATACTAAGACACTAAGAACCTAACAGACTATTTTGGCCTCTACTTTCCCAGGGCAGGTGGAGGCTACTAAGTTTTAGAGACGTATGGCGGAGCAGAGTGAAGTTTGGGCAGAATCTGCTGGCCTGGGTGAAAAAAAAGTCAGAAGAGCTGAATACTGTCAGTTTCTCCTAAGCTCTTCTTCCCTTCTCCAGGGAGGGAGCTAGGAAGGTAGTAATTCTTAATAGCTGATTTTAAAAGCAGAATCATCTAATTTTGTGTTCCTTTTGCTGTGATTTTCTTTTTTGATTTGAGGTGTCCAGACCTGTGATCTAATGGAAGGAGCAGGGAGCTCCAGGTGTGGGGACTCCCTACAGTCTTAGAAAGCTGCTGGAGGTGAGAGGATGGAGATGCGAAGGGAACTATTTTCCATGGTCACACAGCTAGTATATGACAGAGGCAGTTCTTGAAATCAGGTTTTTCTGGCTGCTAGGCCTGCCACGATTCTACACCATGCACAGAGGCTGTCCTTGTAGGGTGTCAAAGAGCCGTTCTAGGTCCTCCGGAGAATCTGGGTGCTGGACCTTAAAAGTAAAAGCTCAGAGTGAAAGGAGTGTTGGGGGGAGGGGAGGGAAGTGAGCGCACTAACCTTCTCCCCTGAGCTGTGAATGGAAATACTCATTTTGCTGGCGGCAATACGCTGCGTTTGATTATGAACCACCATGCGCGTTCAGTGCCCAACCAGAACAACGGCTTTTCTCCCTCCGCTAGTGAATGTCAACCAGAGTCCCTCCACTCCGTGTTCTTTCTTTAGATTGTGATTTTATTTCTTTCTATCATAACCAGGATTTTTAACAAAAGCGAATGAAATTGGACATCCGCAGACCCGGCTGGGAGAGGCCGCTATAGTGATCCAACCCACCTGCTCTGCCACCGTAATCCTTTGAGTGTCAGTTCTCTGAGTCATCTATCTTACTGTGGGTCCAGGTTCTATGACCAGGAAGATAGAAATACAAAACCGACCGTTTGAGAGCACCACAAACGACACATCTGAGTCTCTCCTTAAGCACATCATCTTGTCGCTGGGGATGTAGCTCAGTGGTAGAGCGCATGCTTCGCATGTATGAGGCCCCGGGTTCGATCCCCGGCATCTCCAGGTTAGGTTATTGTGTTTTTTCGTAATTACCCCACATATTTCCTTGGAAATGCGCGGCCCTAGATCTTCCCTTCTCCAAGATAAATATTTCCAGTTTACTGAAAGTGACCCCACCAGATGCAGACATGCACCTGTCATTTCCAGTGTCCCTTAAGGTTCTTTCCTCAACCTGTTGTGCTGGGTATTTTCGGCCCTGAAACATAATCAACTCCCAGATGTTGAAATCAATGCTGATGCAGATCATGCATCGATTTCTAGAGTTGCTTGCAACACTGGGAGGCTAATTAACTTGCCCATACTCACTCATGTCAATGTTCTTCCTAAAATGAGGCAGCTACAACTGACATCATGAATAACTTTATGCTTCAGAGACATCGATCCCACTGCCAGTTCTCTAGCTCCTTTCTGCCTCTCAGGAAGCTCCTCAGACCTTTTTCTGCTCCTTATTTCAAGAGTCTGTCTTTGGCATGGTTCCCTTTACTTCTCCCTTGTCTACTGTATCCATAAAAGAAAGAAATAAGGAAGACATCCAACAGTTTCTGGGGAGTGATGGTAAGGTAAATAATGTTCTGTTTTTGGACAAGTTGAGTTTAAGGTTGCAAGGGCCTCCAAACAGAGGGGCCATGTGTACTATTGGATAATGATACAGATCTTTGGAGTCGTTATTAAGGCCTTATTTTAATATATAGTAGTTGTGTAACCATGGGTTAGTTACCAGGGCTCTAGATAACTCTCTAAGACCCACCCAACCTAAGTCCCGGACCTCCATACCACATCATCCAAAAACCAAGACCCAGTTCCTGGGGATAATCATTCACTGTCTTCTACTTTAGTGTCCAATCCAGGTGACTGGAGACTGGGTACAAACGAATCTCCTCAGCTCAGAATATCTACTGGATGCCTCTAGAAACCAGAGTCATACTTCAGCTACAATCCCATACTGCCATCCACTAGGGCCATTTCTCGATGCCACATACCTATAGCCTGGGATGAGGTTTATTCCTCCAACCCACAGTCCCAAATTCTCCTCTGCACTCCCCAGTACAAAACACTCCTCTCTGGTCACCAATTTCCTAGATGTGTTGTCTTGCTTAATGTAATAAAAGCTCTTTTAGAGCAGAGAACCTCTCTTTTAACTAAAAAACAAATCCAAATTTTACTATGGTATACTCCTAATAAACGCCCTTTTATTCATTTTATTCAATCACAATGAGATGGTGCTTGCCTCCATTGGAAGGGGGGGAGTTTGCTTATAAAGGAGTTCACTATAGCGAGGTCTAGTGTGGAGACTATGAATTATATTTCCAGCCAGAGCCTATAGAAAAGGGGAAACAAAGTGGAAAGAGTGGGGGGGGGAGGGGAGGGGGAAGGTAATATTCAGGGGAATAGTAAAATCTCTAAACACGTCCCTGAGTGGGCTTGAACCACTAACCTTTCGGTTAACAGCCGAACGCGCTAACCGATTGCGCCACAGAGACACCATGGTTCTGCAAGCTTGGTCAAATTGAGACTCGAGACAGAAAAAAAAAATTTAAGCATGACAAGAGTTTAGTAATCACAGATTATCTTTTCTTCCAGGGAACTTCAAAGAGGGAGTAAAGTGTCAATATGCATATAGAACAAAGTCAACCCAAGAGGATTTCAAAGTAGGAATCACAGCACACATCTTTCCTCCTGGGACTCCAATGCTCTAAGCTGCACCGACTCTTCTCACTTCGGTGTCCCAGGACAGCTGCCTAACTAAAAACCCCGAAACCTCCTGTAAGCCGCCAGGGAACTCTCTCAGTCGGGGACACCCCGAATCCTATATCCCTTCCAGAGGCCAGCCAATAAGGGCTAGGCATTGCAATGGGAAGCAAAGAGGAAGCCAGGCTGGCATTTTTCCCCTCCTAGTTTCGCGTTCTGGGAGGGGAAATTTGTCCTTTCCTTTTCGACTTCTTCTTTGAGCTTGAATTTATTCAAAATTATACAAATAAAATAAATAAAATTCAAAATCACAGATCTCGATCTACCCACGACAGTCTTGTCAGGGTGCCCAGAGGACCCATTCCCGCTTGACCTTGGGGACAAGGTACGTACTTTCCTCCCTAGACTTGGGTCTGCTGTAACTGCCAAGAAGAGAAGTTTCTGTAGCTTGACCATTAGTGCCCTCGACTGCTTATTAGCCAAAGGGACAGTGGCCCCTTTCCCCAGGCCCACCGAAGTTTTCCTTTCTCTTGGACTCTGCAAAGCGGATCCCTAATTACCAAAGTGTTTTACTAACCAGCTTTTCTTGTCCTCTGCCTCTTTGAGTTCTTCCCTACGTATTTACCCATCTTTCCACTCCAAAATGTCAATGGCCCTCACTCAGATCAATTTCCAGCCCTGACTTCTGGGCTCCAGACCCAGGAGGTCAAATTACCAAGAAGTCTCTTCCGGGAAGTCCTCACCACCTCCCCGGATTTAAGATCAAATTGGAGGCTTGTATCTTCGTCCCTCCCACACCCAAAAAGAACTCCTCAGTTCCTCTTTCCATCTGCGGGGTTCCACTCTTACGCAGAGAGAGTACAAAGAGAAAGCCGAGAAGGTAGACCTGGTCATTAAGGGGTCCAGGAGGAACCATGGACAGGGAGAAGTGCTAGGAAAGTGTGGTGAAGCAGAGAGAGGAGGGGATGGTGAACAGAGTTCAGAGTTGCTAAGAGCTGAAAGGAGATGAAAATGGAAGGCTATGGACACGGGAACGTTGTGGGAGACTTGGTAAATAGAAGTACCAGAAGGAAGACCTTTGAGTCTCCTCTCTCCATCATCTCTCACAGGTTGTGTAACTTCCTAAGAGATCTTCCCGTAGCCCGCCTGTCCTTGTTATGCTGCCAGGATAAAGTTTCCTTTTTAAATTCGAAGTTTTCTTGGTATCTTTGTTTTTACCTTCCTGTCTTTTCCGAAATATTCCTTTTGTCTCCTCCCTGGTGAGCCATCCCTTGTAACAGAGAATTTAAAAGGGGAAAAGCAGTGCAGCACTAACCAATCTTTCAACCTATTCAACCTAGACTCTCTCTCTCTCTCTCTCTCTCCCCCCGCCCCGTCCTCCCTCCTTCCCTCCCTCTTTCCCTCTCTCTCTCTCCCCTCCTTTCCTCTCCCCCCTCCACACACATGTGTATATATGTCCGTAGTCCATAGTGTCCCTAAAACTCCTGCAAAGAAGGGACTTCATTTTCTCGTCTCTTCTCAGTCAAGCTTGATCTTTCTAATTACACAGCGTTCTCCTTCGGATTTTTTCGTGCACTGGATAGAGTGCAGGCTCTGGAGTCAGGAAGTTGAATTCTAAGTTCTCCTTAGACCTAACTTACTATCTATGCGACCTTTGGCAAGTCACTTAACCCTGTTTACCTCAGTTTCTTCTTCTGTAAGATGAGCTAAAAAAGGAATTCGCTAAGTGTTTGCCAAAAAAAAAAAAAAAAAACTCAAATGGGGTCACGAAGAGTCGAACACAAAGTCGACAAAAGCAAAGTTTCTTTTGCTCAAATTTTGCGGGGGTTTTGTGTTTCCATTTTAAAAACTCAGAACTCAGGGGGAGGAAAGGCAATGGAAAATAGTGTTCTTGTTTCCATTTCGGCGATTACGCTAGATATTCCTTAATAGTACTTTCCGAATTTTCGAAGAATACCATCCTCACCTAACTTAATGACAGGACCAAGAAAACAAAGAGATAAATATTGAATTGAAGGGAAAGAATAAAAAAAAAATGCGAGTACAGGAGGGGATGTAGCTCAGTGGTAGAGCGCACGCTTTGCATGTGTGAGGCCCCGGGTTCGATCCCCGGCATCTCCATGCGGTCTTTTGATTTGTAAGTCAATTTGCCTTCTTGCACAATATACCAGAAGACTCCAACCTTTCCATCCCTTTGGCAAAGTCAGAATTACCAAGTAACTAGTTTAACTCGTTGAAGTCTGATCTCCAGAGAAAAAACGTTCCAGGGCACTCTCTAGAGCTTTGAATTTTAAGCATTAAGCATCACTGACGTTAAGTGAAAGTGTAAACAGAAGACTGTTTTCCACCCCCTAAATCCCAGTAATTATTTTGATAAGTGCAGCGTCGTTCCTCTGCCCAGATGTGAACCTAAAAGTTATCTCCTTGGCAGCCAAAAAAAAAGGCGTCTGAAGCGACGGAAAACAGCTTCTGCTTACTAGTGGAGAGGAGAGTGCAAGAGAATTGTGGCCAGAAAAAAAGGCAAAGTTGAGGGTGAAGGAAGCACAGCGAAGCTGCTCGAGCCTTCTTGGGGATGTATTCAGTTCCAAGACCCAATCAACAAGAAAGCCAGAAACACTCTAGAGGCAGGTAAGGGTTGGTAAAAAACCTTCCTCCCATCGCCCAGACTCGCGCTTTCATAATGTCACAGTTAGATCCAGGCGTAGAAGCTTAACTCTCCTAGAATAGACCAAGAGTCTCATTCTGTTTTCTCTCTTCCTCAGAGCGCCCCTCTCTTTCCAAGGCTGCTCCGTTCCTTTCCTCTCCGCTACCTTTAGGCCCCCCAGGACTGAATCTTTTCTCTTCTTTTCCTTCAGATAACTGTAGGTCTTGCTGCGCCCAGATCTCCTGAGCACGACTTACCTGTAGCTGAGCTTTTAAAGGCTCAGAGAGTTGATTGACATGCTCTTTCTTTGGAATGTTTCTTGTTGGAATAAATGCAAAATCCTAGCATGAAAAATTCATTTGCAAATCACATAAATGCCTCTGTCTTTCCAATTTAACATTTCCAAAAATTCAGACGACAGCTAAATAGAATGAATCGAATCCTTTCAGATTGAAAAAGTTATCATGTCCTAAAAAAACTCTTCCTAAGTATAAATGATCTGGGTTGCTTTTATCCTTCCATTAGCTTCTGGCACCACCTGGTGTCCTTTTTCTGCCTTGCTTTCCTTTCTCTGCGCACCACCTGCTCCTCTCATGCCGTTTTAAAATGTGCTACCCAGATATGAAAATAATACAAACTCATGGAATCTCCAAGTTGTCAGAGTTCCATAAGCTATCTAGTTCACCGCTGAACCAAAAGGAATCTCTAACTTATTTAACAAATGTTCATTCAATGGATGTTAAGGGAATTGATCTCAAAGGAAGCCCATTTCACCCACTAGACTTCTTTATAGCACTAATTGTTAGGAAGCTTTTTCAGAAATCAAGCTTTAATTTGCCTCTGGAAATTCTACCGGTGCTTCTATTTCTGTTGACTTTGGTAAAATTAAAACATGCCTAGCAGTCCTTCAGATACTTGAAGAACTCTCCTTTCTAGGCTAAATATCCTCATTTCCTTCAAGTGGTTCCCCTATATAGTAGACTTAAGGCCCTGCAACACCCTGGTGGCCTCCTTTGGAGACTCTGCAGTTTGTTCATATCCTTCTTAACTGTAGTTTTCATAAGTGAACACATTTCAACAGATATATTCTGACTGGGGCACAGTACACAAGCACTAAATATTTGCTTATTCCTGGAAGCAACATCTCTCTTAAGGCAATCCAATATCCCCTTAAGTATTTTGGTTCTTACACCACACTGTTGACTCATATTGGCCATATGGTCCACCAAAATTTGAGGAACTTTTTCAGGCACTCTACTGTCTAACCATAGATCTGTCATCTTTTGCTTGGGAACTGGATTTTTTTTGAACCTATGTATGAAAAGACATAAAGTATTGGGGGGTGGTTATAAAAAGTTGTGATAGAACCTGATGGTGTAGCACATTAAATGAAAGACCAGGAAATTATTCTTCACCTGACAGATAATGGAGTGCGAAAGTAGACCCCACAGTCTGTGGAGAGCCATGTGGAGAGCCAGCTATATCCTGTTTAGGCCTCTTAGGCCTCATTAAGGCAAGGCCATTTGAGGATAGGTCTATGCAAGGCAAAGCTGTCAAAGGATAAGAGGACATGCCAAGGAACTGTGCTCGCAGCTGCTCTCTGCGTGGAAAGAACAGAAATGTTTCAATATGGTTAGCATCAAGGGAACAAATGTTTCATACCCAGGAACAAGATGATGATAATATTACTGTGTTGATGCATTACAGCATTGTAGTTTTATGAGAAGTCCAAATGACTCAGCAATTAATCTGTATAAAAGGCTGTCAGTGTCCCCATTAAAGTCAGTCTATATGACTCACCTAGCCGTGTGTGTGTGTGTGTGTGTGTGTGTGTGTGTGTGTGTGTGTGTGTATGTTTGTGTGTTAATTACTTCATCCTACACTATACATCATTGCTGGCAACAGTCCTTTTTCTCTTTTGGACCTCTGATAAAGTTAAAATTTGGGGAGTTTGGAGATGGATGAACCTAGTTCAGTAAGCCTCAATAGTGATCTCTTTTGCATTGGTCTTACTGGGCCATCATCTTTAGAGGTCTTATGATCAGCATAAGGCCCATTCAGGGTAACATCCATCTTTTACTTCCCCACTAGTGACTGTCAGAGGTATAGGGTATGTTCAGGGAAGACCACACCACCCATATGTGGAACCATCAGTTACAGCAAATGGAGAAGTTTTGAATGCTGTGGATAAGTTCACCTACCTTGGTAATGTACTTTCCAGGGATGTACACGTTGATAATAAGGTTGACGCACACATTGCCAGAGCTATCTCAATGTTTGGGAGGCTTGGAAGGAAAGTATGGAAGAGAAGAGGTATTAGACTGACTACCAAACTGAATGTCTACAGAGCTGTGGTGCTGACTTCATTGTTGCATGCCTGTGAAACCTAGACATTCTACGAGCGCCATGCCAGGAAACTGAATTGCTTCCATTTGAATTCTCTTAGGAAGATTCTGAAGATCACCTGGCAGGATAAGGTACCAGACACTGAGATCTTTACTTGAACTAAACTGCCAAGCATTAAAACTCTGCTTCAGAGAGTGTAACTCTGATGAGCTGGCCATGTTCTTCGAATGCAAAATGTGTGCTTGCCAAAAAGACTATTTTATGGAGAACTGACACAGGGCAAGCGTTCACATGGTGGTCAGAAGAAGTGATACAAGGACATTCTCAAGGTTTCAAGAACTTTGGAATTGATTGTGTGACATGGGAGACATTGGCACAGGACCACCCAGTGTGGTGAGTCCACATCAGAGAAGATGCTGTGTTCTATGAGCAAAGCAGAATTGAAACACCTCAAAGAAACACAGAATGCAGAAGTTTGATCCCAAATGTTCACAAGAATTATTTGTGCCCAGCCTATGGTAGAGCATTCTGAACTCGTATTGGCCTGATCAGCCACAGTCAGACACATAGAATCTTGACTCAAGCATAATAGTGTCATTTTGGTCCTCTTCGAGAATGAAGGACAACAACCAACCAGTGACTGTCAAGTTTCCTGCTGGAATATCTGAAGAGGGAGCAGGGTAATTTAAATACTTGAGATAGGGCAACTAAATTTGAATCATGGCTCTTACACTTTGTCTTTGTGTAAGCTGGTACCAATCATTGAAGGTCTCTGGAACTCATTTTCCTCATCTATTAAAATGAAGATAAAGGGAATGGTTGGGATAGATGGGCTCCCTGGCTCCTATAAACTCTATCTCAATCATGTCACATATCTTGATCAGGTCATACTTCCTCCTTTATTAATAAGGCCATTTTAGTGATTGTCGTTGAAAGGAAATGCCTTGGGAACAGATTGCTTTGCAAAATACCCTCTGCCTCTTCCAGTGATCCAGTAGTTGCCTGGGAAGGAGTCCAGCAAGTAAGGCCCTTACTCTTTCAATCTCTATATTCGACTACATTCACCCACTTTCCTTAAAGTTGAATCCCAGCCAAGCCTTTCTTTAAATGATAAGTAGCATCTATCTAAAACCAAGAACATGTATTATCCATAAGGAGAAACTTGAAGCATTTCCAATAAGATCAGGGGTGAAACAAGGATGTCCATTATCACCACGCTTATTCCATATTGTACTAGGGATGAGCAATGAGAGAAGAAAAAGAAATTGAAGGAATAAAAATAGGTAATGAAGAAATAAAACTATCACTCTTTGCAGATGATATGAGGGTAGTCTTCGAGAACCCTAAAGAATCAACCAAAAACTAGTTAAAACAACTTAATAAAGTTGCGGAATATAAAATAAACCTACACACCTCATCAGCATTTCTATATACCACCAACAAAATCCAGCAGAAAGAGACAAAAAGAGAAATTCCATTTAAAATAACTGCAGACAATATAAAATACAGGGAGTATGCCTGCCAAAAGAAACCCAGGCATATATAAACAAAATTACAAAATACTTTCCATAGAAATAAAGACAGATCTAAACAACTGGAGACATATTTATTGCACATGGGTAGACTGAGCCAATATAATAAAAAATGACAATTCTACCTATATTACTTTACTTATTCAGTGTCACACCAATCAAACTATCAAAGAATTATTTTATAGAACTTGAAAAAATAACAAAATTAGCCTGGAAGAACAAAAGTTCAAGAATATCAAGGGAATATATTCAAAATATGTGAAGGAAGATGGCTTAGCAACACCAGATTTCAAACTATATTACAAATTGAAATCATCACAACAATCTGGTGCTGACTAAGAAATAGAATAGTGGATCAGTGGAATAAATTAGGTACACAATAGCAGTAGTAAATGGCCATAGTAATCTAGTATCTGATAAATCCAACAATCCAAGTTTTGGGGACAAGAACTCACTATTTGACAAAAATTACTGGGAAAACTGGAGAGCATTTTGGCAGAAACTAGATATAGACTATCATTTCAGACCATCTATTGAAATAAGGTCAAGATGGGCACATGATTTAGACACAAAGGGTGATATTATAAACAAATTAGGGGAGCATGGAAAAATGTACCTGTTAGATGTATGAATAGAGAAAGAGTTTTTGACCAACAAGAGACAGAGGGGATCATGGGAAGTATGATGGATAATTTTTATTACATGAAATTAAAAAGCTTCTGTGCAAACAAAACTAATGCAGTCAAAATTAGAAGGAAAAGAGGAAATTGGGGGAAATTTTATAGCAAGTTTCTTACAAAGGCTTCATTCCTCAAATACGTAAGGAAGTGAGCCAAATTTATGTATAAAAAAGAGTACTTTCTCAGTTGCTAAATAATCAAAGGATAGGAAAAGGCAGTTTTAGAAGAAGAAATCGATGCTATCAATACTCCCATAAAACAATGCTGAGATAGCACCTTACATCTATCAGATTGCCTAACATGACAGAAAAGGAAAATGACGAATGATGCAGGAGATATGGAAAAATTGGGACACTAATAAACTGCTGTTGGAGTTGTGAACTAGTCCAACCATTCAGAGCTATGTCTGATGATGCCATAAAACTGTGCATACATACCCTTTTACCCAGCAATACCGCTAGTAGGTCTATATCCCAAAGAGATCAAAGAAAAGGGAAAAGGACCTATTTGTACAAAAATATTTATAGGAGCTCTTTTTGTGGTGGCAAAGAAATGGAAACCAAGGGGATGCCCATCAGCTGAGGAACAGCTGAACAAGTTGTGGTACATGATTGTGATGGACTACTATTGTACTATAAGAGATGACAAGCAGGATGGTTTCAGAAAAACCTAGAAAGACTTGTATGAATTCATGAAAAGTCAAGTGAGCAGAATGGGGATCGCATAGTACAGAGTAACCAATATTGTAATTACAATTAATTTGAAAGACTTAGACACTCTGATAGACAATGAAAGATAACTCCAAAGTACCCATGATGAAACATGTTATGTCTCTCCAGAGAAAGAGCTGATGTACTCTGAATGCAGACTGAAGAATGCTTTTTAAAACTTTCTTTATTTTTCTTGTTTTTTTTTCTGTTTTTTTTTTTTTTGCAACATGGCTAATTTGGAAATATGTTTTGCATGACTTCACATGCATAATTGACATCAAATTACTTGTTTTCTCAAGGAGCTAAGGAGCAACAGGAGGGAGGGAAAGAATTTGGAACTCAAAACAAATTTAAATGATTTAAAATTCTTTTACATGTAATTGAGAAATATTTAATGAAATAAATAAAAACAAATATTTAAAAGAAAATTGAATCCCTCCTTTCATTATATTGTTGACTGTCAGAACCTACCATGCTCATTTTGGGCTCAGTTCTTTCCTGTCTTTAAAACATTAATTTTCATGTAAGGGAGGACCCCAGGAATTTAGTGAGTTTGGCCATCCAGAAGCCTACTAGGATTGCAGTAGGGTTTGAAGGATTAGCTCAGATGGTATAGAGAGTGCTCTCCTAGTATGTAAAGATCCTCCAGGTTTTTCTTTTCTGGAGTTGCCAGATTTTTACTTGCCAGTTAACCCAAGGGTGGATGGAATACAAGGTTCCCCTTTCCCCCTCCTACATTCCTGTAGTCATGCTGGTCACCAAGAGAATAAGGTTAATCCAGATGTTGATAGAGTAGATAGAGACTAGAGCAGCTTCACAGCCAGGCTTTAGGAAGATCCCTGAGATACTCATCAGTCCAGGTTCTAGGCTCTTATGTCACTGCCAAATCTTGAGACCCTGTCATCCTGCCTGAAGGTTGAAGAAGAAATAATCCTATAACATCAACATGGGAAAGTCCCTGGCTGGATGTCAGCTTCTGCAGTTTGTGTTTAGACATTTTATTGTGGTGATAATGATGCATTCACTCTGTGCCTTTATTCAGACTCTTCCTTATGCCTTCCATTCTCATCTTCTCATCTTCATTTGCTGAATCCTCATCAGTCCAGTAGAAGCACCCTGTCCCAAGGAGTCTTGCCTGATGATCCCTGGCAATGTCCTCCCCCAAGAATTTTGCTTCAAATTTTCCTTTGTAGCTCCAGTGAATTTTCTATAGAATATTGTGTGCTGGCTTTATTCATGTTGGCATTATCGCCTGCTAAGTGAGAAGCAGCTCCATGAGGCTGCAGATGCCATTTTACCTAAAAAAGATATGAAAAAAGACACAAGCAGACATGCTGTTTAATGGTTGGAGCACAACCACAGTTTCTCCTTCATGGATTTTGTGAAGGACCTGAGCAAGTGTTATAGGCACCTGAGCCTTCATTACTCCTGTGGCCTACTGAGAATTTACTTCCCATCTCTCAAAAGATTGCTGCATCCTCTTGCCAGAAGTGCACAATTCCATGTCCTCTGGCTGAAGAGAACATATAGGTGATATTACCACATACAGCACAGAGAATGAAACCCATCTGGAACACTCAAAACCTCTGCTCTGGGCATTCTTGCAATTTGAGGAACAATAAAAGTTTCTAAAGTTCCATTTAAGTCTGCCATCTAATGGGGAATCTAAAAAATGGCTCACCTTTACAGTAAATGATAAATGTGTCCAGCTAATGGTCAGTCCTTCCCCACTCCACTCACTATGGTTAGGCTTTATTTCTTGTCTCCAGCCTAGTATGACTGTTGCTCATGGAGCACAGTCTTCTGCTCATGGACTTCAATGCTTTAATGTATCCATGACCTCATCAATGTAGATGGATTCTTAACCACAGAAAATGAAAACCCCTCCTTAGCCAGTTTTTCTTGCCCAAACTCTGCCACCAGCAGAGTATTTCACCAACATTGTAGAAGGATTCCTCTAGCTCTCTGGGCATTTATGGGGATACCAGCACAGAACTTTGGCCTGTTTCCTGTTATACCCCTATCCTGATCCACAATGGGTACCCCTTTTCCTATTCAGCACTTTCTAGCTGATATGACTGGGGCCAGGGAGGGGGGGTGCCAAGTCACCTTCTTAGGACTTAAAAAAAACAACAGGAACCTAGATAGCTGTTTTCCAAGGGAGTACCTTTTAGAACTTCTAGAATATCGATATCAGTGAGAAGGCTGGGTTAATATTAGGGGGTGAAGGAATATCAGGGGGTGAAGGTAGACATGCTGTTTAATGGTTGGAGTACAGCCACAGTTTCTCCATCATGGATTTTGTCATGGATCTGTGCTTTTTCAATGTGGTACCACAAAAGTGGTAACCTTAATTTAGGAAGGAAAAGAGACAAGGGTCTTTTTTTGAAGTTTCATTAATATCTTTTAAAAAATCATTCATATCCTGAAGTATCCTCTTGCCAATAGCCCTTCCTTTGTAAGAAAAAAAAAGTTAAAGAAAACCAACCTGTTTATTTGCTACAAGATTTTAAAGAGGAAGACAGTTTGTTTTTTTCCAGTCTTATGGTTCTATTGCCCTGGGCTGGGGTGGGGAGCTTTTGGCCTCCAGGCTACATGTGGTCCTCTAGGTCTCCAAGTGTGGCCCTTTGACTAAATCGAAACTTCACAGAACAAATCTTCTTAATAAAAGGATTTGTTCTGTAAAACTTGGACTCAGTCAAAAGGCAGAACCCAAGGACCTAGAAGGCCACAGGTTTTCCACCCCTGCCCTAGGCTCTACCTTAGGCATTAACTTTCACACTTTGACTATTATATTAAAAATGCTTAGTTATATTTTGTTCAAATAACATCAATATATTGTTATAAGGTGAAACAGCACATACAAAAAGCTTATAGTTTCAGGGACATCCAGACTGAAGACTGATGGACTGGGATTGACTCTATTATGTTAAGTGAATTTTCTTGAATCCTTTGCTTAACCTGAAAACTCCTTTTTCCTGGTATGTTCTAATACTATCCCATACCACATTCTAAGGTCTGGTCCAACCTATATTCCCAAAGGACACTTCCAGTCTCTTCTTGAAAATCTTCAATTTGATAAGGAACCTCTAGTTCCCTTAGAAGCCCAATTCATTTTTTAAAAGATTACATTTTTAAAGTATCAATATCTTTGTTTTTAAATTATCTTCACATTCAAATATATCCTTTCTGCCAACCTTAATGAGCCAGTCAGGAAACAGTAAGATTTAGGACCAACTACTTATTCTACAATTCAGTGGAAGGCCAGCTGTTGAAATTTCCAACACTTGTTATTTTCTTTTTCTTCTACTTAAGTCTCTGTATTTTTTTCCTATGGATTGTAGCTGTAAAAGCTGAGATTGGCTGCCTCTCTGAAAGGGAAAAAGGTTAAGAGGAAAAGAGACTGGTCCTCCAGAGCCTCCCCACACTCGATTCAGTTGTCACAAACCCCAGATACCGACATTCAAGACCTTCTCCAATCTGGCTCAAATCTACGTTGCCAACCTTATCTCATCCTATGTCTTTTCAACTACTGACCACATTGAGCTAACACTCTCCCTCTATCATGCACAGTTCTCAACAGTCTTTGTACCTTTCCTTGCTCACACTGTGGCCCAGGTTCACCCTGTTGAAATTTCTTTCTTCATTCTAGGTCATCTTCTCCAGGAGGCCTTTGGGAGCATTGAAGAGAACAAGGTCTGTATTTTGCCTTTTGTTCTAATCCCAGCGCTTGGCCCAACACCTGGCACTTAATAAATACTAGATGATTACTTAAATGGGGTCCCCTCCAGCTCTAATCCTTCCTCAAAGGAATATGACTTTTTCCTGTTGTCTTAGGAAATCGGTAAGAAACAAAAATTTAAAAGTAAAACAAAAAGGCCCCGCTGGGATTCGAACCCAGGATCTCCTGTTTACTAGACAGGCGCTTTAACCAACTAAGCCACGGAGCCAAGACTCTACCTTTCCTTCCATTCAAGCAAGAAAGAAAAAAAGGAGGAAGAAAACCCGCCCACATGGCTGACACTTTCTTTTTCTTCACTCGCCAACCCCAGACACACAAAAAGGTTACCTGGCCACTTCTTGTTTTCCCCTTCCCACTACGCCTCACCACAACTTCCCCATTCCTTCCCTAGTCCTCCTCAGGAATGCAGACTCTCACTCACAAACGCGCCAGCCGCACCTTCCCGCTCCTTCGGCAGCCCGCCCACCAACCTCCCCTCGCCCCTTTCCTCCGCTGCTCCTCTCCTCCCTGACTCGCCCTACCAAGGAATCCTCTGCTCATTGGATCTAGCCACTACCTCACCACCAGCATCCACTATGGTATTCGGGGAGAGCCGTCAGCTAGCCTCGGCTTGGAAACACGCAAGAGCGCCAAATTCAATACACTTCAATGAGCACCAAGCACTGACGCGGTGCCTACTTCGCCCCGCCGGACCCTCTCTACGCTGTGCCAGGAGGTAATCTGGGGTCGAAGGAGAAAACCAGAAACACTCCCACTCCCTGCAGCAAAAGACCCTGGACGCAACGTCAAAGGAGCCTTCCTGCGGCCCATCAGCTAGCTCCATCCCGAACGCTGCGTCCCCCAGTCAGTCACCGTATCGTACTCTTCCTTCTGTGCGCTCTTCAGTGATCGCTCTCCTTGCAAGGGATTTTAGACAGCGTGGACGACCCGAAAGATCTGGGACTGAGCCCTCGAAGAGCGGCAAGTAAGTAGCCCGTGGCTATTCGCGGGGCTAGTTTCCTCTCGCCTAACTGGGACACTTGGTTACTCTTGTCATGCCAGCAGGATCTGACCTCAATTACCTGAGTGAGCCCCGCCAAGAGAAGTTCCTCCCCTTCCCCCTGAATCTAAGTGTGGATAAGGAGGAAGAGGAGATGAAGAGGACACTTTCTCCGTGGGCGCCTTAGGAAAAGTGTTCCCTGGTTCCGCGGCCAGTCGTGTAACTTACAGACTTCCTCCTAGCGATCAGCAGGGCACCCTGAGCAAATGCTCCCACAGTCAGCCAGGAGCCCCTTCCCCTCACCTGAACAACGCAGAGCTCCGGCTTCTGCAGCCTGAAGGCGACGGGTCCAAAAGGAAAAGAGGCAAAACAACTCACCTCTGAAAGGATCCCGCATACCGTTTGGTCAGCACTTTCAGGGTGAGACGCAGGCCAGGCGGATCCGAGAGCAGGGTGCACGGGGATTCGATCGCGGGAGACCCTTCCAGAATGCGTTGGCTGGAGCCTTTGCCGCTCAGCCACGGAATAAAGAGCAACGGTTTGGTGCTTTGTGTAACAGAAGTCGGAGCAAACGCAGGCAGCAGCACAGGCAGCGGCAGCAGCAGCAGCCGCCAGCCTGGCTCCTGCGCCCAACTGCAATGTTCGTGACGTCCCTTTCAGGACCACGCTGAACCCTCCATTACCTCCTGCTGGGCCCCTGAACTCACCGAGATCGGGGGTGCGGGGAGTACACGTGAGACTGCCTGTCTGTCCCTACCTCTCTCCCCCCCCGCCACTTAGTCCCTGCTACTTCGCCCGCCTCCCGCCTCCACACAAGCACTCCAGCTCGCTCTCCCGGCCGGGGCCGTTTGCTCGCCGAAGACCGGCCAAAGCGTGCTGCATGCCTATTCGGGGCTTTGGGAAACTGCCCGGCCCAGACCCGCAGAAAGAAGCCCCAGCCTGGTGTCAGAAGGAAACGCCTGGGAACCCACCCGAGTCCTCGCCTACCCAGCTGGGGCTGCGTCCGTCCTTCCGGCAAAGAGCCAGCCAGCCAGCCAGCCATGGCACACAGTCTCCTGGGAAAGAGTCCTAGCAAGTGAGGCTCCTGCCCTGGCTGTCCCCGCTTCTATCTGCCTCCCGGTTCTTTTGGCCCTGCTCGCTCAAGCCTTCCTTCAGGTCAGAGTGTGACTCCCTCGCGGCCACGTGATCTCCCCTAGGGCTTCCGTTCCAGACTACTCGGACGCGAGTGTGTGTGGGAGGGAGAGAGGGAGAGAGGGGGACAGGGGGAGAGGGGGAGAGGGGGAGAGGGGGAGAGGGGGAGAGGGGGAGGGAGAGGGAGAGAGAGCGCATATAGATGACTGTTAGGATCACTCTAAGCGGCATTAGGGTCGGGGGATTAGCTCAAATGGTAGAGCGCTCGCTTAGCATGCGAGAGGTAGCGGGATCGATGCCCGCATCCTCCACTTTTGATTCGTCCTCCTCATCAACCTCCCAGCGGGACCACCCATTCCCTCACTCAGCGGTGTGCCTAGGCCCACGCCCCGGCTCGCCAAGGAGCTCCCTGAAACTCGCCCTGCCCGAGAGGAGTTGTTCCCGGAAGCCACAGGGTAGTCGGGGTATGGGAGAGCGAAGGCATCCTTCACATTCACCAGGGGTGACGTACCCCTGTTTGGGAGCGTTTTGAAGCAGCTCTCGCATCCACCACGTCAGGGGCACTTTCTCCGTCAGCAAAGAATTGGAAACAGAAAGCTTGCTGCAAAATATGAATGAGTACAGAAATGAACATTTCAGCCACTCTGAGGTCCCACTTCGAACTCCTCAGATTGGCAAAGATGATTACCCCCTTACTCCCCTCAAAAGATAAATGACAAATGTCGGACTGGTTCTGCAAAAGCCCAGTAGGGCTCTCTCCAGGTGTGGCTGTGTGAATTGCTCCAGCCACTCTGGGAAGCAAAGTGTACCTGCACTCCGAAAATTCCTGAATTGGGCCTACTCTTTGAGCCCGTGATACCACTACTAGATAAATAGTTAAAACTGCAAAGGCAGGAAAATGTTGTAATTAATCTTAGACTTAGGGGGGGTTTAAGGGTAACTTAATTTAAGGGTAATTTTAAATGCCTCTTTGGCATTAAAGCTGGACCTTGTCAGACTGATAAAAATTATGCCTGATGTGGATAGTTAGAAATTCAAGGATGGCTCAGCATTAGGAAAGTGAAAAACATCCTACCTCATCATAATAAAAATATTTTTAAATCAACTTTTATAAAATGAGATGCAGAAAAAGCCTTTGACAAAGACTTGCTCCTTTCTGTTTAAAAAAAAAAAAATAGAAAGCACACGAATCAAAGGACTGTTCCTTAATATGATTAAAGTATCTGTGGCAATAGAACTAAAATCACAATCCTACTGAAATTGATTTACAGATGTAGTGCCACACCGAAAGGGTACATATGTGGGTATATATACATACATTTGTGCATACATATATTAAAAAAATTTAACCTGATGAATAAAAAAGGTCACAATCTCAAAACTGAAAAAAAAAAAAGTGAGAAAGGGGGCCTACTACTACCGTATCTCAAACTATACTACAAAGTAGTAATCATCAAAACTTTTTGATACTATTTATAAAATAGAAAAATTGATCAGTGATACATATTAGGTGCACAAGACCTAGAAGCAAATCAAGTAGCATAGTGGTTGAAATATCTGGGCAAGTCATTTGTGCTCTGTGTATCTCAGTTTCCTCATTTATAAAACAGAGGTCTGAAAAATAGGGTAGTTATAACTATAAAAGGAGATATTGCTTGTAAAGTGTTTTGCAAACCTCACAGGAAAACTGGGCAGCAGTCTGGTTATCCTTTCTCCAAAGGATGTGATCAAACAGTTCCTCAAACAAAAAAGTCAAACTATCAATAACAATATAAAAAAAGTTCCAATGCATTATTAACAAAAGAAAAGCAAATTAAAATGTCTTTGAGATCCAACTGCATAACCATGTTGGCAAAGATGACAAAAAAAGGGGCATGACATTCGTAGGAGGGACTCTTGGAAGACAGGCACAGTAATGCGCTGTTGGTATCTACAGGAATTGGTCCAAATATTCCTGAAAGCAAAATTGGAACTATACTCAGATCACTAAAAGTCTGAATATCCTTTGACTCAGTGATAATATTACTAAATCTTCATCTAAAAAAGATTAAAGAAAGGACCTATATGGACAAAAATTTTTAAAGCCACCTTTTTTCATTGTTTTAATAAAGAACTGGAAACAAAGTGGTTGCCCATCAACCAGGGAATGACTTAGCAAATTGTGATATATGAATGCAATGCAATGAATTGCTATGTGGCAAGAAGGGGCAGTTTGGGGTGGGGGAGGGACATTGAATGGCCTATTCAAATATAGATGTAGAAGTAAGCAAAACCAGGAGAAGAATTTATATGAAAACAATGGAATTAAAAAGAAAAACAACTGTGAAAAATTTAAGAATTATGATAAATACTGATGACCAATCAGGCCTCCAGAAGATTCAGGAATCATGCTTCTTACCTCTTGGCAGCGATGGGATGGACTAGATATGCAAAATGAAACATGTAACTTCAGATATTGGACAGTACATGGATTTGTTGGTTTAACTGTCACAAGGGAGTACTTTTGTTTCTTGGGGAGGGGGGGAAGAGTTGGGAGGGGAAGTGATTTTGACATCCAACCAAAAGAGATCCCAGAAAGAAAAGAGAGTAAATGAAACACTAAAAAGCAAAACAAAACACAACACAACACACCAAAGCAAAAAAACCCACAGAAGAGAGCAGTAAGAAAGGAGAAAGGCAGGCTAACAGGTAACAAGCATTCATTGTTTACTAAGTGCTAGGCACTGTGGTAACAGGAAAATGTTGAAACTATGTTGTTAAATTTAATATAGATAGAAAAAAAAACAGGAATAGGGGCTGGGCCTGTTATTTCATTGGCGTAAGGAACTCCAGCAACCAGAGAAAACGCCTACCAAGGCAGGTTGCTAACTCCTGTGCATCCTATAAGCTCAGAGAGCAGGTCGAAGCACAAAGAACTTATGATTGGCCCAGGATCTCACAGCTACTATGTTTCACCAGGAGCACTTGAACACAGGCTTTCCTCCATTTAAGGCCAGCTCTCTTTCCAGTACAACAAATTATACATAATAGAAGTTTACATGAACACATATAATACTCTGTTCTTTTTATATGAAAAAGTTCATGTTTATTAAGTTTAAAATTATAAAGAAAAATTTTTTTAAAATATAAGCAAAAGCTACAGTTTGTGTCAGAAAAAACACTGGAGTCTCTCCCAATAGGTTCAGGGTCAAAGCAGGAATGTGTACGCTGCCTACACTATAATTTTCATATGGTGCTAGAAATACTAACTACCAGAGCTATATCGAAGAGTGGATAGAGTCCCTGGAGTCAGAAAGACTAATCTTTTTGAGTTCAAATCTGGCCTCAGGCACTTAACTAGCTATGTGACCCTAGGCAAGTCACTTAACCCTATTTGTTTCAGTTTCCTCCTCCGTAAAATGAACTGGAGAGTAAATGGCAAAACCAATCCAATATCTTTGCCAATAATACCCTAAATGTGGTCATGAAAAGTCAGACAGACTGAACAACAACAACAAAAGAAATGGAAGAAGAACGGAGAGGAGCAAGAGGAGGAAGAAGAAATTCAAGAACTAAGAACTAGCAAAGAGGAGGCAGAATAAAAGAAGAGCCTGAATCTTAGGCCAAAAAAAACTTGTACTGAAATCCCAGCTCTGATAAATTCAAGGTTCATAATGCTGAATGTAAAATCGCTTCACAGGGCCTCAGACAACTCTTTAAAAATAAGTTTTGCCTATCTATGTTGATAAAGGTAGTTTTACCACTCCATTAAAATTTCAAGTCTGGACAAAATTAGATGTTTATTGAGTAGAAAATTGCAGTCTGGCTCACTTTTTCATCTTTAGTTTTTGGAATAATTGCTTCTTTCCTTCCTTCCTTCCTTTTTCTTTCTTTCTTAACCTAACGCTTTCTTTGAATTTGTTGGGGCTACAGACCTTGTGTAGCTGACTCAAGGGGCTGAAATGTTCATTTCTGAGAATGTTCATTCATGTTTTGGTAGTAGTAGGCCCCCTTTCTCACGTTTTTTTCATTGTTTTCAGATTGTGACCTTTTTTATTCATCAGGTTAAATTTTTTTAATATATGTATGCACAAATGTATGTATATATACCCACATGTGTACCCTTTCGGTGTGGCACTACATCTGTAAATCAATTTCAGTAGGATTGTGATTTTAGTTCTATTGCCACAGATACTTTAATCATATTAAGGAACAGTCCTTTGATTCGTGTGCTTTCTATTTTTTTTTTTAAAC
Organism: Trichosurus vulpecula; assembly: GCF_011100635.1. Classification (NCBI taxonomy): domain Eukaryota; kingdom Metazoa; phylum Chordata; class Mammalia; order Diprotodontia; family Phalangeridae; genus Trichosurus; species Trichosurus vulpecula. The sequence continues at coordinate 219,509,394 of NC_050578.1, read as the reverse complement.
AGAAAGGAGCAAGTCTTTGTCAAAGGCTTTTTCTGCATCTCATTTTATAAAAGTTGATTTAAAAATATTTTTATTATGATGAGGTAGGATGTTTTTCACTTTCCTAATGCTGAGCCATCCTTGAATTTCTAACTATCCACATCAGGCATAATTTTTATCAGTCTGACAAGGTCCAGCTTTAATGCCAAAGAGGCATTTAAAATTACCCTTAAATTAAGTTACCCTTAAACCCCCCCTAAGTCTAAGATTAATTACAACATTTTCCTGCCTTTGCAGTTTTAACTATTTATCTAGTAGTGGTATCACGGGCTCAAAGAGTAGGCCCAATTCAGGAATTTTCGGAGTGCAGGTACACTTTGCTTCCCAGAGTGGCTGGAGCAATTCACACAGCCACACCTGGAGAGAGCCCTACTGGGCTTTTGCAGAACCAGTCCGACATTTGTCATTTATCTTTTGAGGGGAGTAAGGGGGTAATCATCTTTGCCAATCTGAGGAGTTCGAAGTGGGACCTCAGAGTGGCTGAAATGTTCATTTCTGTACTCATTCATATTTTGCAGCAAGCTTTCTGTTTCCAATTCTTTGCTGACGGAGAAAGTGCCCCTGACGTGGTGGATGCGAGAGCTGCTTCAAAACGCTCCCAAACAGGGGTACGTCACCCCTGGTGAATGTGAAGGATGCCTTCGCTCTCCCATACCCCGACTACCCTGTGGCTTCCGGGAACAACTCCTCTCGGGCAGGGCGAGTTTCAGGGAGCTCCTTGGCGAGCCGGGGCGTGGGCCTAGGCACACCGCTGAGTGAGGGAATGGGTGGTCCCGCTGGGAGGTTGATGAGGAGGACGAATCAAAAGTGGAGGATGCGGGCATCGATCCCGCTACCTCTCGCATGCTAAGCGAGCGCTCTACCATTTGAGCTAATCCCCCGACCCTGATACCGCTCCACCAGAGTAATCCTAACAGCCATCTAGATTCTCTTTCTCTTTCTCTTTCTCTCTGTCTCTCTCTCTCTCTCTCCCTCCCTCCCTCTGACTCACACACACACGCACACTCTCATGTCCCAGTAGTCGGCAACGGAAGCCCTGGGGGAGATCACGTGACCGCGAGGGAGTCACACTCAGACCTGAAGGAAGGCTTGAGCGAGCAGGGCCAAAAGAACCGGAAGGCAGACAGAAGCGGGGACAGCCAGGGCAGGAGCCTCACTTGCTAGGGCTCTTTCCCAGGAGACTGTGTGCCATGGCTGGCTGGCTGGCTGGCTCTTTGCCGGAAGGACGGACGCAGCCCCAGCTGGGTTGGCGAGGACTCGGGTGGGTTCCCAGGCGTTTCCTTCTGACACCAGGCTGGGGCTTCTTTCTGCGGGTCTGGGCCGGGCAGTTTCCCAAAGCCCCGAATAGGCATGCAGCACGCTTTGGCCGGTCTTCGGCGAGCAAACGGCCCCGGCCGGGAGAGCGAGCTGGAGTGCTTGTGTGGAGGCGGGAGGCGGGCGAAGTAGCAGGGACTAAGTGGCGGGGGGGGAGAGAGGTAGGGACAGACAGGCAGTCTCACGTGTACTCCCCGCACCCCCGATCTCGGTGAGTTCAGGGGCCCAGCAGGAGGTAATGGAGGGCTCAGCGTGGTCCTGAAAGGGACGTCACGAACATTGCAGTTGGGCGCAGGAGCTCGGTGGGCCGCTGCTGCCTCCCCAGTTTGCTCCAACTTCTGTTACACAAAGCAGTAAGTAGCTGTTTTCTGTTCCGTGGCTGAGCGGATTAAGCCCCTTGCTAATGTATTTGGGGCATGGTTCCCGCGATCGAATCCCGACGTAATCTGCTCCGTATCCTTCTGCCCTGCATCTCGCCCTGAAAGTGCTGACCAAACGGTATGCGGGATCCTTTCAGAGGTGAGTTGTTTTGCCTCTTTTCCTTTTGGACCCGTCGCCTTCAGGCTGCAGAAGCCGGAGCTCTGCGTTGTTCAGGTGAGGGGAAGGGGCTCCTGGCTGACTGTGGGAGCATTTGCTCAGGGTGCCCTGCTGATCGCTAGAACGAAGTCTGTAAGTTACACGACTGACCGCGGAACCAAAGAGAACTCTTTTCCTAAGGCGCCCATGGAGAAACTGTCCTCTTCATTCCCTCTCACTTCCTCTCCAAACTCAGATTAGGGGGGAAAGGGAGGGAACCTCTCTTGGTGAGGCTCTTTCGGGGAATTGAGATCAGATCCTGCTGCCATGACAAGAATAACTAAGTGGCCCAGTTAGGCGAGAGGAAACCGGTCCCGCGGATAGCCACGGGCTACTTACTTGCCAGCTCTTCGAAGGCTCAGTCCCAGATCTTTCGGGTCGTCCACGCCGTCTAAATTCCCTTGCAAAGAGAGCGATCACTGAAGAGCGCACAGAAGAGTACGGTACGGATGACTGACTGGGGGACGCAGCGTTCGGGATGGAGCTAGCTGATGGGCCGCAGGAAGGCTCCTTTGACGTTGCGTCCAGGGTCTTTTGCTGCAGGGAGTGGGAGTGTTTCTGATTTTCTCCTTCGACCCCAGATTACCTCCTGGCACAGCGTAGAGAGGGTCCGGCGGGGCGAAGTAGGCACCGCGTCAGTGCTTGGTGCTCATTGAAGTGTATTGAATTTGGCGCTCTTGCGTGTTTCCAAGCCGAGGCTAGCTGACGGCTCTCCCCGAATACCATAGTGGATGCTGGTGGTGAGGTAGTGTCTGGATCCAATGAGCAGAAGATGCCTTGGTAGGGCGAGTCAGGGAGGAGAGGAGCAGCGGAGGAAAGGGGCGAGGGGAGGTTGGTGGGCGGGCTGCCGAAGGAGCGGGAAGGTGCGGCTGGCGCGTTTGTGAGTGAGAGTCTGCATTCCTGAGGAGGACTAGGGAAGGAATGGGGAAGTTGTGGTTAGGCGTAGTGGGAAGGGGAAAACGAGAAGTGGCCAGGTAACCTTTCTGTGTGTCTGGGGTTGGCGAGTGAGGAGAGGGAAAGTGTCAAGAAGCATCTGGGCAGTTTTTCTTCCTCCTTTTTTTCTTTCTTGCTTGAATGGAAGGAAAGGTAGAGTCTTGGCTCCGTGGCTTAGTTGGTTAAAGCGCCTGTCTAGTAAACAGGAGATCCTGGGTTCGAATCCCAGCGGGGCCTTTTTGTTTTTCTTTTTAATTTTTGTTTCTTACCGATTTCCCAAAACAACAGGAAAAGTTATATTCCTTTGAGGAAGGATTAGAGCTGGAGGGGACCTCATTTGACTATTCATCTAGTATTTATTAAGTGCCAGGTGTTGGGCCAAACGCTGGGGATAGAACAAAAGGCAAAAAATACAGACCTTGCTCTCAAGCAGCACCCAGTCTAATGGGGGAGAATATAAATTTAAAAATTCAAATACAAAACACGATATGGATAAGATCAATCCGGGGCTTTCTCAGAGGGGAGGAGCTAAAATGGGGAATGCCTCTTGTAGAAAGCCCCTGATCTGAGACTTCAGAGAAACCAAGAGGCGGCGATGGGGAGGAAGAGGGTTCCATGCATGCTAGACAACCGGTAAAAAAGCTCAGATTCTGGATATGGAGTGCAGCGTGTGGAGCAACAACGAGGCCAGTGTCATTGTATTACGGGGTACATGGAGGGTGGTAAGGTGCAAGAAGATTGAAAAGGTTGAAAGGGACCACTTTAATGGCATTAAAGAAAAGCGTAGCTCAGGGAAATTGTGTCTTACCCAGATAACAAGAACTAAGAAGGGTAGGTGAGAGTTTTAATTCAGTTCCTCTGAGACTAGGGGAAGGAAGAAAGAAGTGCGGGGGGAAGGGGTGCGGGGCGGGGGGGGGGGACGGGACGCGATGCCCAGGAAGGCTTCCTGGACGAGGTGGACTAGAAAGCAATCGTGGGGCACAGTGTGAATAAGAAAAAGTGCGAAGTCTGTAGAGAGCTTGGCCAGAAGTTGATGGGAAGTAGTTGAGATTGAGCCAAGTCTTGAATATCAGAATCAGGAGTCTGTGCTTTATACAGTGGGCAAGGGGGGAATCCCTAAAGGGTTTTTTTTTTAAAGGAGCGATCACTTTTCCCCCTTAATTTTTTCCCTCTCCCATAAGCAGTCAGGTTTCTCCACTTTAACAGCTAGTAGCCATAGGAAAACACATAGAGGCTTAAAATAAAAAAGAAAAATGACGCGTGGTAGAAATCTTAAAAGCTGGCTTTCCGTTCAGATGTAGAGACGGTGTTTTAGTCCAGTCATTTTTAGTCGTGTCTAACTCTTCGTGACCCCATTTGAGGTTTTCTTGGCAAAGATGTCGGAGTGGCAGTTGAGTGTAGAAATCTACCTTACCATAAAGGAAAGTACGAGGAGAAGGGGATAAGAAAAGGGGCAGGGGGAAGCTGATAGAAGGGAAGGAAGATTGAGGGAGGTAAAAGTCAGAAGCAAAACACCTTTGAAAATGGACAGGGTGAAAGGAGAGAAAGAGGAGGATAAACAGCGGACAAAATAGGATGGGGGGGAATATATAGTAATTTTCCAGCAATTTTTTCTGATAAAGACCTTATTTCTCAAATATCTAGAGAACTGAATCAAATTTATAGAAATAAGAAACATTCCTGAATTAATAAATGGTCAAATGATATGAACAGGCAGTTTTCAGATGCCATAACCAAACCTATCTATAGGCATATGAAAAAGTGCTCTAAACCACTGTTGATTAGAGAAATGCAAATTAAAACAGCTCTGAGCTACCACCTTACACATACCACATTGGTTAATATGACAGGAAAGGTAAATGACAAATGTTGGACAGGATGTGGGGAAACTGAGATAATAGTGTACTGTTAGTGAAGTTGTGTACCGATTCAACCATTACCTAGAGAAATTTCAAACGATGCCAAAAGGGCTATGAAGACACTACTAAGTCTTTATCTCAAAGAGAGGGGGGAAAAACAAAGAGGAAAAGGACATATATGTGCAAAATTATTTACAACAGCTCTTTTTAGTGGTAGCAAAGAATTGGGAATAGAGAGGATGTCCATTAATTGGGGAACGGCTGAACAAGGTGTTGTATATAATTGTAAGGGAATATTTTTGTGCTACAAGAAATGACAAACAGAATGCTCTCAGAAAAACCTAGAAAGACTTATATGATGCAAAGTGAAGTAAGCAGAACCAGGAGAACATTGTAAACAACAGCATTTGATGATCAAGTGTGGATGACTTTGCTATTCTTAGCAAAACAACGATCGAAGACAATTTTAAAAGACATGTTGAAAAATGCTATCCATCTCCAGAGAAAGAACTGATGGAGTCTGAATGCTAATCAAAGCATACTTTTTCTTTACTTTATTTTTCTTGGGTTTTTTTTTGTCTGTGTTTTCTTTCACAACATGACTAACATGTGCACGTATATAACCTAAAATCAAATTGCCTGCCTTCTCAATGAGGGTGGGGAAGGGGAAGTAGAGAAGGAGAAAATTTGGAACTCAATTTTTTTCAAAAAAACAAATGTTGAAATTTGTTTATATGTGTAATCAGGGAAAATAAAATGATAAAATTTAAAAAAAAACCATTACAAAAAGATACTGGAGCAGCTTTCCCTTTTCTTTCCCAGATGATTGATGAAGAAACAGGTAAACAGGGTTGAAGTGGCCTGACCAGGGTCACACAGCTAGTAAGTGTCTGAGGTCAGAAATGAACTCAAGTTTTCCTGATTTCTGGCCTGCACCACCCAGTTAGAACTAAATATCGTGCATGTCCTGAATGATTCGTGGAGGCTCGAAGAAGGTCTGTGTATTTGAAAATGAAGTTAATATCAGTACTTTTTAAAAATAGGAACATTTTGTTATTAAAAAAAGAAAATGGTAATGAGTTGCTTAGGGAACTGTTTTCTATTGGAGGTCTTCAGGTAGATTGGAAGACTACTTTGGGGATATGGGTTGAACTATGCCTCAGACCTGTGGATAGTGTTAGAAGACATCAGGAATAAGAGTCTTCAACTTAAGCAAAAGATTTAAAGAGATCCAATGATATTCCAAACGATTAGTCTGTGTACTGAGTGTCTCTGGCATTCTAAGATTTATTCATTTGATGTTATAAAATATAATAATTAATTTTATTTGTCTAAAATACAAGCTAAGAATTTTTTTTTCTAATGTAATGTTCAGGATACCAAGGTGGAGGATTAGGTGTAATCTAGAGCCTAGAGGATTTTAAAATCATATCACTAACACAAAGAAATTAGTTTCCTCATTTAAATTACCTATCAAACCTTAAAAGTTTGGTTAATTTTTTTTTTGTTGTTGTTACAAGGAAGGACTTATGGGGAAGGAGTACATCCTGAAATTACTGATGTTTTAAAAAATCAATAAAACTTAAAAGAAAAAACTTCTTTCCTTTTCCCTACAGGAACTAAGGCTACCAGCTCAGGCTCATATTCCCTAATTCCCTGAAATCAACCCAGTCCTTTCACAGTAGCTAACATTCCAGTGGTTCCACACATTTCTCCCTTGGTAAACAGCTCTCTAGGTTTCTGGACCAATGTTCCTTTTAAAAAATGTTCCAAGAAGATAGCTTGATAATCCCCTTTCCCCCCTTTCTAGCCCACCTTAGCTGGGAAATTGATTTGGAAAAGGCAAACCTATCATTTACCAGGAGAGAGGTATAGTGGGGGACAGCTGCAATGCTGCCCTTGTAAACCAGAAATGCCCACGGAAATAGAGCAAGGCTTTCACGACTTTGGTAGGATTGGTGGCAGAGTTTGCACAAGACCAGGCTGAGGACAGAAGAATGGGTTTTCATTTTCAGTGATAATGATACTATCCACATTGGTGAAATCATGGACTTCAGTGGAGGACTGTGCTCCATGGGCAAAGAATCATTCTAAGCAGGAAATAATAAATAAAGCTTAACCATAGGAAGTGGAGTGGGAAAGGACTAACCATTAACTGGACATATTTAACATTTACTCCAAAGAGGAGCTATTTATTATATTCCCCACTAGGTGGCAGACCCGAACGGAAATTTAGAAATTTTTGCTATTAACCCCAGAGTAGACGTTTTGAGTGGTCCAGATCTATTTCATTCTCTATGCTGTGTGTGATAATATCAAACATATGTTTCCCTCAGACAGAAGACATATGATTCCTGAACTGGCAAAAGAGTGCAGCAATCTTCTGAGAGATGGGCACCAAATTCACAGTAGGCTACAGGGGTAATGAAGGTTTGGGTGCCTATAACACTTTCCAGGGGCCATTACAGAATCCAGAAGGAGAATCTGTGGTTGTACTCCAACATTTAAAGAGCATGTCTACCCTGTGTATTAAAAAGGCGTCGTCTTTTCCACTACATTACTAAAGTTCCTTCTCTTTGTATCCCCAGAGCTTACCAGAGTGTCTGGCATATGACTGCTTAATAAATCCTTGTTGCGTTCTCTTGCCTTCTATTACATGCAGAACCCTATGACTGGGACGTGGGGAGCAACAAAGTTTAGGTAAAACCTCACGAAGCTGTTTCCCACCTAGCAGGGCGATGACACCAATATGGATAAAGATAGAGCGAGATATTTCGCAGTAAGCTAATTGGAGCTCTAATGGAAAGTGGGAAGCAAAGTTCTAGGGAAGTACGTTGCCAAGGATCATCAGGATCCTTTCTAGGGCAGGCATGTTCCTATTAGACTAGGAAGGAAGGGTAGGATTTTATCAGGTGAACATAGGAATGAAAGGCATCGGGAAAAGTCTGAAAAGGCAAAGAACGAATGCATGGAATCACCACAATAAAGGTCCTAAATACTACAGTCCTAAACCTGGCATCCAGCCGCGGACCTTTCAGGTTGGGGAATCGCTTCTTCAGTCTTCAGGCAGGATCACAAGTTCTCGGGGGATGGCGGAGGAATAAAAACCCAGCACCTTAGGTAAGGGGTGATCTTTTGAATGCCTGTCTGTGAAACTGCTCTCGCATACAGTGGATTATCTTCCGAGCCCCCGAGGACTATTCGGTAACAAACGGAAAAACCGGACTGGAGGATGCGGGCATCGATCCCGCTACCTCTCGCATGCTAAGCGAGCGCTCTACCATTTGAGCTAATCCCCCACACTGTAAATCGTGTGAAATAGGCTCCTAGATGACCTAATTCACTCGATGCCTGGGGCTTTCTTTTGCATAGAAATGGAAATCTTAAAGGCAAAAAGGAATTGAGAGAAAGCAAGGAGAATACTAATGTGTGGGAAAAGAGCGGTTCGACTTTAAGGAAAGGGAGTAGATGTAATCGGATGAAGAAACTGAAGGTGTCTCATTTTCTGGGCTCCTTCAGACCAATGGATAATTGTAAGAGGCAGCACCCAAGATAAAATTTGCAAGGGAAATTGTTCTCAAGGCATTTCTTTCCAAAAATAATCTGTAAAATGATGTGGTTGACGGAGGGCAGGGATGTGGCCTGATCAAATCGTGTGGCATAGATGAGACAGACCTGAAAAGGGCTAGGGAACTCATCTATCACAACTACAGCTTGATCCTTATTTTATAGATGAGGTAAAATGAGTACCAGAGATTTTCAGTAATTGCCTTCGGTTTACACGAGGGGGAAATACAATTCAGTTCTCTCAACTCTAAATCCACCACCGTGTCTGACCCAGGGAAAGCTGCACTCCTTTAGACTTTTCCACCATGGCCCCCAGGAACCTCACCATAAGGAACCTTGGTATTCACACCTCATCAGAACCCTCCCTCTGGTTGGAGGGCGGAAGGAATCGTTCCTCTCCAAGTCTCTATTTCAGAAGGACACCAAGGCCAACCATCTCTTCCTTTCCCACGGAGCTGTGGTCCTTTGGACTTCTCCATTATGACCCCTCTCCCAGTATCTCCTCTCCCACCTTCTTCCCCCTCCTCTATTTTCACCTTCCTTTTATTTGTTGTCTTCTCTCATTAGATTGTTGAGTTCTTTAGGGCAAGGACTCCTGTTCATTTTTGTATTTGCATCCCCAGGATTTAGCATAGTGCCTGGAACAGGTTGCTGTTCAGTCATTTTTCAATCGTGTCTGATTCTTTGTGACCTCATTTGGGGTTTTCTTGGCAAAGATACTGGAGTGGTTTGCTATTTCCTTCTCCAGCTCATTTTACAGATGAGGAAACTAAGGAGAACAGGTTGAAGTGATTTACCCAGGGTCACAAAGCTAGTAAGGGCAGCAAAGTGGAGCAATAGATGACCCATTGGGTTTGGAATCAGGAAGGATCATCTTGGTGAGCTCACCTCCATGATGGAAAAAAAGGATTTATAAATTAAACGGCTAAAGGAGAGCTTTGGAAAAGAAATGAGAAACATAGAGAAAAGACTTGGAAGGAGATTTCACAGCTTAGCACAAGCATTACAAAATCTTTTCTGTAAGTCAGGATGGACCAATAAAAGTGAATGCCTCAATGAAATAGTAAGATACAAAATCTAAAGCTGGAACAAATAGAAGTAAATAAAGTGTTTCATATCAAAATTACTTAACCTGGAAAACAGAGCAAGGAAAAATAACATTAAAACCATTTGGACAAACTGAAGGTTATGATCCTGAAGATGAGAAAGGGTAGGGAAAACTCTGGGTGAAGCAGTCAAAATCATTACAGTAAAACTTATCAAGCACAAGCCACCCAACATCTTGCCAGAGACTTTCGCATTTTTAGGCTGGAAGTTTTCTCATCTTCATACTGCAGGACTGATGGGGATTTAGATGACACGTTGTCAGGAGATGGAATGTCTTGAGAGCCAAGCACCTGGGATGCAGTTGCTTTAGCAGGAATAAAGGGGGAAGTCTTCAGGCTCCCAGGAAATCCAGGGCATTCATTTCTCCTGGTGAATAGCAGAGGAAGAAGATGGACGCAGGGAGGGCCTGTATTCCATCAACTCTTGGGTTGCATTGAAGAATTTATGACTGGTTGGGAACTCTGGAGGGAATTGAAGGGAAGAAAAAGTGGGGAACACAGGCATTGCCTCTGACATGCTAAGCAAGCTCCCTACTACCAAGCTATTTTCCCCAGACCCAGAAGCTTAACTAACAGGCCATATGCCTGGAGCCCTCCTTCTAATGAATTGCAGTACCAAGAGGCAACAGGAGCCTGAGGGATGGTGGTGGTGGTAGTGGGGAGGAACAAGGTGCAGAGTGACTCAATGCCAAATGTAGCTGAAGGAGAGATCAGAACTTAGAGTTGATGAGTGGGCATCACTGGATTTAGAAAGGTCAGGGAAAGGGCCTTGCTTCCTAGTCTCCTTTACAGGCGATTGTGATGGATTTTGAGGGAACACAGCACTTCATATGATTTTCAAGGGACCAATTCCCAATACTCTGTAAAAGGATGGAGAGAAAAAGGGATAAAAAGTACATCCTGATCAAAGCAGGTGTCAAGGATCAGATTTAGACCTGAAAGAGACCACTGGGGCCCTGCAGGCAACTATGTGAAATGCAAGGGAATTCCCCACACTAGGTGTATATGCACATTCTGACAATCATTTCTCTGCCTTTAAAAGGTCTGAGATGGGGGAGTCCTGGCACCAATTTCCAGGGTCCCCTTTTAAGGTCCCCCTGCCCCCCTTTTAAAAGGGGGAGGCATTCGACTATAAGTGTCAGCCACCAAGGCAGCCAGATGGAAGGACTCTTATGGACAGTAAGATTTGGTAAAACCCTTTTCCTATCTATGACTTCCCCCAACCCCTTACACTCTCAATAGGTCACAGATTGAGACTTAAAAGCTTCACCCTCCTAGACTGTCAAATTCAAGGCAAAAGAAAAAGCCAAAAAAGGAATAAAAAGATGCTACTCCCCTAATGGGATGCTGAGATACCCAAAGCTATTTACGTGGATGCTCTTGGATAGTCAAAGAAGTATTAAGAAAAGCTATATGGAGTTTACCAATTCCTGAGAAGACTCCAATTTCCTACATCAGACATTTGTACCAGTTGTCATATTGGGTGCAAATAAGGATCTTTTTACTGGGTACAACCTTGTGTTGCAAGCAGATGTTACACATAGGATGATGATGAGGACATATTCTGCATAAGTTGTAAGTATAGAAGTTAATACAGGCAGTTGGAGGTCCAATGAGCAATGACCAGTCCATTTTTCTGTAAAATTTCTCAGGATGTTGTTGCCAATAAAATGGAATCCTGGAATGTATTTTGCAGCCCTTGTGAAGATAGTTGTAAAAGCCCACTTGTTCCATAAAATGCAAAGCATAGTATCATCAATCTATCAGCAGTCTCAGAAGTGGTACTAAAGAATACAGACAAAGTGCTGGGTGGCAGATATAGGGGAACAGAGGAATTGTTGTGAATGTAAGCATAGTAATGGTGTAGCAATATGCCAAAATGGTGGAAGACAACTATCTTTCTAAGAAGTTCTTTGAAAACACAAAAGGAAGAGTAATTCATCACAGAGCTCAATGTTTTCTTCTAATGGATCAATGTACCCCCTATTATCATTAATGCAGAAAACGGAATTCATCCATCTACTATCTCTCAGATTTGTGAGTCTGGTGACTAGCTTCATGAAATCATTGGACAACTAGGTGGTGGAGTGGATAGAGTACTAGGCCTGGAGTCAGGAAGATTTGAGTTCAAATCCAACTTCATATACTTACTAGCTCTGTGACCCTGGGTAAGTCACTTAACCCTCTTTGTTTCAGTTCCTCCATCTATAAAATGAGGTGGAGAAGGAAATGTGAAGCCACTCCAGTATCTCTAAGAATAAAACCCCAAATAACAATTGTACATGACTGAATTAACAACAAAATGAACGCATTGATGTCTTCTTGTGAAGTAAAAGAGGACAGATCAATGTGATATATCTGTAAACAGAGACAACATCAAGTGGAATAGAGTGTGGAGTGAAGCTGGAAAATGAAGATGACAGTCCATTTTTGAGAAATCATTGTGATCAAATGTTTGTGACCCAGTGGAATTAATGGGTGTAGAAGTTGTAGAAATCATGCAAAGGAAACTAAAGAGAAAGATAAAGGACAATATTAAGGAGTAGCTGTCAGATTCCATCTGACTAAGAGATGTCTTGTTCCATGATCTTAGGAAAGCAACCAACTTCTCATTGTCATCTGCTGCATAGGAGGCTTCTTTCTCCTTAAACCATCAGGAGAGATGTAATTGCTTATGTGTTTGACAGCTAAAAATACCTAATAACCCATCTAGGTCCAAAATCTCTTTGAACAGTTGTTTCTTCCAATAAACCCAACCTCCAAGTTTCCAGCATTGACTGTTCCTGGATCTACAAATCCCACAGAACAAACATTTTGGAGTAATTCTGTTTCTCTTTAGGTGAGGCCTGTATTATGAATATTTTCCTTTGCTTGTTCAGTCCATTGGTATGACCAGAAATATCTACATTCCAAAATATGGAGTGGAAATTTATCAAAGACAATGGATCTGGCTGATATATATTCTAGATTTTGCTTTTTATTATTCTTATTTCCCATGAGAATGTGCCTCAACTTTCACAACTGCTATTTTATAGGGACAGCAAAATAATAATTTGCATTTGGGGTCCATTCTTTATTGGATATAAATGTAGTTGTCTCTGCAGTAGTCATACTATATGCCCAAAGTATTACCAAATTGCATACTTTGCCAAAGGCATAAACATTCATAGTATATACAGCATCTGTCTTACCTTCTGCAAATTTATAAGCTCTGTTTAAACTATGGGTTTAGCAACCTGGACTGAGCTACAGAAGAGTTGTACTTTCTCAAGAACTTGATGAGGGATAGTAACAGTATTGTCTGAGATATATACATACATATATACATACACATATATAATGCAAACTATGCAGAAAACTTGTACAAAGTCAGATTTTAAATTTTTTGTATCACTATTTTATTAAAAATACAATCCTTATTTATTTCTAAATTGTAAACAGTAAGGAACTGTAAATTCGCTATTTGTTGCAGGTATTTATTATGGAACAAATGCAGCATCCAAGGATACCATTATATCTTTATATAATCAAGACATATAATCGAAATAAAACAACAAGTATCTAAAGTGTGTGTGTGTGTGTGTGTGTGTGTGTGTGTGTATCTGTGTGGCTATGTGTTGTTGGGAGGAAGGCTTGTTTCCTTTTTCAGCGACTTTCCAGATTACAGAGGTGTTTATTCTTAGGAAGACAGGATTTAGTACGTGATAGTTGTTTTTAAATGTTTGAAGGTTTATGAAGCGGAAGAAGGATTAGACAGTCAGTTTGACAACAGAAGATGAAACTGAAAGTAAATAGTTTTAGTTTGTGTATAAAGAAACTTACTAAAAATGAGATCGATTCGGGGAAGGTTCGCTAGTTCCTCTTACAGGTGGTAGGCAGAATACTTGCTTCTATGACCTTTGCAAATTCTTCTTCCTTGTTTCACGAGTAAATCGTCCAAGGAAACTCAAAAGATTGGAGAGCACAAGCTCATTGGGCCCCTTAAAATCGACAACACAACGTCTGCCTTCCACATTTGGGAAATGTTAAAGCGGATGGGCAGAGACGTCTTTGTCGATCTCAAGTGAATTCTCCATGCTAGGATTCCCCAACAATCCTCACAGGAAATATCCCAAAGAAAGTTCGTGTTAATCAGCTCTCTGCTTTTAATACCTCCGGGGTTGGCAATTCCAGCAGTCCTAGACCGAGGAGATAGACTTTCATCTATCTGAAGGAGCAGAAGGGAAAAAATTCAACCCAGGGATGCCTCAAGGTGGCAGAAAGGGAGGGAAAAGAGTAGCCTTAAGAGAGAAGCTCTCTGGGGAAGAAGAGAGAACATCAAGGGAAGAGAGACTGAGACTGAACAGGGAGGAACAGACTGAGACTCTCGGTCTAGGAGGAGTAAGCTTTTAAGCCTGGATGACTATGACGTCACGAAAGCATAATTTGGAGCAATGGGAGGAGAGTTTTTTCCAAACCTTAAGGTCCCCAAGAGTCTTTCCCTCTGGATGTATTAGTGACTAGTATCTTATATCTGAACGCTTTTCCAAAGCTCTTGGAGAGCTTCCTTTGGACTCAGCGTCTTTTCTTCTAGGAGTTAGGGGGAACATTTTTATTTTGTCATGCAAAAAAAAAAAAAGGTGACAAAGTTCGTTTCCCAAGGTGGTTCGCATAGTGTCTCTCACATATTGCAATGTAGGGCAGTTTACCGAGGGTATGATATCTTTGTTGAACAGGTAGCCTCATTCTTCGCTTTTCCGAATCATTGGAAGCAGAATCCCGGAGCGGAGCGCTGGGGAAGGTGCTAAGAAAAACCACAAAGGCTGTTGGAGATGCCGGGGACCGAACCCGGGACCTCACACATGCAAAGCGTGCGCTCTACCACTGAGCTACATCCCCCACTTAATTAGCATTCTCTCACTTCTATTTAATATATAATATCCATTTTTTTCTTCTGAGGATGGGTGGGTTTGGTAAGAACGGTATTATTCGAAAACCTGTACACGTACATCCAAGGAAGGTAAATGCTAACTGGCCACTTGGAAGAGGTGAAAACATTTCCTGTCGCCTGACCTTCCCCTGGGTTCTGGGATTTGAAAGATGCTTTCTCTGCAGGCATACATGGACATAAAAAGTCAAAACCTGTACAACTTCACAAGAGAGACAATAGCGAAATCCTGAAGATTTTTGAGCAAGTGTGTTGGGGTCCTCTCACCCCTGGTAGTCCTTGACCAGCAAGGACCTGTCTCCATACTCAATGATTGAGGCGGGAGTCAAGGATGGAAGGAACTCCGTTAATTGTTTCAGCAAGCAGGATTTTTATGCAGTACTAGCCTTCGTTACTGGGTGCAAGCAAGCTCGTGCGCGATCCTCTAAGCCTATCAGCAGCCCCAAGGCCATGCATCACAGCTCGTGGACAGCTCGTGTCTAGTGCTTATTTGGAAAGGGGCCATGTGCTGTTCACAGCCTGCCTTATCAGAGGAGAAGAAGCCGAGCCGGACTGTGTAGCCCCAGATAATTCCTTTTTTTTATGGGACTGTCCTTGAGCTTCAACTCCCAAGCTCATCAGGCTCTCAAGGGCTCCTTACACAAGTGTAAGTGGAAAGAACAGTAAGAACCTCATGAAACTGACGGCTTTGTGATTATAATGCTCAAACTTGAAGAAGAGACAAGGAAAATTAATTCCCCTCTTTTCTTTGAGGTAGGGCTGGGAGTGGAGATGAGACTATGGGAAGGGGGAAAATTATTTATTATGGCCATACGTTCTATGACCCAGGCTTTGAACTAAGAGTTGGGTATACAATTTTTTTTAACGGTACAGTCCTTGCTCTCAAAAAGTTTATATTGTAATAGGCAAAACAATGATCTAAAAAACTTCTCAAGAGAGAGTTTTTTACATTAATATTATTTTAATAGAACTGTTTTCTCTACCTCCTGCTTCCCTCCACTCCAATGGAAAGGAAAAAAAAGAAAAAGAGCCAACCGATTTGTAACAAACATGACTAGTTAATCATAAACAAGCATTGGCCATGAATGTCCAAAATTAAAGTCTCATTCTGTGCTCTCAGTGCATCACTTCTCTGTAGGTGGGTAGCATTTTTCATCATGGTTCCTCTGGCATCATGGATGGTCAGTACATTGATCAGATTTCTAAAGTCTTTCAAAGTTGTTTGTCTTTACAATGGTATCAGTACTATGGAAATTGTTGCCCTCCCTTGACTTTACATCAGTTCAGAAAAGTTTTCTCTGGTTTATCTGAAACCATCCCTTTGATCATTTCTTACAGCATAACAGTATTTCATTAGATTCACATAACATGATTTATCTGGCTATCCCCCATTTGGTGGGCATCCCCTTAGTTTCTTGTTCTTGCCAGAACAAAAAGAGCTGCTACAAATATTTTTGCACACATTGGTCCTTTCTCTCTGTTTAACCCTTTAGAATATAAGGCCCGCAGTGTCAGTTGGGGGTCAAAATGTATTTCAGTTTAATAATAGGGGGAGGGGATTTTCCAACTTGCTTTCTAGAATTAATGGACAATCACAGTTCTACCAACAAGGTATAAAAGTACTGGTTTCCCCAGAACATCGCCAACATTTGTCATTTTCATTTTTTTTTTTTGGACAACTTTGCTAACTTAAAGAATGTGAAGTGAAACCTTAGAGATGTCATCTCTGAAATGAGAATGTCTGACTTTTCTACCTAGTCTGGCATGAAAATTGAGGCTCCATTCTAATTAGTCCTGATGATCTGGGAGTGGAGGGCTGAGTCCTGAAAGTAGAGGAAAGTCTGTATTCCATCAGCTCCTCAGTTGCATTGGAGATCTGCAGGATGTAGGTAGCAATCCTACTATCTCTAGCACTGAGTGCTCTACCATATTAGCTAATACCCTAGAGCTGCCACCAAAACTAACAGGCTCCCTGATGGTCAGACTCACTCAATATAAGCATTTATTCCTTGTAACCTTCAACACTGCCGATCATCCTCTTCTCTTTGACACTCTCTTTCCTCTCTAGGTTGTAGGGACACTCGTCGCTCCTGTTTCTCCTCCTACCTATCTGGCTTTTCTTCTCAGTCTCCTTTGTTGGATCCTCTTCCAGGTCACAGCTGGCCCACTAACCATGGTGTCCCCTAGAACTTTGTTTTTCCCTGACACCCCACTAGACGGCAACTAGGCTAGAACTTTAGAAGCTTTTGCTGTTAACTGGGCCTGAGGAATTGAATTGAAGTTAACCTTTCATTTACATTTCAGTTGTATTTGTGATAATATCATTATTATCATAATCATATAACAATGCTATTGAATCACTACTCAATATAGCACTTTAAATTTTACAAAACTTTCTTCCAACAACTCTATGAAGTAGGGAATATGATTATTATCATTTCTATTTTACAGATGAGAAAAATTAGGATGAAAGAGATTAAATCAGTGTCATAGCTGGAATTTACACCATGTCTCTTGATATCAATACTATTTCTCTTTCTACTACATTGAATTCTCTTTTCCATTATTGGAATTCTTACCGAAGTGTCAAACAATAAATACATACAATATTTTTACCCCTCGGTATGAGATAACATAATAGTAGTTCACAAAACACATACATATACAAATTATCCTGAAAGTCTTATTGTAGTTTTAAGTTTTAACAGCTTAAAGATCCTGTATATAAACACAGAGACTGATACTCATGTTTTTATTTGACCAAGTCATACCACACATTGTTTGTAGTGATATTTCACTGCATATGATTTGGTTAGTGGTTTTATGTATAAGTTTACCTGTGTGAAGATATAAGCATTATCACTATACATAAAAGGATATATTTATGTTTATGTCTATATCTAAATCTATAAATTCCAAAACTCAGGCTTATAGGATCAGAGATCTAGAGCTAGAAGGGAGCTTAGAGGCCAGTGTACCAATACCCCTCATTTTTTAAGGATGTGGAAACTGAGTCCCAGAGAAGTTAAATGACTTAGGGTCATATAGCTAGTAAGGAAGGCTTTAAATTGAAATATTCCTAACTCCATGTCCAATATTCTGTTCAGTACTCCATGTTGTGTCTCCTTTGATGCATAACATGATGTTGGAAGTGATGAAATGCTGGAAGACACAAATCCAGAAAGAATCTTGGTTTTGTAAAAGACAAATCATTTAAGGCCTAAGTAAATTGAAAACAGGTATGATTATTGGCATGGATAGAAAAATAGACAGACATGCAAAAATGTGGTGCAGCACAAAATCAGATTTAAATATTTATCAATGATCCAAGACAATTCCAAAAGACTCATGATGGAAAATGCTATCCACATCCAGAGAAAGAACTATGAAAGAACTAAGACATTTGAATGCAGATAGAAGCATACTATTTTCACTTTTTTTGTTTTTTGTTTCTCATGTTTTTTCTCTTTTGTTCTGATTCTTCTTTCACAACATGACTAATGTAGAAATATGTTTAACATGATTGTACATATATAACCTGTATCAGATTGCTTGCTGTCTTGGGGAGGGAGGAGAGAAGGGAAGGAAGGAGAGAGGGAGAAAAACTTGGAACTCAGAATCTTATGAAAATGAATGTTGAAAACTAAAAAAAATAGATTTAAGTATTTTTACAGTAGTGTTACCTGTTGGTATAAGAAGTTGATGAGTTTAAACACCAAGGAATTATTTTTGTATGGCACTACTGTGTTTATAATGGACATAGTGGCATTTGGATCATAATCCTTTGAGCACCATAACATCAAGTGCAGCCTAGATCATCAAAATAACATTTTAGATCTATTGGGATTGTGAAAATTGCACACACAGAGAGATTAATTATCCTAGAAATTCTCTAAATTCTCTAGGGCTCAATTATCTCATTTCAGAATTAAAAAAAAAAACAAAAATAACAGTGGATAGCGACATAGGCAAAGTAATAATTATGATCTTTCAAGGAAGTTCTTTGTAAAATTGTTTTAGATGACCATGTGGCAATTGTGCTTGTGGCAATGGAAATTATTCATGAAAACTGTGTCAGGCATACTCACCAGGCCCATTTTTGTCAGGCCATATACCATGCTGTCTATAGATATCCATGCTGAACATTGACGGTTTCCCTTGAAACTCATCTCATAGTAGAAACATCAATTCCTAACATAAATATGATATTCTCAGTCAAATTTCCTTGGGAATTTTATCTGGGATATGAAGTGTTTCTGATGTATGAACTGATTTTGCATAGGACAGCTAACATCTATCATAAGCCAATTGGCAAGGAAGCAGAGATCATTCACTACCAGTAGTGGAAGGGACAAAGGAGCATGTTGTGTTGATTTACTGTGCCCCCCACCCTGCCAGGACTTTAAAACTGAGAGCCTTGAAAGCACTCCTCTTTGAAACTCTTTTGGTGTACAACTAGCCTCCCTAGTTCCTGTAAGATTATTGAGGCATGTTGCAGAAGAGTGTGAAGAGAACGAAAGCTGCGGGTGCTCAACTGCTTTCAGCTTACTGTTACATTTTACTTTTGCTTTCGATGTAATAAATACAATTTAAGTTGAACTGAAAATGAATGAATTCCTTTTGGGTCAGCTAGATAAAGGATCCAGTTGTGGGAGGAGAATAGCATTAAGCCAAGGATGTTATGGGTTTTAATTTGAACATACGTCTCTCTAGACAGGGGCTCGGAAAGCACTGAGGAGCTACAGATATGGGAAAAACTGGGAGATGCCTTGAACTATCCGCACCTTTGCAGAGTGAATGAACTGGGCTCTTAGGGCTAGAAAAGCCCTGGGACTTTTGCATGTGCCCAATTAAGTGAAAGGAAGTTCAAATTTAGAGTGCCAGCAGGTGGTTTGGTCAGATATAGCATACTGAGCAGCCAATTCCTTCATACCTCCCCAGCCGCCAGATGAAAGAGACTCAGTACTTCACAGGACCTGACAGCTTACCCTACAGAATAGAGAAGATCCTAGAGTACTATTTTCTAACAGGCAAAAGAGACAGGATGACAACCCCAAGTAATTTACTCTAAAAAGCTGACCACAATTTTTTCAATAAAAAAAAATGGATCTTTAATGGAATGGAGGACCTTCAGCTATTTTTGATGAAAAGATCAGAGTTGAGAACTTTGAAATGCAAACTCAAGGGTCCGGAGAAATCTAGAAAGGTAATTTATTTAAGCAGTTGAAAAGGGAAAGTATGATCTTCAGAGTTAACATTTTAATGGGGGGCGGGGGGAGTGAGCGGAGGAGAAGAACAAGAGTTCCTCCAGGGTCTTATTATTTCCAAAGGGTATTGAGGAGTTAAATAAGACATAATTTCCCACCTACTGAATTCTTCTGAACTTTCATCATACCTTCAGAAATCTCATCGTCCTGAAAGATCACATTAACTCTGAAATTCACAGGTTCTCGGGGCTCCATGTCCCTGGGTTCTCTCCCTCACTTACTAGCTTTGTGACTCTGGTCAAATCATCACTTAAATTCTGTTCGCTACAGTTTTCCTCAACTATAAAATGGGAATGATCATAGAACCTACTCTACTAGAGTTGTTAGGAAGATAAAATAGGATAATATTTGTAAAGTACTTAGAGGGTGCCTGACACCTGTAGGTGCTACATAAATGTTATTTGTTTGTTTGTTTGTTTGTTGGGAGTGTGGAGGATGAAGAGTACAGAACTCCTTCCAGACCCTCCAGTTAAAGAAGGACATCTGGGGTAGCCATCTCATATCCCACTCACTGAACTGCTCCAGTTTTTCATCAGTCTTCTACTGAATACCCTCTCCTTCCTCTTCTCTCTCTCTCCCCCCACTTCTTACTTCTTTTTATGTGTTGACCTCCCCAGTGGGTTGTGAGCTCCTTGAGGGCAGGACAAAGTAAACTATCGTTTGCCTTTCTTCATATGGACAGCGCTTAGGACAGTGCCCAGCGCATAATAGGTACTTAATAAGTGTTTCTCTGCTGAGTGACTGACAGAGGACCTGGAGTTGATTGGTTATTCTCTGAGAAACATATATAAAAGTAATAAATACACTAATTTAGAAAGGAGGAAAAACGGGATAGAATACTCAGTTTTTTCGTAATTGATATGTGTAGAAAAGGAGCACATAAACATGGAGGAAGGAATGAGGGGATTGGAGTAAATTAGCTGGTTAATCCTTTCAAAGACATTTCACATTTCGTGACAATTCTGCTCTGTAATTCCAGGTATCTCAATTAGAAATATTATTACTTGAAAATGGCTACTAACCTATGGTTTCATAGTGTAGTGGTTATCACGTCTGCTTTACACGCAGAAGGTCCTGAGTTCGATCCTCAGTGAAACCATACGGTCATTTTTTTTTTAACCAAGTATTCAAAAGAACATCGAAATTGGCATGGATGGTCATACCCTTTTATAACACTGAAGGAAGGGGGTTCTGTAACGGAAAGACAGGAGTAAAGCCCCCTTCACCCTTCATTCAAAGGCTATGGAAAGCAGAGGAGGTGGCAAATCAGGCAAGCTGCTGCTAATTTAGCCATCGGCCGTGGGGTCTATGAACTTAGAGTGCAACCTTAAGGCCTCGTGCACTTCCGTGTCTTACGGCCTCAGACGACGATCGGGACTTCACAAACCATTGTCTATCTCCATCTTCTTAAAATCAAAGCAAATCCACAGTAGATGTGACAAACTGAAATCTTCCTGGGGTGGGATGGGGACGGTTATCGGGAACTATTTTCGTCTCAAAGGGAGATTTCAGATCTCTTTCCGAAGACTGGGTAGGAAAAGGTACATTATCGCTCCTACACAGCAATTCAGAAGCAAAAAGTTTGGGAGAAGGAGAATATTAGTTTGTGGCAATACATGGGAAATCAGCTGTGCAGAGGTAAAGTCTGAATTTAGGAGTTAGAGACTATCCGGTAATGATAACTAGAAGTGAGGAGAGTTGAGGTTTTTGGGCGAGGGGGGATAATCTTTGCTGATTCTCGGCTGCGGGAAACTTAAAATGCTCGTCCCTGGGTGGGCTCGAACCACCAACCTTTCGGTTAACAGCCGAACGCGCTAACCGATTGCGCCACAGAGACTACGGACCTCTCACTTTTTTGGTTTAGAATACAAGTAAGGCAAGATTTTTAAAAACGTGTTAAAAACGAAATTATCTCTATTTAAGATGCCTATATTCCTTCCAGGCCCACAGCTTCCAGCAAGCTCAAAGAAGAGACCGAAAATGAATCAAAGGATGAGTTTTCTAGTCTGGAACTCTGGAATTCCCGAATGTAGTTACACAGATCCTCTTTCCTGGATTCACTTTTCTTCCAACCAGAAAAAAGGAAAACTACCAATCTCGTTTCTTAGCCTCTCTTTCATTCCCTCTGGCTGCCAAGCTCCTGGAGCGTGAGCACGATCAGGTTCAGGGTGCTCGCCACCCAGTGAAACGGGCTCATTGCTTGATGATAGCTGCTTGTGGTTTTTCTTGATTTGGGAAAAAAAAAAAATGAGATAAAGAGAATTCTTGTCGTTAGCTTGGCTTATCCTGGGTTCTTCTGCAGGCAGACTTTCTTTGACCTCTTCTTGGCTTCTTTGGACTTGAGTTTGTCCTAGTACCTACGCGCATCCATCTTGCTGTTCTATCAGGAGTCCATGCTGACTAGACATAAGAGAGAAACATTTCTTCCTTCCTTCCTTCCTTCCTTCCTTCCTTCCTTCCTTCTTTCCTTCCTTCCTTCCTTCCTTCCTTCTTTCCTTCCTTCCTTCCTTCCTTCCTTCCTTCCTTCTTTCCTTCCTTTCTTCCTTCCTTCTTTCTTTCCTTCCTTCATTCCTTCCTTCCTTTCCTTCTTTCTTTCTTTTTCTCTTTCTCTTTAGATTCTCAAAGGGCTCCATGACACATAAAAAAAAGGTTAAGAACTCCTCAAGTAAAGGCATCTTCCAAGCCCCAAAACAGAACAAAGGAAAGCAAGACTAAAGTAGGTAGCATGAGTTTAGAAACCTGAAGAGAAAAAAAGATAATCTATCAATAATCTTCGGAGGAGGCTCTGGGAATGCTGGAACCCAACTGGGGCCATGAGATGGCTAAAAAGGCTGGGCTGAGATCCGAGGGGAAAGATGCCAGATTGAGAGTTAGGAAATATGGATTTGAATCTCAGCCCTTACGATCTGTATGATAGTGAACAAGTTACTTAGCTGAACCTGAGTTTCTGGAAAAAGGGGACAAAGGGATAATCACTCTGCATACCTCAGGATGTTGTTTAAAAGCAACAACAACAACAACAATTTAAAATATATCAATCAGGAGACCTTTGGGGCTCTGACTCTAGGCTCGTTTCTGGAGGCTTTCCCTCAGAAATGTCATTCCATGGAATCAACTACTGCTGTTGACTCCCAAATATTTTCCTCTTTAGTCCTGGCCTCATTTCAGGCGCACACAGGATCGACTGCCTCTATACCATTTCAAAAGCATTTTTATAAGATTTCTGCTTCAGGCAAAGGGTAATTTCAGTGTTACCCTTTTTGTGAACTGCCTCCTTGGATAAGCACTGAGAGGGAAAATAGGATTCTTTTTAAGAGTTCATTGGTACGTTTGGATAGAATAGGTTCAGATGATTGATGAGGTTGCAGATCATATTTCAAAGGTTGGAGAAATAAGTTAGAAATAGATGAAAAAGAGGAGACAAGGAGAGCAGACTGCCTTTCTCTAGGATGTGAAAGAGAGGAGACAGAGGACAGCAGTATGAGGATGTAACAGAATCAAGTAAAAGTTTTTAAAGAATGAGGTGGATCTAGAAATGTCTTTAAGCTGGAAGGAAGGAGTCAGTGAATAAGGGACGACTGAAATTTAGGGAATGGTCGAAATGCCAATAGAACGTAAGCGCCATAGGGCACAAGAGAGAAAGGTTAGAATGGCCTAGGGATGTGGGAGGGATTTAGTTGACGTGGATGGGTATGAAAGCGCAGGGAGTGGTAGCCAGAGAAGGGAGCACTACTGGATATGATTTCTTCTGGGTACAAAGAAAGGAGCATGCAGGAAGGTAAGCAACAGCAGAGGATGAAGACATCTTTCCCGTTACCTCTTGCTTGTCAAACGACCTATCTCATAAGCTAATCTTCCGTTAACTAAATCAGCTGGGAGTGAGGAGATATTTTTCAGTCCTTTAGTTCGAGTCCGACTCTTCGTGACTCCATTTGGAGTTTTCTTGGACTGGTTTGAATTTTTCATTTTACATTCATTTTTACAGATGAAGAAACTGAGGCAAACGGGGTTAAGTGATTTTCTCAGGGTCGCACAGCTTAGTATATGTCTGAGGCCGGATTCGAACTCGGATTCCTGACTCCTGACTCCAGGCCTAGCACTCTATCCACTGAGTCAGGCCATACGCTAGGTTTCCAAAAGACCTTAGGCATTCCAAGCCAGGTGTCGCTTTTCTCCTCTTTGAATCCGACTTCGAAGGAAGATCACATGACCAGAAAATTAAAAAAAAAATCAAGGGTGGGAGGCCAATGGATTAAAGGAGAAGGAAGGGATGGTGGAGGCAGTAGAGCTAAGGGAGAAAGCATGGACAACGGACAGACCTGGAAGTGAGCGTAAGTAAGGCAGAGAGAGGCCCCGCTTTCAAGGATTCATTCTCAGGCAACTGGGATCTATCTATTAAGGACGAGTCACCCAAGTTGGTTTGCAAGTGTTCTTTTCCCAATGCTTTTTCCCTCCAAAGACTGGCTCTCGCTCTGCCACTTAGGGACCAGTTGATTTCCCAAAGCGCTGAAAATGCATGAATAGAGAGGTAAGGGGGACATTCCAGAGAAAATTAAGCATTCCAGGTAACTAAATTACCGCGCAAAAAGTGGGACTGGAGAAGAGAAAATGAACTGAGGTGAAAGGAGGCATCTCTGCGGGCATGACTCCAGCAGAAAGAAGAGACGCCACAAAATTGAGGCTGCCTCGTGCTAACCGCTGACTCTTTCTCTTGCAGAGCATTTAACTGTGTGGCTTGGTCTGTAAAATCCCTACTCTAGTAAACTGCAGGTCCTTGAGATATCCCGAGAATGTGCGCGAATTTGTTGAATAGCTCCTCAAGATTATTGTCTTTTCAAATGAAAAATCGCGAAATGGGCTTCTCTCCGGGAAGCAGTTTCAAATCTTAGGGACAAAACAAGAACAATTAGCCCAGCAGGTTAAGGAAACTAGCCAGCCAGATAACCACAAACGGTTAGAGCTCTCTCTTTCCCACACAAACCCCTTCGAAATTCGCTTGAAAGAAAAATAATCAAGGACGTTTAGAATTGGACAGTGTTGATCAGAGCGCTACCATTAGACTTAGTGAGTCGTGGGTATTCTCAGGTCTCCAGAAACCATTTTCCCATGAAATGTAGGCTCCATGAGAGTACGAATTGTTTTTCACTTTTGTCTTTCTATCCCCAGGGCTTGGTTCAATGTCTTAGGGTGAAGGTGCCTATTAACGTTTGCTGAATTGAACTAAATTGAGTTGAAATGAAATGAGTTTTGCCTTTCTATTCAGTACTTGTAACTGTCACAAATGCCTCTTATAACTAAAGATGATAGACACAGCAGGTAGATTCTGCATTTGTTTCTGTGCCCACTGGAGTTTGAAGGGAAGGAGACAGTTGAGAAATTACCGCACAGATTCGAGAGGACGATATACAAGAAGGTAGAAAACTTTTGTTGCTGTTGGTTTCCCCCCCGGGAGTATCGTAGTAATGACAAGGAGGGATCATTGAAGACCAAGAGGCTTCTTTTGGTCAAAAGTTCAGGATCACTGCCCCAACAATCTCACCTGACAATCCATTGTTTTAACTAGTGGGTCACTACATTTCTCGAAGAAACCAGCGCCTTCTAGATTTTAGGAAGTTTTGTAAAGAAAAGACAGAATAAGTGTATCGCAAGTGAATTCGCCAACACAAGGTCTAAACCGTTTTCAGGATGCCTCCGAAAGAAAGCACTCTTTTAAAGCAACTTCTTGGTGTCGACAGCTCCGAGACAAGGAACACCATGCTAGGTAGGCACCTGATGAAGGGATGTCGATAACCTGTTAAGTAGAAAGGAACAGATTCATCACAACAATTTTGATATCAGAAAAAAAGAAGGGAACTCAGTAGTCTTGAAACAGCTGGCAGGGTTGGGGAGGAAGACGGAAACTGAGAGAGAGAGAGGTTGTGAGTAACAGATAGACAATGAAGCCTTGGGAGGAGAAAGAGTCTTATTCTAGATTTGACTGTGAGTCCGACTGAGTTTGAATGGGGAAATCTATAGGGTGACCATTTTCCAGAACTTAATTATCCATCTGAATCTCTTTTCTGACTTTTACAGAAAGTGTGCCTTAGAGGTGAATACTCTAAAAGACTCTGACCTCAGCTTCTCCAGAAAGGTTCCGGAGGGAAGAAGTTACAGATTAAGTAAAGAGCACAGATCACTTCAAATCTATTCCCTTGTCACTTCATGAAGTGACATTAAATTTGGTTCGGGACAGCGGAATAAAGCTGCACTTAACTCAATGCCATCTGCCCCATAGCTAGGACTGCCCCATTATTGAGGACCAATCTGTGGTAGTTGACTCTCCAGCGAGCTGACTCGGAGACAACTTATACTTTCGCTTCCCTAAAGTTTTGAATGTGGAAATCCTGAGCAGTGGCCTAGAGAGATCTCCTCAAGTGCAGGAAGAGGAAGTGACTTTTCCAGCTTGAAAGAAATAGGATCTCTAAGGCTTGAAAAAACAAAACAAGCCTCCAAATCAGACCCCACACACGAGAAGGAAACACTCTAGCATTATCACAAGCTGGACAAAACCCTTTCACCAGACCTCCCACTTAGCTCTTCTCTGTTTTCATTAGTAGGATAGTTTTACTGGCAGACCTCCCATGGTAATAAAATCCAAGGAAACATGAGGATAGTAGACCAGATTCAGGGGCAGGACCTCTTTACCTTCCCGTTTATCACCCTGACTTCTGGATTCCAGGTTACTACTTTGTCGAGTAAGAATTCCCTTTAAACAAAAATTGCCAGTGAAAATTGTAATCCAAGGTGGCTTCCTTGACATTGTAAGCATCCAGGACAGTTCTTTCGAAGTTAATAGAAGTAGATGGTGTATCCAGTCACTTCCCTATTGAGATTAATTTTCTAAAGTTGTCCTGATAGCGCTGGTGCCATCTTTTGAAGGAGACTTTTATTTCCTTTCTCCAACTGCTAGAGTCTTCATTCCAAGGCTACCTTGTAACTACTTTGCATATACTTTTATGTACATATTGTCTTTCCCCTTTAGAATGTAAGCTCTTTGAGGGAAGGAACTGGGGCTTTTCATATATATATATATATATATAAAACTCTCAGGGCATAGCACAATGTTTGACAGAGTAGTTTCTTATTGTATCATTGATTGTCAATGCATACTAATGGGGCTGAGGGAGATATAAGACAACCACCTACAGAAGTGGTAGGTATTTCATGAAAAAAAATCTGAATTCAGTTAATTAAATTCCTGTTTTGATTCCTCATCATTTTGTGGAGTGGATACTCAATTCTCAAAAGTTATGGTGACTGAGCACAAACTCTGGTGATTACTATAGTGCTGGAAAGACTTTGATCACTACAAGGAAAGACTGTGCATCCATTATCCAAGAAAGACCCTAAATTTGAGAGGTCCATCTCCAGCAGGTTGGCCATGAGGTTATAAATCATTTTGGCTAAAGAAGCTAATTAAGCCTTCCAATAAGCTGGAAAAGCAGTACAATCAACATTAGGAAGATAAGGGCCTATGCCGATGGAATTAAGCGTATATGATGTATTGAAATAGTGTTATATCAAATGAGACAATATTTGTGTAGCACTCAGTGCCTGGCACATAGTAGGCATTATATAAATGCTTACTCCTTTCCCTTCTCCTCCTTCATATAAATTTGTGACCCAAAAAGAGTCCACAGTGTCCTTAAAGAAGTCACTAAGGCAGTAGAAACCAGCCTTCAAAATCACCATACCATGTTCAGAATCAGGTGTTGTAGTTCTTGGTGACTGGAGGAGGAATAAATAGGGCAAGCTGCATTGTGATTCTATGTTATTATATGCTAACACACACATCTCAGTCATTCTGTAAGATTGTAAAAGGATATTAACATTTGCTTTCCACTCTGTCATAAGATGGTCATTGACAAAAAGGAAGGCTCCATATAAAATGACATATTTATGGCAGCATTTTTTTTTTGTGGTAGAAAGAACTGGAAACAAAGTAGATGCCCACCTATTGGAAAATGATTAAAAATGTGGTCTCTCAATTCAATGGAATATTACTGT
Source organism: Trichosurus vulpecula (assembly GCF_011100635.1). Taxonomy (NCBI): domain Eukaryota; kingdom Metazoa; phylum Chordata; class Mammalia; order Diprotodontia; family Phalangeridae; genus Trichosurus; species Trichosurus vulpecula. Next base: position 219,481,760 of record NC_050578.1, on the reverse strand, counting down.
GCTGTAAGATACAATTAATATGATGAATACAAAGAATACTAGATAGACTTATGTGAACTGATGCATAGTGAGGTAAATAGAGTCAAGAAAACAAAATTATGCAATGATTACAGTAATGTAAACCACAAAATAGTTGAAAATGAATCATTAAAAAATTCTAAAGAACAATCTTGTCCCCAAAGAAGATATGAGAAGACACCATCTCTCATTCCTTTACAGAGCCGGGGACCCACAGCTGCGCAACATTACATACAGTGTCAGCTTTTTGCAATGTTTTGATAAGTTGCACTGACTTTTTTCTTCCTCTTTATCGTTTTGCTTTATTTTAAAAAAATTATTTGTTATAAATGGTGACTCTAGGAGGGAGAGGAAGGAGGAAAAATGCAAGGGGAAAGCTAGGTAACCTAAAAACAATAAAAATACTTGTTTTTTAACCGACCAAATTCTATTTGAGATACTACAGAGATCTCTGGGTCAAGGGGTAGAGGCATTTTGCAGCCACTTTATTTCTATTATTTCCAGATTGCTTTCTAGAATGGTTGTATTAAGTAAAGCTGCACTAATAATGCTTTAGTATTACTATTTTTCTCCAAGTCCTCAGCACTGACTTTGGCTATTTTATCCTTTTGCTGATTCGCTGGCAAAAGAGCTACTCCAAATTAATTCAACTATCTTCAACAGCTTTTTAAAAAATTATTTTCCTCATTTGAAGACCAAGACATATCTTCTCCTTGGTTTTAACATAATTGACTCTGGAATACTTTTTCATACGAAAAAAATCCACCAATTTGATCTATTACCTTGGTAAAAATTTTCATTAAACGAAGCAGAAAACTTTGAAAGGTTTCACTGGTGGTTTATCACAATTTCCTCTCCAAGGAAGTTATTTCCTTTGTGCTCAGCTGTTTTATTTAAATTTTATTTTTTATTCTGAACTAAATGCAAAGCAAGTGAAATGAGCATTTCCACATATAGGAAAGGAGAGGATTGTCCATGAAACCGTGGACCTTTCTTATGTATATCTTTCTTAAAAAATTTTATAACAAATTTACATGTAACCCCTAAATCTAGTCCCACTTGTCTTTGATTCTTTTTGGCCTTCATTGTATTCTCTTCCTTTTTGGAGTTGGATTTGTTAACCAAATGTCTAATCCTCTTCTCCTTCCCATCTTCTCCTCAATTAAAAAAAGGAAATAATATCATTGTAATAAAATTGCATAGTCAAAAAATCCAAATTCCCATACTAACCATTTCCAAAAATGTGTGTCTCGTTCTGCATCTTGAGTCCATTGCCTCTTTATTAGAAGGTAGGTACCATGCTTCATCATTGGCCCTCTGAAATTATGGTTGGTCATTGCACTAATAAGAGTTCTTAAATCTTTCAAAGTTGGTTTTTCTTTACAGTGTTATTGGCATTGTGTGATTTGTTCTCCTGGTTCTTCTCATTTCACTCTGCATAAGTTCATACAAGTCTTCCCTGTTTTGTGAAACTTGCCTGCCTCATTATCACGAATATTCCTTGATATTACTATATCATTATTTATTCAGCCATTCCTCAATTGGTAGACATTCCCTTGCTTTGCAGTCTTTTTGCTACTACCATAAAAATTGCTATAAATATTTTTGTACATATATTCCTCTCCCTCTGACCCCTTCAGGACCTCCTAGTGATGCTTCTGGGTCAAAAAGTCAAATTCACAGCTTAGTGACTTGTTGGGCATAATTTAAATTGCTTTCCAAAATGAGTGGACCAATCCACAGGTGTATCAAAAGCATATTAGTATGCTTGTTTTCCCACAGTTTCTCCCACAATTGTCACTTTCCTTTTTATTATCTTTACCAATCTCATGGGTATGATATGCAATCTCAGAATTACTGCAATTTGCATTTTTCTACTTATTAGTGATTCATAGCATTGTTTTACATGTTTTAGATAGTTTAGATGTCTTCCTTTGATACTACCTATTCATGTCTTTTGATGATTTCCTTATTGGGGGAAGTTTGAAGACTTTTTAAAAATGAAGTGCTCCACCCCCATCTCTGCTATCTCTCTCTCTCTCTATTTTTTTTACATTTAATAGTATTTTTTTCCAATTACATATATAGTTTCCAACATTAATTTTTGTAAGAATTTGAGTTCCAAATTTTTCTTCCTGACTGCCTTCCCTACCCCCCCTCCCAAAGACAGAGAGCAATCTGATATAGGCTATACATGGACAGTCAGGTTAAGCATATTTTCACATTAGTCATTTTGTGAAAGAAGAATCAGAACAAAAGGGAAAAGCCATGAGAAAGCAAAAAAAGCAAAAATACTAGGCTTTGATCTGCATTCAGACTCCATCCGTTCTTTATCTGAATGTGGATAGCATTTTCCATCATGAGTCTTTTTGAATTGTCTTGGATCATTGTATTGCTGAGAGGAGTGGAAGTCTTTTATAGTTGATCATCACTTCATGTTGCTCTTACTGTGTACAATGTTTTCTTCCTTATGTTCGCTTCACTTTGCATCCGTTCATGTATGTCTTTCCAGGTATTTCCAAAATCTGTCTGCTTGTCGTTTCCTATAGAACAATAGTATGCCGTTACATTTCATATACCACAACTTGTTTAGCCATTCTCCAATTGATGAGCATCCCTTCAATTTCCAATTCTTTGTCACCGTAAGAGGAGCTGCTGTAAATACTTTTGTACATGTGGGTCCTTTTCCCTTTTTTGTGATCTTTTCGGGATACAGGCCTACTAGTGGTATTGCTAGATAAATGGGTATTCTGCTATCTCTTTCACAATTAAAGCAGTAGAATGTGGAATACTCAAATTGTAATCCCACAAAAAGAACAACAACTTTCAGATGTTCACATATATATGAAGAATAATTTTAATACCTAAAGGTTCTCAAGAGAAGCTTTATGTTTTAAATATATTTTGTTACTTTCTTGGATAGCATCCTTTGTCTTAAATCTGCTTTATCTAGAAAATAAAGTTTTTACTTAAATTTTTATAAGTTAAGTGAACAAAAAAAGACATTTGGGTCTGCTTGAATTATTATTAACTGAGGATCTGAGGATCTGAGTAAAGGAAAGTTACTTAGCACATAATCTAGAACTTCATGGAGCATACAAAAATAGGCCAATCAGTGATCTCTCATTACCACACCACATCTCTGACAACACTCTCAGCAACAGTTTATTGACATATAATTTCAGTGCATAAATTATGCAATAAGATTTGAGTACATTTCTGTACAGATAGTTGAAACTCTGTTGCTATCAGTTAATTTTCCTTATCAGTTCACAACCTGGGTGATAAGGACTTCAACGCCTATGTTTTGAGATTTCCCTATTAGTTCCTAAAATTGCAATATCTCTCCAATTAATCTATTAATTAGCTTTGTATCCTCACTCCAGTTTATCAAAAAAGTAGTATTTAGGAAGAATTTCCAAATAAGAATTGTAAATTAAATAATTTCCCCAAAAGCTTTTGCACATATGTGTACAATATGGGCATACACACGATTTAATATATTATGGATGCATATCACCTCCCCCACACACATCTTACATAGACATCAAGGTTACTGAATAAACTATTTATCACAATATCACAAACAATAAAAATACACATAAATAATTATTTATAATCCATCAGCTGTGAGAAAAAATCACAAATGTATCTTAACTGTCTAGGCAACTGCTGACCTCCCTGTTCTATGAACACAGTCACTTCTATTTAATATATAATATCCATTTTTTTTCTTCTGAGGATGGGTGGATTTGGTAAGGACGGTATTATTCGAAAACCTGTACACGTACATCCAAGGAAGGTAAATGCTAACTGGCCACTTGGAAGAGGCGAAAACATTTCCTGTCGCCTGACCTTCCCCTGGGTTCTGGGATTTGAAAGATGCTTTCTCTGCAGGCATACATGGACATAAAAAGTCAAAACCTGTACAACTTCACAAGAGAGACAATAGCGAAATCCTGAAGATTTTTGAGCAAGTGTGTTGGGGTCCTCCCACCCCTGGTAGTCCTTGACCAGCAAGGACCTGTCTCCATACGCAATGATTGAGGAGGGAGTCACGGATGGAAGGAACTCCGTTTATTGTTTCAGCAAGCAGGATTTTTATGCAGTACTAGCCTTCGTTACTGGGTGCAAGCAAGCTCCTGCGTGATCCTCTAAGCCCATCAGCAGCCCCAAGGCCATGCATCACAGCTCGTGGACAGCTCGTGTCCAGTGCTTATTTGGAAAGGGGCCATGTGCTGTTCACGGCCTGCCTTATCAAAGGAGGAGGAGCCGAGCTGGACTGTGTAGCCCCAGATAATTCCTTTTTTTTTTTTTTATGGGACTGTCCTTGGGCTTCAACTCCCAAGCTCATCAGGCTCTCAAGGGCTCCTTACGCAAGTGTAAGTGGAAAGAACAATAAGAACCTCACGAAACTGACGGCTTTGTGATTATAATGCTCAAACTTGACCTAGAAGAAGAGACAAGGAAAATTAATTCCCCTCTTTTCTTTGAGGTAGGGCTGGGAGTGGAGATGAGACTATGGGAAGGGGGAAAATTATTTATACGTTCTATGACCCAGGCTTTGAACTAAGAGTTGGATATACAAATTTTTTTAACGGTACAGTCCTTGCTCTCAAAAAGTTTATATTGTAATAGGCAAAACAATGATCTTAAAAAACTTCTCAACGGAGAGTTTTTTTACATTAATATTATTTTAATAGAACTGTTTTCTCTGCCTCCTGCTTCCCTCCACTCCAATGGAAAGGAAAAAAAAGAAAAAGAGCCAACCGATTTGTAACAAACATGACTAGTTAATCATAGACAAGCATTGGCCATGAATGTCCAAAATTAAAGTCTCATTCTGCGCTCTCAGTGCATCACTTCTCTGTAGGTGGGTAGCATTTTTCATCATGGTTCCTCTGGCATCATGGATGGTCAGTACATTGATCAGATTTCTAAAGTCTTTCAAAGTTGTTTGTCTTTACAATGGTATCAGTACTATGGAAATTATTGCCCTCCCTTGACTTTACATCAGTTCAGAAAAGTTTTCTCTGGTTTATCTGAAACCATCCCTTTGATCATTTCTTACAGCATAACAGTATTTCATTAGATTCACATAACATGATTTATCTGGCTATCCCCCATTTGGTGGGCATCCCCTTAGTTTCTTGTTCTTGCCAGAACAAAAAGAGCTGCTACAAATATTTTTGCACACATTGGTCCTTTCTCTCTATTTAACCCTTTAGAATATAAGGCCCAGAGTGTCAGTTGGGGGTCAAAATGTATTTCAGTTTAATAATAGGGGGAGGGGATTTTCCAACTTGCTTTCTAGAATTAATGGACAATCACAGTTCTACCAACAAGGTATAAAAGTACTGGTTTCCCCAGAACATCGCCAACATTTGTCATTTTCATTTTTTTTTTTTTGGACAACTTTGCTAACTTAAAGAATGTGAAGTGAAACCTTAGAGATGTCATCTCTGAAATGAGAATGTCTGACTTTTCTACCTAGTCTGGCATGAAAATTGAGGCTCCATTCTAATTAGTCCTGATGATCTGGGAGTGGAGGGCTGAGTCCTGAAAGTAGAGGAAAGTCTGTATTCCATCAGCTCCTCAGTTGCATTGGAGATCTGCAGGATGTAGGTAGCAATCCTACTATCTCTAGCACTGAGTGCTCTACCATATTAGCTAATACCCTAGAGCTGCCACCAAAACTAACAGGCTCCCTGATGGTCAGACTCACTCAATATAAGCATTTATTCCTTGTAACCTTCAACACTGCCGATCATCCTCTTCTCTTTGACACTCTCTTTCCTCTCTAGGTTGTAGGGACACTCGTCGCTCCTGTTTCTCCTCCTACCTATCTGGCTTTTCTTTTCAGTCTCCTTTGTTGGATCTTCTTCCAGGTCACAGCTGGCCCACTAACCACGGTGTCCCCTAGAACTTTGTTTTTCCCTGACACCCCACTAGACGGCAACTAGGCTAGAACTTTAGAAGCTTTTGCTGTTAACTGGGCCTAAGGAATTGGATTGAAGTTAACCTTTCATTTACATTTCAGTTGTATTTGTGATAATATCATTATTATCATAATCATATAACAATGCTATTGAATCACTACTCAATATAGCACTTTAAATTTTACAAAACTTTCTTCCAACAACTCTATGAAGTAGGGAATATGATTATTATCATTTCTATTTTACAGATGAGAAAAATTAGGATGAAAGAGATTAAATCAGTGTCATAGCTGGAATTTACACCATGTCTCTTGATATCAATACTATTTCTCTTTCTACTACATTGAATTCTCTTTTCCATTATTGGAATTCTTACCGAAGTGTCAAACAATAAATACATACAATATTTTTACCCCTCGGTATGAGATAACATAATAGTAGTTCACAAAACACATACATATACAAATTATCCTGAAAGTCTTATTGTAGTTTTAAGTTTTAACAGCTTAAAGATCCTGTATATAAACACAGAGACTGATACTCATGTTTTTATTTGACCAAGTCATACCACACATTGTTTGTAGTGATATTTCACTGCATATGATTTGGTTAGTGGTTTTATGTATAAGTTTACCTGTGTGAAGATATAAGCATTATCACTATACATAAAAGGATATATTTATGTTTATGTCTATATCTAAATCTATAAATTCCAAAACTCAGGCTTATAGGATCAGAGATCTAGAGCTAGAAGGGAGCTTAGAGGCCAGTGTACCAATACCCCTCATTTTTTAAGGATGTGGAAACTGAGTCCCAGAGAAGTTAAATGACTTAGGGTCATATAGCTAGTAAGGAAGGCTTTAAATTGAAATATTCCTAACTCCATGTCCAATATTCTGTTCAGTACTCCATGTTGTGTCTCCTTTGATGCATAACATGATGTTGGAAGTGAAAGACACTTCTGAAGTGAAAGACACGCTGAAAGACACAAATCCAGAAAGAATCTTGGTTTTGTAAAAGACAAATCATTTAAGGCCTAAGTAAATTGAAAACAGGTATGATTATTGGCATGGATAGAAAAATAGACAGACATGCAAAAATGTGGTGCAGCACAAAATCAGATTTAAATATTTATCAATGATCCAAGACAATTCCAAAAGACTCATGATGGAAAATGCTATCCACATCCAGAGAAAGAACTATGAAAGAACTAAGACATTTGAATGCAGATAGAAGCATACTATTTTCCCTTTTTTTGTTTTTTGTTTCTCATGTTTTTTCTCTTTTGTTCTGATTCTTCTTTCACAACATGACTAATGTAGAAATATGTTTAACATGATTGTACATATATAACCTGTATCAAATTGCTTGCTGTCTTGGGGAGGGAGGAGAGAAGGGAAGGAAGGAGAGAGGGAGAAAAACTTGGAACTCAGAATCTTATGACAATGAATGTTGAAAACTAAAAAAAAATAGATTTAAGTATTTTTACAGTAGTGTTACCTGTTGGTATAAGAAGTTGATGAGTTTAAACACCAAGGAATTATTTTTGTATGGCACTACTGTGTTTATAATGGACATAGTGGCATTTGGATCATAATCCTTTGAGCACCATAACATCAAGTGCAGCCTAGATCATCAAAATAACATTTTAGATCTATTGGGATTGTGAAAATTGCACACACAGAGAGATTAATTATCCTAGAAATTCTCTAAATTCTCTAGGGCTCAATTATCTCATTTCAGAATTAAAAAAAAAAACAAAAATAACAGTGGATAGCGACATAGGCAAAGTAATAATTATGATCTTTCAAGGAAGTTCTTTGTAAAATTGTTTTAGATGACCATGTGGCAATTGTGCTTGTGGCAATGGAAATTATTCATGAAAACTGTGTCAGGCATACTCACCAGGTCCATTTTTGTCAGGCCATATACCATGCTGTCTATAGATATCCATGCCAAACATTGACGGTTTCCCTTGAAACTCATCTCATAGTAGAAACATCAATTCCTAACATAAATATGATATTCTCAGTCAAATTTCCTTGGGAATTTTATCTGGGATATGAAGTGTTTCTGGTATATGAACTGATTTTGCATAGGACAGCTAACATCTATCATAAGCCAATTGGCAAGGAAGCAGAGATCATTCACCACCAGTAGTGGAAGGGACAAAGGAGCATGTTGTGTTGATTTACTGTGCCCCCCACCCTGCCAGGACTTTAAAACTGAGAGCCTTGAAAGCACTTCTCTTTGAAACTCTTTTGGTGTACAACTAGCCTCCCTAGTTCCTGTAAGATTATTGAGACATGTTGCAGAAGAGTGTGAAGAGAACGAAAGCTGCGGGTGCTCAACTGCTTTCAGCTTACTGTTACATTTTACTTTTGCTTTCAATGTAATAAATACAATTTAAGTTGAACTGAAAATGAATGAATTCCTTTTGGGTCAGCTAGATAAAGGATCCAGTTGTGGGAGGAGAATAGCATTAAGCCAAGGATGTTATGGGTTTTAATTTGAACATACGTCTCTCCAGACAGGGGCTCGGAAAGCACTGAGGAGCTACAGATATGGGAAAAACTGGGAGATGCCTTGAACTATCCGCACCTTTGCAGAGTGAATGAACTGGGCTCTTAGGGCTAGAAAAGCCCTGGGACTTTTGCATGTGCCCAATTAAGTGAAAGGAAGTTCAAATTTAGAGTGCCAGCAGGTGGTTTGATCAGATATAGCACACTGAGCAGCCAATTCCTTCATACCTCCCCAGCCGCCAGATGAAAGAGACTCAGTACTTCACAGGACCTGACAGCTTATCCTACAGAATAGAGAAGATCTTAGAGTACTATTTTCTAACAGGCAAAAGAGACAGGATGACAACCCCAAGTAATTTACTCTAAAAAGCTGACCACAACTTTTTCAATAAAAAAAAAATGGATCTTTAATGGAATGGAGGACCTTCAGCTATTTTTGATGAAAAGATCAGAGTTGAGAACTTTGAAATGCAAACTCAAGGGTCCGGAGAAATCTAGAAAGGTAATTTATTTAAGCAGTTGAAAAGGGAAAGTATGATCTTCAGAGTTAACATTTTAATGGGGGGCGGGGGGAGTGAGCGGAGGAGAAGAACAAGAGTTCCTCCAGGGTCTTATTATTTCCAAAGGGTATTGAGGAGTTAAATAAGACATAATTTCCCACCTACTGAATTCTTCTGAACTTTCATCATACCTTCAGAAATCTCATCGTCCTGAAAGATCACATTAACTCTGAAATTCACAGGTTCTCGGGGCTCCTTGTCCCTGGGTTCTCTCCCTCACTTACTAGCTTTGTGACTCTGGTCAAATCATCACTTAAATTCTGTTCGCTACAGTTTTCCTCAACTATAAAATGGGAATGATCATAGAACCTACTCTACTAGAGTTGTTAGGAAGATAAAATAGGATAATATTTGTAAAGTACTTAGAGGGTGCCTGACACCTGTAGGTGCTACATAAATGTTATTTGTTTGTTTGTTTGTTTGTTGGGAGTGTGGAGGATGAAGAGTACAGAACTCCTTCCAGACCCTCCAGTTAAAGAAGGACATCCGGGGTAGCCATCTCATATCCCACTCACTGAACTGCTCCAGTTTTTCATCAGTCTTCTACTGAATACCCTCTCCTTCCTCTTCTCTCTCTCTCCCCCCACTTCTTACTTCTTTTTATGTGTTGACCTCCCCAGTGGGTTGTGAGCTCCTTGAGGGCAGGACAAAGTAAACTATCGTTTGCCTTTCTTCATATGGACAGCGCTTAGGACAGTGCCCAGCACATAACAGGTACTTAATAAGTGTTTCTCTGCTGAGTGACTGACAGAGGACCTGGAGTTGATTGGTTATTCTCTGAGAAACATGTATAAAAGTAATAAATACACTAATTTGGAAAGGAGGAAAAAGGGGATAGAATACTCAGTTTTTTTATAATTGATATGTGTAGAAAAGGAGCACATAAACATGGAGGAAGGACTGAGGGGATTGGAGTAAATTAGCTGGTTAGTCCTTTCAAAGACATTTCACATTTCGTGACAATTCTGCTCTGTAATTCCAGGTATCTCAATTAGAAATATTATTACTTGAAAATGGCTACTAGCCTATGGTTTCATAGTGTAGTGGTTATCACGTCTGCTTTACACGCAGAAGGTCCTGAGTTCGATCCTCAGTGAAACCATACGGTCGTTTCTTTTTTTACCAAGTATTCAAAAGAACATCGAAATTGGCATGGATGGTCATACCCTTTTATAACACTGAAGGAAGGGGGTTCTGTAACGGAAAGACAGGAGTAAAGCCCCCTTCACCCTTCATTCAAAGGCTATGGAAAGCAGAGGAGGTGGCAAATCAGGCAAGCTGCTGCTAATTTAGCCATCGGCCGTGGGGTCTATGAACTTAGAGTGCAACCTTAAGGCCTCGTGCACTTCCGCGTCTTACGGCCTCAGACGACGATCGGGACTTCACAAATCATTGTCTATCTCCATCTTCTTAAAACCAAAGCAAATCCACAGTAGATGTGACAAACTGAAATCTTCCTGGGGTGGGATGGGGACGGTTATCGGGAACTATTTTCCCCTCAAAGGGAGATTTCAGATCTCTTTCCGAAGACTGGGTAGGAAAAGGTACATTATCGCTCCTACACAGCAATTCAGAAGCAAAAAGTTTGGGAGAAGGAGAATATTAGTTTGTGGCAATACATGGGAAATCAGCTGTGCAGAGGTAAAGTCTGAATTTAGGAGTTAGAGACTATCCGGTAATGATAACTAGAAGTGAGGAGAGTTGAGGTTTTTGGGCGAGGGGGGATAATCTTTGCTGATTCTCGGCTGCGGGAAACTTAAAATGCTCGTCCCTGGGTGGGCTCGAACCACCAACCTTTCGGTTAACAGCCGAACGCGCTAACCGATTGCGCCACGGAGACTACGGACCTCTCACTTTTTTGGTTTAGAATACAAGTAAGGCAAGATTTTTAAAAATGTGTTAAAAACGAAATTATCTCTATTTAAGATGCCTATATTCCTTCCAGGCCCACAGCTTCCAGCAAGCTCAAAGAAGAGACCGAAAATGAATCAAAGGATGAGTTTTCTGATCTGGAACTCTGGAATTCCCAAATCTAGTTACACAGATCCTCTTTCCTGGATTCACTTTTCTTCCAACCAGAAAAAAGGAAAACTACCAATCTCGTTTCTTAGCCTTTCTTTCATTCCCTCTGGCTGCCCAGCTCCTGGAGCGTGAGCACGATCAGGTTCAGGGTGCTCGCCCCCCAGGGGAACGGGCTCATTGCCTGATGATAGCTGCTTGTGGTCTTTCTTGATTTGGAAAAAAAAAAAATGAGATAAAGAGAATTCTTGTCGTTAGCTTGGCTTATCCTGGGTTCTTCTGCAGGCAGACTTTCTTTGACCTCTTCTTGGCTTCTTTGGACTTGAGTTTGTCCTAGTACCTACGCGCATCCATCTTGCTGTTCTATCAGGAGTCCATGCTGACTTGACTAGACATAAGAGAGAAACATTTCTTCCTTCCTTCCTTCCTTCCTTCCTTCCTTCCTTCCTTCCTTCCTTCCTTCCTTTCTTCCTTCCTTCTTTCTTTCCTTCCTTCATTCCTTCCTTCCTTTCCTTCTTTCTTTCTTTTTCTCTTTCTCTTTAGATTCTCAAAGGGCTCCATGACACATAAAAAAAAGGTTAAGAACTCCTCAAGTAAAGGCATCTTCCAAGCCCCAAAACAGAACAAAGGAAAGCAAGACTAAAGTAGGTAGCATGAGTTTAGAAACCTGAAGAGAAAAAAAGATAATCTATCAATAATCTTCGGAGGAGGCTCTGGGAATGCTGGAACCCAACTGGGGCCATGAGATGACTAAAAAGGCTGGGCTGAGATCCGAGGGGAAAGATGCCAGATTGAGAGTTAGGAAATATGGATTTGAATCTCAGCCCTTACGATCTGTATGATAGTGAACAAGTTACTTAGCTGAACCTGAGTTTCTGGAAAAAGGGGACAAAGGGATAATCACTCTGCTTACCTCAGGATGTTGTTTAAAAGCAACAACAACAATTTAAAATATATCAATCAGGAGACCTTTGGGGCTCTGACTCTAGGCTCGTTTCTGGAGGCTTTCCCTCAGAAATGTCATTCCATGGAATCAACTACTGCTGTTGACTCCCAAATATTTTCCTCTTTAGTCCTGGCCTCATTTCAGGCGCACACAGGATCGACTGCCTCTATACCATTTCAAAAGCATTTTTTTTTTTTTAAGATTTCTGCTTCAGGCAAAGGGTAATTTCAGTGTTACCCTTTTTGTGAACTGCGTCCTTGGATAAGCACTGAGAGGGAAAATAGGATTCTTTTTAAGAGTTCATTGGTACGTTTGGATAGAATAGGTTCAGATGATTGATGAGGTTGCAGATCATATTTCAAAGGTTGGAGAAATAAGTTAGAAATAGATGAAAAAGAAGACAAGGAGAGCAGACTGCCTTTCTCTAGGATGTGAAAGAGAGGAGACAGAGGACAGCAGTATGAGGATGTAACAGAATCAAGTAAAAGTTTTTAAAGAATGAGGTGGATCTAGAAATGTCTTTAAGCCGGAAGGAAGGAGTCAGTGAATAAGGGACGACTGAAATTTAGGGAATGGTCGAAATGCCAATAGAACGTAAGCGCCATAGGGCACAAGAGAGAAAGGTTAGAATGGCCTAGGGATGTGGGAGGGATTTAGTTGACGTGGATGGGTATGAAAGCGCAGGGAGTGGTAGCCAGAGAAGGGAGCACTACTGGATATGATTTCTTCTGGGTACAAAGAAAGGAGCATGCAGGAAGGTAAGCAAAAGCAGAGGATGAAGACATCTTTCCCGTTACCTCTTGCTTGTCAAACGACCTATCTCATAAGCTAATCTTCCGTTAACTAAATCAGCTGGGAGTGAGGAGATATTTTTCAGTCCTTTAGTTCGAGTCCGACTCTTCGTGACTCCATTTGGAGTTTTCTTGGACTGGTTTGAATTTTTCATTTTACATTCATTTTTACAGATGAAGAAACTGAGGCAAACGGGGTTAAGTGATTTTCTCAGGGTCGCACAGCTTAGTATATGTCTGAGGCCGGATTCGAACTCGGATTCCTGACTCCTGACTCCAGGCCTAGCACTCTATCCACTGAGTCAGGCCATACGCTAGGTTTCCAAAAGACCTTAGGCATTCCAAGCCAGGTGTCGCTTTTCTCCTCTTTGAATCCGACTTCGAAGGAAGATCACATGACCAGAAAATTAAAAAAAAAATCAAGGGTGGGAGGCCAATGGATTAAAGGAGAAGGAAGGGATGGTGGAGGCAGTAGAGCTAAGGGAGAAAGCATGGACAACGGACAGACCTGGAAGTGAGCGTAAGTAAGGCAGAGAGAGGCCCCGCTTTCAAGGATTCATTCTCAGGCAACTGGGATCTATCTATTAAGGTCGAGTCACCCAAGTTGGTTTGCAAGTGTTCTTTTCCCAATGCTTTTTCCCTCCAAAGACTGGCTCTCGCTCTGCCACTTAGGGACCAGTTGATTTCCCAAAGCGCTGAAAATGCATGAATAGAGAGGTAAGGGGGACATTCCAGAGAAAATTAAGCATTCCAGGTAACTAAATTACCGCGCAAAAAGTGGGACTGGAGAAGAGAAAATGAACTGAGGTGGAAGGAGGCATCTCTGCGGGCATGACTCCAGCAGAAAGAAGAGACGCAACAAAATTGAGGCTGCCTCGTGCTAACCGCTGACTCTTTCTCTTGCAGAGCATTTAACTGTGTGGCTTGGTCTGTAAAAACCCTACTCTAGTAAACTGCAGGTCCTTGAGATATCCCGAGAATGTGCGCGAATTTGTTGAATAGCTCCTCAAGATTATTGTCTTTTCAAATGAAAAATCGCGAAATGGGCTTCTCTCCGGGAAGCAGTTTCAAATCTTAGGGACAAAACAAGAACAATTAGCCCAGCAGGTTAAGGAAACTAGCCAGCCAGATAACCACAAACGGTTAGAGCTCTCTCTTTCCCACACAAACCCCTTCGAAATTCGCTTGAAAGAAAAATAATCAAGGACGTTTAGAATTGGACAGTGTTGATCAGAGCGCTACCATTAGACTTAGTGAGTCGTGGGTATTCTCAGGTCTCCAGAAACCATTTTCCCATGAAATGTAGGCTCCATGAGAGTACGAATTGTTTTTCACTTTTGTCTTTCTATCCCCAGGGCTTGGTTCAATGTCTTAGGGTGAAGGTGCCTATTAACGTTTGCTGAATTGAACTAAATTGAGTCGAAATGAAATGAATTTTGCCTTTCTATTCAGTACTTGTAACTGTCACAAATGCCTCTTATAACTAAAGATGATAGACACAGCAGGTAGATTCTGCATTTGTTTCTGTGCCCACTGGAGTTTGAAGGGAAGGAGACAGTTGAGAAATTACCGCACAGATTCGAGAGGACGATATACAAGAAGGTAGAAAACTTTTGTTGCTGTTGGTTTCCCCCCCGGGAGTACCGTAGTAATGACAAGGAGGGATCATTGAAGACCAAGAGGCTTCTTTTGGTCAAAAGTTCAGGATCACTGCCCCAACAATCTCACCTGACAATCCATTGTTTTAACTAGTGGGTCACTACATTTCTCGAAGAAACCAGCGCCTTCTAGATTTTAGGAAGTTTTGTAAAGAAAAGACAGAATAAGTGTATCGCAAGTGAATTCGCCAACACAAAGGTCTAAACCGTTTTCAGGATGCCTCCGAAAGAAAGGACTCTTTTAAATCAACTTCTTGGTGTCTGAGACAAAGAACACCATGCCCGGTAGGCACCTGATGAAGGGATGTCGATAACCTGTTAAGTAGAAAGGAACAGATTTCATCACAACAATTTTGATATCAGAAAAAAAGAAGGGAACTCAGTAGTCTTGAAACAGCTGTCAGGGTTGGGGAGGAAGACAGAAACTTGCCTGCCTCATTATCACGAATATTCCTTGATATTACTATATCATTATTTATTCAGCCATTCCTCAATGGGTAGACATTCCCTTGCTTTGCAGTCTTTTTGCTACTACCATAAAAATTGCTCTAAATATTTTTGTACATATATTCCTCTCCCTCTGACCTCTTCAGGACCTCCTAGAGATGCTTCTGGGTCAAAAAGTCAAATTCACAGCTTAGTGACTTGTTGGGCATAATTTAAATTGCTTTCCAAAATGAGTGGACCAATCCACAGGTGTATCAAAAGCATATTAGTATGCTTGTTTTCCCACAGTTTCTCCCACAATTGTCACTTTCCTTTTTATTATCTTTACCAATCTCATGGGTATGATATGCAATCTCAGAATTACTGCAATTTGCATTTTTCTGCTTATTAGTGATTCATAGCATTGTTTTACATGTTTTAGATAGTTTAGACATCTTCCTTTGATACTACCTATTCATGTCTTTTGATGATTTCCTTATTGGGGGAAGTTTGAAGACTTTTTAAAAATGAAGTGCTCCACCCCCATCTCTACTATCTCTCTCTCTCTCTCTCTCTCTCTCTCTCTCTCTCTCTCTCTCTCTCTTACATTTAATAGCATTTTTTCCAATTACATAGTTTCCAACATTAATTTTTGTAAGAATTTGAGTTCCAAATTTTTCTCCCTGATTGCCTTCCCTACCCCCCCTCCCAAAGACAGAGAGCAATCTGATATAGGCTATACATGGACAGTCAGGTTAAGCATATTTTCACATTAGTCATTTTGTGAAAGAAGAATCAGAACAAAAGGGAAAAGCCATGAGAAAGCAAAAAAAGTAAAAATACTAGGCTTTGATCTGCATTCAGACTCCATCAGTTCTTTATCTGAATGTGGATAGCATTTTCCATCATGAGTCTTTTTGAATTGTCTTGGATCATTGTATTGCTGAGAGGAGTGGAAGTCTTTTATAGTTGATCATCACTTCATGTTGCTCTTACTGTGTACAATGTTTTCTTCCTTCTGTTCACTTCACTTTGCATCAGTTCATATATGTCTTTCCAGGTTTTTCCAAAATCTGTCTGCTTGTCATTTCCTATAGAACAATAGTATGCCATTACATTTCATATACCACAACTTGTTTAGCCATTCCCCAATTGATGGGCATCCCTTCAATTTCCAATTCTTTGTCACTGTAAGAGGAGCTGCTATAAATACTTTTGTACATGTGTAACCAGAATGGCCTTTGTTTTCTTTGAGTGACTCAATTTATCTCAGTGAGCTTTACTAGGTGCTAAGCCCCAGGCCCAAACCCCATTAGGTGTTAATGTAATCCATGTCGACGTGAACCTCTCAGGGTCCTAAGGGGAGGGGCCAACTCAAGAAGCAATCATCAGAGCCTGAGCTCTGGTGATTCAGATGATGTTTGATGTCTGAAGCCCTATAAGAAGGGAGGACAGAGCCATTTGTGTGGGGCTCTGGAGATGGTGTTGATGGGGAGACTCTGGGAAGCTGTAGCTAAGGAGCCCTCCAGCTTGTAAACCTGGATGTTGAAACTTTGTTGGACTCTGGTAACTCTGTGTTGGGATTTGAATCAGACAACATCTGTTGATGTTTGTAATTTGTTTGCATTTTGTTTTGAATTTCAGGGTGCTGGTTTTTTTTTACCCTGAACTAACTGAATAATATTTGAATGCTGAATTAAAAGTAAGCTTGTCAACTCCTTCACCTTGCTTCCCTTGCTTAAGCAGATTGAAAGAACTTGTGCTATTGGTAGCTTTCTGGGTGCTGGCTGTGGGTGAATCTTATACCCCCACAGAAGCTGCTAGCCGGATTGTTGAAACATATGGCATAGTCAGCAGGATCTGGCTTTAACAAGGAAGCATGGCATGTTGGGGTACTGGGTTGGTTGAATGTTTCCCAGTTTTTGGATTGCTCTTTGTACTTGGAGTGGCTATGGTTCCGTGCAGCCTCAGGAGCAACAAAGTCCTGAAGGAAAACAGGCCAGTGGAAGTGCTGGGCGTGGTTTCTCAGGGGCCCAGGGCAGGAGATAATCCCTTCTTCCCAGGGCTTAAGTTGATAAGCCTGGCCCTGGAGGACTGTGCTGAAAGGGTGAAAGTCTTGAGATTATATTGTATATGGAGTTTTGAAACAGGAGTAGAGAATGGCCTTCCTACAGATTTGGCAGGAGGGGCTGGTGAGAAAAAAGAAGTGGACTACAGCTGCCAAAATACTGACCCAGACAGAGCAGAAGACTGCCTGCATGAGAACTTTGGAAAGGTGAGAGCAGTGAGCTGCTTTCCAGCTGACTTTGGTGAGGTGAGCACAAAGATGGGGAACCACCTACATCACGATTCCAGAAGAAGCCAGGTGAGGCCAGCTGGAGTTGGAACCCAGGAGCCTGAAGTCCAGCCCTGGGGCAGGATGAAAACTTTGCAGCAAGGCACTGAGTCTGCCTTTTTGGTCTATTCAGCTTGGGCTGCTTGGGATCCAGGAGGCAGGCATGAATTTGTTTTTGTTGGGGTGAGGGAAGTGCCTTGGACCCCCAGGGACCCCACCCTGTTGGCTTTATTGCCCAGCAGACCCTCAGGACTTGGAACCAGGGACTGGAACTTAATGGGGAGAAGAGACCCTAAAAGAACTTTGGACTCTTTCTTTGAAATTGGGACTTTGGGTGCCACATGGAAGCCTGCAAGGGCAGTTTGGGGAGGAGATGTCCCCAAGAGAACTCTGTTTGTCTGTTTGCTTTTTGACTTTACTAACTAAAGCATGGGTGTGCCTCAGGGTACTGGGAAAAAGCCTGTAATGGCAGTGTGCTGCTGAAGAAGCACTTTATTTGGACACTTTATGAGCTTAAGAGATTAACTTGCTTTGACCTAGGGGTGGACATTTGAATAGTTAACAAGTATTTTGGGAATGATTGATTGAAGAAATTATCTTGCTGGGACCTAGGGGTGGGTCACATTTGAATTGTAAACCAATATTTGGGAATGTCACTGAATGGTACGTTTTGCTTTATTATGAATGATATGTTTTAGTTTACTTTGTAATTGGATCACAATGTATGTTCTAGGATACATGGCTGATTAGATTTTGTATCCTAGAACAATGGGTGGAGTGTAACCAGAATGGCCTTTGTTTTCTTTGAGCGACTCAATTTATCTCAGTGAGCTTTACTAGGTGCTAAGCCCCAGGCCCAAACCCCATTAAGTGTTAATGTAATCCATGTCGATGTGAACCTCTCAGGGTCCTAAGGGGAGGGGCCAACTCAAGAAGCAATCACCAGAGCCATTTGTTCGGGGCTCTGGAGATGGTGTTCATGAGGAGACTCTGGGCAGCTGTAAGTAAGGAGCCCTCCAGCTTGTAAACCCGGATGTTGAAACTTTGTTGAACTCTGGTAACTCTGTGTTGGGATTTGAATCAGACAACATCTGTTGATGTTTGTAATTTGTTTGCATTTTATTTTGAATTTCAGGGTGCTGGTTTTTTTCCCCCTGAACTAACTGAATAATATTTGAATGCTGAATTAAAAGTAAGCTTGTCAACCCCTTCACCTTCCTTCCCTTGCTTAAGCAGATCGAAAGAACCTGTGCTGTTGGCAGCTTTCTGGATGCTGGCTGTGGGTGAATCTTATACCCCCACAGAAGCTGCTAGCTGGATTGTTGAAACAACATGTGGGTCCTTTTCCCTTTTTTGTTACCTTTTTGGGATACAGGCCTACTAGTGGTATTGCTAGATAAATGGGTATTCTGCTATCTCTTTCACAAATAAAGCAGTAGAATGTGGAATACTCAAATTGTAATCCTACAAAAAGAACAACTTTCAGGTGTTCACATGTATATGAAGAATAATTTTAATACTTAAAGGTTCTCAAGAGAAGCTTTATGTTTTAAGTATATTTTGTTACTTTCTTGGATGGCATCCTTTGTCTTAAATCTGCTTTATCTAGAAAATAAAGTTTTAACTTGAATTTTCATAAGTTAAGAGAACAAAAAAAGACATTTGGGTCTGCTTGAATTATTATTAACTGAGGATCTGAGGATCTGAGTAAAGGAAAGTTACTTAGCACATAATCTAGAACTTCATGGAGCATACAAAAATAGGCCAATCAGTGACCTCTCATTACCACACCACATCTCTGACAACACTCCCAACAACAGTTTATTGACATATAATTTCAGTGCATAAATTATGCAATAAGATTTGAGTACATTTCTGTACAGATATAGAGAAACAGATAGTTGAAACTCTGTTGCTATCAGTTAATTTTCCTTATCAGTTCACAACCTGGGTGATAAGGACCTCAAAGCCTATGTTTTGAGATTTCCCTATTAGTTCCTAAAATTGCAATATCTCTCCAATTAAGAATTGTAAAATAAATAATTTCCCCAAAAGCTTTTGCACATATGTGTACAATATGGGCATACACATGATTTAATATATTATGGATGCATATCACCTCCCCCACACACATCTTACATAGACATCAAGGTTACTGAATAAACTATTTATCACAATATCACAAACAATAAAAATACACATAAATAATTATTTATAATCCATCAGCTGTGAGAAATATCACAAATGTACCTTAACTGTCTAGGCAACTGCTGACCTCCCTGTTCTATGAACACAGTCCCACTAGTCATTTATCTCAAGATAACAGATAGAGCCTCATCAAGAACTCTGTTTCATCTCAAGAAGAAGATTTTAGTTAGTTCTTTTAGGAAATAAGTTATCTTAGTTCATTTTCTCTGTCCTCTCTTCAGCTATCAGTTAATAGTGTCTACAGAATGACAGTTAAACTCAGTGTTCTCGCAGACAATTCATCGACAGGGGGTTAAAGTATTACTCCATGATTCCATTGTCTCTTAAAGATGCAGTAACATATCTACAATCTCTGTATAGAGAAGCTATTGAACTTAGTATTATGCTTATATCAAAATTAATTTTTCATTCAACAATAGTAGGTGACAGAGAAATTCTGCTTGTATTTTTAAAATATGTATCAAAAAGCATATCTACAACACAAAGACATCTCCACACGACAAAGCATGCATTGAACAATGGATTCTGTGATATTTGGCCACATAATTAATTCAAATTAATGACTACTAAAATAAATAATTAACAACAATTATGATATGCTTTCCCCTCAAACTCATTTATTACCAACACTCTATAATAACCATCACAAAATTTTTCTTAATAAAAATAAGTGTTTTCTGCTTATTACTTTCCTGACGGCCCCCTTTACTTCCTTGTTTCTCAGGCTGTAGATCAAGGGATTCAACATGGGGATCATTACAGTGTAGAAGACAGAAACTATTTTGTTCTGGTCAGTTGAGTAGCTGGATTTAGGCATCACATAAATGAATGTAATAGTCCCATAAAATAGACTGACTGCAGTGAGATGAGAGGTGCAAGTGGAGAAGGCTTTGTGTCTTCCATCAGTGGAGTGTATTTTCAGGACAGAACAGAGAATATATACATAAGAGATGACTATGATCAACACTGTGACCACAATAATTGACCCAGAAGTGACAGCAGGAATAATTTCAGTAAGAAAATCATGGGAGCAGGAAAGCTTCAATAGAGGTGAGTAGTCACAAAAAAAATGATTGACTTTATTAGGTCCACAGAAGGACAGACTCAATAAACAACCAGTAAAAGCCCAAGCATTCAGACAACCGCCCAGATAGGATACAATCACTAATAGTGTGCAAACTCTGGCGGACATATTGGTGGAATAGAGCAGGGGGCTACAGATAGCCACATACCTATCATAGGCCATTACAGACAACAGAAAGCATTCTGCTGTCCCAAATGTGACTACAGAACACAATTGAGATGCACATCCTGCTAGAGTGAGTGAGGGCATTTTCCCAAGAAAATTCATGAGCATGACAGGTGTGACTGATGAGGAGTACCCAACATCTACAAAAGCCAAGTGGCTGAGGAAAAGGTACATTGGAGTGTGAAGTTGAGAGCAATTTCTGATCAATATGATTATGCTAAGGTTACCAATTAATGTGAAAATGTAGACACCTAGAAATATCACAAAGAGAATGGCGCTAAGTGTTGGAGCAGCCGTTAATCCCAAAATAATGAATTCTGTCACCTTTGTCTCAGAATGGTTTTTGAAGTACATCTGTCTCAGAAAAGGCACCTATTGAGACAAAACAAGAGATTTGGGTGTAAAACGAGACTAAAATGTAGATATCTTTTTATGTATGTATAGTAAATATTTACTGAGCATTTACTACATAAAAGGCCCTATTTGGGGGGGAATGAGGGGAAATACAAAGATGAATATCATATGGCATTTTTACTGAAGGAGTTCAAAATCTGATAAGGGTGATGAAACACAGAAATAATCATAATAAAAGTAGAAGATTATAAGAATTCTTTATGTAAATAATATTCTCTGAGAATACTAAAGTAGGGACCAAAGAAAGCTTCATGGAGGACATAAGTTTTTGTCAATTCCTCATTTAAATTTCAGGATCTCTTGGATATAAATTATTTATGAGAGATTTATGGTAAAAAAAAAATAAAGTTCCCCCTTCCCAACTCTAGAACTTCTCTTATTCTTGCTGCATTGATTTTGTTAATGCAAAACTTTAAAATTTTATGTAGCAGAAACTATCTATTGAGCAGCAGTTTGTCAAATGGCTTACTTTGTGTTATTTAGTCCAATTCAGGAGCTTGAATTGAGATATGGGTGTTAGGTTATTCATTTAGCAGGCAAGCTTCTGCTCTGGGTCACAAAAGATCAGTCCTAGAAGGAAACTTAAAGATGACTGAAGGAAACACTTTGATTTTACAGAAGAGGAAATGATTTGCTGAAGATTAAGGTCAAGGCTAAGACTGAAACCAAGCCTGGTAAGTATTTCTCATCATAATTCATCATTATACTATAGAATGCTGATGTCTTCAAAAGCAATTGTAAAAATAAGTATTTCAGTAATTGTACCCTGTCTAGTATATTTTGCAAATATGCGAAAGGTTTAAAATAAATTTTAAACTGATCAGCTGTATCTTAGCAAATTATTCTTGCTAAATAGGAGTCAAACTCAGTTTTGTACTGCTAGAGGAATGTAAGTGCTGTAAGTATCCTCTAAATTTTGGTTTCTGGGGTCAAAGAGAAATTCACCCAATTCAAATTGTCCAACATTAGACTGTCTTGCCACAGATGAAAGATTCTTTTCAATGGAAATATTCAGGCAGAAGCTGGACAACCATTTGCCTGGAATTCATGAGAAATCTTTGGGAATCTGTACAAAGAATTCCAGCATTGGTGGAATTTTTAAATAAGTGACCTATAAATTTAGTCGTTGTACTTCTAAATACTATGGGTCATCATGTTAGAGGAATCTACTCTTTGGGTGAGCAAATGGGCAATGAAGAGATGCCCTGTAAATGTAGGTGGGCTTCAACATGCTTCCAGCAATGGCTATGAGAAGTGTTAAACATACTAACATGGACATATATGATTGGAAAATAAAGCGGACCTGTATTATGAAGCAATAATAAAAGGTAAGTAACTGACACCACGAGATCTGTACTGCTATCCATTAAAATATTAAAAGACCAAGAGTAAGACCTCAATTCCACTCTGTGCAGTATTTATGGTAGGGTATGGACAAGAATTTTACAGGATGAGAAAGTATGGATTGGTTGGGGTCTGTATAGGTGGTGACAGAACACCTGTCCATGAGATCCCAGATCCATTAAAGTATCAAAGAAGTCCTACAATATTATATTTATGTACATGTGTTTTAGTTCACCTATCATTGTTTACATTTAATCTGATAATACGATAGTCACAGGAATTATTTCTCTCAGAGATAGATAAATTTTGGCGTTGTATGACAATAGTAGAACTCTCTAATGCTCATAGGTGACTTGGACTGGCCCAGGTTATATAGGCAGTGGAGAAGGGAGAATTAGAAAGGATGGAAGAGAAAAAAATAGTTCAACTATATGAGAAAAGAGGAAGAAATATAGAGCAGATGGAGAGTTTTTGAAGGTGAATAATTGTGGCCTCGGGTGTTCATAATTTCCCTTTACTAGGCTAAATGATTCTAATATAATGTTCTAACATATAATAAAGTTCATTTAATTATTAAGAATAAAATCTCATGTTAACTCAAGAAGTCAATTGGAATCATTCAACTGGGGGAGTTAGAAAATCAACAGTCTAGTCCTCCATCTCCACTGAAAGTCCATCCATCAGTCCACTTGCCATCAGGACTCTGAACAGGGCAGATGGTTCAATGCTAAGTTGTCAGAGCCTCTTTAGCCTTAAAAATCTTTTACTTGACCCAATCTCGTTGTCATCCCTTCTAACTATCTTCCTATATATTTTCTTCCTTCCATAGCTAAACTCCCAGAAAAGAAATCTGTCCTTGCTGCTGTCACTTCCTTTCCTCCCCGCCCTTCTCATTTCTTTTAAATCTGGCTTCTGATTCAAATATTTCACTGAAAACTGTTCTATTCAATCTTATAAACAATCTCTTAATTTCCAAATCTGAAAGCCTTTTCTCAGTCTTCATCTCTCTTGATCTCTTGATAATATTTGACATTTTTCATTAGTGATCACTACCTCTTCCTACATACCAGCTCCTCCCAGGGATTTTGTGACCCCATTTTCTCCTCCTATGCATCTGTCTACTTCTCTGTCTCTTTTGCTGGATTATCATCCATGTTCTATTTTATTTTATTTTGACCATGGTTGCTCTGTTCTTAACCTTCTTTTCTTTTCCCTCTGCACTTTTTCTTGGTGATTTTATTCACTACCATAGGATCAATTACCCTTATATGAAGAGAATTCCCAAATCTGTATTTCCAGAGCTAATCTTGCTCTTGAGGTCTAGCCACACAGATTGAAATGACTGTTCAGTATCTGTACCTGGATGTCCCATAGATACCTCAAGGTCAGCATGTCCAAAACAAAGTTCATTGTGCCTATTCTGCCTGCTTCCCCATTTCTGCCATTTCTGTTGAGGGTACCATCATCTTTGAAGTCATACAAGTTCAAAACTTGAGGATCATCCTCTACTCTTCCTGCTTGTAATAACAATTTAGATTTGAAGATCTTTCCCACCTATTACATATGTCAATGGGGCAATCAATAGGAGTTTTGGGATAACTGGTATCAATAGAACTTTACAACAGTGTAACAGGGATAACACAAAATAAGCATATAAAACAATATTATCATTCCCCCCTCAAATGAATGGGGCTCAAAATCTTGGGATAAGGGTTGAAAGTCTCATCTTCCATAGCTTCTTCCTGCTGAAATTGGATGTAGAGCCCCAAGAAATCGAGTCCTATTCAAGAGGTCAGTTCTTTAGCTGGCATCTGGAGCTTGGTCAATGCCAGGTTCAGGAGTGACACTGCAGTGTCCCCCTCTCCCTATATACAGTCAGTTCTATAATCTTATCAATTCATTTTTTTGAACATCTCTCACACCTACCCTCTTCTCTACATTCTCACTATCACTACTATCTCAGACTCTCATTCCCTCTAGCTTGGACTGTTTGGACAACCTCTTAACTGGACTCTGAGCTTCTAGTCTCTCCACCTGAAAAATCTAGCCACACATAGTGGCCAAAATAAATTTTCCAAAGCACAGCTCTGACCATTTCATTATCCTGCTCAGGGATCTTTAGTAGTTCACTTTTGTTTCTAGGATATAGTATACAAACTCCTCAACTTGATATTTGAAGTCCTTCACTATCTGTCTCCAGCATATCTTTCTTACTTACTTCACATTATCCTCCTTCATTTACTTTGGGCTCACAAACCACATACTACAAGAAGCCTAATTTTTATTGTCCTCTCCATTCTCAAGTATTTTGTGTTTACTCATCTGGGAAAGTGTTTTATCTCTCTAGTGAGATATTAGCTCCTTGAAGACAGGAGCTAGTCTACATTTTTCTTTTTATGTCCAGTCCCTAGTGACTTGCACATAATAGGTGATCGATAAATACTAATTGAATGAATTAAATTGATATCAGTAATTCACTTTGGAAAACCACCAGGCTCATATATGGTATAAGACTCATAAGTCAATTTACTTTAAATTTTTCAAAGTATTTCCTGCCAAAAACTCTTTGAAATGGTACTTTAAAGCTATTAATATTTCAATTTTAAAGATAAAGAAAACAAGACTTGGCAGAGAGTAAATGATTTTTTCATGATTACTTACCTGGTTAAGTGTCAAACGTGGGATTTAAACCAGGGACTCACTTAAACTCTCTCTCCTTTGTATCAGTTCAGTGCTTTTTTATTTAATTTTCAAAATTTTATTTAATTTTCAGAATTCTTAGTGTATGACTTGCTGCTTCACCTTGAAGCTTCAATCTGAGGTAGGGGAAAAAAGAACAAAAAGAGCATTTCAATATATGAAGACACACAGATTATGTGCTTACCTGACCATGTTTTGTCAGACATTTCCTGTTTGTAGTTATGCTTCAGTATACATGATGTAGCCTATGGCATGTCTAAATTTACTCAAGAGTATGCTGTGTTATAGTAAGAATTCATATGCATATGTTGCTTCCAAATCATTAACTTCACATGTCACATTGAACAAGGGACCAAACACAATATCTCAAATCTGGAAAAATCTTATTTTTGAAAAATAAAAAGCAATTGGACAGAAGAGAGAAAGATGGAAATGTCCAATATACACCAAAACATTCATAGCAAAACTTTTAAAATATCAAATAAATGGAAACAAAGCAAATGCCCATCAAACAGACTGTGGTACAGAAATGTACTCTCAACAGCAATGCAAATGGACAGAACCAAACTAGGTACAAAAAATGCAGTGATTACCAAACTGCAAATGGATACATCAGCAACAAAGGCAACAAACTCAAATCTAAACACCGATCATAATGAACAAATTTGATTGGGGAGAAAAGTTAATAAAATACATCTCCCTGTCTTCATTTCAGATATAGAAGTCTGTGGGTATAGAATATTGAACTTGCTGTCAGAATGGGTCAAGTGTTGGTTAACTTTTCAGAATAGCTTTATCTCTCTTTAATTTTTTTTAAAACAAGTGATGACTTTATGGGTAACAGAAGGAGTACTAACATGTTCTGAAACAAATGTGACATAAAAAAGAAGACTCCAATAAAAATAAAACAAATATTAAAAACCAAATGGATTAAAGAAGTAAGCAAATTAGACATAAGCATACAAACATCTACATATGCTGACATTGCAAGAGGAATAGACATACCTGTGTGAAATATGATACAAGACAATAATTAGGTAGAAATATTTTTACAGCAACAATAGCAATTGTTATTAAATTGCAAAGGATAGCAATGGTACCTGCTGATGTAAAGCAACCACGAATTGAGACTAAAGAATTTTCTTTTTATGCTATTTTTGCCACATTTATGTTGAGTTTAGTGACACCTGGGATACAGCCCTTGGAGTAGCTTCACAACAAATGTAGGCAACATCATTAAAATGCCATTCAAAATCTACTGGGATTGAGAAAATCGTATATACACAAATGAGTTCTCAGGGGCTCCATTGGTTTTCTGTTAGTTCTTAT
Organism: Trichosurus vulpecula; assembly: GCF_011100635.1. NCBI lineage: Eukaryota > Metazoa > Chordata > Mammalia > Diprotodontia > Phalangeridae > Trichosurus > Trichosurus vulpecula. The sequence continues at coordinate 219,455,302 of NC_050578.1, read as the reverse complement.
CTGTCTCGGCTAAAAAAATAAATAAGAATGGACAGCAAATTAGTCAAACTGGCATAGATGGTCTTAAAAATTGAGCTGGTTCATAATGTGGCAATCATGGTTGTGACAGCGTGCATTTCACATAAGAAATGACTCACTTAACTCACTAGATCCATCTTTGTCAGATCATAATCCATGTTGTCTCCACATATAAATATTTGAGTTGGACAGACTCCTTGTGAAACTGAGCTCTACTAGAAACTTCAATCCTACAAAAAATATATTATTCTCAGTGTGGAGAACCCACATTTTGAAGCAACATTGACATGCTTTCAAATCTTCAGGTGAAGATCTCCTGGGATATGAATGATTCTCATATGCAAACTGAGATTTCCCTTTGGACAGTTAACATATTGTATGAGCCAACAGTTAGAAGTGGTACTGATATCTGTGAATCATTCACCCTTAGCAGCTCTAGAAATCTCATATCACCATTTCTTCTTTTTGTAGTATTGCAAAAGGTTAACAGTTAACTGCTTAACAGATATTTATTAAGCACATGCTATGAGTGAGAAAATATACTAGGTGCCCAGAATACAAGAATAAACATGATACAAGTCAAAGAATTGACTTTCTATACTTGTTTTTAAAATATGATTTCATGAGTAATATACACTTCAAAACTCTTCGTGACATTTTCACATTTTCATATGCATTCCTTTTTGTTCTTCCTTGTATACTGGAATGTTTGTGTTTACTGAGGATTAAGCATACTAAAAAAGAGATTTAACAGCAACAACAACAACAAAAAAAAAACAAAAAAAGAGATTTTTTTTTGGAGACTGGATCTTCCTATCTTGCCTATGTTGGAAGTTCAGTAACCACTCACAGACCCAATCCAACTGATGACCAGAACAGAAGCTTTGACTTGCTCCATTTCTGACCTGGGCTGGTTTGACCGGTTTTTAGGCAGTCTGATAGCCTCTTGCTCTGGGGTGTTTACCATATTGATACCAGACTTCGTGTAGACACTAGATTGCCTTGAACACCACTACAGCTCAGAACTACCAAACTCCACCAGTCTCAGCCTCCTCAGTAACACAAATAGGACCAGATCACTGCTCAGGCAGACTGTGCCTGACTCAGAGTCTATACTCCAACCACGGAGAAATTTCCCAAATGCGAAAAGTTCAGAGTAGTATGTAGAGTCTCTCAGGAGGCCTACTATCAGGGCAATTGTCAACATCTGACTGAGCTCTGGCTGTTAGACACCATCTAGTAACAGCAAAGGATAGGATCAAGTCTAGCTTCAGGACTATGTGGGAAGAAAGAGAAAGGAAATGAGTGCAGGCCAAACCTAAGTCAAGACAACAGGAGGCTCAGCTAAAACTCAGGAATTTCTGCAGAGGAAGGGGACTTCTCTTCACTGATACATCCAGGTCAAAGAATGACATTTGAGGATATGGGGAATAGTAGAGCCTGACCCAAGCTCAAAGCCCCAGTCCAGAAACTGAGGCCTTAGATATGAGTGCATAGCTGACAAATACAGTGAAGATATACTATAGGTTGGGAGAACCCAAAAGGTGAACCTAGAAAAAGAGAGTAATTTAACAAATCCAAGTAGAGCTTCAGGGAAAAGAATGGTCACAAGGGATACAATTATACATGGAAGAAATGAAGCAAGAAATATAAAATGCAGTATTAGGAGAAATGATAGCTAGGGAAGAAAGAATAGAAAGAGGAATCAATAGCTTAAAATAAGAAGTGATAAACCTTACCCAATAAATGGACTCCCTGAAAACTAGAATGGACCAACATATAAAGCAATGGCTACCTGAGACAACAAGAATCATTAAAAGAAAAAGAAAATACTAAAAAATACCCCACAAGATAATGTAAGGTATATAGCAGCAAAAACTGACCTGGAGAACAGTTCCAAGAATGATAATCTAAGAACCATTGTACTACCTTAAAATCATAACCAGTAACAAGAAGTTTGGGTATCATATCTGCAAAAATTATAAACAGAATTGCCCAGAACTATTGGACACAAAATTTAAGGTAAAAAAAAATAGAAAGCATGTTCTGGCCATTTCTTGAACAAAAACCCAAAATGAAAACTCTCAAAAGCATCATAGTCGAAATCCAGAGCTGCTAGGTCAAAGAAAAAATATAGTAAGGAGTCATAAAAAGAGAATTCAATTACCAATGAACCACAACCAGAATCCCACAGGACTTGGCAGAAACTACTTGGTGTGTAAAGGAGATGTTGGAATGTGATCTTCTAAAAGGTGAAAGATAAAGGCTTACAATCAGAAATAACTCTTCCTACAAAAACAAAAATAAATCTACATGGAAAAAAGTAGACCTTTAATGAAATAGAGGGCTTTCAAGTATTCTTGATGAAAAGACCAGAGCTAAGTAGGAACTTTGAAATGCAAACACACGAGTCTAGGGAAAAATAGAAAGGTTAATAATACACTTTAGCATTTGGAAGGGGATATACACTGATGAAGTATTTCATAGGAGAGGAAGAAATAGGTGTCCTTTCAGAAACACAATGTCATCAAGGGGCATAGAAGGAGATAATAATGATAACAAGGCTTATAAACACACACATATTGCTCTAAAGTTTACAAAACACTTTGCAGATAATATTTTGCTTTATCCTCATGACAACCCTGGGAGGTAAATGCTATTATTGTCCCCATTTTGCAGATCAGGGAACTGAGGGAGACAGATGTTAAGTGATTTGGCCAGGCTAAAAAGCTAACCAGTGTCTAAATCTGAATTTGAACCCTGGTATCCCTGACTATAAGTCCAGTGCTTTAGCTGCTGGGTCATCTAGCTAAGAAAAATGAAAGACCTGGGGAAGTTTGGTTCTATTTTGTGAGTTTAAGAGATGAAATAAAATAGAAGAAAAAAGAATATATTAGGGAAGAAAAGAAGAGGGAGGGGCAGAAACTTATTATTTCACATAATAGAAATGCAAAGATTAAAAAATACTAACAAGCAGAAAATGTTGTGAGGGAAAGGGTATGATATGATCCTGAATTTCACATAAAGTGGACAAAGAAGGATTGGACACAAACACACACAAAACTTGGCATAGTAATACATTAAACAGGGAAGTAAGTGAGGATAAGTAGATGGCATAGCAGGCTTAAAGAGGGAAGGTGGAATATGTGAAGGATAAATCATAAACAAACTCTAATGTTGGAGGATGGCACATGAATGGAGGATTGTTGTTGTTCAGTCATTTAAGTCAAATCTAATTCTGTGATTCCATTTGGGTTTTCTTCCCAAAGACATTGAAGTGGCATGCCATTTCCTTCTCTAGCTCACTTTATGGATGAGGGAACTGAGGCAAACATGTTAAGTGACTTGCCCAGGGCAAGCTAATAAATATCTGAGACTATATTTGAACTCAGGAAGATGAGGCCTTCTGACTTGAGACTTGATGCTCTAACCACTATGCCACACAACTGCCCCCAATGGGGGATTACAGGGAAAGAAAGATACAGTGAATATGTGTGATGGAGAAGACAGAAGATCAGACAAGAAGGGAAATAGAGTGGAAACAGATCCTTTTAATAGTTGGTCATTAGTATGAAGTGCACTCTTCTCTCTTTTCCACCTTCCTCAATTTTTTTCTCTGTAAAGAGGAGGACAGATGACCAAAGAGAATAAAATGTATAAGAGTTAGGAGAGAGAAAATCTACAATGAATGATTATAACCATGAATGGGAATAGAATGAAATCACCCATAAAATTAAAAAGATTAGAAAAAAATTACTTAGAAAGCAGAATTCAACAATATATTCTTTATAAGAAGCACATTTGAAACATAAGTAATCACACACAGCTAAAATAAGGAGCTGGAAGAAAATCAATATTATGCTTCCAGTGAATTCAATGTACATTTTCAATGGACAGAAGTAAAGGACCTAAAAAAAATTTTAGAAAAGCTATATATGATAGATCTTGGGGATTATTTGGGAATAGAAAGGAGTATACATTCTCTCATCAGCACCTTGAAAAATTGACCTTGTGGCATAGGATAAAAATCTGATGAACAAATGCAGAGAAACAAATATTAACTGAATCTTTTTATATAAGTCAATACAATTTAATTCAAAAAAGGGCATTTGAAGACAGGATTAAAATTGATTAGAAACTAATAATTTAATTCTAAAGTATTAGAGGATGAAAGAACCAATCAGTTTTTTAACTTTGAAAGGATATTGGGAGAAGGAGATTAGCCATAGTGATGCTGGAAGAATGAAAATTATCAAAACAGTTTCAAAATGCCCAAATGAGTAAAGTAGAAACTTCTGAAGAAAGCAAAGACAAGCAAGACTGTTTGAAATGTAACATGTGAAATATATGCTTTAGAAAAGTTATTGGCATGAATTTCAGATACATGATTTCATATACCCTCCTCATTTTGCATTCTACAGGGTTTAAAAGTAAATGTTCATTTCTTTTTGGTGTTTAAATTCAGAATAAAAATAAATAAAAATGTTAACTTCTATGTTGAATTTACACATACTTAAAAGAAAAAAAGCAAGCCATTCATAACAGAGATTTGCTGTTTCAGGTACATTATTTTTCTGTTTTAATTTAAATACAGATATCCACATTATATTTAGTGTCTATTACATTTAAACTTCTAAAATTTTCTTTTAAATATTTGGTTAATATTTTAAGGAATATGATTGACATGTGTTTTAAGGAATATTGTGTGATTTTAACATTTGCATGAAAGACATCTTGTTGGCAATCCAACCTTGGGCATGACATTTTATTCCAAAAATGTTTTGTAAAATGTTAGCAAAGTATATGTAAAAAGCTTCTTTTTCTGGCCTTCTTTGTAGATGAGAATGCTCATGTTTGTTGAACATTTTCTAGTTCAGAATACATTTTCATAAGTAAACAAAGCCTGATGTCTTATTCTGTATGCCTTTCAGTAAATTGTACGACTATTAGTACATGATCCATTCTAAAATATCATTTGTGAGACCTGGCCTGCCCCCCTCTCAATCTGCATCAAAATGTCTTGTATGTATGTGTAGATTTGTCTCTGAAAATGTTTGTGGAGAAAGGACAGTAGGTATTAGTATTTCTTTTGTCACCTACTAGAGCAATAATAATTAGAGCTTTTACCCATTCCTTGAACATCATTTTTCCCCCTTTGGCTATGTCTAGAAAATCAATCCCCCAACACTTTGAATTACATTGCCTTGAGTATAGCTTTCTTTTGTACATGTAGTTTTGTTGCTCTTGTCATCTTTGTTCTCTTCGTGGCCATTTACATTGCTTTATGCAACAGAGCCAGGACTGTGATGTTATATTCAAAACGTAGGGGCTTCATGATAATTAATGATGAAAAGAGTGTGTTGTAACATTCTTTACTGATCTCTATTTCCAATCATTTCATTGTTTTCTTTCCAATTTTACCCTAAAATTCCTTTTCTGTGACTCTCCTTAGTTCACCATTTCTGTAAACCTGTTTCCTTTTCCCTGCACTGCCACTCATTATCTTCCACCATTTGCCTCCATAAAGATTTTACAAACACAGTGATAACAGTTACTAATTGGGGTTGTTGTGAAAATAAAGTGGGATGGTATCAGCAAGGCACTTTACAAGACTTAAAGCACCTTTTAAGGGGTAACTAGTATTACTATTTTCAAGGCGATCAATTTTTTTTTTGGGGGGGATAACTTTTAACTACTTCAGAAAAGATGTAAGACTCGACTGTAACTACTCAAATAACTACAATGAAAATTATAGGCTATAGAACGGGGTTCAAAGGCAGAATAGACTACATCTTCTTAAGAATATCAAGAAAAGCTTCATGAAAACAAAACTTCCTTAGTGTTTGGGCTGAGACAATTTGCAATAAAGGTGGCATTTAAGCTGGCACTTGGCAGGATTTTGACAGGCTTTGATGGTGACAGGGTGGGATGTGTAAGGGCATTCCAGGTGGAGAGAACCAGAGTAAAAGCATAGCTTCCTGCTGTGAAAAGACAGAGCCAGTAGGGGATAGGGATAATTAAAGGCTTTGGAGAGTTCAAGGACTGGCCATAAGGGACGAGGGAGACCTGGTGAAAGGTGTTGCCATGACTCTTTTGCTTCTCTCACCTCTGTCTCTGACACCTCTTTGGAATCCGTTCCTTCCCCTCTATTCTCACTGCAAACTTGCCCTGCACTAAGTCAGTAGCTTATTAACAGGCCTTTCACTCCTCTCTTCTGCCGGAGAAAGCTTTCCCCCTGTCAACTATACAACACTCCCCGTTGCTTTACATACCGAGTTCAAATTGCGTTTGTGTCTTTTTGTTCCCATTTCTACATTTAGAGAAACTACCAAAAGAGATAACACAGAAAGCAGTGTTCAGAGACAGAAAAGGTAAGGGAAGTTTTACAAGTTCTTTGGTATCTAAACTATAATTAGAAAGTTTTTTTTTTTTTTAAATACCAAGTATTGGTATCGGAGGCAGCTAAGTGGCCTTAGAGTCAGAATCAACCTGAGTTGAAATCCGACTTCAGACATTTCCTAGCTGTGCGACGGCTGGGGCAAGTCCCTTAATTTAATCTCTCAGCCTCGGCTCCCTCCCTCAACTGGAAATAATAACAGCACCTGCTTCTCAGGGTGGTTGTGAGGATCACATGATTTAATATATAAAAAATGTTCAAAGCAATGTCCGGCACGTAGCAGGCGCTCTAGAAATGCTTATTCCCTTCTTCCCAGACTCCCTCCGTTCACTTCAAAACTCCTGACAAATCAGATAAGTGCCATGGCAAGTGACAGTAAAACGATATAGATAAGAAAGGGGATGTAGCTCAGTGGTAGAGCGCACGCTTTGCATGTGTGAGGCCCCGGGTTCGATCCCCGGCATCTCCACTCGTTTTTCGCTTCCTTAGCCCCCTTGCTCTCACTCAACTCGTACAAAAGTTCTCAACATCATAATTATGGCCTGATGGCCTGCGACCCTCCCCCCAGTCAATCCTCTGAGTTTCCCATCTCTAGAAGTTTAGGAAGATCAAAACAATGGAGACCAACCTCACACCCACTGAGTCACATCTCTGTTAATAAACAGACCCGGGCTCTCCTTTGCTTTGTTGCGGGAGGCTTTGTGGGACTACTGTGAGGGTGGTTCCCAAGTTATTCCCGAAGTGCACTGTGAAAGTCAACGTCCGTGGACCTTGAAGCGATTAGAAGGTGCACTTGTAATGTTCACACTGAAGAGCGAGACCAAGAAGAGAAGAGGAAACATTCTACAGGGGAAGAAACTCTAGGTGAAGGAAGCAAACCGCATCGGAGCCCTTCGGAGAAATGTTTAACCTTCAGAGATGGTCACCAAGAAAGTCAAACCTGAAGATTTCTGGGAACATTTGGGGAAAATACCCTACCATCCCTTTGCATGGCCACGCGTCAGTCAGATAAACAAGACTCCCTGTGTTTGAGTCACCGGTGTCTTCTCTCTTGGAGGACGTTCTCTCCTTTCCCTCAGTGCATTCCATGCGCTCCAGGTTTACGAAGTTCCGTTCCAGTTACCTTCAAGCGTCCTGTAGATGTAGCTGTGCCGTTCTGGTCCTTCAGATAAAGACCGCTGTCCCATCACGGGACGCCTGGACAAGTCTTGCATCTCTTTAGCAGCTGAAGACGGAGAACTGGTTATCATGTGCCCTGTCCCTGTGATCTTTCCCTTGAGAAAAGGTCAAAATGTCTTTGCGGAAAATTTACCGGTCACCTCCGCCTTTTCTGTGCAAAACTTGTTCACAGCCGAAATCGATGCCGATCTTTAGATGACCAGGTGTTTAGTGGTTAGAGAGAGGGTCAGTCAATCCAACTGTGCTCTGCTATAGTCCCCGAAGCTCACATCGGCTTTTATATTATCTCTATCTTCTGACATTTCCATGGAGCATTTAACTTAGGGCCGCAACGTACAACAGAACTTAGGAGTTGTGAATGACTTCTGAAGGGGGAGGGGGGGGGGAAGCAGAGTGGCTGGAAATCCTTAGCTGTGTTCACTTCCAATTTTTTTCCTAGGACTGAGAAGAGGGGAAGCAATTGAGAGAAGCTCCCTTCAAGATGCAAAGAGACAAGCACTCAAAACTGGAGGATGCGGGCATCGATCCCACTACCTCTCGCATGCTAAGCGAGCGCTCTACCATCTGAGCTAATCCCCCCTCCTAGAGAAGAAAAATGGGAACACTTTGATAGACAGCATCTTCCCCTCCCTCTGATCTTTTCAGGACCTTCTAGTGATGCTTCTGGGTCAAAAAGTCAAATTCACGGCTTAGCGACTTTTTGGGCCTGGCTTAAGTTGCTTTCCAAAACGAGTGGACAATCCACAGTCGTATCAAAAGCATATTATTAGTATGCTTGTTTTCCCACAGATTCTCCAACAATTGTCACTTTCCTTTTAATTCTCTTTACCAATCTTAAAGGTATGATATGCAACCTCAGAATTGCTTCAATTTGCATTTTTCTACTTATTAGTGATTCGGAGCATCGTTTTACATGTTTTTAAATTGTTTAGACTTCTTCCTTTGATACTACCTATTCACGTCTTTTGATGATTTATTTGTTGTGGGAAGCTTGAAGACTTTTTTAAAATGAAGTGCCCCACCCCCATCTCTGCTATCTCTCTATCTTTTTTATATGTAATATTCTTTCCAATTACATATACACATAATTTTCAACATTCATTTTTGTAAGATTTTGAGTTCCAAATTTTTCTCTCTACGTCCCTTCCTTTCTCCCCTCCCCAAGATAGCAAGCAATCTGATATAGGCTATACATGGACAGCCATGTTAAACATATTTTCACATTAGTCATATTGTGGAAGAAGAATCAGAACAAAAGGTAAAAGCCATGAGAAAGTAAAAAAAGCAAAAAAAAAGTGAAAATACTAGGCTTTGATCTGCATTCAGACTCCATCAGTTCTTTCTCTGGATGTGGATAGCATTTTCCATCACGAGTCTTTTGGAATTGTCTTGGGTCATTGTATTGCTGAGAAGAGCAGAAATCTTTTATATTTGATCATCACTTCATGTTGCTCCTACTGTGTACAATGTTCTCTTGGCTCTGTTCATGTCACTTTGCATCAGTTTATGTAGGTCTTTCCAGGTTTTTCTGAAATCTGTCTGCTCATCATTTCTTATAGAACGATAGTATTCCGTTACATTCATATACCACAACTTGTTTAGCCATTCCCCAATTGATGGGCATCCCTTCAATTTCCAATTCTTTGTCACCATAAGAGGAGCTGCTATAAATACTTTTGTACATGTGGGTCTTTTTCCCTTTTTTTGTGTTGGATCAATGGGTATTCTGCCATCTCTTTCACAAATAAAGCAGTAGAATGTGGAATACTCAAATTGTAATCCAAAAAGAGAACAACAACTTTCAGGTGTTCACATATATATATCAAGAATAATTTTAATACTTAAAGGTTCTCAAGAGAAACTTTATATTCTAAATATATTTTCTTGCTTTCTTGGATAGCACCCTTTCTCTTAAATCTGCTTTATCTAGAAAATAAAGTTTTAACTTAAATTTTCATAAGTTAAGTGAACCAAAAAAGACATTTGGGTCTGCTTGAGTTATTATTAACTGAGGATCTGAAGATCTGAGGACAGGAAAGTTACTTAGCACATAAGCTAGAAATGGAGCATACAAAAATAAGCCAATCAGTGACCTCTCATTACCATGCCACATCCCTGACATCGCTCCCAACAACAATTTATTGACATATAATTGCAGTCCATAAATTATGCAGTAAGATTTCAAATACATTTCTGGACAGATATAGAGACAAGATAGTTTAAATGCTGTTGCTATCAGTTAATTTTCCTTACCAGTTCTCAACCTGGGTTCTAAGGCCTTCAAAGCCTCTGTTTTGAGATTTCCCTATTAGTTCCTAAAACTGTAATATCTCTCCAATTAATCTATGAATGAGCTTTGTATCCTCACTCCAGTTTATCAAAAAAGTGGTATTTAAGAAGAATTTTCAAATAAGAATTGTAAAATAAATAATTTCCCCAAAAGCTTTTGCACATATGTGTACAATATAGGCATACACATGATTTAATATATTATAGACAAATATCACCCTCCAACACACATCTTACATAGACATCAAGATTACTGAATAAACTATTTATCACAATATCATAAACAATAAAAATACACATAAATAATTATTCATAATCCATCAGTTGTGAGAAATATCACATAGGCACCTTAACTGTCTAGGTAACTGCTGAACTCCCTGTTCTACGAACACAGTCCCACTAGTCATTTATCTCAAGATAACAAATAGAGTCTCATCAAGAGCTCTGTTTCATCTCAAGGAAAAGATTTTTGTTCTCTTAGAAAATAAGTTATATTAGTTCATTTTCTCTGTCCTCTCTTCAGCTATCAGTTAATAGTGTCAACAGAATGACAGTTAAACTCAGTGTTCTCACAGACAAGTCATTGACTGAGGGTTAAACTATTCCTCCAAGATTCCATTGCCTCTTAAAGATACAGTAATGTATCTACAATCTCTGTAGAGAGAAGCTATTGAACTTAGTATTATATTGATATCAAAATTAATTTTTCATTCAACAATAGTAGAAGATAGAGAAATTCTGCTTGTATTTTTAAAATATGTACCAAAAAAACATATCTAGGACACAAAGACGTCTCCACATGACAAGGTATGTGTTGAACAATGGATTCTGTGATGTTTGGCCACATGATTAATTCAAATTAATGACTACTAAAATAAATAATTAAGAACAATTATGATATGCTTTCCCTTCAAACTCATTTATTATGAACACTCTATAATAACCATCACAACATTTTTCTTAAGAAAAATAAGTGTTTTCAGGGGCATCTGGGTGGCATAGTGAGTAGAGCACTGGCCCTGGAATCAGGAGGACCTGAGTTCAAATCTGATTTCAGACACTTGACACACTTACTAGCTGTGTGGCCTTGGGCAAGTCACTTAGCCCCAGTTGCCCTGCCTTCCACCCTCTAAAAAAAAAGATAGTGAATATTTGGAACCCCAAAACCTGAGGAACTGAATGTTATAAATAAAAAATAAATTAAAAAAATAAGCATTTTCTGCTTATTACTTTCCTGATGGCCCCCTTTACTTCCTTGTTTCTCAGGCTGTAAATCAAGGGATTCAATATGGGGATCATTACAGTGTAGAAGACAGAAACTATTTTGTTCTGGTCAGTTGAGTAGCTGGATTTAGGCATCACATAAATGAATGTAATAGTCCCATAAAATAGACTGACTGCAGTGAGATGAGAGGTGCAAGTGGAGAAGGCTTTGTGTCTTCCATCAGTGGAGTGTATTTTCAGGACAGAACAGAGAATATATACATAGGAGATGACTATGATCAACACTGTGACCACAATAATTGACCCAGAAGTGACAGCAGGAATAATTTCAGTAAGAAAATCATGGGAGCAGGAAAGCTTCAATAGAGGTGAGTAGTCACAAAAAAAAAAAAAAAGATTGACTTTACTAGGTCCACAGAAGGACAGACTCAATAAACAACCAGTAAAAGCCCAAGCATTCAGACAACCACCCAGTTGAGATGCACATCCTGCTAGAGGGAGTGAGGGTATTTCCCCAAGAAAATTCATGAGCGTGACAGTTGTGACTCATGAGGAGTACCCAACATCTACAAAAGCCAAGTGGCTGAGGAAAAGGTACATTGGAGTGTGAAGTTGAGAGCAATTTCTGATCAATATGATTATGCTAAGGTTACCAATTAATGTGAAAATGTAGACACCTACAAATATCACCAAGAGAATGGCACGAAGAGTTGGAGCAGTAGTTAATCCCAAAATAATGAATTCTGTCACCTCTGTCTCAGAATGGTTTTTGAAGTACATCTGTCTCAGAAAACGCACCTATTGAGAGAAAAAAAGAGATTTGGGTGTAAAACGAGACTAAAATGTAGATTTTTTTTATACACGTATAGTAAATATTTACTGAGCATTTACTACATAAAAGGCCCTATTTGGGGGGAATGAGGGGAAATACAACAATAAATATCATATGGCTTTTTTACTGAAGGAGTTCAAAATCTAATAAGGGTGATGAAACACAGAAATAATCATAATGAAATATAAGATTATCAGAATTCTTTATGTAAATAATGTTCTCTGAGAATACTAAAGTAAGGACCAAAGAAGGCTTCATGGAGGACATAGGTTTTTGTCAATTCCTCATCTAAATTTCAGGATCTCTTGGATATAAATTACTTTTGAGAGATGTATGGTAAAAAAAAAATAAGGTTCCCCCTTCCCAACTCTAGAATTTCTCTTATTCTAGCTGCATTGATTTTGTTAATGCAAAACTTTAAAATTTTATGTAGCAGAAACTATCTATTGAGCAGTAGTTTGTCAAATGGCTTACTTTGTGTTATTTAGTTCAATTCAGGAGCTCTTATTTAGATATGCGTGTGAGGTTACTCATTTAGCATGCAAACTTTTGCACTGGGCGCTCTAGAAATGCTTATTCCCTTCTTCCCAGACTCCCACCATTCACTTTAAAACTCCTGACAAATCAGATAAGTGCCATGGCAAGTGACAGTAAAACGATATAGATAAGGAAGGGGATGTAGCTCAGTGGTAGAGCGCACGCTTTGCATGTGTGAGGCCCCGGGTTCGATCCCCGGCATCTCCACTTGTTTTTCCGCTTCCTTAGCCCCCTTGCTCTTACTCGACTCGTACAAAAGTTCTCAACACCATAATTATGGTTTCCTATCTCTAGAAGTTTAAGAAGATCAAAACAATGGAGACCAACCTCACACCCACTGAGTCACATCTCTGCTAATAAACAGACCCGGGCTCTCCTTTGCTTTGTTGCGGGAGGCTTTGTGGGACTACTGTGAGGGTGGTTGACAAATTATTCCCGAAGTGCACTGTGAAAGTCAACGTCCGTGGATCTTGAAGCGATTAGAAAGTGCACTTGTAATTTTCACACTGAAGAGCGAGACCAAGAAGAGAAGAGGAAACACTCTACAGGGGAAGAAGCTCTAGGTAAATGAAGCAAACCCTATCAGAGATGGTCACCAAGACAGTCAAATCAAGAAAGTCAACCCTGAAGATTTCTGGGAACATTTGGGGAAAATACCCTACCATCCCTTTGCATGGCCACCCTCACACATGGAAGGCGTCAGTCAGATAAACAAGACTCCCATTCTTTCCCTGTCTTTTTAGTCACCGGTGTCTTCTCTCTTGGACGTTCTCTCTTTTTCCCCAGTCCATATCATACGCTCCAGGTTTACCAACTTCCCTTCCAATTACCTTTAGACATCTCGGAGATGTATCTGTGCCGTTCTGGTCCTTCACGTAGAGAGCTCTGTCCCATCACAGGAAACCTGGACAAGAAGTCTTACGTCTCTTTAGCAGCTGAAGGCGGAGAGCTGGTTATCTTGTGCCCTATCCTTGCGATCTTTCCCTTGAGAGATGGTCAAAATGTCTTTTGCGGAAAATTTACCGGTCACCTCCGCCTTTTCCGTGCAAAACTTGTTCACATCCGAAATCGATGCCGATCTTTAGATGACCAGGTGTTTAGTGGTTAGAGGGTCGGTCAATCTATTGTGCTCTGCATGACTGGCTATCCTTCCTCTTCCTATAGTCCCCAAAGCTCACATCGGCTTTTATATTATCTTCTGACATTTCCGTGGAGCGTTTAACTTAGGGCCGTAAGGCACAACAACAAAACTTGGGAGATGTGAATGACATCTAAAGGGATATTTGGGGGAGGATAGTTGCTGTTAATCGTTAGGTGTGCTCACTTCCAACCTTTCTCCTGGGACTGAGAAGATTCGATTGAGCGAAGTTCCCTTCAAGATACAAAGAGACAAGGACTCAAAACTGGAGGATGCGGGCATCGATCCCGCTACCTCTCGCATGCTAAGCGAGCGCTCTACCATCTGAGCTAATCCCCCGAACCAGCACAAAGACCCTCAAGTTCACTCCTAGCAGGTTCTAAAAGGCTACATGCAGTACAAATTTCTTGTGTTTGAGGTTGCCTGCGCCTGAGAACCTAAGACCAAAGACCTAAGATCACCTCACTTCCGTGAGTGGGCAGGACCATAGATGGGAGGGAAAGATGGGAGGCGAAGCTTCAGAGGACAAATAGAAACAAAGAAGTGGACAAACTTGGAAAGGAAGACAAGTACGGCAGTCTCTTCCACCTCCACCTCCCTTTTCCTCCCCACTCCTGCTTCTTACTACTCCTGCTCAGGTAACCACGGCATCTCTACTATCAATGGCTGGACAAACCCAGCAGGATGAAATGCAGGCCCTTCCTGGGGTTGGAAACAACAATACTGGCAAGAAGTCCCAAGCTCAAACCAGACACATTCAGTCTGCTGACCTACTGTGTGCGAACTTTCCTTGGCCGAAGAACAATTCTCATTTCTGCTGTAAAATCCCAGTATACTCTGCTCATTCTAGGCACAGTGTAATGGATACATTGTCAACTAGTCTTGAGAGAGGACATGTGTTCCTGGCTAGGATCCAGTAGAAAAAGAGCTGCTTTGGGGCAGAGACTGCTTCGTTTTGGTCTTTGTATTCCTAAAGGCTAGCCGAGGGATTTTCCCAAAGTAGGAGCTTCATAAATACTTCATAAATACTTCAGATCAGGGGATCCTGCAAGCAGTCCAAGATGGCAGAAGGGAGAGCCTGCACTGGTCCTTCCCCAGGTTGCTGCATCCCAAGGTAAGGCTTGAGAAGACAGAAAAAAAGAAAAGGAATTCAGCCAAAATTCTAAGCCAGGATATCCCACTTAGGAGTTGAGTGTTTTAACAAGGTTTGGACCAAGCATTGGGAGCAAACGCAAGTGATCAGAGGGGAAGGCTGACTTTTCTTTTCCAAATGCTTTTGGGTAACATTTAGGGAGAGGAGTGCCACAGAGGAAGGAGAACAAAGGTTGGTGATGAAGTCAGAATTCTCCCTAGGAACAACTTTAATTCTGCTTGGTACCCAACCCCAGCCAGTACCCAACCCCAGCCAGCACCCAACTATTCTGCTAGCTGTGAACAGTCAAGTAGTTGAACCTGTGAGTAATGGAACTGAGCACAGTTTGTTCAGTCAAGGAAAAATGTGGCTATGAATAGCTTGTACCATTTATTGGGCTTTCTTTCTATTTTCAAGTTCCTTAGAATATGTATGTTGTATTCTTGAAAGCCATAGTAGTGAGGCACAAACTTGGGCAGAGTTCTATCATTCTGGGAAGGCTTCACCTTTGCTTGTGGGGTCTTTGAATATTTTCCTCCAATTATTTTCCCATGGATTTGGATGGGGAGGATTTCAATGTGTCTCAAAGTATGATATAAAGATGTCTCACCACTTCATTGCCTTAAAGTTTTATTTATGGTAGAACCACTATCCCCACAACCTACCCCCAAACTATCCCGAGAAGTAAGACTATAGTGCTGGGGGATAAAGGATTTGGGAGCCAGTAATCTAATCTCAACAGTGAAGATGTGAAATTGTAAAAATTCATTCTAGTACTGCCCCAACTGATCTATTTCAACAAACATGCAAAAGAAGTGTGTGACATCCAACACTTTCTCTTAGATGTTTTCATTAAGAACAGTTCCGATGGGGTGGTGTAGGGATAGTAGGGTCACTACACTGGCAAGGAAGGGAAAGATGTTTACTCCTACTATGAGTCTCTGCCCAGGAGGGATGTGGTGTCTGATTATATTGCACTTAACCTCTGATTTACAACTCAAAGAACAAATCCGCTTATACACTACATGTGAAGGAAAGCAAAAGTGGAGAATGCAGGCCATTTCCATTTTCTGCTTATTACTTTCCTGATGGCCCCCTTTACTTCCTTGTTTCTCAGGCTATAGATGAAGGGATTCAATATGGGGATCATTACAGTGTAGAAGACAGAAACTATTTTGTTCTGGTCAGTTGAGCAGTTGAATTTAGGCATCACATAAATGAATGTAATAGTCCCATAAAATAGACTGACTGCAGTGAGATGAGGGGTGCAAGTGGAGAAGGCTTTGTATCTTCCATCAGTGGAGTGTATTTTCAGGACAGAACAGAGAATATATACATAAGAGATGACTATGATCAACACTGTGACCACAATAATTGACCCAGAAGTGACAGCAGGAATAATTTCAGTAAGAAAATCATGGGAGCAGGAAAACTTCAATAGAGGTGAGTAGTCACAAAAAAAAAAAAAAGATTGACTTTATTAGGTCCACAGAAGGACAGACTGAATAAACAACTGCTAAAAGCCCAAGCATTCAGACAACCACCCAGATAGGATACAATCACTAATAGTGTGCAAACTCTGGTGGACATGTTGGTGGAATAGAGCAGGGGGTTACAGATAGCCACATACTTATCACAGAAAGCATTCTGCTGTCCCAAAAGTGACTACAGAACACAGCTGAGATGCAAATCCTGCTAGATGGAGTGAGGGTATTTCCCCAAGAAAATTCATGAGTGTGACAGTACTTTTGAGAGATGTATGGTAAAAAAAAAATAATAATAAGGTTCCCCCTTCCCAACTCTAGAACTTCTCTTATTCTAGCTGCATTGATTTTGTTAATGCAAAACGTTAAAATTTTATTTAGCAGAAACTATCTATTGATCAGTAGTTTGTCAAACGGCTTACTTTGTGTTTTTTAGTCCAATTCAGGAGCTCTTATTTAGATATGCGTGTGAGGTTATTCATTTAGCATACAAACTTCTGCACTGGGCGCTCTAGAAATGCTTATTCTCCTCTTCCCAGACTCCCACCATTCCCTTTAAAACTCCTGACAAATCAGATAAGTGCCATGGCAAGTGACAGTAAAACGACATAGATAAGGAAGGGGATGTAGCTCAGTGGTAGAGCGCACGCTTTGCATGTGTGAGGCCCCGGGTTCGATCCCCGGCATCTCCACTCGTTTTTCGCTTCCTTAGCCCCCTTGCTCTCACTCAACTCGTACAAAAGTTCTCAACATCATAATTATGGCCTGATGGCCTGCGACCTTCCCCCCAGTCAATCCTCTGAGTTTCCCATCTCAAGAAGTTTAAGAAGATCAAAACAATGGAGACCAACCTCACACCCACTGAGTCACATCTCTGCTAACAAACAGACCCGGGCTCTCCTTTGCTTTGTTGCGGGAGGCTTTGTGGGACTACTGTGAGGGTGCTTCCTCAAGTTATTCCCAAAGTGCGCTGTGAAAGTCAATGTCTGTGGACCTCCTGAGTCACCGGTGTCTTCTCTCTTGGACGTTCTCTCTTTTCCCCCAGTGCATTCCATACGCTCCAGGTTTACCAGCTTCCCTTCCAATTACCTTCAGGTGTCTTGGAGATGTATCTGTGCCCTTCTGCAGATAGGGACTGCTGTCCCATCACAGGACGCCTGGACAAGAAGTCTTAGCTGAAGACGGAGAGCTGGTTATCTTGTGCTTTATTCTTGCTATCTTTCCCTTGTGAAATGGTCATAATGTCTTTTGCGGAAAATTTACCGGTCACCTCCGCCTTTTCCGTGCAAAACTTGTTCACACCCAAAATCGATGCCGATCTTTAGATGACCAGGTGTTTAGTGGTTAGAGAGAGGGTCAGTGAATCCATTATTCTCTTCATGACTGGCTATCCTTCCTCTTCCTATAGTCCCCAAAGCTCACATCGGCCTTTATATTATCTCTATATCTTCTGACATTTCCGTGGAGCGTTTAACTTAGGGCCATAATGTACAACAACAGAACTTGGGAGTTGTGAATGACTTCCTAAGGGGTATTTGGGGGAGGAGAGTCGCTGTTAATCGTTAATCGTTAATCGCTCACTTCCAACCTTTCTCCTGGGACTGAGAAGATTCGATTGAGCGAAGTTCCCTTCAAGATACAAAGAGACAAGGACTCAAAACTGGAGGATGCGGGCATCGATCCCGCTACCTCTCGCATGCTAAGCGAGCGCTCTACCATCTGAGCTAATCCCCCGAACCAGCACAAAGACCCTCAAGTTCACTCCTAGCAGGTTCTAAAAGGCTACATGCAGTACAAATTTCTTGTGTTTGAGGTTGCCTGCGCCTGAGAACCTAAGACCAAAGACCTAAGATCACCTCACTTCCGTGAGTGGGCAGGACCATAGATGGGAGGGAAAGATGGGAGGCGAAGCTTCAGAGGACAAATAGAAACAAAGAAGTGGACAAACTTGGAAAGGAAGACAAGTACGGCAGTCTCTTCCACCTCCACCTCCCTTTTCCTCCCCACTCCTGCTTCTTACTACTCCTGCTCAGGTAACCACGGCATCTCTACTATCAATGGCTGGACAAACCCAGCAGGATGAAATGCAGGCCCTTCCTGGGGTTGGAAACAACAATACTGGCAAGAAGTCCCAAGCTCAAACCAGACACATTCAGTCTGCTGACCTACTGTGTGCGAACTTTCCTTGGCCGAAGAACAATCCTCATTTCTGCTGTAAAATCCCAGTATACTCTGCTCATTCTAGGCACAGTGTAATGGATACATTGTCAACTAGTCTTGAGAGAGGACATGTGTTCCTGGCTAGGATCCAGTAGAAAAAGAGCTGCTTTGGGGCAGAGACTGCTTCGTTTTGGTCTTTGTATTCCTAAAGGCTAGCCGAGGGATTTTCCCAAAGTAGGAGCTTCATAAATACTTCATAAATACTTCAGATCAGGGGATCCTGCAAGCAGTCCAAGATGGCAGAAGGGAGAGCCTGCGCTGGTTCTTCCCCAGGTTGCTGCATCCCAAGGTAAGACTTGAGAGGACAGAAAAAAAGAAAAGGAATTCAGCCAAAATTCTAAACCAGGATATCCCACTTAGGAGTTGAGTGTTTTAACAAGGTTTGGACCAAGCATTGGGAGCAAACTCAAGTGACCAGGGGAGAAAGCTGACTTTCCTTTTCCAAATGCTTTTGGGTAACATTTAGGGGGCGGAATGCTACAGAGGAAGGAGAACAAAGGTTGGTGATGGAGTCAGAATTCTCCCTAGGAACAACTTTAATTCTGCTTGGTACCCAACCCCTTTCCAGGAGCTGGCTCCCAACTATTCTGCTAGCTGTGAACAGTCAAGTAGTTGAACCTGTGAGTACTGGAACTGAGCACAGTTTGTTCAGTCAAGGAAAATATGTGGCTATGAATAGCTTGTACTATTTGTTGAACTTTCTTTCTACTTTTGCGTTTCTTAGGATATGTATGTTGTATTCTTGAAAGCCATAGTAGTGAGGCACAAACTTGGGCAGGTTCTATCATTCTGGGAAGGCTTCACCTTTGCTTGTGGGGTCTTTGAGTCTTTTCCTCCAATTATTTTCCCATGGATTTGGGTGGGGAGGATTTCAATGTGTCTCAAAATATGATATAAAGATGTCTCACCCCTTCATTGCCTTAAAGTTTTATTTATGGTAGAACCACTATCCCTACCACCACCCCCAAACCCTCTCAAGAAGTAAGACTGTGCTGGGGGATAAAGGATTTGGGAGCCAGTAATCTAATCTCAACAGTGAAGATGTAAAAATTCATACTAGTACTGCCCCAATCTATTTCAACAGACATGCAAAGGAAAGTAGGGTCACTACACCAGTAAGGAAGGGAAAGGTATTTAGTCCTACTATGAGTCTCTGCCCTGGAGGGATGTGGAGTGTGATTATATTGTACTTACTGTCTGGTTTACAATTCAGAGAACAAACCCACTCATATACTTCTTCTATGTGTGAAGGGAAGCAAAAGTGGAGGATGCGGGCATCGATCCCGCTACCTCTCGCATGCTAAGCGAGCGCTCTACCATTTGAGCTAATCCCCCTCTCGGGCAAAAAAAAAAAAAGAAATCCCAACAAGTTGATAGCATCTTCTCCCAGTACCTAGGAGTGGGTGAAGTGAAGCAGTGTTGTATGAGGTAAACTTTTCTGATAAAAAAAAAAAGGGAAAGCAGAAGTCTGGGGATGAATAAACTGATGTTTGTCCTGCACTTGAGTAAATTTCAAAATAGGGAGGGAGAGGGTAGAGATTAAGAGGCACAAGTATAACTGGAAGATAGTGGAGGGCATGGAAATGCAGGTTCATAGGATAGTAGCCCCAGGTTCCTAGTGCCTTAATGCCAGGCAGCTGAGCTAAATCTTGACAAGTGAACTGTTTTCTGGAGTTTCCAGAGATTTCCCCTCCAAATTTCAAACATCTCTGGGTGTGTGTTTTCAGTGGCCTCCACATCTGGGTATGATCAAAGATTTTGCCATTCTTTTATACTCCCCGGTATGAAATAGCTATACCCTTAAGGCTGACTTGTCCTCTCTGCTTCCCCATTCTCTAAGGTTCCTTTCTCTCCCTGCACCTCATTTCCAGAAGGATTTAACCTGAGGACTTCCCTTCTCCCTCCCTTCACTCCCTCCACTACTGCTCTGGCTTTAGTTTCTGAAATACAAGGAAATCTGAAGAGTGAAGTAAGAAATTCCCCAGATTCTCTGATATCTCCTTTAATACATCTTGGGGCTTTGACCCGTTTACTGATAACACTTTGAGCCTACTTGAATGATTCCAGCACCCTCTATCATCCCTTAAGGGAAAAGAAAATAACCTCATTGGAGGTCAAAGAAATCAGAAGGTACCTTTGCACAATCCTGGAGAGGATAGTAAGGAGCATGATGAAGTGTCTAATGTGGAAGAAAGGAGAAGCTGAGGATGAGGTAAGGAAAGAGGAGCCTAGAGCCCTTTAAAGAAATGATCAGCCCTAAAAGACAGTATCTCAGACAGCCAGACAGAAAAGCTCGATGGCGATGGTTACAAACCAGAAAACCTGTCCTATACCAGTTCACTACGGGTTCCCAACTAAGCACTCATGAAATCACAGTATGGTTTAAATGTTTCCTTTCCTGGCCTACAGGGTTCATTTTTCTCAGTTTCTCTGTTCCTTTCAGGGTTGTCTTTTTTCTTTATCCTTTTGTCTTCCTAGCTGTGTCAAGACTGGCTACGGGTGCTTTGGGAAATGTAACTGAGCCATTTTGCTCTTTCCTATATAGTAAAGTGCCCTGGCTGGCATTCCTTCAAACAGGAAGAGTCCCTCCTGCCCCAGCTACTGAGCAAGAGACCTAGCATGTGCCTTTTTCTCAGTATCTTTCTTGTCCTGCTTCGTTCTCTACATAGAAACTCAACCGGTATCTCAAACTCAATATGTCCAGAACTAAGTCTAGTTTCTTCCCTCTGCTCCCCAATTCTGCTGCTCCTTCTACTTTCCCTATTTCCATCTGTGACACCATCGTTCACTCAGTCAAAAGATCTAGTAACCCTGGGGTTATTTTGAATCTTTCCTCTCCCTCATCATATCCTATCAGATACCAGGTGCTCCTGATTTTATTTCCACAACATTTTTTTGCCATCCTTTTCTCTCTCTCTACTGTCATCCACCTAGTCCAGAATCCCATCATCATTCCTCGACTGTTTGAATAGTTTCTTTATGGATCTTATCCCCTCTATACTCTGCCCCTCCAACCACCTTTCATGCAGCCAGAGTGATTTTTCTTATGTATAGATCTGGTCATACAAGTCTTCTGCTCAAAAAATCCTCAGTGGTTCCTTATTGTTTTTAGGGTAAAATTAACTCCACCCCCTGCCCCCCCCTGCCCCGGAATTTAAAGCCATCAACAACCAGATGTCTTTTTACCTTCTCTTTCTTACCTCAATCGTAAGTATAGGATGAGGAAGAGAGGTTACCAAACAGCAGTTCTAATGAAAAAGAACTTTTTTTAAAAGTGCAAACTCTATGAATTATTATTTTCCCAGCTTAGTAGTTTTGGAGTATAGTTTGGGTCATCCACCTTGATCTCAATAAAATGTAGGGGCAACCCCTGAAAAAAAAATGGAAAATGCATGAGGGATAAGGGGCTTAAGTATGGTCCTAGAGGTGGTAGGGAGGAATAATGTTAAGGATACAGGTGGCAGGATAGAGAGTAATAGTCATAACTCTTCTTTTACAGAAAGAAAGGAAGAGAGCAGTGCACCTGAGGTTGGAGACATGGAGGAAAAGGGCTAAGGAAGCTCTTTTTGGAAGGCTTCCATATTCTCGGTAAAGTAGCACCTTCTGTTTCCAACGTGTGCTTGTATGTTGGAGGGAGCAGGGTGTAGAGGAGAGGAGGAAATGTCAGAATGTGATTGGTGTCTAGAGGAGGGGAGAAAAGGTATAAAACTTTCCATGTGGGGGTTGAGATAAGGAGTTACTAAGAATGGATAAGAAGGCTTATCAAGCACCAGAGACAGAAGTTATAGTCATACACTGATAATGAGTGAAATCAGCTCAATTTTGCCATTTTTCTCCAAGAATATTCAGAAGTGGTAAAGGAAGACTGGACAAATCACAAGGCTAGCTTTGCCCAGGGTGAGGCTTCCCTGGGTCTGTGTTCTCTTCTCAAAATCATAAGAAATATTATTAAAAGTAGATGGCACTTGAAGGAGCTACTAAAGTCATTAAATGTACAGTCTCAATCTTGGAAAAGAATTCACAGCTAATTTACTGTTACTGCACATCTTAGACAAGTTCCACATAGTGACATAGATGACTCTGCAATCTAGAACTTCTTGTCCAGTGTTCTCTAATCTTCAGACTCAAGCTACCTGTAGGATTCAAATTGGGAAAAAGCCTTAAAACAAGTAAACAAGTAACAAGTAAAAAGCTATAAAAACTTAAACTCTGTGAAAGGTGGAAGCCTGAACATCGTGACCTGTTTACAATCATAACTTAGACACTGAGTCATTACTTAAGATACTATAACCTATGAAAGCCCAAATAAGAATATTGTGACCCATGTATGACTGGTACATGATCCATACACAAACTTATATTTGAGCATAACATCGGCTTAACTCCCAAGCTCATTACTAAGCAGAAAACAAAAAAAAAAAAAATCCACCAATCAGTAGTGATACATTCTCTAGCTCCTCCTGCCTTTGTTTTCTATAATTACCACTGGGATTTTGGGGTTCTTAGGTAGGGATCCACAAAACTGTCTGGCTGCCGCTCCAGACCAAAGATCGCCTCTGTTTGTAAATATTCATAATGATTGATTAAACTACTACCTATAATCAATCTAGAGCTCTGTGACCTCTTCCTTTGGTATAAAAAGAACCCTCTGCAGTTATGGGGGAGGTAGAGGGTTCCACAGCCAGCTGAATTTTGGACCTTACTCTACTTCTCCAAGGAGCAACACCAAACAAGTAGAACCAAAATGACTTCATACAGTTAGTCTATAAACTCTTCCATGTGTCCACCTGTTCTAGAATACAGGCTTAGGTATGATGATAGTTACCACACCTTCAATGCAATGGGAAATAGGTGTTTCCTAAACCTTAGAAAATAGTCTGAGAGACAGAGGGCAGGAGAGAAAATATGATTTGTGTCTCTTTTTATGTCCCAGTTGCTGGTTCCTGTCTAGTGCCACTAGCAGGTGAAGGTATTATGAAAGGCATGACCCACTCCAAGAGACTCAGAGTTTAGCTTGGAATTGACTGCTTTCGAGGACGGCCCAGTCATTTAGT
Organism: Trichosurus vulpecula; assembly: GCF_011100635.1. NCBI lineage: Eukaryota > Metazoa > Chordata > Mammalia > Diprotodontia > Phalangeridae > Trichosurus > Trichosurus vulpecula. The sequence goes on along the minus strand of NC_050578.1, from coordinate 219,431,798 downwards.
TCAGGGGATAAGACACTCCCATGAAATGGGATACCAGTTTGGATAATTGAGATAGTATCCACAAATATCTTAGTGGGGTAGGAGACTGCAACATATTTAAAAGGGTAAAATATCATGGCTCAAAAAGGTAGAGTTTTACACTTGTTGCACTTGTTAAAAATCAATTTCATAATTATTAGATGAAGCTTATGTAATTAAATAGCAGTTCATTTTAAAGATATTTGAATGAGGCTGGACACTGGAAGTCTGTGTGTACTGGTACAAATGAATCCTGCAGACTGTGATTGTATTTGATTTGTTTTTTTTTTTTTTTTTTTTTTGGCAGGGCAGTTGGGGTTAAGTGACTTGCCCAAGGTCACACAGCTAGTAAGTGTGTCAAGTGTCTGAGGCTGGATTTGAACTCAGGTCCTCCTGACTCCAGGGCCAGTACTCTACTCACTGCGCCACCTAGCTGCCCCATGTGATTGTATTTGAAAGGGCAGTCTGCCTCCCTGGATGCTAAAGGAGAGGGAGAACTGAAACTGCCTAAGAAACAAGAAAATCCAATCAATGAGGGGAAGTTGTGAGGAAAAGGGAACATTGAGCCTCAATCGCTGTTGGTTCCTGACTCTGCCTTGTGCCAAATGGCATGCTTCAAGAGTGTGGGGCTGAGGATGCTTTGACTAGGAGACAGAGACTGTATGACTGAACTAAACGCAAGATAAACAGGGACATGTAGCAGCTGCTGCCAGCTGTGCTACAGAGCAAAGTCCAGTGAGGGCTGCCTCTTCCCACTGCCCTCTTTTTTTCTGTCTCTGAGAGACAAATCTCAACTAAATGTCACACTGGATAAAGGCCTGGATCTGATGCCAGAAAAACTGAATTCAAAACCAACCTCAGACCCTTATTAGCTGTGTGACCCTGGGCAAGTCAATTAACCTCTGTCTGCCTCAGTTTTCTCAACTATAAAGTGAAGATAATAATAGCACCTACCTCCCAAGGTTGTTGTGAGGATGAAATTTTAAAGCATCTAGTCTAACACATATGCTTAATAATTGCTTGTTCCCTCCCTTTAGCAATTTTTGTTTCTTAGGATCCTCTGCTTTTACTTCTTCCAGTTCTAAAAATAAACAAAGTAGTTTTGTCTACATTCTAGTTGACCTTATCACTGTACTTAACTGTGTGTATGTTGAAGTACCCATGGAAAGAGGAAGAGATTTATACAATTGTTGGGAACCTCTCCAGCATGAGGGCTCAGAGTTAGAGTGAAATGAAATGTCGTTAATTCACATTTTATAGCTTTCCCAAATTAGAGAAAATACATAAATCCAGAAAAATAGCTAGACCCATTAAACCTTAGGCCTTCCTGGTGAGGGAGAGAAAGGAGAGCTAAAAGGGGCTCTAAGTGGCATAGTGTTTTATTTTCTGTGGCTGTTACCTCAGGCAACTTTCCTTCCACTTGTTTCTCTTCCACAGAATTGAAAAATAACCTGTTCTCACATGAAAGATGAGCAACCTGGATTGAAAGGTCATGTTGGGATCTGCTAAAGACAATGGGCATGTTTAACCTGGAGAAGATAGATCAGGGACATGGCTCACTTCTTTCGTGTATTTGAAGGGTGTTACACCAAAAAAGGATTCAATTTGTTTTATTTTGCCCAAAAGTGTAAAACTTTGGGTAGAGATTTTCGAGAAGCAAATTTAAGATTGATGACAAGACAAACTTTCTAACATTTATACATTCTCAAATGTGAAATGGGTTGGTTTAGGAGGGCATGGTTTCTCTAGCTTTGATGGTTTGATAGGTCTCCTAGATTGTTTGGGATTACTTTGGAGATATGGGTTGGACTAGGTAACCTCTTTAGATAAAGTGACAGAACCTTCCAACTCTAAAATTATGTGATTCTTTGAGGTTTTCATTTCCGGGCAGCACATTTTTGAAACATATTAATAAGCGGGAAATGGTCCTGAGGAGGGAAACTAGGAAATAAATAAGGGCCTTGAAAATCCATGAAGGGAAGTAACACACTTAGGTTCAATTGAAGAAAAAACTTCCTAATAATTAGTGTTATTCACTAGTGCATATGTCCCACCCTGGACCATAGTGTAGTCTGTTCCTCTTCACACTGGCCAGCTATGTTGTAGGCAGGAGGTCCTTTCCAAATCCCAAATTCTCCAGTATCACCGTGGGAATGCAGAGTCCATGTGATAATGACTCCACTAGAGGTTACTTTAAATGGCAGCATACAAATGGTTACAGAAAGACACAAAGTTTTATCTTGAGGTAGGAAGCAATAGAGTGGCGCTGGAGGGTTTTGAGCAGAAGAAACCATGTATTGGCAGCAGAAAGAAGGATGTAACGGCCACTTGGAAAAACCGTAGAGACGTTGCTGGGATGGAATCCGTAGAACCGTGGGAGGAGCGACCAAAAACAACAAAAACCCCTTAAAGAATTCAAGATCCCCCGGATCTATCATGCCCATAACTGTTCCCCCTCTTTCCCTTAAACTCTGGGCAGTTTTTTTTTTTTTTGAACACCTTTGATCGGCCATACCTCTTTCCGATTCTGGTCATTACCCTCTCCTAATCCTTTTGTCTTCTTCTGGGTCCCACGCGGTATTTTATCCAAAGTATTGTAACAAAAATCAAGAAGTCTGGAGGAGCTGGGAAAGAGAAGTAAGTGGAAGAGTGGAAGAAAAAACATGGAGACCACAGAAAACTCAGACCCAGAGATCTGCCTTTCAGAGTTGAGAACATTGGGAGTTGAACCACAGGCACGTAACAAGATTAGTGTTACAGCAGATTAAGAGCTTAAACAACACGTCTCTGGGTGGGCTCGAACCACCAACCTTTCGGTTAACAGCCGAACGCGCTAACCGATTGCGCCACAGAGACTTCGCTGTTACAGGATTTGGACCACACCAAATAGGATAACCCCCTCCCCCCAAACAAAAGAACCACGAAACCCCAAAAAGAGTCCTGCCGGTGTGTACTAGCCTCAGTCATAATTTTGAATAAACATGAGTCTCCACCCCCTCCCCCAAAACATGAAGGAATCAAAGGATTCGTTTCCCCGCCTGAGGTACGATAATCTAGCTACCATGATTCTCATTGCTATATTTTTATTCCAGCCAGAAAATAGAAAACTACCGATCTCCCCTTCTTGTTCCCTCCCCATTCCCTCCCTCCCATAGCCTGGGCACAATCAGCCGACTTCTCTAGACATGTATTTGTTCCAGGTTTCGGACATAATTGTGTGAATCTTGCAGGTTTATTAGGGTTCCAGGCTCAGAACACTTTAGGGACCAAGATTCCACTTTTTGTCCTGATGAATTCTGCCTGCAGCGCTTTTTCGTGTGGTCTCTGTGGCGCAATCGGTTAGCGCGTTCGGCTGTTAACCGAAAGGTTGGTGGTTCGAGCCCACCCAGGGACGTACACATTTTAAAAAAGAACTCTTATCCTGGCCGTGTTTCATTTGGAAAAGTCATTTCAAGGCACCGACGTCTTGCTGCTGAACCCCAAATATTTGCACTGCTATTTCAGGACTTTTTCGGTGCTCCAGATCCACACAATTAACTGCATACCTATATCCTTAGTTCCTTAATCTCAGTCTGTCCCAAATAGAATTATCCCACCTCCCAGTCATGGAAATCCTTAAATCCTCTTAAAGATTTCATCATTCCACTAGCACCTGAGTGCATTTCTTAAAATTAACATACAGGGTGTTCCTAAAGTCTGGACACATAGGTAAAATGCATATTTTCGAGAAATGAAATGAATGAAATTTCCAACAAAATTTTATTTAATTGGAATATTAACAAAAAACATCTTCGATATGATTTTCATCATTTGTGATGTAAAGGTTGATGCGCTTTGCAAGATTCACGTGATCTCGATACAACTCCACATTGCCATCATTTTTAGCATATTCACTCTTCATGCGTTCCATCAAGTGTGTTGCAGCTGTGATTTTCATTGAATACACCTTCTCCTATAGCATACCCCCGAAAAAGAAGTCTAGGGCACTAAGGTCTGTTAATATTCCAAATATTTCAAAATATGCACTTTTTTCCTATGTGTCCAGACTTTAGGGACACTGTATTTAACGATGAGAATGAAGAGAGACAAGCATTTCCAAGGAACTGGGCAAAACACAGACCTCGATGTTTGGGGAAAGGTATGAAGGGAGAGTGGGAAGATTTTGATGTGGAAAAAAGGAGGAAGAAACAGGGGAACAGCAGTGTTAAAGCTGCTAAGAGTTACAGATAGCAGTGAGGACCTAAAGTTAAGGATTTGAGGAGGCCAGACACTGCCTCCCACAGCGTCATAGAAGATATCTTTGAAGTTTTGTGGATTCCTTATCTGTACAAGCTCTTCAACAAATTTCCTCTTTCTTCCCAGAGCAACTATCCCATTGCCTCCGGTTCAAGTCTTCATTACCACCCACCTCGGCTTTTTTTAAAATATTGTACTAACAGATCTTCAGGTCCCCAAACAGTGCCTTTCCCTTAGATGTTGCCATTATCATTCTTACTCATAGATTTGGGTACCACAGAATAGTTGGATCAGTTCACAACTCCACTTTAGACCGAATTAATGAGGGTCACATTTTTTTAAATGCTTGTTAATTAAAAACAATAAATAATAAATTTCAATATAATCATTCTTGGGCCTCAGTTTCATCATCTGTAAAGTGAAAGTAGTGTACTGCATTATTGATAAGGTCCTTTTCCTCTCTAAATTATTGTATTTTAATAAAATGTTGAAAGATGGTGCAAGGTAGCAGGTAAAAATTAGATCTCAAAATCAGGAAGACTTTGTGTTTCCAGTGTCCTGCCTTTGATACATTGTAACTTTGTGACCCTGTCTATAGACTTCTCAGTGCCCCAGGCACATGCAGAAGACCAAAAATTGAGGGTGTTAAATTTATTATGTTTTTTTTTTTAAGAAAAGCAACAATAGGGAAGAGATCCATGAATGCGAGCACAATACTCTTCTTCCACATATGTGGAAATAATCATGCATGTTGATGCTTGTCAGGGTTTTTTTTTTACAGTAACAAAAAATGAACATTTAAATTAAAAATGAAACAAAGGAAAAGTGAATTAGATTTTTCTAAGCACTGGTCTTACTCTTCTGGTGCATGCTGGGGGCTCTGCCCTCTCTATGTTTTACATTCTAATCCATTTTGCTTCATAACTGTTCTTCCACTGTCAGAAGATTGCACTTGTCATATGGGTTTGAATATTCAAAATTGGTTTGAGATAGAGTCTATTTGTTTGTCCTCTTCAAAGCCGACCTAGGGACCCAAGTTTCACTCTTGAAGTAGTTACTACTGAGCAAAGGAAATACGGAATTCCCCATACATTTTCCTAGATCTTCCAAACAGTCTAAATGCTCTTGCTTCATCTGAATGGCTTCAATTTCTCTCATTTTCAGCAATCTCATTCCATGGCTTAAACTCCTTAAAGTGATTTCCACATTTATATTTCTAGTTTTCATTTCTCTTCTGCATTCCAGAGACACAAATAACATTTCCTGTATGGTATCCCCATTAGCTTGTGCCCTCTCCTCAAAAAACAAAACAAAAACAATTTAATCTCTCTAAAATGGAGGTTATTGTTTAATCTTCCTCACTTCTACACACTCTCACAAGTCCTCCTCATTCTAACCCACCATTTCTATCTTTGGCACACCATTCACTTGGTCTCTCCATAGAATGGATTCCACTCCAAATGTTCATGTGGACTATTTATGCCTGACCTGTGGTGGAGGCTTCTGTGCTTATTTTGGTCTTATCAGTCACAGCCAGACATTATACCTGGACCCCAACATAACAATCTCATTTTTATCATCCTTGAGAATGGACAACAACCAACCAACCAACCAATCAATCAACCTAAAAACGAGTAAAATGGGAGAGTGAAGAGAAGAAGTGAATAATGTGAAGATCCTGCTGTAAGAACAGGATGCTATAGGGAGAGTGTGATGTCCCTAAAACAGAAAGGGGTTGGGAGTTGAGATGACGTATGGCCAATGCTATTTAAAATAGTCAGATAATTCCAGGTAAAGACTGAATAATGTAGGTAAGGTAGAAGTGGAAGATCTTTGAACGGTGGTGTCAAAGAATAGACCTTTGACTTTTCTCTCTTCTTTAACTCTCATGTCTAATTACATACCAGATTTTGGGGATTCCCACTTGGCCACATCCCTAAAATCTGTCCTCTAGTCTCTATTTCCATGGCAAACACTGACCTGGACTGTTTCCATAGCTTTCCAAGAGGTCTTCCCATTGCCAGCCCATTCTCCTCCTAGCTGCCCCCCCCCAAAAAAAGTTTATATACTAAAATATCTTCAGGGCTTCCCTATTGTTTTTCATTTCTGAGTGAAAGAACAGACGTTCGGGGCAGAGCAGGAGAGGGAAAATTTGTTGGTTGTTGGAATACAAATGGTATTGGGGTCTTTCTAAGTGATACCACTCGTCATTCCACATCAGCGTCTCTGATAAAAGAAGGTAAGAACCTGGTGAAATCATAGGGGAAAATTATTACTAAGGTTGGGGATATAGCTCAGTGGTAGAGCGCACGCTTTGCATGTGCGAGGCCCCGGGTTCGATCCCCGGTATCTCCATCAGCTTTTCCTGCATTCATCCCAAATTCTGGGTTTTAATTCCATCCTTCATGAGGCTGGTTTTTCTAAAGAAGAATTTCTGGCCAGGCGGCTCTCCTGTGGACACTATTCTGGGTTTTCTTCTAAAGAAGAATTTCTGGCCAGGTGGCTCTCCTGTGGACACTATTCTGGGTTTCGAATTCCAGGAACTTTAGGAAAGACAGTGCAAGAGCTTTCTCAACTCTACAAGGTCACATCTCAGCTCAGGTGGTAGGTTTCCAAGGTACCATCCATACTTGGAACCAATAACAGAGACTTTGAATGTATGCTTAAGTTCACTCACCTTGGCAGTATACTTTCCAGATTTGGCCATGTGTCATCATGTATGATAAGGTTGAGGCACTCATTTCCAGAGCTAGCTCAGTATTTGGGAGACTCCAAAAGAAAGTGTGGGAGAGAAGAGGTATTAGGGTTCAGACCAAACCGGGGGTCTACAGAGCAGTTGTGCTGACTTCATTGGTGTATGCTTGTGAAACCTGGAACAGTATACCAGCAGCGCCCCTTCCATTTGAATTATCTTAGAATGGTTCTGAAGATTACCTGGCAAGGGATACCGGACTCTGAGGTCCTCTCTAGAGCTGAACTGCCAAGCATTCACACTCTACTGAAGAGAGCGCAACTTTGATAGGCTGGCTATGTAGGTGTAATGCCAAACGTATGTTTACCTAAAAGACTATTTTATGGAGAATTCGCACAATTCTCACACAGACTTCAGGAGAAGCGGTACAAGGACACTCTCAGGGCCCCTTGGAAGAACTTTAGTATCTATTGTGAGACGTGGGAGACGCTGTTAAAGACCACCCAGCATAACTTACCCGCATCAAAGAAGGCGCTGTGAATCACAGTGGCACAAAGGAAAAGTGAGATGCGCTCATCTGGAGACATCTCTGTCCCAAATGTTCAAACGGATTACTTGTGCCTGACCTGTGGTAGAAGCTTCCGAGCTCGTACTGGTCCGGTGAACACACATGGCGCTCCCCACATCTGGTTGTCATTCCTCCCGCTATATATAGACTTCAAGATACCCAAGAAAAGTTACTCATTTCTTTCTTCCTTGCGTTTCGGTGAAGCATTTACCGAGGGCACAAAAGCACAATGGAGAAAGGATAGATTGATCTTCAGACGGACTTTCCTCCTGGGCAGCCTTTCTTCTTTGGATAGGGAGGAGTGGGAACCGGTCCGCGACCTACAACCAATATTCTGGGTCTCGATCAGAGGAAGTAAGGGAATCAAAACTCGAGAATACAGGCGTCGATTCCGCTAACTCTCGCTTGAGAAGCCAGCGCTTTTCCATTGCAGCTAATCTACTCACAAGCTAGCCCTAACAGAATATAGAAGTACATCTCCGAACAGCTGAAAGCATAGTGTTTATGATCTTGCAGCCCATCCTCACAAAGTTAAAAATAGTGTGGATGCCTTTAGCGATTGCGAATGCATTTTGGCTCCTCTAGGTGGTTCCGTGGATAGAGTGGAAATAGGCCTGGAGTCTGGAAGACCCAAATTCAAAATCGAGCCTCGGACAGTTACTTGACTCTATGGACCTGGGCAAGTCTTTTTTTTCTGAAACAGTGACAGTAATATCACGTTCCTTCTAGGGTTGTTGAAAGTGCTTAACACGTTGCTTGCTACCTAGTAGGCTCTTAATAAGTGTTTCTTTCCGCCCCGCATTGCAGTTCTGCCTCGGCAAGCCTGTATGCAGTTTTTGTTCTCACTCTTCCCAGTGGCCTATTTCTGTTTTCCTGAATTTCTGTTAGGAGCATTTGCTGAGGACTAAGTAGAATAACCAACCGATTCTTGAAGTTGAGAAGGATATTGGAGCCAGAAGAGCATCAAAACTGGAGGATGCGGGTATCGATCCCACTACCTCTCGCATGCTAAGCGAGCGCTCTACCATCTGAGCTAATCCCCCTGCCACGACGTAGTTTTGGAAAGGTAACTGAATCTAGAAAGGCATACGCCTTCGTGCTTGACCTGTCTACTTCGGAGAATCTAAGACCAAAGGAGGGTTGTGGTGAGTGGGGGAGATTAGAGACCGGAGGAAAATAGGGGAGGAGGAAAGCTCTGAGAGGGACAATTACACACATAAGCGGGTGGTCTTGAAGGTAAAGAGTGACTGACTGGGGGCCCAGTCTTTCTAGGAATCCTCCTCTGGAGCCTGTGAGGAATCCTTGGGGGATGAAGCAGCTTGGTTGGTTTTTGAGTGATTCCTCCCTAGGACTACAAGGCCTGAATCTGAGTTATCTCCAAGTACTGTGTGAAACGTATGTTTAATAAACTGGAGAAACTTCTTTCCCTGTAGACTTTTGCTGATCCCTCTATCTCAGCGCTCTACTCACACCTTACCGTCCTGGGTTTAAATAACTGTCAGTATTAGTGACTCTATTATTTATTAACAGTGAAATGAGCAATACAACAGGTATAAAAACTTATTTCCCATATATCACCTGTGAGAAAGGTCACAAAGTCACTTTCAACCATCCGTAGGAACTGCTGTCTTCTCATTTCTGAAAAGACAGCCCCACCATTCAATTCTACATTCAAGTCTCTTCTCAAGAATTCTCTTGTTCTTTGTAACTGTAAAGGTTAAACTGAGTTCTCTGAGGATATGACCTCTCATAATCTTTTTACTTTTTCTTATCTTCAGCCATCACATATATAAACATTCTCTCCAGAATAAGCATTATACTCCGGATGTCCTCGGGAGTTTTAATAGAAAAATAAGCAGTCACTCCACATTTTTATTGCCTTTTAAAGATAGAGTAACAGTATTGACAGTCTCTGTGGGAGAGCTGTTGAAGTTTATGTTACTTGCATGACTTGATAGAGGAAGTCATTCGTATTTCTGGATCCCAGAGAACAGAATGAGATGACATGGGAAGGAAAGAGAATAAATACTTAACAGTTTATATTGGGCTTACCCTATGCCAAGCACTTTGCTAATTACTTTACAATTACTATCACATTTGAGCCCACAACAAGCCTGGAAAGAAGGTGCCATTACCATCATCGCCACCGTTTTACAGATGAGGAAAGTGAGGCAAATAGAGTTTGAGGGATTGGCCCAGAGGCATATGGCTAATTAGTGTCTGAGTCTGGATTTGAACCCAGTTTTTCCCGACTCCAGGCCCAGCACTTTATCCATTATGCCACCTATAAGCAATAGTACTTACTATGTGCTAGACATTGCGCTAGGACCCAGTGCTTTTTTTTTTTCAAGAGCGTGTTAGTTTTTCAGAGAGGGTGAATTTGACAAGATAGAAGGGAGAAAATGCATAAAACTGCCTCAATATAGAATGAGCCGATCCTGAGTTCCCCATACCTGGAGGTTTAGTTGAATTCATTCTTAAGTGCCTTGTTTTGCCATTGCTGACTGTTTGGTGGATTTCCACTGAGCTACTGGATAAAATGTCTTGTCTGTTTGGTCCCTTTGGAGGCTGAGAATTTATGATTGTGTGAAGTGGGAAAAGGAGAGGCATTCAGATGGAAAGGCACTTCCAAGTTTGACACTAAATTTGATTTGACTTCCAGAGCAATAGGGATAGAATAGAAATCTGCTCTAGGGATGCATGATGCATAAGGAAAAGACCTAAAACTCCTGTACTTCTGTATAGCAAACATCAACAGAGACGTGTGTATATAGATGTATGGTTGGACTTTTTTTTTCTTGCGTCTGTTTAAAAGCAACTAGCATGTCGGCTCCGTGGCTTAGTTGGTTAAAGCGCCTGTCTAGTAAACAGGAGATCCTGGGTTCGAATCCCAGCGGGGCCTTAAGTGCTTTTTTGCCCGCAACTTTCAGCATTTCCACTCCAATCAATATCGGACAAGGAGAGAGGAGTAATTGAATGAGGGTCGTGAGGTTCTTTCTTTCGCTGGACCTTAGGAAGGAATTGAGACCAGTCACTTTCTTTAACAGCACCTGCTTGGGCAAATGACTCGAAATTGACCAGCTACATCTATTTTTCTACTTTTAGGCTTGGAAATTTTAAAGTGGCAATTTACGCTTGGTGTAAGAAACGATTTCCTAACAATGGACCTATCCAAAAGTGAAATCCAGAGTGATAAGAGGTTCTCCCTCTGGAGATTCCCCAAGTAAAATCAGAATGACCACCAGAGGGACAGTTTATCTTGGGGAACATTAAGAACCACAATAATTTCACCACACCTTGATGGACTAACCACCTGGAGGCCTAATATTAGAAAGAACCCAACCCCTTTTGAAGGACAAATTAAGTGTAAGTAACTATGCAAGGACAGAGTAGAGTGGGAGATCTTATTCAAATGTAGTGAAAACACTTGTTCTTTCATGAGACCCAGTAGTTTTGTCTAAAACGAATTCTTTCACAATTGTAAAAGTATTTGGTCATTTCTCCTAGTCTCCCGACCTCAGCTAGGGAAAGTTTCCCTTTAACTCTGCTAGTGGAGTTCTAAATACTCTCCTTTCCACCCTGGCCTGATACTTCTCTCTTGATATCTCTCCTCTCTTTTGAAATGCATTATTTATCTATCCTAAGTTGCTTCCACTTTGCCCTTTCAGTAGGCCTGAAAGGGTATTTTAAAAACCTGCGCGGTATGAAGCTGAAAGCAGCATTCTTTAATATTGTAATAACCCACAGTCATTCAAAAGGTCCCATTGCCCAGACTCTAACAAGGGCAGAAACTGAATCCACGCGGGTAGAGCAACATTGATAGTAGTCCCTAGCCTTAACTTCTCAGCCAATTTATGTACTGCTAAAGTCTATTTTGGGAACTTTTGGACATCAAGGTGAAGTGCAAGGGAGTTAGCCATGGCAGGGATTTAGAACCTGGCAGGAAATATTATGAGGAAAGTGCACTACCTGCTTTATATCCTCAGGAACCAAGAGAAACGAAACTTCTTGCATAAATGCCCTTCCTGGGCGACCAAACTCGAAATCTAAAGGATCTCCAAATTCCAAAGGGGGTCTAAAGGCAGCGGAGAGGATCTACCCCCAGAACCAGCACAACTGGGACCAGCTGGAGCGTGAGAGAAAAACCACGGGAAAAAGGAGAGACAAGGACTGAACAGATGTACTCTGTCAGACGGAGAAAAGAAAGGCTGTGATCTGCTGTGACTGATAGGAGAGGGATGGCTGTGGGGTGGGATATGAATGAAATGCTGTTTTTAGAAACTTAGCTAAGGGACCTGTATGTCTTGTAGAAGGTGCTTCACAAATGCGGTGTTGCATTAAGGAATAGAATTGAGAGTGGAAGTGCCGAAGTTGTGGGCAAGAAAATGCTCAAAGGCCCCGCTGGGATTCGAACCCAGGATCTCCTGTTTACTAGACAGGCGCTTTAACCAACTAAGCCACGGAGCCGACATGAGAGACGCTTTTGAATCGACAGAAAAAAAGCATTGCTCTTTTCTTTGGTGTTTTTTTTTTCCCCTGTACGGGAGACGTTGTTCGGCCAAGCAATGAAGTTTCACTTCACTTTCACTTCTGGATCATCTCTAGTCCACATTCCTATTCTTTCCCAGTGGCTGAGGAAGCTGGAAGTAAAAACACAATCTCAAACCTGGAAGCACTTCCCTCCTCTTTCCTTCTAGTTGTCTTCCCCTACTCTCAGTTCACACAATCATAAACTTTCAGCACGGAAAGAAAGCACAAACATGATTCTTCGTCCACTAGCTGAAGATAAGAAAAAGAAAGTAGACGACGAGAGCTTATATCCTCAGAGAATGAATTTAACTCTTATCAGGATTAAGAGAATTCTGGAGACTTGAATTAGCCAAAGGCAGAATTGAATGGTGAGACTGTCTTTCCAGAAATGAAGAGAAGGTAGAGATGGTTGAAAATGGCTTTGTGACCTTTCGTACAGCTGATACACGCGAAATAAATATTTATTTCTGTTGCATTCACTGTTTCACTGTTAATAAGTAGTAGAGTCACTAGCATAGATGATTATTTAAACCCGGGAGAATAGGGTGTGAGTAGAATTTGAGATAGAGAGAATGATGAGCAAAAATCTACAGGGAAAGAAATTTCTCCAGTTTATTAAACACACATTTCACAAACTGCTTAAAAATAGCTATTATGCATGAGGAGGTTGCAATGCCTTCTCCTTAATCTGAGTTCCAGCAGTGGAGAAATTGTTTTGTTTTGGAAAAGACCTGTGATTTTATGCGTGTAGGAAACTTCCTGTACTAACCAACTCAGATAAGTGACTCTTCTGTAGTTTATATTCTTAATCTAAGAGAAATTGCCTGGTAGATTGAGAGGTCAAGGGACTTGCTAGGCTGTTTCTGAAGTGTGATCTGAATAGTAGGTTTTCAATAGCTGACTGTCCTCTAGTGACTCACTGCCTCTATGAGAGGTTGCCTAGGGAAGAAAAATTAATTATAAAGTGAAGATAGTCACTAGTCAATTGACCAATCAAGAAATTGGTCACCACTCAAACACCTTCACTATTTAACCTTAAAGTCAAGCATGCCGGGGTCCACGCAAACATTTTTTGGTGTTGTCTTCTTTATTATAGAAATGCTGAAAAAGAAAACATCTAAAGGGGGCTTTGAGAAAATTGATCAAAATCTTCAAATATTCTTAAGAACATGAATCTCTTTTTGGCCGATCCAGGATGTGTGTGTCCCTTTAACCTCACCCCCTTTTCTCTTCTCTGGCATATACCAATGCATGATTTCCAGGCCCGATCTATTTTTTCCTCGAGGGCCTGCCTGTCTCCATTTATATATATTGAGCACCTTTTCATAACGCCCAGCCACCCGAACTCAGATCTGGACTCAGAGAAGTGTTTCCTTTGATCTTTGGCAGATCCTGCCTTACAGGCAATCCAACCTGGAGGTAATGTTTCCCAAGGATTCCTCACAGATTCTTGAAGAAGAGTTCTGCAAAGGTTAGCCCTCTACCCAGTCTTTGCTTTCCAGTCGGCCTACTAGTAGTGCTTACGCTTGCTCCTCCTAGGGCCTTCCTCCATCCCTTTTTCCTGTGTTGTTTCTGGTCTCCCACACTGCCCAAATGAATTAAGCTCTAATTTGGTCTTGAATTCTCCAGGTTAGGCAGTCCAGCACTATTTGTGGCCTTCTAAATTTTGTTAGGAATAGCTTGGAAGAAGGTCATTTGCATGGGGGATTAGCTCAAATGGTAGAGCGCTCGCTTAGCATGCGAGAGGTAGCGGGATCGATGCCTGCATCCTCCACTTTTTGATTTATAGCTGTGTATAATCGAAGAGCTGTGTCGATCAGCCTGACTCCAAGAGAAACGTGGTCGGGAGTCTGGCTGGAAGACCACTACAAGAACCTGTAGATAGACATTATTTAAGCACTGTTTGTGGTGTTGAGGGCCTGGGCAGGGCTTTTGGAGGAAGAGAAGAGTATAAGAAGCATGAACTGCCAGGCATCTAGTAGCATAACCAATTCGCCGTCCATCCATCGCTTCATGAACCCCTTGGCCAACAGATGGCCTAAAGATAGGCAGCCCTCCTACTCGTGAGGACATTTCACATTAAAAAGGAGGAGACCTGTAGGTGAATCGCAGATGATTTTTTTTTTTAAACAGGAATCATGGCGACGATTGGCCACTTGGTAATAGCCCTACTTTCTCTCTGTTTAGATACGAGCTTCTGGATTCTTGTTAGATCTGGCTTGTAAAACTGGCTCCTGAGGTGGGGGGATTAGCTCAGATGGTAGAGCGCTCGCTTAGCATGCGAGAGGTAGCGGGATCGATGCCCGCATCCTCCAGTTTTGGTTCCCATCAACGCATCAGAGGCAGGGGCCCACAGTATTATCAGTGAGTGTAGTGTCCTCTTCCTCTCCTCTCCTCTTCATATAATTCAGGGTCTCCAGCCCCTGCCTTTAGTTCATCTGAAAAACCAGGTTGGACATTCAACCCTAAAACGCAAGAATAGAAGTAGGCACAAATGAGAGGCGCTAGGGGGAAAAGAAACCTGGAGTTGGGGGGGGGGGCGGGGCAGGGGAGCGTTACAAAACGACACTGTTGGCCCTGGAGGGGAGAGGATGGTATTCTTTATCTGACTCCGACTTCTTGAGAGTGTGAGAGAGGGCAACCTTGAGAGAGGAGTTTTCCCATTTGTCTGCACAAGTCTTTTGTCTTGGCTTCCCCGGTGACTATGTGGAGAGCTAAACACTTCTCCAAAAGACTTTCATTTGTAGCAGAGAGTGACGCTGTGCTTTGGGGTATCGCTTTGTTTTGGGCATTCCTAAAACCTAGATAATTCTAAATCCCAAGCCGTGGGTACGAGGAATACTTCTGGATGAGAAAGATCAACAGAAGAATTGATGTGCAAAGGTACAGAAGGACCTGAGAAAGGAAGCTTTGTGGAAGGGACGAACAGGGAGGGACCTCAGGAAAGGGAGCTTTGTGGAAGACATACTGGGGCACAAACACCTTACAGGAAGAAAAACATGGAGATGCCGGGGATCGAACCCGGGGCCTCACACATGCAAAGCGTGCGCTCTACCACTGAGCTACATCCCCAACCCTGTAAAGAAGTACACTAAGTTCCTTAATTAGTTTCCCATCTATTTTCTCAGGTTGAAAATATCAATACCATTTGGATTCTAATGAGCAATGAATTGTCCCTCTCCTTTTCTAATCCCTAAATGCTGGGTCATTGCTTACCGTTACATGGAAGAGTCTCTTAGCACTCAGAAATGGTTATAGGGAGACCCACTGATAAATATTAAAAGCAAACAAACAGATCAAAAGCATATGGAGACGTTGGCCTTACATATATTCAGAATGGGCTTTCTAACTACAGAACCTCTTGGGTCAGGAGAAAGTGATCGGAGGGTTGAATTGACGTTTCCAAGCAAAATCCTACCCTGAGACGGACTCTGATAAAGAGTAATAGTCATGAGGCTAAAAGCTGAAGGGCATTCGTCCCTGGGTGGGCTCGAACCACCAACCTTTCGGTTAACAGCCGAACGCGCTAACCGATTGCGCCACAGAGACGACGTAAAAACATGTTGTAGCAGAACTGATCGCGACAAAACTGGAATCTTGTTCTTCAAAATATCCCGAGAATGGGCCCGCAGTAGAACCGTAAATACCCAAAGTACCTGAAACAAGCTCACGTCCAGAAAAGAAGTCATAGAAAGAAGCAAAATTCAAATCTTTCCGCCTGAGATTCTTCTTCTTTCACTTTTGGTCAAAGCAGGGAAAATCCCAAACAACTCACCTCCCATCATCAAGCACTGGACCTGTTCCAGTGGGTGTGGGAAGCATCTTGAAGCTAATTATGCCCAGGCTCCAGGAGGAAGGGAATAGGAAAGGACGAAAAAGGGAGACTGGTCGTTTTCTTTCTTCTGAAAAAAAAGTAATTAGAATCCTTGTGTCTGGTTTGTTGTATTTCGGGGCGTCCGGCGGAGAGACATGTCTGTTAGGAAGAATCAAAATTCCTTCTTGGTTTTTAGAGCTTATGTTTGTTTGAAATTATGACCCCGAAGTTAGTAGACGCTAGAGAGACTTAACCATCTCCACTTTTTGGGGGCGGGGCGCGGAGCGAAAAGACTAAGGTGTGGCACTTTCCTACCAGGTCCGGTAAACTGTTTACCACTGTGCGGTCTCTGTGGCGCAATCGGTTAGCGCGTTCGGCTGTTAACCGAAAGGTTGGTGGTTCGAGCCCACCCAGGGACGTCTCTATTTTATGGGAACTCTCCTAGCTTTCCTTGAGCATTCTTCTCTAACTGCAAATTTCCCTTTTTCCGGGTCTCACGTACTAGCTCTTCTTCCTTGCGTGCTTCCCATCCCATTCTCAACTCAATGTCTCCTAAATCTACACCTCCACCCTTGCTCTGTAGTCTGTGTTCCTGACCTACGAATTGCAAAGCTCTTCTTCACCTCCTCCACCGACTTTCCTCCTCCCGCTTCTCTTTCCCACTCCTTTTTCTGACCAGGATTTCTGTCTCTGGCAGCCACTATAGAGAGTGCAGGAAAAACGGCCAAAGAGAGGGCAGAAGTTAGAGAAAGCTATGGAAGGAAACAGAAATCTTGGGAAAATGTAATCCTCCAAAAGCAGAAAGAGGAGTAGGCAATCGACCATTCAAGGCCGCCTGAAGGGTTTCGTGGTAGCTAAAAGCTGAAAGCTTCAGGGCTGTCCTCTTGTGGGGGAAGGGCTAAACACATTGTGGCCCATGCATGTAATGAACTATTATTAAGCCAGAGGAAAATGGGAAGACCTTTACGAATTGACACAGAGTCTAGTGAAGAATTAATACAATGGTAATATTATAGAGAAAAAGCAACTGTAAAACAAGTAAAACAAGTATAACAAGTAACAAGTAAAACAAGTATAAATTTCAGATCAAGTTAATCATTAACAAAGTGAGACAGACATTTATTGAGGCTCAAAGAATCGCAATCCGGAACAATCATTGTCTTACTCAGGGAAGTTCACTGAGGGGAGTTGCAACCAGAGACTTTAGACACTCAGGAGGGGCAGCTAGGTAGATAGATGGAACTTGTAGGTGAGTTGGGGGTGGGTGTGGTGTTGTCGCAAGTTATTTGTTGCAGTGTGATAACACATTCCTAGAAAATCCGCAGGATCCATCTAGGCTGCTTCTAGTCAACCGAGGCAAGCCGATGACCTTGCCCCTAGCCAGGGTCACAGAATAGCCGAACTGCAGGAAGAGAAGGGTTGCGTATGTGTCTTTGGAGCTATCTCTGGTTGGGAACAGGGGCAGCTACAAACTTTAAAGGCAGAAACATTGGCCCTGGTAGTTGGTGTGAGGGAGGAAACTAGTACACAAACTTCCAGGTTTCGTTAAGTGCTGAAATTCCTAGCTTCAATTATTAGCAAGTTTTCCCTTACATCCAGCTTAAATTTGCCTCTTCAAAACTTTCACCCATTGAGAGCAGAGAATAGTTTACCTATCAGATCTATGGGAAAGGGAAGAATTCATGACCCAACAAGAGATAGAGTATTACAAAATGCAAAATGGATAATTTTGATTATGTTAAACTGAAAAGTTTTTGTATAAACAAAGCCAATGCAACAAAGATTAGGAGAGAAGCAGAAAATTGGGAGAAAATTTTTACGATTGGTGTTTCTGATAAAGGCCTCATATCTAAATTATACAGGGAACTGTGCCAAATTTATAGGAATAAAAGCCATTCCCCAATTGAGAAATGGTCAAAGGATATGAACAGGTAGTTTTCAGAGGAAGAAATTAAAGATATCTATAGGCATATGAAAAAATGTTCTAAATCACTATTGACTGGAGAAATGCAAATCAGAACAATTCTTAGGTACCACATCTCTCCTGTCAGATTAGCTAACATGACAAAACAGGAAAATAATAAATGCTGGAGAGGATGTGGGAAAATTGGAACATTAATACATTGTTGGTGGAGTTGTGAACAGATCCAGCCATTTTGGAGAGAAATTTGGAACTATGCCCAAAGGGCTATAAAAATATGCATACCCTTTGACCCAGCAATACCACTCCTAGGGCTATATCCCAAAGAGCTCACACAAGTGGGAAAGGGACCTGTATGTACAAAAATATTTATAGCGGCTCATTTTTTGGTAGCAAAGAATTGGAAATCAAGGGGATGCCCATCAGTTGGGGAATGGCTGAACAAGTTGTGGCATATGAATGTAATGGAATACTATTGTGCTATAAGAAATGGGGAAGATACAGACTTCATAATAACCTGGAAAGACCTACATGATATGATGCTGAGTGAGAGGAGCAGAACCAGGAGAACATTGTACACAACCACAGACATACTGATTCTGTGATGACTAACTTTGATGGACTTGGCCTTCCTCAGCAATAGAAGGTTCAAAGACAGCTCCAAAGGACTCACGATGGAAAAAGCTAGCTACATCCAGAGAAAGAACTGTGAAGTCTGAATGCAGATTGAGGCAAACTATTTGCTCTCTTTTTTTTTCTCTTCTATTTTGGTTTTGTTTCTTCTCTCTCATGATTCATTCCATTGGTCATAATTCTTCTTTGCAACTTCACTATTCTGTAAATAAGTTTAATGGAAGGTTTATATAGAATCTATGTCAGACTGCATGCCGTCTTGGGGGGAAAGAGGGAGGGGAGGGAAGGGAAGAAAATTTGAAACTCAAGAACATATAGAACTAAGCGTTGTAAACTAAAAATAAAAAATCTAATTTATAAAAACAAACAAAAGAAACTTTCACCCATTTCTAGTCCTTTCTAACCTCTTGACTAAAGCCAAAGTTGAATTCCTCTTCCAAGTGATAGCCCTTCAAATATGCAGTGTGCTTCAACATCCCCACTACTCTCCCATACATTCAGTACATTAACACCACCAAAGGGGACTTGGAAAAAAACAGTTTCTTTTGACTAAGTGGCAAAATAAAAGCAACCAGACTCAAGAAACACGAATTGGTCATATAGATTTCTCTCTTCCTGGAGACAGATGAAGAGGGAAGTGGGAAGAGGCAGTGCAAGGTATTGTAGGATTTACTGGGTTCTCTCTCCAGTGTACTTGGCAATAGCCCTGGAATCTTTCTGTCTGGCTTATATTGAGCCCATCACATAACCCAATATCACAGTCATAGCTTCCTCGGCCTCTCACTATCATTTTGGTTAGCCTCTGGGTCTGAACTTTCTCATATTTAAAAGAGGAGGCTTGGATTAACTCCTTCTTTGAGATCACTTTCTCCTCTGTGATTCTGGTGAAGCTGGTTGATGATGTAATAGTATGGCTGATTGCTTAGGGTGGGAGACATGGTCTGTTCCTGACTGTGAATATTTGAAATCTTTCCAAGGATACTGGAATAACTTCCTTTAAATGAGAGTTACAGAACAATGAAGTTAGGTTATCTTAGGGGGGCGGGGTTGAATTGAGTTGAAGAAGAACCTGGGTGAGAGATGTGGGATATGCCATGGACGGTTTCCTCCATAAGACACGGAACAGCAGCAAATTAGCTGGGAAGTCTTTTCCAAGATTAAGATTGTATATTTAATGACATTAGCACCTCTTTGCAATTTCATTTAAGCCTAATGACATTTCTAATGATTTCCAGAATCAGGTTAAGTATGAATACTTCTGTGGGATAGTGGTTATTACATTTGCTATATATACTCAACTTCAAATCTCATAATTGTACTTTTTCCCTGAAGAACTCTCAAAGAACATGGACAGGTAGAATTGCTTCATCACTTAGAAATAATACCGACTCACATTTATGTAGCACCTTTAGCTTTATAAAATGATTCCCTCACAAAAACACAGGACACAGAATATACCAGTTACTGACCAACTGCGAAAGTCTGTAAATTGAAATATGACCTATCAAACAGCAAAAAGATTGAGAAGTCATGGTTACATGGATGAAAGCCACTAAATCTCTTTTCTCCCTCTCCCTTCCCCTCTATGACCTTCAAATGTACCAGGGACCCAACAAAAGTTGGACAAGCCTTTGATTACTCATTCAAAAGAGCCAGGGGCTTAAAGAAACAAACAACACAACACAAAAACATATCATTTGCTTTTACTAGCACCAGTCCATGGGAGATTTACTATCCTAACAAGTCATAGTACAAGCTATGGCATAGTTTGAGGATGAGAAATGCTTAGAGCTAAAAAAAATTTTAAAAATTAATATTAGAATTGTTTTTATATGTAATTTGGAAAAAAATAAAAAGTTATCCAAAACCATTTCATTTGCTTACAAACAACCAGCCCTGAACAACGGAACTTGCCACTTTAATGTCTCATTAGGAACTCCCCTAGGACCTCCTTGTTCCCATAATTTTCCGGCAGGCCAAACCTGGAAAATCTTATCCCTGGGCAAACCAGTTACATGATTTGTCCTGTATTCCTTTATTGCTTCTGAGCACTGTTGGAGAAAATAAAAAAAATGGATCTGATTTCACCCACTTTCAAAGCACACCTACAACTTCTGTAGGACCTGGTAACTGATAGGGTATAAGAGGTGAGGGAGAGGAAAGGCTGAAAGATAATTCTATTATTAGTTCCAGACACTAAGTGAAGGAATGGGTTTTGCCATAGACAGAAAGAGTGTAAGCAGAAGAAGCAGCAGGGTGAGGGAAAAAGAAAACGGACTTGATTTTGGATATGTTGAGTTTGAGGCACCATTGGAACTTCCACTTAGAGAATGTAGCAGGACAAGAAACATTGAATAAAGAATACATGACCATCAAACTCTTGTCCAGAAGCTCAGACATTAGGGACTCCTCTTGTCAAAAGGAGTTGGGTCTGGGCACCTTACCATACATAAAGGAGCAAAAATGAGTAGATTCATTCTCCAAAGAACCCAAAGATGAAGAGGGAAAGATAAAGAGAGAAACGGAACCTGAGAGGAACAAAGGTACTCAGCCAAATAAACCTTGTAGTCCAGGAAGGGCAAAGAGGTTCATTTGACTCCTACTTCAACTCCCTGAGCTCTCAGATGCAGACTCTTATTGGAGCGGTTTTATGAATTGTTACTGATCTCATTGAGCTTTTGTGTTTGGGCGTTTCTGAGACTGTTTCTTAGGCTGATCAGTTATCCAAAAACTTCTGTTCCAGAGGATTTCCTTTGCCTTTCTTCATCCTCAATTTTTCCTTTCTTCCTCATAAGATACTTTATCATTTTCCTTACTATTTTGGGGGGTTCTACAAAGGTGCCTTCCAAACATTTTGGCACAAGATGTCAAAGGTTTGATTCATCTTAGGGGTTGATAGGGGACCCTGAAGGTACTGAGGTAGGCCCATGTGTCTCTGCCATAGTTGTTCAAACTCGAGTTATTATCACTAGAGATCTGACTCAGAGGATCTGAAGAACCCTTTTACTTCTGCTCTCCTTAGGTTTCTAATTCTAAAGCCAGAACAGTAATGGTGGTGGCGGGGGGAAGGGGCATGGAGAGGAGGCAGAGTCCCCAAGTGAAATCCTCATTCAACGATGTGCAGGGAGAGGATAGAGTCTTAAGAAAGCAGAGAATCAGAGAAAGGGAGACAGGCTAGCCATTATGTTATAGCCATCCCAGAAACAGACCCAGACATGGGTCTGAAGTTTGGAGGAAAAATCCCTGGAAACAATTCCCTTGCCAAGATCTGGCAAGGGAACTTCTGGTTGCCTGGAGATTAGGGTAATAGGAATCTTGAACTCTACCTGGCCCCATTCCTTGACTGTCTTCAGGGTACAACTAAGTTTCCTAATCTGTCTTTTCCTCTTCTCTGACTTGGGTGCAAGCCCAACACTGGTCCTCTTCTCTCCAAACTCTTGCTCTTGTTTGAGTTTCCCCCATAGATTTGGGTGGGGATGATTTCAGGGTGTCTAAAAATATGGTATAAGGATGTCTCACCCTTTTCATGGCCTTAAAGTTTTAGTTATTGTAGAAATACTGCCTTCCCCCCCCCACACCCAAAAAGAAACTATCCCAAGAAGGAAGGCAATAGTGCAGCCCATAAGAAAAAGAATTTGGGGGCCAATGATCGAATCTCAACAGCAAAGATGTGGAAACCAA
Source organism: Trichosurus vulpecula (assembly GCF_011100635.1). Taxonomy (NCBI): domain Eukaryota; kingdom Metazoa; phylum Chordata; class Mammalia; order Diprotodontia; family Phalangeridae; genus Trichosurus; species Trichosurus vulpecula. Next base: position 219,409,705 of record NC_050578.1, on the reverse strand, counting down.
CCAGTGAACTCTAGTACTGGCCCAGCTGATGTATTTCAATGGACATACATGGGGAATGTGTAGCATTCAATATTTTATCTTAGTTCTGATTGTCTTAGACAGTTCTCATGGGGTGATATATGAGTAATAGTCTTATTATAGTGAAGGGAAAGGTATTTGGTGCAGCTGCGAGTCTCTGCCAGGATATGGAGCCTAATTATATTCCACTTACTTCTGGTTTACAAATGATGCATAGAAGTGTTAAGTGAAATCAAAACTGGAGGATGCAGGCATCGATCCTGCTACCTCTCGCATGCTAAGCGAGCGCTCCACCATTTGAGCTAATCCCCCACCTCATAGGGATCTGCCACAGGTTCTTCTCCTAGTAACTGTGAAGTGGGTGGGAGAAGTGAGGTTATGTTGTATAAGAGGTAGATCTTTCCCAGGCAAAAAACACAAAAGCAGGAGTTTGGAGAGGAACAAACTGATGTTGGACCTGATCTTTGAGTCTTGTCCTCAAATTATTTTCCCCTTTCTCAGAGTCTCTCTCTTTGCCCTTTGCCAATAAGAGAATCAGAATAGAGACATAGAGTCACCATGGATTTGGGGGATGATGGGGGAGGGGCTGGGGATTTCAGTGTGTCTAACAATATAGTATAAGGATGTTTTATCTCCTTCTGGGCCTTAAAGTTTTAGTCATCATAAAAACACCACCACCCCTAAAAAAGAAACTATCACAAAAAGGAAGACACAATAGTGCTACAGAAAAGAAAAAGGATTCAGGACAAATAATTGAATCTCAGCAGCAAAAACACAGAAACAAACAATGAAGTATAAAAGTTCATTATAGTACTGGCCCAACTAAGCTATTTCAATATACATGAGTAAGAAGTGTGTTGGATGCATTTTCTCTCTAAGGTTTGATCCTCTTACACAGTTCTCAGCAAAAAGTTCCTACAGGATGGTAGAGACAAAGTGCCTTACTTCTTGGGAAGGAGGAATCAGGTATTCTGTCAAGTCCTGACTGTCACTGCTATTGTATGAATGAAGGGGAAGGTGTCTAGAAACTAGAAAGTCTCTGCCCAGTGGAAGAGCCACTCACTGCCAAGTGAGAAACAAATCAAAAGTGGAGGATGTGGGCATCGATCCCACTACCTCTCGCATGCTAAGCGAGTGCTCTACCATCTGAGCTAATCCCCCTCACACGTGACAAAAGAAAATATCTTAATACATTCATAGATGGTAACTTCTCCCAGTACCTACGAGTGGAGGAGGGAGGATTAGGGAAGCAAGATTGTGTTTCATGAAAGGTTAGTTTGTGAGCCAGTTATTTGATTTGGAGCATCAGCTTAGAAAGTAAAATGCTTGCTTAGCATGTTAGAGGTAGCAGGACTGATTCTTGTTTCCTCCAATTTTGATTTATTTCCAATGTAGAGTTAATGGTGGGCATGGGCCAGCCATGCCCCTTTCTCCATATTCTAGGAATAAGTGATATGAGAACTGAGTCCAGTTGATGACTCCCATTTTCTCTGAGGTCCTTCCCAACTACAAAGTAATATTAATTCTACATTTGAGCCTCTGGGTGCCTTGTGGTTGATAGTGGGTGCAACAACCTGGTATGCAGAATGCAATGGATTGGCTATCACTCTAACCACTTGACCACCTGGTCACCTAAAGGTAGGTATCCTTTGTGTACATGAGGAAATTTTACATGGAAAAGGTAGAGATGTCTGGTCTATAAGCAAATGAATTTTCCAGAAAAGGTGTTCGGACCATTATGAAGATAGGGCACACGGTAACCAGTTTTCTTCTTTCAGCTGCTTGGAGATGTGGGACTTCCTATCCAGAGGTCCTATGTAATGGGACACTATCTGCTGTCTGAAGAACTAGGAGGGCACAGATTCTTTCTGAAAGTACCTAAAAATATTGAGAAGAGAAGCAAATAGGTAGGCCTGGCACAAGTGGGTCACACTGGGAAAGAAGAGATAAATACAGAGAGAGAGAGAGAGAGAGAGAGAGAGAGAGAGAGAGAGAGAGAGAGAGAATAGATCAGCACAATTAACTCTGGTCAGGAGGGAAAAAGATGGGAATCTTGATCTGATGTCTTAAATGTGTGAGTGGGGGCATGCAAAGGGAGGGTAGTTTTTCCAACTGTCTTCAGAAATTTCATCTGACTGTCTTGATGAACATTTTTGAGAGTTTAACATATCTCCAAAGGGCTCTGATATGTGTCCCAGAAGGCTCCACGTGGTTCCTTCATGTTTGACTCTTCTCTCTTCCCTTTCTCCTCCCCCTCCCCCATACCCACTCCCACCCCTATCCACCCCCACACCCTCACACTATTGATGGCTCAGTGACCCATTATCAGGAAGACTCATTATCCTGAGTTCAAATCTGCCCTAGACACTTCCTAGTTGTGTGACCTTGGGCAGGTTGCTTACTCCTGTCTGCCTCAGTTCTTCTCTGTAAAATGAGCTAGAGAAGGAAATGGCAAATCACTCCAGTATTTCTGCCAAGAAAACCCCAAATGGAGTCATGAAGAGAAGGATGTGACTGAACAGCAACTTCTTCACATTTAGTCCTTTTGGGGTCATGGAGGTCCATTTTCACCCTGGGACAACTTGGGGCTCCACCCTCACTATTATCATCTCACAGCACCTGCTGGAGTGGGTCAGAGGCATGCCCCCAGGTCTGTTTTACTAGCACAAATGTGACTCTGGGCCTGAAGAAGGTCTCCTTGGCTTTGTCTTCCCTAAAATTTCTAGGATTCCAAATCTTGAGCAGTCACAAAGGAGAAACTCCCAAGAAAGCAAGAAAAGTATGTGTGTGTGTGTGTGTAGACAATGACCTCTTTTAGACAAGTTAAGGTTAAGCTGAGGTTCAAGTCGATAGCCTTAAAGACCATACATAAACTTAAGTCCCAAGAGAAAAGGGAAGGGAAGACAAAGCATGGCATTACCTTAGGGAAGAGGTCATTGAGGGGAAGGAGGCAGCAGAATTTAGAGAGTATGGGATGAATTTAGGCAACAGCAATAGTTGGAACAGGGGTGGGGGGTGTGGGAAGGATGTGGAAGGAGTTGGGATATTCAGGACAGGAGCAAAGCTTTCTAGGCCTCCTCAAGTATAACAGATGTCCACAATACTCATTAATAGAAAATCATGGAAAATATTTCCATATTAGTCATTTTGTACAAGAAGAGAAAGGCAAGAAAGAAATAGAAAAAAGTATGCTTCTGTACTCAGACAATATCAGTTCTTCCTCTGGAGGCAGATGAGTATGTTTCAGCATGAGTCCTTTGGGATTGTCTTGGATCGTTGTATTGCTGAGAATAGTTAAGCCATTCACAGTTTTTTCATCCCACAACGTTGCTGTTACTGTGTACAGTGTTCTCCTGGTTCTGTTCGCTTTACTTTGCATCAGTTCATGTAAGTCTTTCTAGGTTTTTCTGAGAGCATCCTGCTCCTCATTTCTCATAGCACAATAGTATTCTATCGCAATCATATACAACAACTTGTTCAGCCATAGAACAAGCTTTCTTACCTATCGATATGGCTTTATTTTGCTTTTGCTTTGAAATCTTCTATAGTTTCCCATTGTTTAGTGGGGAAATTTTACACTTCTTTGAAGAGCATTCAGTCCTTCAATAGTCTGGAGCCAATTTGCCTTCCCTGCCTTGTTTATTTTATTCATTTTTACACATTTTATATTCCAGCCAAATCAAAACTTTGTTTCTGTCTGTCTCTGTTTCTCTCCATATCTGTGTCAGTGTCTGAGTCAAAATAGGCATGAGGTTTAAAAAAAAAAAAAAAGGCCCCGCTGGGATTCGAACCCAGGATCTCCTGTTTACGAGACAGGCGCTTTTACCAACTAAGCCACGGAGCCTCATACCTATTTCCTTTTGGATCTATAAAAGAGAGGAAGTGTGGGTGAAAGCAGCCTTTCTGTTTGCGCCCAATTTAGAGGAGAAGCCAGCGGGGGTGGCGAACACCTTTCTTATCTTTTCCTCCTGAATCAATCCTACCCTATTTTCCCACTCCCTCCTTATAGCGCTAGAAGCTTGTATAAATACAGAATCTCAGACCCAGAAGGAAGTACAGTATCTCTTACGGATTCGTATTCCTTCTTTTCTCCCTCTCCGTGAATGGACACAGTCTCGAGCCTGGAAGGGATTTCAGAGCCAGTACAGTCTGGTTCTCATAAAGCTACCTCGGCCAGCGCTCGCGCAGCCTCGGTTTGTACGTGTTAGTTGCTGAGGTTTGAAACCCTATTCTACACTCAAAGAAACCTTGAGCTGTTTACTTAGACTTCCGGGTCCTAGATGTCCTCGCCTGTAAAACAAAGGGGCTGGATCAGATGACCTTTAAACCTGGATAACTTTCAAACCGAGATCACTTTCCAGTTATGAGAAATTCAGTTTCTCCTAGGCTGAGGGATTTAGCATTACTCATGCATCTCATTCTACTTGGGGAGAATGCTTACGAACATATCCTCATATCCTGCCAAAATATGCCTCTCTTCGCCTTCCACTCAGCTCTCCAAGTTCTGGCCTCCGGGGCCAAGTCTTGTAGCCCTTTCATTTTATAGCCCTATAAATACCCGAAAACAGCTGTCACATCAAGGAGAGGCAGATGAGGCACAAAGGGCACAGAATCCCCAGTCAAAAGATGTGGGTTTATATCTCTGCCCTGTCACCTGCTTGCTCTTCTATAAGCCTGGGCTGACTTCTAATACCCCCTTTCAGCTCTACATCCTTTGCTTTCGTTTAAGTCTTTTCCAGGCAGAACATCTCCACTTCCCTCAGCAGGTCATCTTCTGGCATTGGTTCACGTCCCCTCACCGTCTCTGCCTCTCCCTTGGACGTTTGGATCAACATATTCCCTAAAACATGGCAGCCAGAAACAAACGAACCATTTAGGAGACAGAGACACCTGAACAGACTACTATTGCATCCTATGTTATGCAGTGATCTTTTCTTTGGCTACATTGTCAACACATCAGTGGTGACTCACCTTGATCTCCAACTCCACCAAAACCACATTCTTACATGAATTTTTAACCATGCCTTCCCCCATCTTGTATGAGTGCAATTGACTGTTTTTGGAGAAAGATGTCATAGTAACCTGGACAACTGTAATAATTCCTGATTGGCTTCATTACTTCTCATCACTTCTTTTCATCTACTTTATCTTCTTCATCTACCCTCCATATAGCTGTTCAAATTATCTTTCTATTGCTCAGAAATTATGGGGATTATCTTTGCATGATATATGGAGCTAGAGAGATCTGCATGCTTAATCAAGTTATGGGGAGAGACAGTGACAACCATCTCCCTTTCTTTCTCTCTAGAAGGAAACTGAATATGCTTGTTGGGATATTTACTCACTTGAAGTCTTGTGGCTTTCCACCTCTGCCAGGCTTGAGATCAGGGGAAGTGGGAACACTCTGGAAGTTTCCATCTTTCCTAAGTCTTCTCTTTTGTTTTTAAGTCTTTAAAATACAATAAAACTTGTTAAAGAAACCCTAAACAGTTTGTTGTATCTTACTTAAGGTTCATGAATATAAATAATAGAGAAGGGGAATTCTTTAAAAGAGGAAAGACGTTTTGTACAATTGAGCTCCAGTCAGGGGTTGGAACAGAGAGAATTAAAGCGGGGACACTCCTGTTAAACTTTCAAAAATATCCTGGAAACATCTGAGACCAAATTTAGACAGATATCCCTGGGACAGGGTGGGGAACCTTTGGCCTTGAGGCCACATGTGGCCCTCTAAATCCTCAAGTGCAGCACTTTGACTGAATCCGAACTTCACTGAACAAATTCCCTTAAGAAAAGGATTTGTTCAGTAAAACTTGGACTCAGTCAAAAGGCCGCACCCAAGGACCTATAAGGCCACATGTGACCTCAAGGCCACAGGTTCCCCACCCCTCGATATCTGTTCCTTTGGGGGAAAAAAATCACACTGAGAATGTCAGACTGGAAGTGAGCTGTGATTTTTAATTTGAGAGGTTTGGGAAGCTCCTCAGTTTTGTAGGTTTCCTGGTCTCCAAATTCTAGTGGTGGGGAGGGCAGGGAGAAGGAGTGAGGATGCCACCCGTGTAGCAGTCCTGCCTAATAGAGAGAGCTTCAAATGAACTATTTGTAACCGGTCTGTGGCTACAGTGCCTGAAATTGCTCAAAAGCTCCCCCAGGTGGTTAGGGAAGCATAGTGCCCAGAGCAATCCGTGTGGTCATTTCTCTACTCTGCCACAGTCCCTCTACCTCCGAGGTATTTCATTTAGTAATGGCTGCCTCATTTTAGGAAATACGTGGCTAACCTAGAGTGTCCAGAGGTGATGGTGAACAGACAGGAGATTTAGGACGGAGAACCGGAGCCAGATGGCATCACAGGCTGGGAGAATGCCTAGAGATCATCTAATCCAACTCCCTCATTTTAGCATGATAAAATCAAGGCCCATAGAAGAAAACTGACATGTGTTGGCCCACTCAGCCCACAAGTGGTAGAACTGGGGTGGCAACCCAGGTATTCTCGCTCAAATTTAAGGGTGTCAATATTCATGCTCATACCCTCCACAGGGAGAGGCAAAGTCAAAAACAAATGCTCATCTGCCACAATCTTATCAAGATGACCAAAGAGCTCCCCTGACCAACCCTTGACCCTTTGGATTTAGTTTGTTATAGTTAAAGGCCTACCACAGCTGTCTAGAAGTCTCTTCAGGGTTTCCCGCTTACTAGATCATAGGGCCACTTTCTTCTTTGTTACTTTTGTTGCCTGCTCACACCCTATATGATGCTCTCCGTTACTATGTATCATAATCATTTTCAGCTCTTCAGAATCTATGAAATTCCATGTCTTGCAGCCATTTAATAAAAATGGTAGAATATCGGTATTACAAAACAAACGAACTTTTATTTCTGGAAGAAAGTTGGGATCATTAAAGGAACTTTGTAATTTCTTGAAGGTAATTGAATCCACTCTGCTCTTGTTGAATCTTGGATTCAACTTGTCCATTTATCTGTCCTAGACATACATACTGATGGGCAGGCTCTGAAATCTGATGCATTTCCTAATTTGGGCAATATACTTTCTTCTATGCATTTCCCCTATTTAAATAATTAGGACAAAGACTTCTGAATGATTATGGATCTCTTCTGGGAGGTTCTGTAATGTCCTAGAACTTGGGAAAACTAGCGTGAAGTCAACTACAAACAGGAGCATTTGGAGGACCTCATAATCTACTTAGGAAATCTCTCTTTAATTTGGAATCTGTGCTAGATTTCCTGTCATAGTGGTGAATGCATTTGTTAGTCATGTCTCTCCCTTTTAAGTACTTTTCCTGATGTACATGGATAGGAGTTTGCTGTACTAGGTTATCCCTTTCAAGGTGTATCAAATAATTATGTTATAAGGAGGGGAGTAACCTTGTTGGAAGAGAGCCTTTAAGGAAGTGCTTTGTTCTACCAAAACAATTTTATTTTGATACTCAGAACAATAAGCACAGCGGGACTTTGTATTCTCTACATCACTGATGTTGTAAAATTGAAAATTAATTTTAATTCTATTTTGCTAAGACTTAATAAAGATAGGCTTAATATTCCCTTTCCTGGTTCCTTCCCCTGGTAAACTTCGCTCACCACCACATCTCAGAGAAACTTGCCTAAAGGTCAAGTCTTGGCCTGGTAATTACCTCCACCTTTCTAACTCGATCCATCACTCACTTTCCAGAGATTTTCTAATTTCCTACTGGTTAACCTGAAGGTCAAATGTCATCAATTTAAAATATTGGGTCAACTCCCATCACCTGAAGACTACGCCCATAGCCTGGGAACCTTTGTCTTGTAACTCCAATCACATGTCTTTACTGTGGATAAAGATTTCAGAAGGGGCAGTCCAAATGATTTAATCTAACAATGACTATGTCATCAACAGCCAATCAGAAGAAGACATCTTTGTAGCTTGAAATTTTGTTCTGTCATCTTGCTCATTGCTATAAAATACCTTATCATTTCTCACTTGGGTCTTTGGAGTTATTGAGGCAGTCATTGATCCACTTTGTTAGTAGATTTGAGCTGTGCTAATAAACTGATAATGCTGGGAACATTGTCAGTTTACCTTAATTTTCAAATAAAAATGGTGAACCATTAAATCATACATAAGGATTTCTATAGACTGCATATTGACTTGGGAAACTACATTTTAACATTATATTTTATTTTATTTAACATTTCCCAATTACATTTTAATTTGGTTCTAGCAGAACTAGGGAATATTGTGGGCCAGCCCAGAGGTCTTGTGTTCAACATCTCTGCTCTATATCTTTCAGTCAAATTTGTGATGGTAAATATTAGATTTATTGTGAAATATCGATTGTGAAAGCTAATGTCCTTATTCTGGATAACCTCTATGCATGGTAGCAAGGAGTCCTGCAGTGAATACAGTACTGGACCTGAAGTCAGGAAGACGTGTTCAAGTTTGGTCTCAGACCTTTGTGATTCTGGGCAGTTCAATCACCCACTTTCTGCCTCAATATCCTTATCTGTAAAATGGGGATACTAATATCTCCTACGTCCCAGAATTGTTGTAAAGTTAAAATTAGAATATTTGTAAAGCACTTTGAAAAAGTATTAAGTAAATGCTAGCCACTATTATTGTCATCATTACTGTGACAGGCCACTCTCAGTTTGTGATAGTGCATCACACATGCAGGAAATGAAATACTGGTGGGATATTTAGCAGTTCATCAAAGGAAGTTTACTTAGCTATACTGGGAAAGAGGCAGTGAAGATATAGCTTTGGTTAGGGTGAACATAACTTCCTTGACACTATGTTGCGGAAACCTGAAGGAGAAACTGGAACTTCTCATGGCTGCTTTGAACTTATGCAACCAGCAAACTACATCAAAGGACTCAACCTTTAGTCTTTTGACCCAATGGAGTCTCAGCTGGCTTCAATATCTTTTATGGAAATGAATAAACCTATTTTACATGTCAGGGGAATGTTGGTAGATGTTCCTCCCACTACACATGTAGAAATAATTCTCATATAAATTTTAGATAGCAGGAAATATAGGCACATATGTCCATAGTTGTTAACGTCCCTTCAGATTAATTTTTTTTTGGTATTTGTAAGATTTAAGTATTTCACATAGTTTTATTATCCATACATATCCCTGTGTAACTATACTTCAATGGCCTTGCAATTGTTTTGCCCCCAGAACAAATTTCCCTTCTGTACATTTGGTATAATCCAGCTGCTTTTCCCAACTTTGTTCTCTTCAGTGCCATTTTTAGTTTTTCTAAAAAGACATTTTGGACTATGTTGTTAGCACAACTATGGCAGCTCTACTGTATTTGATGATCTAAAAAAAAGGTTTGTTATAAACTTGCTTTTCAAAATTTTTTCTAGTTTTCTTCCCTTGGTTATTTTCCTTGGATTTTTAATTAAAATTCCCTTGGAATGACTTTGTTTAGTTATATCACTCCCCCAAGCTTTCTTTAAACTGATTTTGTGCTGAATGTGTTGGCACATGCCTTTACTCTCTGTTACTCTGGAGGGTGAGTATTGCTTGAATGCTGGAGTCCTGAGATGCAGTAGGGCTAAAGCTTACTGGTTGCAAGTACCAATAGCAATATGCTGAACCCCAGTAGCATAAAAACCTCAGCTTACTTTTAGGGGTGTATCAGCCCAGGTTTAAAAAACAGGACAAGTTAAACATTCCATGCTGATCGGTATTGGGATCTACCTAGAGTGGTCACTTCACTTCCAGCCTGGGTGAGAAAGGTGGTCACAAATAAACAAACTAATTTTACCCTCCCATCCTTTCTCTCTAATTCATGAGATAATACTAACCACAATACTCCACAATTCTTTTTTTTTTTTTTGGTAAGATTTTGCAAGAGAATTTCTGTTCCAAACTGGTACTGTTTGATGACCAATCTCTTTCTCTCCTTGGCCAGTAAGTCAAATGTTTGTTGACTACCATCATTTTTAGGTCTTCTAGTCTCTGTCATTGATTACACATCTGCATAAACTTATAAACAGTGCTGACGTCTTTTCTTCATTTTTCATGACCAACAACATACTCATATGTCAGCTCTGCTACTTAATACCTTCCTTAGTCTGAGCAAATCAATTCACCTATCTGATATTTAGGTTTTCCACCTAGGAAATGAGGGGATGGGAGTGTGTAACCACTGAGCTCTTCTCCAGTTCTAAATCTATGATCCTATGAAAGACATTAAACACAAATTGGATTTGGAAAAAAAAAAAAGAAGTTTCATTGACACATTTTGGTTTGACGTCACCGTCATTTCTGGGTTTACCCTTTCTCCACTGCCACCGCATCTGAATTAGCCCATTAGACTAGAAATTGTAAAAAACCAGATGTTGTCATGCTCTGGGATATCAGGTAGATTTTTAATTCCCTATTCCTGGAAATTTGATTCATTTAAGTTAAAAAATGTTTATTAAATGGAGGCTCGATTATTATTGGTCCAGGACGTTGTAGAGACGACGAGTTGAACTCTACTGCTTCTGAGGGATCTTACATCTCTAAGATTACCTAACTCTGTGACTCCTGGTCCTGCCAGGGACTCTGGAAGAAATGAGGGAGAAATTACATTCAACTTCTCCTATGCCGAGGCTAAATTCTGTTGTGTTTTCAAAGTATCCCAGAGAGCGTGACACTGCGGAGGAGCGATATTTTCGTACTGAAAACCTCAAAAGCCGTCTTCGTAACTTTATCTTACTCCAGTGCAGAAATAAACTACGCGCTTTTCTAGGTGGACTCAACAATTTCTATCACCTGGGCTCCGTGGCTTAGTTGGTTAAAGCGCCTGTCTAGTAAACAGGAGATCCTGGGTTCGAATCCCAGCGGGGCCTTTATTTTCAAAACTTCGCCTACTCAAATTACATTGAATGTAGAAGCCCTTCGGGGAAATCCAGGAACCAGAGTAAGAAATTCATGCTTTCTTCACGGCTGGAAACCCGGCAGGGCTACCAAAGAGTGGTACAACTAGCATTCGGTTTATAAATAAGTATGGACAACAATTTAATCCCTTCCTTGATCTCAGAAGGACAATTTACACTCCAGGCATGCTGGAACCCAAAAATTGCCTCTGAGGATTCTTCCAATTATGAAACTGTGAGTCCTTTGAATTAGGGAGGATGGGGCACCCTCACAGGTCCACAACTTTCTGCCTTTCCGCTTTACCCTCTGGGCACCTGGGATCGGCAAGAAAGAGCAGTTTCTTTCTTGGCTCTCTATCAAATAGAAAAGCAAGCTACGAGCTTGCTCCATGAGCCCTCAACCGTGCTACGTGGGCCACAGATTGTAACCATGAGGCATAGCTGAAGAGAGTTTAGTGCACAGAGGTGTTATTCTTCTATTCCCCGCTAGGTGGCAGAAGGAAACCATTCTAGACAATGCCAAACGCACGCCGGCTTCATAAAAGGCAGGAGAGACCATACATGTATTTTCAGGGATCCAGATCTGAATTCTTGTCTGCATTAAATATAGCAATGTCTTGTCTATCTTCCCCTATACTGGGCAGTCTCTATTTTTGTCTTAACTTTGTCTAGAGGCAGGAACATTCTTTTATCTCTGCCTAGTACAGTGCTTTGCCCGTAACAGGTGCTTAATAAATATTTGTTCAAATGAATTTGTAGCCCACAAATCCAGGAAATGTATCACAGGCTAATGAAAGTGACTCGGTTTTCCTCATCTTTAAAGTAGTACCTACCTCACATTGTGGTTGTGAGGATCAACTAAGATAACAACAATTTGCAAACGTTACATTAACTTTGAAGACCAGGTAGGGTTCACTAGGCAGTGATCAAGGGGAGTGAAATAATTAAGGCTGGGTGCACGGGAATTTAATATATATGCACATGTATATATAGATATATACACATATGTGTGCAATTGTATATAACATATACTGTATTATTAAATTCACAAGAGTTATATATTATAGATTGTTATATATAATCAAATGTAATATATGGTTAAGTTCAGAAGAATTAGACATGTAATATAAGATTATGTTGTATATTATTGTAATAGGTAGTTATGAATTCAACGATCAACACACAAACATTCTAATGCACTGGAAATACAAACATTCCCCCAATTTTGTTTTTACAAAAAAAAAAACAACAACAACAAAGGACTACATGCATGCCTGAGTACTTCTGTTACATAAAGTTTTCAAAGTATATGTTAAATTTAAAATACAATAATGAAACTGCTATTTGTGTCCCCTCCTGTTTCCCTTTTTGTTTTCTTTTGAATGTTTTATTTTATTATCTTGCATCGCTTTACTAATTCCTCCCTTTCTAACCTCCCACCCTCCAAGCTTGCCTTGTAACAAATAAGTGTAGTTAAATAAGACAAATTGGCCATGCATGAAATGTTTTCTTACTCTGTACCTTCAGTGCACCATTTTTTCTGCCAGGAGGCATGCTTCATCATCAACCTTTTAAATAATGATTATTTTCTGCATTGATCAGAGTTCTGAAGCTCTTCAAATTCATTTGCTTTTACAATATTGTTGTCATTGTATACATTGTTCTCTGGACCCATTTCACTCTGTTCATTCAAATGGATTGGGGTTGTACCTCATGGAGCAAACGTGGGAGTGGATTTGTAGCAGTCACTCTAGCCATGCCCTGGGAAACAAAGCAATCCCTGGTGTGACGTGGTTACTGCACTGGTAACTCAGGAGCATACTGTGGATATCGTTACTTAAATTTTCTAAGGTATCTATTATTATTTTTGTGGAAATGATAGAGCAAACCAGACTAGATTAAGGATGGATCCAGACCTGGTTGAGTGAATGGACTCAAAGAGTAATCGGTAATGGTTCTGTCAGTTCGGATGGAGATTACTAGTAGAGTGCCTCATCGATCTCTGCTTGGCCTTGTGCTGTTTGACATTTTTATCAGCAACTTGGACAAAGGCATAATTGACATGCTTATTAAATTTTCAAATGACACAAAGCTGGGAGGGATAGCTATCACATTGGATGACCGTCAGGATCTCCCGCGGCCAAATATTTACAGGCTAGGGGTGAATCTAAAAAGAAATTTAGTAGGCATAAACATAATCTTACTCTTGTGTTCAAGAAATCTATTTTGTTAGTGTAATGTGGGAAGCATGATTAGGCAACAGTATATCTGAGAAAGATTTGGGGGTTTGAATGGACTATAAGGCCAAAATTAATTAACAATTTCACACTACAGCCAAGAAAGTGAATTCAATCTTAGGCTGCATCAAGAAAAGGTATAGATTCCAAGAATAAAGAGGTGATAGTTTCATCATACCTTGCCCAAATTAGATTACCTTTGGAGTATTATGTTTAGTTCTGGGGTCCACATTTTAGGGAGGATTTTTGATAAACTGGACACCATTCAACAGAGTGCAGCTTGGATAATAAAGCATTTTCAGAAACTGCCAAATGAGGAATATTTTTTTTTTAAAAGAAACTGGGCATGTTTAGCTTACAGGAGAGAAAACACGTGGAAGAGTGATAGCTGTTTTCAATTACTTGAAGGGATGTTATGTATAAGAGTAATTCAGCTTGTTTTGTTTTGCTCCAGAAGGCAGAACCAGGTAGGATGAATGGGAGCCTGAAGAGGCAAATTTAGCTTCATGTCAGAAAACAAACAAACAAACAAACTTCTAACATTTGGAATAGCCCAAAGGTATCCCAAAGGCTGACTCAGGAATAATAATGTCTTCCTCATTAGAAATCTCAGTTCTGAGTGATCTTTGTATTCTCTTCTAGGGATTTTTTTTTTTTTTTTTTGCCGTGGCTTTGACTAAATGGCTACTAAGGGTCTTTTTAACTCTGAAATTTTATGACTCTATGATTCAGACTTGAAGTAACTATGTGGTATTTATCCTTTTCCCTCAAATTCTAATTTCAATTCCCAAATTGTATTTTTCTTATATTTTGTGCAATTTTCTCACATTTCACCCCTTCTTTCAATTTCCACAGCTCTAGATAGTAATAGCTAATATCTACAGAGCACTTAGGGCCATTAGGTGGTGCAGTGGATAGAATCCCCGGCTTGGAATCAGGAAGACCCATTTTTGTGAGTTGTGTGACCTTTGGTAAGTCATTTCATCCTGTTTGCCTCAGTTTCCTCACATTTAAAATGAGCTGGAGAAGGAAATGGTAAATCACTCTTGTATCTTTACCAAGAAAACCCCAAATGGGGTCATGGAAAGTTGGACACGACTGAAAGTGATTGAACAACAAGAAAATATAGCACTTACTATGTGCCAGGCACTGTGCTAAGTACTTTACAAGTATTATCTCATTTTATCCTCACAACAAACCTGGGAAGTAGGTACTATCATGATCCCCATTTTACAGACGAAGAAGCAGAGTTAAACAGATATTAAATGACTAGCCTAGGGTTGCACAGCTAGGAAGTGTTAGAGGCCAAATTTGAACTCAGGGCTTCCTGATTCCAGACCAGGCACTCTATCCATTGTGCCACCATGTTACAATAGATTTTTAACTTTCTCTCCTTCTTCAGTCTCTTCCCACTTTACAATGTATCCTACAAAGGCTTCCAGAGGAAGCTTCCTTAAGCGTAGATATGACTGTAATTATTTCACTCAAAAATCTTCAATAGCTCTTTATTGTTCCCTAAATAAAACCTAAAAAGCTTAGCTTGGTATTCAAAACCCTCTATTCTCTGGAGACTTCTTGCCTTTCTAGTCTTATGTTAGGTTAATTTCTTCTGTGTGTTCTGTTCCAGTCAAACTGGGCTATGTCCCTTTGAACATGTTCTATTCTTTCCTACCACCACACCTTTGCTCAGACTATTGCCTATGCTTGGAATTCTCTTTCCCAGGGCCCTTCTCCTATCTTTGACTTCCCCTATCAAAGCCTTTTGTGACCCTCATATTTGGAAATTGTTTCCCTTCATTGGCACTCTCATAGCTCTTTGTACATCAATGATAAATTTCAAATATCTATTTCATATTATGGTTATGTGGGCTACATCTTACCTCTTTTACTAGATTGTGTCAGAGACTGTGTTGTTTCATGAAAGGATCACTTGAATTGGGGTCAGTAAATCTGGGTTCAGTTTCTGACTCCATGATATACTAGTTGTATAATTGTGAGCAAGTAAATGAACCTCCCAAGCAGCTATGTGGCGCAGTGGATAGAGTGCCAGCCACAGAGTCAGGAAGACCTGACTTCAATTTTGGCCTCAGATATTTACTAGCTGTGTGACCCTGGGCAAGTCACTTAACTATTTGCCTCCATTCCTCATTAGTAAAATGAGCTGGAAAAGAAAATGGTAAATTACTCTAGTATCTTTGGAAAGGGAAATGGTAAGCCATTCTAGCATCTTTGCTAAGAAAACCCCAAATGGGGTCAAGAAGACTCAGACATGACTAAAAACGATTGAACACCATCTATAGCCTGGTGCAATAATACTTAACCATGCCATTGATTGGTTAAGAGGACTAAATGGGATAATGTATATAATGTAGCATGGTCAGACATGGCCCTTCCTTCCTACTCCCTCCAAAGGGAGAAGGGAATGTCAGTAGGAATGGCTAGAGTGGTTGGTAAATCCAAAAGGTGAGAGCACCAGGCATCAAAGGAATTGTATCAAATTACAGGAGCGTTCCTATCCAGTTTACCCAACAGGATTGTTCTCTTCATAGGTGTGGGGGATTTTTTATTTTTACCCTGGATTGTAACATGTACTTTATTAGCTCATTTATTTTTTAGGTAAAGGGACAGCAGGCCATTCATGTGCAGTCTGCACTTCTGGGCATGTTGGAACTTTGTGTGCTGTACTAGAGTTCAAGATTAGAGCAAATGGCTAAGAGCCCAGGTGGTTCTGCCACAGAAGTGTCTTTGTGCTCACTCTCCCCTTCGTTTTGATACCAGTATTTGAGTTAGGTCAGTTCCTGGAGCATGAGTCATGTCTCTTTATTTTGAATATATGAGTGAAATATAAAAGTAATTAAAACCCCATAAAACTGTATTGTGTTATATAGTCCCTAAGAAACTACTGCTCTGAGAATGTCACCCCAGGTTTGAGGCACTTTAAGGGATAGAATTCACTGAAGGCTGTAGCTCATTGACCCATGCCTGTGTAATTTTTTTTAACCAGCTAGTCAGGAGATACACTAGTTCGAACAAAAGCTATTTCCTCAAATAGCATAGTATATAAAATAATAAAAGTGCTCCATGTGTACAGGGTATATATCCTTCCATATATAACATGTGGAAAGGGTACGCATGACTAGAGAAAACACTTAGATGTAACCTGTGTGACCAGAGACCATTATTGAAGGCGCACAGAAGGATCTTATATGGCAAAGAAATGGCCATGACAAATCATATATCTGATATTACAGGGCTGCTCATATCCTCTGGTGACAGCTTCACACTGCTTTCAATCATTTTCTATTGGGCATCATGTCTGCATGTTCTCCTGGGTACATGGCTCTGTTGGTCTTGTGTTTGCTGCTGGGTATTGATTATTGCCACCAACTTCTTGGATTCATCTTTTCAGGGCTACCTTCAGCTGCTGTCTTCTAGGGTACAATGATTAGAAAGCCTCTCCTTGGCAGGTAGGCTGACTGTTTTTGAGTCATACTAAAAGCTATGAGCTACTTTACCCAGGTAAAGTGCTGCTGAACAAAAAACGGGTAGACTATCCTTTAGATAATATCAAATCTTTTTCCATTCCTTGTGTCTGGGGCTGAATCATGGTTCTAATCTCTGAGACAAGTTTCTAACTTGGGCAGAAAAAAGTTTCCTGTAGTTCCCATTTGACCCTTTATGGGAGTCCTGTGCCACAAAAACTAATCTCATAGGGCTCTGCCAAAGAAACTCCATAGGAGCTAGGTAGAAATTGGGTTACGAATAAGATAGCTGATTTCAAAGATCCTTTCAGGATTGGAAGACAAATAGATTTGACCCATAACAAACATGAAGGAGGCAAGGTCATCATCCTCTTACCACCTAGTTTTCCATTGCTTTGCATATTTTTCAGTACTAATCTTACAATACCCCTAACCCTTCCCTCCCCAAAATTTGGTGCTATATTTTGGCCAGTGAAATCTTGCTGTCTTCCTATGTAATGTCATTTTTGTTACTTCTATTTCTTGGTATAGATTCTTTGTGGACAGCAACTATGACTAGTTCATATCTATTTCTCCTTTAATGCCAGAACAGTGTTTCCTTGGTAGGTGCTTAATAATTACCTCTTGAATTGAACTGAACTGAGATGAAAGTCATTGTTTTTGAGGAGGAGGGATATCAGGGTGTTCTAAGGCTCAGCTTTAGAAGACTGTGATCTACATGAGGAAGTAATAAGGGAAGATTGGGAGTGCTTGGAAACCATTGTGACCAAGCCATGGAGACAGTAGGTTTCCTTTGCTTGTTCCCCAGTTATTTTTCTTATCTATTCCTCTTCTAATAATTTGGTGACATTTCTACCACTCAGTCAAGAAGACTGAAAAATGTTTCAGAATTGGTCATTTCTATTAAGTGAGGACACTCAACCCCTGCAAGCAAGAGCTTCCTCATACCAGGGGGGCAGCCATGCTAAATGAAGGTTGGAAATAAATCACTTAGAAGCTATTCTCCTTGATAGCAGTGGAGATATTAGTGTGACCAACTGAGTTGTGTGGAGCTGCTGGAGCATGGCATTTTACAATATTAGTCATCTCCTTGTCTTGGGTAGGCTGTTTCTTAGATAGCTTCCAATGTGTGTTCAGTTATAATGATCTTAGCAAGAAGCCGCTGTGCTTGGACAAATTAGAAGAGCTAGATGCGCATGGTTAAGTCCTTTATCTATGGATTAATAAGTAACCTCCATATTAATTGGCTGATTACTGTTCTCTCCCATGGTTCTTTTCTGTCTACTCTCTTCTGAGCTTTCAGGGAGTTGTCTCAGCCTTAAAATGTCAGGAACAACTTGGAAATTGATTTTACTTCTGGGAATAGTCTGTTTTGGAGCAGGAAACTATGCATCTCAGTCTCTTCTGAGAGGTAGGATTGAGATGAGCCATGATAACAAGTATCTTCTTGTGGAGAGGGTGTTCCTAGAAATATGTGCAGGATTCTGGGATGAGAACTCATCATTTCTTTGCAGGAGCTCTCTGGGGGAATACCAGGGGGCAAATTTTATGGCATGAATACTGCTGATTTTAATTGTTTTATGTTGCATTTCTTTAATTGACATTTGAACTACGGGTGGAAGACTCGAGTTGAACTTTATTAAGATTTCTTTCTTGGTAAACCTACAGTCGTTTCCATCATTAAATGTACTACTCAATTACAATAATTTCTAATCATTTAATTAGGAAAATAGTCAATATTTTAAAAATTTTGAATACCTTAGACAAATGTCATGTATCAACCTTCTGGAAAACATGAAATTTATATCTCCTCTAGCTTTTTTGAATGGTACATTTCCCTTGAAAAAATAAGCCAACAAAGGTTCCTGACAAATTGCTTCCTGATTGTGTTGGTGCCAGACCCCAGAACCATGGTGTTTCCTGGCTTTGCTTCAGTGAATTTCACTTCAGGAAATAGTATATCCCAATTCTAAAGCATTACAAAAATTATTATAAAAGTCACTCAAATGATAGTGACAGAAAATCAGCCTCTGTCATTGTTTAAGGATTGTCTTCTGTTCCAAAGGAGTTAAACATAGAAGAGTTATTTAAGGGGAAGGAGTAAGGGGGAAGCCAGATTTTGGAACTCCGGCTCCATGGACATGGTTTAGGCTTTGAGGCAGGCTGTTTGTTTTATATGATAAGTCTAGGGAACTGAGCCTGACTTTCAGTTTCTGCAAGCAAATGACCATTTTCTATGTCTGATCAGAGGAGATTGGCCAGTTAGGCGGCTCACTGGCTAGATAGCTGAGCCTGGAGTCAGGAAGACTCATCTTCCTGAATTCAAATCTGGTGTCAGATAATTATTAAGCTGTGTGACCCTGGCAAGTCACTTAACTTTGCCTCAGTTTCCTCATCTGTAAAATGAGCTGGAGAAAGAAATGACAAACCACTCCAGTATCCTTGCCAAGGAAAACCCCAAATGGCATCATGAAGAGTCAGACATGACTGAATGGCTGAACAACAAAGTAGCAGAGACTCCCACATGAAGTATGGTTCCTCAACTTGTATCAAATTTAAAAGTGCTTACTTTCACAATTTCATAGTTTGACAAGGTCTTCTGTGTTTGATGTACTGCATGGTGTACTGGAGAGAAAGAATTTGTAAGAAAATGTGGTCCTTTCACTCTGGAGAAAACAAGCTGAGGCATGAAAGAAGGGATGTCCCCTCCTCAGTTGAACTCCTGCCTTCTTTCTCCTTTCCAAAAGCCTCCAGGCCCTGTCTGCCCTCATTTCTTTATCCTCTCTAGGGAAGAAAGAGAGATCCATGTAAATGGACAAAGTTATGTGGATAAATTAAGAATGTCTGATAATACTGAATGCCTTTGCTGACAATTGTTCTCTCAGCCTGGTGCTTTGTTTTGTTAAGTGACAACGTGTTTGTTAGGGACTACTGGACAAAGATCATAGAATTAAGAGCTAAAATGATCAACTCATGGTGCTCAGAGGGCTGAAATTTGCCCATGGCCCTACAGTTGTACAAAGTGGATTTGAACCTAGTTCTCTAACTCAAATTTGGTGGTTTTTTTTTTTTAACAATATCAAGCTATCTTTCAAAGTCACATAAAAATACCATACACCAACCAATTAATTTGGTGGGGAGAGGGGAGAGATTATGCAGAAACAGAACTTTTTCCTTTTTTTTTTTTTCCAGATTCAGTAATGATTATTTTGATAGATTTCAAATCCTTAATAGCTGTCAGTTGGATGAAATGTTGTCAGGAATACAACTGTCAAAATAGACATTATTAAGGTATTTAAAAGTGCTTTTCAAACTGTAAAGTGCTATATAAATGCTGGTTATCTTTATTATTATTCATTGGCAAGGGAATTAATTAAGCATAGAAGCATCTCTGCTGGGTGTGAACTTGGGAAAGTGCCCTCTGACTCTGTTTCTTAATTTGTAAGATGAAGGGCTGGGACTAAAGAAATACTCAAGTCATTTCAGCTTTGAGATAGGTGCCTATATCCTTTTTAGTTTGATGATCCTTTTTGGACATAGTCCATTTGGAAGCTATCCCTAATATATAAAATCTATTGTGACACACTTTTTGAAAAGGTATCTGTTAAATTGTGCTTTATGATGTGGAAAGGAAAGAAGAACAGACTAGGGACTACATATTAAAGTAGGTAATATGTATTCCTTTGGGAAGAACCAAATCTTTCACCTGATGGTTTTGATTGTTTCAAGGTATAGGCTCTGTTCAGACTCAGTTCTGTTTGATTCACTCAGGAATAATGGTAATTACCTAAAAATGGTAATTACTTTTGAGTGTGTGAAATAATCAGTGGATCCCTACTCATATTGGTCAACTGGATTTTGTACCTTCTGGTTCAGAAGGGTTCTCTTCAGGACTCTGGAATGTCAGAGAGCTCACTGCCTGTTCATAGTTTCCCTGATCTGGGTCCCTAGGTCACATATGTGGACGGAGTGCAATAGACAACCAGCTGTGGGATTACTTGGGTCATTTCAGTCGCATTGTTGGAGGAAGCCCAGTGGAAAAAGGAGCATATCCATGGCAGGTGAGTACTAGGTAATGACTGTCTTGGCAGGAATGAATGATATCTCAGAAAAAAAAATGTTCCAGTATCTGAGGGGCTGTCAGGGAGTTTGGGGCCAGTTTGTTACTCTTTGAGAACATGCTAACATATATGTTCTTTGCTGTTTGCTTTAGGTGGGCTCCTGAAAAGATGTGTTCAAAACAAGACGCCATCCCCTATATATGCTTTCTCTTGTACCCTTGTTCTTGCTGGTTCCTATGACTGGAATGTCCTCTCCAATTCTTCCACTGGCCCTATTTCCACATGTTTACTCTGTTCATTCTTTAAGAATGATATCAAATGCTTTCTTCCTGAAACCTTCTTTGATGCCCTTTGTCAGGGGCATTTCCTGCTTCAGACTTCAACTAGTATTGGATTTATACCTATTTCATACACTATTTTGGAGTTATAAGATCCTAGGATTAAAGATTTTGAGCCAAAAGGGACATTGCAGGTTACCTAGTCCAAAATTCCATTTCACGGATGAGGAAACTGAAACCCAGAAGGGTTAAATCACTTGCTCATGGTCGCCTAAGTAGCCAATGGCAGAAGCAGAATTTGAACCCAGGTCTGCTGGGGTAATCTTGAAGGAGCAGGAAAAGCTTTTGTATTTTTTTTCTGTATTTTTCCATAGGTCCTCTAATATTTTCCAAATATTGAAACTTAAGTATTTTCCAATTATTTTTTCTTCAAACACAAACATGATGTTGGTAGGTTTCTTGTGTGTTGCTTTTTTTTTTTTTTCCAAATCTGGAATAAGGCCTATTTTTGAGGTCATTTGCATTCCTAGGAAATGGTGGGAAATTCCAAACATGGATTAAAAAGTACCTTTTATCAGAGCCACCAGATGAGTTCTTATATCCAAGAAAGTAGGTTCACATTTACTGAAACTAGTGAGATATGAGAGATATGGATACGTTACAAACTAAGGTCAGGCTGAATTTCCAGAAGGAGCTGGATGGGCAGTGGACTAACTATCTCATATGGTAGTGGAAATGACATTATGGAAACATTAAAGTTCTGGAAAGCAGCACTGAGCCTTGTTATGTTATGTAGCAGACCCTAGCCTAGGAGTGGGGTGTATCTGACGTACCCTAGGCCACAATTTCTGGTTGTTCAATGTACTTCCTATATGCAAGGCATTATGCTAGCTGCTACGAATACAAAGGAAAAAAAAACCCCATGAAACCCTTCCTATGTTCAAGGACCTTACACACTACTATGAGGATACATACATATAATATATGCTTAAAGTAAATAAAAGTGATTTTGGTGGGGAGGAGGTGGAGAGCACTAACAGTGAGGGGAGAATCAAGAAAGGCCTTCCAACTAACTCTAGATAGAACCTAGAAATTATGAAAGGTAGAGATGAAAGTGGAAATCATTCTAAGGAGATAACTTGAGCAAAATCATGAAAGCAGGGTAGAATGCCATGTACAGTGAACAATAGGAAGACCACCTTGGCCAGAATATAGACTGTATGAGGCAGAGTAATGTGACAAAAGTCTTGGAAGGTCAGGGTGGCTAGGGTACAGTGGAGAGAGCACTGGCCTTGGAGTCAGGAGGATCTAACTTCAAATCTAGCCTCAGACACTTACTATTTGTGTGACCCTGGGCAAGTCACTTAACCCCAGTTGCCTCTCCCCACCCCCCCAAAAGAAAAGTAGACATGGAGCTAGACTGTGAGGGGCTCTAAATACCAAAGGAGTTTTATCTGAGATCCAATAGCTTCTTGATGTTCATTCCTTGTAACTACCATGAATTCTGGGTCGCTATTTTGGGGCCTATTTAGTTTCTGGGCTTTTAGGTTTGCGGATTTCTTGAAAATAGTTGTTCATTCTACCTCTTTTTACATGTAATCATGGTGTGGTGAAGAAAGTATTTAGAGATTAGGGAGACAGCATGGGACAGTAGAAAAGAGTACTTTGTTGGGAGTCAGAAAGCCTGGGTTCAGATCCTGTCTCTGTCACTTACTACCTGTGTTATCTTGGGCAAGTCATGTAACCTCTCTAGGTCTTAGTTTCCTCATCTTGAAAATGGAATCGGACCAGACGGGCTCTAGGGTCTCTTCCACCTCTAAACCTCTTGTTCTATGGTTTGAAAAAGATTTTCTATGGTTTTGAAAATGGTTTGAAAAACCATTTATTGGCTGTGTGACTTTGGTCAAATCACTCTACCCTTCTGAGAATTGGGATCCTCATTTGAATAGTTGAGCAAAGGACCCCTCTCTTGCTCAGTTTGTAGTACTAGTATGAAAATCAAATGGGATTAGGGAGGAGAAGACTTTATAACCTGTAAAGTATTCTCAAATAAAAGACATTGTCATTATCTAAGGTTTTTGTCCTTCAGGTGTCTCTGAAACGAAGAGAAAAGCACTTCTGTGGAGGAACTATCATCTCTGCCCAATGGGTGATCACAGCTGCTCATTGTGTCATGCATAAGTAAGAATGGAAAGTCACATGGTTGGAGGCCAGCTGGTATTTCCCCCTTTGTCATGTGATTCATGGCCAGAAATAGAGTACTTTTGTGCTCAAAGTTGGAGGCAGGATAATGTACTAATGGACTCTAGAATTAGTTATAGGGCATATTATAATCTTTACATTGGGATAGAGGAGGAGTTCCCTCTGGGACTAGTCCAGATACCTGCACACAAAGATATTTAGTTAGTACTGGTTAATGGTGATTGTTATTCACTACCTGTGGCCTGGGGGATCTCTATGGTTGCTTGTTCCCTTGTTTTCCCTAAACTATATTCTTCTCCATAGGGATATGAAAACTTTTCTGAATGTTACTGCAGGAGAACATGATATGAATCTGGTAGAACAAGGAGAGCAGACCCTTTCTGTGGATACTATCATCAGACACCCATATTTCACACTCAGGAAACCAATGAACTATGACATTGCCCTCTTGAAGATGAATGGCACATTCAAGTTTGGTAACCATCTGAGGCTAGAGAGAATCCAGGCTGCTTTGCCCTTAGCTCCATTGGGCCATGTCAGCTTGTATTCTGACAGTCGAGCTCATGAGTACCCTCTAAAGCAATTGTTCTTGGTCTGTGAAGCCTGATCTAATTTTAGAACTGGGTATGACTAGAAGGTTGGGTTAAGGCATTCTGGGCAATGGTCATTATCATTGCTGATAATTCTTCTGCAGTTCCATGTTTATAGAAGGTAAAGGAGAAGAGAGCCAAGGCTTTCTTTGATTCTAGTGTTTCTCTGGAACAGGGGTGGGGAACCTGTGGCCTCAAGGCCATATGTGGCCCTCTGGGTCCTTAAGGGCATCCCTTTGACTGAATCTAAACTTCACAGAACAAATCCCCTTAATAAAAGGATTTGTTCTGTAAAACTTGGATCCAGTCAAAAGGCTGCACCTAAGGACCTAGAAGGCCACATATGGCCTTGAGGCAGCAGGTTCCCCATTCCTGCCTAGGAGTTGCTTCCCCTGTTAGTTTTTCTGCCACTCTGATGACAATTAAGGGCTTGAGAAGGATGCTTGCCAAAGGGAGTATCAGAACAAACACCATTTAGGGGTCAAAGCAAATCTAAGAGATCTTGGTTGCTCAATAAAGATATAGCTGCATTTGTGTGTCCTGCAAGGGAGGCTGAGGCCTGGGTATCTTCTCCAGGCTTGGACAAGTTCTTTTGTCATTTCCTACAGGCCAATTTGTTGGGCCTGTATGCCTTCCCAAACAGGGGGAAACTTTTGAGCCGGGATTCATCTGCACCACCGCAGGCTGGGGTCGTCTGGAAGAGAGTAAGGAGCCCCTATCCCATCCCACTGGATCCACCAACAACTCAATATGATAAACACTTGAACCCAAGCCCTGGGAACCTGGGTCTGGTAAACTCTACGTGCAAGAGACTATGGGACTCCATGCTCTGTTATATCTCCATATTGGTTTGTTTTCCTAGATGGCCGCCTCCCTCAAGTCTTGCATCAAGTGGACTTGCCCATTCTGACCAAGAGAAAGTGTGCAGCTATGCTATTAACTTTAAAGAGGCCTATCAAGGGCAATACACTTCTCTGTGCTGGCTTTCCAGATGGGGGAAAGGATGCATGTCAGGTTGGTAGGGGAAAGCAGAGCCTGACTTGATAATACACACACTAAATTCTCATTCTGGTTTACTTTCCTGGGGAGAGATGGATTAACCAACTCTTCATGATTACCCTTGAGCGCAGAAGGGCTGGAATTTGGAGGTGGTGAGTCTAGGGATCTAAATCAGAGTCAGAAAACACAAGTCAAAAGCCCATTTGGATTGTTGATTTGATCTCTTTCTCTCAGGCTAAGAAGGTTTACTCAACCCTCAGCTATAGGATAAGATTTAATGGCTAGAGGATGCTTATTTTTCTTCCCATACATGAAGAATGGTCAGTTCTCTTATTTGGTGATTGACTTATTCCGTTTGTGCATTATCCTGGCCATTGTCTGCTATTTTCCCTGTCTTCTGTTGACAAGTCAACAAACGTTTACTCCAGTCCTAAACAGGGAGCCAGTAACCTTAGCATGATTTTCTTGTTTCTTGAGCTTCAGCCACGGGATCTGGGAGGGGAGAAATCAAGAAACTTTACTTAGGGATATTTATTCCTTCAGGATGACAGAAGAAACAACTAGAGGGAAAAGAAAGAGGGTGAAAGTGTAGGCTATAATGTTTTGAGGACTATATGGGTATTTCATTTATACTATCCCCATTCCCCAGAACTCATTTAACTCAGAGTTTAAGGAGGCTTCCTTGTTACTCTTACAGAAGTTCCAAGGCAAGGAATGGAAGAAGTTCCATTTGGTACTGATGCTGACATTAATGACAACAGAGTTTCTCTTCCTGTAGGGTGATTCGGGGGGCTCCCTGATGTGCAGGAATAAGCATGGGGCCTGGACTCTAGCTGGTGTGACTTCCTGGGGGATGGGATGTGCTCGCAGCTGGAGGCACAACTGTCAGAAAATTGCCAGTTACAGAGGAACTCCAGGGGTCTTTACAGACCTGACCAAGGTGCTTCCCTGGATTCACAACACTATTGAAATGGGTAATAAAGCCAATGTCTTGTAAAGACCCAAGTTAGAATTACTCTTTTGGTGGGGGCAAAGAGTGTGTAGGGTTGGAGGTTGAGATCTGGAGGAATTGGAGGGAAGGCAGCCTCCAAATTATGCTTTTGTGTCTCATAGAGCATATAGGAATTATTTATTCTCAAGATGTCCATCCAGAATAAAATGTATTTAATTTAGAGGTTCAATGGAGAATTAATATAATAATTTAACAATTAATTTAAAATTTTTTTAGACAGTCCTGTAGCAATAATTAGGAATACATTGATTTCTGATGTCATATTGTATCTTACTTTTTGATTAAGTTATTGGCAAGATCCCTTGCAATAAAATGAGGTAATTGGATTAAAAATTTCCAAAGTCTCTTCTGTTCTGACATTCTGTAACTATATGTCACAACTGAAATATGTGAATTAGCTACATTATCTGCTGGTGACCCTGATCTCCTTTTCCTTCTTTGACTTCGGGGATACTACAATTTCCTGCTTTTCTAGATACCTCTCTAGTCACTCTTTCTTGGTTTCCTTTGCTGGATCACCTTCTTCTTCAACCTTTAATTTAGGTGTTTTCTAAGAATCCATCCCTCACCCTTTTATTTCTTATCTATACTCTCACTGATGACCTCATCTACTCTCAGTACTTCAAATAGCACATCTACACAGATGACTATCAAATCTACATGAGTGGTTCTGATCTTTCTTCTGAGTTTCATTCAGTCTTGCACCTCTAAGTGCCATGAGACATCTCCACCTAGATATCCCACTGACTAATAAAACTGAATATACTTTAAACCTACTTCATCTTTCTCCTTCAAAATGGATTTTCTTTATTATTTCTGTCTATGGCAGCATTTCCCATTCTCCTAACCTTGATGTTATCTTAACTCTTTTCTCTCTCTTGCTTCCCACATTTAGTTAGCTACTAGATTCTCTCTATTTTATCTGGAGTGGGTGGGGTAAGTAGACAATGAAGCACTTTGTTCCTGGGCACTGAATTTAGAGGGTATCAACAGAACTGTCCTTGAATCATATGGAAACAACAGAGCTTAGCATTTAGCAAGATTAGATAGAATAGAACTTACTGGATGTAGACTGGTGTAAGGTACTCCCTTACTGTTCTCCCCCCTCACCTGGACAGCTACTCAAGCAGTAGCCCCATCGTGATATGTTGGGGTCTTTACCTTTCCCCTCACGGGACTGTGTTCTTTCTTCCTTAAATAGAGAGCATCCTGTATGTTGCTTGCCCTTAGTATGACTTATAGCACTTGTTCTATTATGACATTCTCGGTTATGGCTTTGCCATCGATTCAATATCTCTCATATTTGTTCTCTGTCTTTTGATTGCTACCACCCTAGTTTAGGCCCTTGTTACCTCTCATTTGGAATTTTAAGGTAACTGTCTTACAGTTGGCCATTTTCACTATCCTCTTTATTAATCCATCCTTCACACTGCTTCCAGAATAATCTTTTAAAAATTCCTAGATCTGAGCATATTTTTTCTGCTCAAAAATCTCCAGTGACTCCCTGTTTCTTCTTGAGGAAAGTCTAGACTTCTTTGTCATTCAAGGGACTCTGCAAATCAACATCACCTTTCTTTCCTAACTTATTTCTTAAAAGTCCCTTCCAAATAATGTATTCTAGTACAGGGGTGGGGAACCTGTGGCCTTGAGGCCACGTGTGGCCCTCTAGGTCCTCAAGTGCAGCACTTTGACTAAATCCAAACTTCACAGAACAAATACACTGATTTGTTCTGTGAAGTTTGGAATCACTAGGTCCCGAAGTGCAGCCCTTTGATTGAACCCAAATTTCACTTCTGTCAAAATGATTCAGTCAAAGGGCCACACTTGAGGACCTAGAGGACCACATGTCACCTCTGAAGGTTCCCTACCCCTGCTCTAGTCCAACTGGCTTAGGGGCAGTATGGCATGGTAGATAGGGTATTGAATTTGAATTCAGGAAGGCATAGGCTTATATCTCATCCCACACAATAGTTGTGTGGGCTTGAGCATGTTACTTAACCTCTCTCTCCCTCAGTTTCCTCATATGAAAAACAAAGGAGTTGGACTTAATACTTATGGTTCTTACTAACTCTATATCTCTGATGCTATGACAATTCTCTACCCTTCCCCTTTACATTATAGAGTTTATCTTAACATCTCTGTGTCTTTGTTCAGGCTGCTCCTAGTTCCAAGAATGCTCATCTCTTCCCACCTTTGCCCATTGAACTCTCATTTATCTTTTAAAGCCCCACTTAAATACTGCTTCACCTAGGAAGTTTTCTGAGGGACCCAAAATAACTCTTTAGAAAAGAAACCAGAAACCAGAGTGTTAGATCTAATGAGTGTTTTTATCTGCCTGTAGTGATGGTCAAATAACAATAAAAAAAACCATTTATAGAGTTTTGGAAAATGCCTTATAATCATTATCTCATTTTAACCTCACAAAGGCTTTGTGAGGTTGGCACAGAGATGTTAGATGACCTACTTAAGGTAACACAGTAAACAAGAGATTTGAAATGAGAACTTATTCCTTGAAATACATTCTCTTTCTTCAATATGTGCTTCTGTCAACTGCACATTGGAGAAACATACATTGGAAGGTCAATTTTAGTACCACAATTCTTGGAAAGGTATAGTTTGGATATCCATGGTAAGAGGTTGGGTATGTCCATAGATATAGCACAGTGTGGTGAAAAGAGCACTGGCTTAAAGTTGTACAGGGGTTCAAATCACAGTTTTGTTATCTATGGAACCTTGGGCAAGTCATTTGACCTCATTAAGCCCTAGTTTCCTCATTCATAAAATGGAACCCCTTCCAGCTTGAAATCTATGCTTCCATGATCCTGTGACAATTCTCTACATGTTGCACCCATCTCATAGGGCTTTTGTGAAGCTCAAATGAGATAATGAATAAAGACTTTTCTGTAAATGTTAAAGTACTTTATAAATATTAGATATTATTAAATTGCAAATATTATATAACTATGTATGATTATTATC
Organism: Trichosurus vulpecula; assembly: GCF_011100635.1. NCBI lineage: Eukaryota > Metazoa > Chordata > Mammalia > Diprotodontia > Phalangeridae > Trichosurus > Trichosurus vulpecula. The sequence continues at coordinate 219,380,980 of NC_050578.1, read as the reverse complement.
TGTAAGTTGTTATATAAATACATGCAAGTTATGATGATTATTTCTAAGACTATCAGATAGATTGGGGCAGGATTTTCACAAATATGGTTGTATTAAAAGGCTTTCTCTTTCCTCACCCAGGGCAAAGGATGAGAAGCTCTATGGGTAAGCAACAGCTCACTGATGAAGTAGAAAGAATGCTGGATTTTTAGTTTGAGGACCTGAATTCAGATCTCTGCTCAGACTCTTAATACCTCTGTAACTGTTAGCTTTTCATTAGCATTTCATTCTGGGTCTTGGTTTTGTCATCTGTAAAATGAGCAGGATGGGACTAGCTAATCTCTGAGGTGCCTTCTAGTCCTGAATCTATGACCTTATGAAATAATAAGCTTATTTATATTTCTGAATATTGGGGGAGAGTCCTCTCGTAACTGAACAGATGTCTGCCTCTAGTTTCAGTAAGTAACAGGTCTGAATGAGAGGATGACCTCCATTATCACATATGAAAGATGAAATGAGTTAAGAGGTAGCCTGTAAGGATTTATTATGAAGGCATCATGTATAGTCACTTCTCATGTTCATCTTGGTCTCTACCAGGTGGCCCCTGCAGGACTTGGCATACCTGCATCCAACAGGAACTAAGCTTCACTGCTCTTGTTTTCCTCACTTGGCATCAGGCCCTAGTCAGATGCAAAGACACCCCATGCAGTCTTACCTAGGACACACAATGTCACCAGCAACACAAACAGAACTGGAGTGGTTTGTTTATTTTTGGGGGGTTCAAATAATGCTACTTATCACTGGCCAATGCTGTTCTTCCTTGGCTTCCTTTCCAAGCCCTGTGCAGTGACCAAGATGGCCAGCTCTCAGGGTCTGAGGGGCAGCTCCGCTTCCCAAGACATCCCCACCAGTTCTATGGAAGCGATGAGTGAGTAAGCACCATTCAGTTGCTCCCCTTTCCCAAGTCCAGCTGCATCTGTTTGATCATCATCACCTGCACTTGCCATTTAGAAACCCAAACCTTTTTTCACTCTGTGTGTCTGTAGGTTGTGTGTCTGGACCGTGCATGTCATGGGGCAGATGCACATCTGGCTCAATTTTTCCCACTTGGATGTGGAATTTGAGGAGTTCTGTCGCCTGGATTCCCTGTCTGTATATTCACTAGAAGACAAGCTCATTGGTGAGTAGGTTTACATTGTGCTACCATGAAGAAACCAGTGCCTAATGAGCATTTGTGGTGAGGGGGAAGGCTTGGACTCACTGGTGCTCAGAAGCCTCTGATGGATTATGGTGTTAACAATGGATCGGCTTATTAGAATTACATTTCTGTTTATTTACACCATATTTTTAAGCTTTTTTTCATGCTGAAAAGTGAGAGATGGCTTGGTGAAACTGGGAAGAGTAGGGAAGCTGAAGCTTTTTGAATTAAAAAATTCAACTTTTTGATTCCAAAATCTAGGCTTAGCAAGGATGTTATCAGGATGGTTATGAAAGTAAAACATGAGATGGGCTTTGATTTGTCAAGGACTAGTATTTATGCTGGCTGTCACATGAAGCCTCCTACAGAACTGCCAGCTGAGGGTTATTATGGTTCCAGCCTGCTCCAGGAATTTTGAACCAGGAATCTAATTTTCTAACCTCCTTTTTGGTTGTTTTGCTATGGATGAGGATTCAGGGGACCTGGATTTGAATCATGGCTTTTATTGCCTGTGTGACTTTTTAAGCTTTGATGGGCCTCAGTTTCCTCATTGGTAAAATAAAGGGATGGAACTAGATGGTACTATCTCTAAATCTCTGGTCCCATAATCCATTATGACTGACTGATCCAGCCTTGGTGACTCACCTACCTTTGTTGAGTGTGGAGAGAAATACTGACTAGCCATTGTAAAGTGTATTGGTAATGGAAAGGGTTGGTGTTGGTGTTGGAGGTTGAAATGAATCCAGGAAAGGAGATGGAATGCCCAGGGGGTTGAAGTACTGCAATGTAAACAATTCCTCTTCAGATCTTCAGTGAACTGAGGAAGTATCTTTGTTTTTCCTCACTAGATTTTGAACTGAGAATCTTTGATGATATGTTGCAGGGAAGTTCTGTGGTGTGGCTGTCCCTTCACCAATCTTCATTAGCTCCAGCTCAGTAAGGCTGAAGTTTGTCTCTGATGCTACAGAGTATGGCACTGGATTTGTACTCACCTACAAAGCTCTTAAACCAAATCATTCTCCTGGTAAAGTAATTTACTTCACTTTGTTATTTTGTAGCTCAGGTGAAAAACTGGGGCTACAGGATCTTGGCTGAAGGGCTGTCCTAACACTGAGCATGTCAGCTAGGTGGTGCAGTGATAGAGCAATGGGTCTGGAGTCAGGAAAACATGAGTTCAAATCCAACCTTAGACACTTACTAGTTGTGTGACCTTGGGCAAGTCACTTAACCTTGTTTGCCTGTAAAAATTCATCTGTAAAAATTGGCTGCAGAGGGAAATGGCAAACCACTCTAGTATCTTTGCCAAGGAAATCCCAAAATCAGGTCATGAAAAGTCAGACATGACTGAAATGACTGAACAACAACAGTGAACACAGAGGTGAAGGTAAATGTGACACATTTATGTCCCCAGGCCTGACTGTTAAACAGAGCATGGAAATTGAACTTAATTTTGTGGCAGGCAAGGGGATACATTGGACACTGAATGCATCTCTGTGTCTTTGTCCTGTTGACCATTCTGATAAGAAATTATGCATACCAAAATGATGGCACCTTTGCAGATAATGATGGGATGTTAAAGATTTAATGTAATCTTATTTGCTCTCAAATAAAACTTCATTTGTGCTTAAATGGAGAGAAAACTTTTACTCTTGGTTTTTATTTTAGATTTTGGTTGTGTTGCCTTTACTGTCCTTTTTGAAGAAGGGATAATACAAAGTTTGCACTATCCGGATTTCTATACAAATCTGATCAGTTGTCGCTGGATTATTCATGCTCCAGAAGACCACATCATTAAGGTACTGCCCTTATAGATGGTCTCATAATTACTGCCCAGAACAGTTAGTGCTCAGTTTAAAGTTACCTATTTCCTACACAAGATGGCAAAAACATTTGTTTTCTTCCATTCAGATAAGGATCATTGTTCTGTCTACTAACTGGTACAATTGGGTTTCTGGGCACATTCTCAGTAGCTCTTAGTTCCTTCTGCAATGGGAGTCCCTGAGAAACTTAGAAACAACCACCAATATACATCCTGAACCATCAGCACATAAGATGACCATAGTTCTCATTAAGGTCTGAGGTTTTCACAAAGACTGAAACACACCATTTTGTGCTTATTTGGCATGGCCAGCTAGTATGGATATCATAAAGTCACATCATCTGAGTGGCACCACCCTCCCTTTATCCCAGCCACCTCAGCAATTTTAGAGTAAAGGAAAGGTTTCATGGCTAACCCAAGTATAAAGTTCTATTAGGATCTGATCCCACCGAGTGTGTTTATGGAAGGCAGGGCGGCAATAATTAGCTTTTCTATTTAAAAAGTGGCTTCTACTATTAGGGAGCAGTGACTCTAGCTGCCTCGGATACAACCTCCAATTTTCACTGGGTTCTTCACTGCAGAACTACTCTGACTTGCTCATCTCTAATTGATCTCAGTTCTTTGCCCCTTATAGCTTGTGCTTCTTGAGAGGGAGCATGGCAGAGTGGGTAGAGAGCTGGTTTAGAGCCAGGAAGACCTCTGATCAATTCCTACTCCTGACATATACTGGCTTTGTGACTCTGGGAAAATCATTTAACCTCTCAAGACTCTAGGCAACTCTATAGTCTAACACTATAAATTGCAGAAAATGTGCTGATCTGAATTAGTAGAAAAGATTCCCTTCCCTAGGAGTTCCCTATATAAAAGAAAGCACAGGTTTAATCCTGAGCACTTGGTCCTCATGGTTTTAGGCAGTCAGTCAGTTGACAAGTGCCAGAGGATTCCTAAGAATTTACTTCTTCTAAGTTTTTGATGTGACCTGGTAATTAGCCCTCCATCCTATTTGGAATGTCACACAAGATAAAGACCCTCCATTGAACTACTCTTATCCTCATTTTATGGTTAAGGGCATTGGATGTCTGAAGGGTTAAGGTACTTTTTTTTGACATCACACAATTTGTCTTCTGCCTCCAACTTGAACATTCTTTTCTCCATATCTCTTTGCTTCTTCCCAAGCAGGTTGAGAAGAGATGGCATGATAAGATGAAAGATGATCAGGAAGGGATGATAGAAAGTGACAGACAAACTTAGATGATATTTTGCCTCTCAACTCTGTTTCCTTTCTTTCTCTCAGATATAAAGTACTTAAATATAGTCTAATTCCCTTGTTTTATATGATATGAAACTGACTCTTGTTTGACTGTGTAAGGGCAATACCAATTATTTACTTCAATGAATTGTTTACAATTTTGCCTTATTACCGTAACCATGTCAACAGCTATGGACATCATTATATATAAGTCAGATAAGCTTCTTGTAAATTATTTACATGGACACAAAAGCTCTTTTCATATTTTGTGGTTTTATTCCTTTGTGGTTTTGTTGCTATTTTATTTCTTTGTATTTGGAGGCCAACATCCCAAAAGAGTCAGAAGGAACACTAGTTTCATCATCCCACTACCCCAGTCACCTTTTTCTTGACAGAATCCAATACGTCAGTATACCTGCTAAAATGTAATACCAGAACTGATCACAATAATCTAGATGTGGTTTAATCAATGACGTCTCTCTAGAGAAGGCTATGGAATTAAGGTTAAGGGAAAATTTTTGAGTATTGTAAGGACATTACCAGACCTTTGAATTAGGATAGTTCTTTTTGCACATGTTTTGGAGAGGGGATGAGACTAGAGGCAGAGAGACCAATTCTAAGGCTCTTATAACTGTTCAGACAAGAGGATCATAGGGTCAAAGGGAATGAATGGTTCAGCCCCGTGATGATGATGATGATGATGATGATCACCTGAACTAGACTAGTTGCTGTGGGAATGGAGAGAAGAACATGTAAAAAGAGTCATTGTGGTGTTAAGTTAGCTACATCTCCAAAACTTATTGGACGTGGTGGGGGTGAGTGAGGGAGAGGGAAAGGTCAAAGAGAACTCTAAAGTTTTGAACTCTAGAGACTAGGGGTATGATGGTGCCATTAACAGAATTAGTGAAGTTCGTTGGAGTGACAAGCTTTGTAGAAGAGATAGTGAGTTCAGTTTTGGTCATGGTGAATTTGAAGTGAGGGTTGAAAGTAGGGGAATTTGGAATTCATTGACATAGAGCAGATTATCAAAGCTATGGGAGTGGATGGAAGCTCTCTTATGTTGGGCTTCAATTCCTTATTAATGATGTTCTGATCTTTGTAGTTTGAAGATGATTACATTTGATGGAGAATATGGGAGCAAAATACGGGTGAAAGAGTTTTGCTTTCCTTCTATAATCTACTAACACAATCTTTCTAGGTAATGATATCGTTCTTTCTGGTTTGACTTTATTTCCTTAAATGTAGCTTTAAAACAATTTTCAGTGTCTCTATTATGTTTTGCAAGCCTATCTACTTGGAGATAATGAGATTAACTGATGAGGGTTTCAATCTAGGGCAAAGATCTTGCCTCTTTCAGTCTTCTCTGCAAATTTAGAAGGCTGAAAAATATAGATTGTCAACAAAATTCATACAACTTTCAGTCTCCAGATGTTTTATTCCCCAGACCTGGAAGGAGTTTTCCCAATTGGTTGAATTTTGTCTAATAAATTATCCAAAGGTTCACTTCTTCATCACACTCTCTTTAGTAAAAGCACAAAATTCAGTAATTAAAATTGTTATATCTTTAGCTAGAAAATAATTAAAAAATACAAATAACAAATAAAATTTAAAGCAACAGAGAAACACTTGGTAATTAACCATACCTCCTGTTGCAAGAAACAACAGAAAAGAAGGGAGAAATAATTTCTTTTTGTCCCCCAAATTTTTCAGCTATGCCTTGCTGGATTCTCTTAATAAGCTGGTTAGTGATTCAGGGAAAGGAACATGATTCAGCCACTACAAGGTTTTGAGTCATTGTCATGGAAAGCCTTCTCCATCTACTGCTATTGTCATTAATGCAGATGTTGTCTCCACTTCCTGTCAACAATTTACTACAAAGAGATCCAAAAACTGCTACTGCAGTTCAGAGCTCTGCTTTCCATCTCCAGTCCCAGGATACCTTCATCTCTTCTTGAGTTGGGAGGAAATACAACTCTTAGGATCTTAAGTGATTAAGGCCCCCTCAGAAGGCAGGTAGTTCAAACCTTTCTAGAATGACTGTTATATTCAGTGTTAGCTTTTCTGACCACTTCTACAATTCCTTGCCACTTTTTTAGTTCTTCTTTACTTTATCTTGCCTTCTTTCTTTTCTACTTGTTCTTTTAAAATCTTAGCTTATTAGAGAGCTCCTGTGTGGTCACGTTTGTTTCTTTAGATGTCTCACATTTTCTTTCTCCTTAAGACAATTTACTATTGTACTATCAGAAGTTCAGTTTTAAAGGCCTCCCATCTTTTTTTAGTCAATTTGATAAGATGTCCTGGAAGGAGTCTTCTGGATCTCCCAGGAAACAGCAACTCATATTCAGAGGAATATTAAGGAAGAATCTTTTTGGAGGAGGAAGGCAGGGCAATTGGGATTAAGTGACTTGCTCAAGGTCACACAGCTAGTAAGTGTGTCAAATGTCTGAGGCCAGATTTGAACTCAGGTCCTCCCGACTCCAGAGCCGGTGCTCTACGCGCTGCGCCACCTAGCTGCCCCAAGGAAGAATCTTATTACCACCTGCAGGAGAATAGAGCCTTCTGCTGTTGTAACCCCATAGGGATACTTCTCCAGTTTCCCATTTACCCCTTGCTTTTCATTCACCACTCCAGGTACTGGATCACTTGCTTACTTCTGCTCTATCCCTCATTCTTTCTTCTGGGTTCCTCTTCTCTTAGCTTTACTGAAGAATGAGAACATGGTTTCCCAACATCTCTACTTCTTTTGTTGTACAAGTGTTCTTTGGAGACAGTAGAAATGTGGCATCACTGAAATTGGATTAGGGTTTAACTTATAGTTAATTTTCATTTATAGTTGTATTTATATTTGTTCTCTTGATTGTGCTTATCTGCTTTGCATCAGTTCATATAAATCTTCCTCCTTTCTATATTTTTATATCCATTATTTCTTACTATACTAGAAGATTCTATTATATTCACATGCTGTAGTCTCTCTCTCCCCTACCCTTCAAATTCACATTTGATGACTACCTACCTTGTATTTAGTTCTTTATTAGCACAAAGGGGACTGCTGTGGATATTTGCTACATATATTGGGCCTTTATTTTTGTCTTTGACTTCTTTAGGGTACATACCCAGGTGAAGGATCATGAGGTCAAAGGGAATGAATGGTTAAGCCCCATCTTTTTTGTCCTGTATAATTCTGGATTGAAATCTGGACTGTTTGAACCACTTCAACATTCTGTCACTATACATTTAGTGCATCCATCTTTTCATAGACCTCCAACATTCATGATTCTTTTCATCTTTTCCACTACACATGAAGTGAGGTAGAAGTTCAGAGTGTGTTGGTGTAGGTGCATATACCCACATGTACATATACACATATACATGTATACACATAAGTATATGTTACTACTTGTAATTTGGAACATGTTTTTGTGTGGTTGATGACTGTTTACAATTTTTATGAAAATTTACAATTTTTATGAAAACTCTTCATACTTTTTTATTACTTATCTATTGATGGTTCTCAGTATTTTGGCTATGTTTTTAGCTGACAACAAAAGATTCCTAAGGTGAAATAATTTAGAAAGTGGTCTTTTAAATAATCCAGCAGAGGGGAAAGCCAAAAAAGGGTGGCCCGCTTCCCCCCACCCCCAGTGTCTATAATTTACATGTTATATAGAATTCAAACAAAGAAACAAGGAAACAGTAACTGCTGGCCAACATGGAGGCAATTTTCAGATAAAACAGATATATAGTGGGAGAAAACACTTCACTTTCCTTGCATCAGTCTTTGGATCTTACTGGGTTTCTGGTCAGCCTAACCTAGTTAAGAATTAAACACATCTGGTCTCTAAGTAACAGGTCTAGTTTTCTAGCCACTCAGGGCTAGGTACAATGCCATGAAGTTTTCCCGCAGTGCCAATTCCCTTCCAACTGTTGTGTAGAGGAAAAGAATGCTAATAACTGGCAGAAGATGGTGGTGGTGATGTTGGCAAGAAAGGTCGCAAGCAGAAGGTGGCATCTTCACTGTGCTTTGAAGGAAGCCATGGATTCTTTGAGGCAGAGGTGGTGCATTTAATTCAGGGAATAGTGCTTGTGCAGACACAAGAAAAGAGATGAAATTGTTTGTATTGGAAATAACCAGCAAGGCAGTTCAGGGAGAATGTATGAAAGATGAAATAATACTACAAAAGTAAGAGTCTGATTGATGATGGCTTTAAATGCTAGGTAATGAAGTGGGTAGGACATCTCAAATTATCCCCATTTCACAAGTGAAGAAACTGAGTCTTAGAATAGTTGAGTGGAACAGTGAATGACTTAGCTATTCTCAAAAATACAGTAATTCAAGACAACCTCAAAGGACTCATGATGAAACATATTATCTGCCTCTAGAGAAAGAACTGATATTGTCTGGATACAGACTAAAACATATGATCTTCCTTCCTTCCTTGCTTCCTTGCTTCCTTCCTTCCTTTTCTTTTGTCTTCTTGTACAAAATGACTAATGTGGAAATGTTTTACATGATTGCACACATATAACCTATATTGGATTGCTTGCCTTCTCAGGGAGGGGGAAGGGAAGGATAGAATTTGGCACCCAAAACTTTAAAAAAATTTTAAAAATGGTTTTTAACAGGTAATTGTGGAAAAATAAAATATTATTAAAAAGAAAAAGAATAGTTGAGTAGCACCAGAAGCAGTACCAGAGCTATGATTAGAATCCATGTAAGAAGATATAATCACAACAGAATCTAATTTATCCATGGCTCCTCACTTGATTTGTGTAACATTGTTCTTCCTTTGTTTTCCTATCTGTCTGATTCTACATGTCCAGTATACTTTGCTAAATAATCTTTCATCTCTTTACCCTAAGCATGTATATTTCCAAAGAGTCTGTCTTTGTCACTCTTCTCTCTTCTCCATATACACTTTCTTTCATTTGGTGATTTCATATGCGTCCATGGGTACAATTATCATCTTTATACAGATGCCTTCTATATCTCTGGGGCAGTTGGGTGGCTGAAGTCATGAATGCTCATCTTCCTGAATTCAAATCTGGCCTCAGACACTTATTAGCTGTGTGGCCCTGGGAAGTCACTTAATTCTATTTGCTTCAGTTCCTCATCTGCAAAAATGAACTGCAGAAGGAAAGGACAAGCCAATCCAGTATCTTTGCCACAAACCCCAAAAGCTATCACAAAGAGTTGGACATGACTGAAGTGAATGAACGAAAATGCTTATCTCTATGTCTCCACTGAGTTCCAGTTGTGCTTCTTTACTTGGCTGAATGTCCTGTTGGATTCTGAAGTTCAATGTAGTCAAAATGGAACTCAACGCCTTCCTTCACTAAGCCCACTCTTCAAACTTTCCTATTTCCTTTGAGGGCATCACCAACTTATTAATCACACACTGTAGTTTTTCTTGACTTTCTTTTCCCTTACTTCCTATTGCCAATCACTTGCTAAATTTTGTCAATTTTACATCCACAGCATCCCTTGCATTCTCATGGGCATCACCCCAGTTCAAATTCTTATCTGCTTTCTCTTGGACGATTTATTATAATAGCCTCCTTAGTGGTCTCCCTCCTTCCAGTTTCTTCCTTCTTCAATCCTTCTACAGAGCTATTAAAATAATCGTCTAAAGGAACATATCTAAACATGTTACTTTATTGCTCAAAAACCTTTAATGGCTCATTCTTGCTTCTAGGATAAAATGACCCCTCCTTGGTCTAGCATTTAGAGCCCTCCTAATATGACCCTTGTTTACCTCTCCAGTTTTATTTCACATCATTTGTCTTCATGCATCATACATTCCAGCTAAACTTGACCACTGGCTGTTCCCTGAATAAGAAATTCTATCTTCTACCACTGTGCATTTATACAAGGTGTGTGAAACATCTGGAATGAATTTTCTTCTCATGTCTATGTTGTGGAGTCCTCATTTTAAAGTTCAGATTGCAAGCTATATTCTCTAAATAATCTTTTCTAATCCTCCCATTTGCTAATCTTCTCTCTGTTTTCAAAATCCTTTGTATTATACTTATCTTTGAACATGTTGTGGCATAATTATTTAAGCTTTTAAAGGTCAGTGGACATTTTGTTGTTTTTTTTTTATCCCCAGGGTCAATGACATGGCTTTAAAAAATAAATAATAAATGTTTTTTGAATTGAATTTAATTGTGCAAAAGATTAAACAAAGTCCATTTGCATTTCAAAGGAATCTTCATAGTGGTATACTTCATAGGTTGCATCTTCTTGTTTCATATGGAAAAGCTATCCTCAGGTTATTCCTTCTGATTGCCCCCAGGAAAAATATTTTTGTAATCCATTCTGCTCTCTTGTGAGTGGCAACCTTATTTAGTCCTGACAGTGATAATTGGGAGATATGCTATTTCCTTGAATGTGTGTTAAAGACCAGACTAAATTCACCCACTGCCACCCCCTTCTGCTGACTCAATATGGAGAGAAATGATAGAAACAAGGAGAAATGTGGGGAACACTCTGTGTGACTAAAAATTCCTGTGTAGGAAGTTTAAATATTTCTGGGCAGAGGTGATGTTTTCATCTTGTCTTGCAGTTGAAGCATCAGAAGAAAATAGTTGACAATATAGATGATTTTGATGAAGATTTGACTGGTTTGCTAAGGAAAAGAGAGTATCTTAAAAATGCCTGGGACAAGGTGCCTGGAGACCCAGTGAATCAATTGAAAGGCATTTTGAAGGGGAAGGAGAAAGTTCTCTGATAAAACTGTGAGGCAAGATACTATGGAAGATAGTGGGTACAACATAGAAGATCCACAATGGAGGAGCAGCTTAGTATCCTAGGAGGAAACAGTAAGATAGAAGGATTCTTACAATGGATAGAGGGGCTGGAATTCTAAAGTCCCTTCCAGTCCCAAGAGTCTAGGATTCCATGATTATTGAACCCGGTAGGTTGGTATAGATATCTGCAGTTTGATTTTGGATGATACTCTTCAAAGGATTACCATGGATTTAAATGAAAGAAACAGAGATGAAACATTGACTGTGCACTGCAGCTGTCATGGCTACCACCACAACTGCTCACCCACTGGCCTCTTTGCTTCCATTGAAATGCCAAGGGAACTCATGTAGATTATGGAATTTTAACTGAGAATGAGGATGACTTGAACCATAACCCATAATTTGATCCATAGCTTCTTTTCCTCAGTAGGAGATTAAGATACTTGAAGAATACAGAGAGGAGCTCTTTAAGATGAAAACAAATCTATTCCAATTTTCATTTGAGAATGACCTTCCAGAAAGGAAAGAACAAGGTACTGGTGAGGTGAATATAATGAAACACAGGGAGAGAAGAATGAGTCTCCTACTCACAAGAAGGGGTGAAACTTAAGATTGTTGTAAATCACAATATTAACACTACTGATGGAGCTGAAGGCCAAGGCAGGAAATGATAGGGCTTGAGTCTGGAACACACTTACACGCACACCCACACTCACTCCCCACCCCCCACACCCACACTTTGCTGATGAAAGTTCAGAGGTGAACACAGTTGGCAATTTGTTTCCTAAATGCAGAAATTAATGAGAAGTATGAGGAAAAATTTGAAGAACATAGGAATGAGATAAAAGAGAAAAAAGACGACCATCAAAAAGAGTAGTGCTGATAAAGTTGCCCCAAAACTAGATGAGATGATAGTAAAGAACGTGAAAGCAAAACATCAGAAGAGAAAGGCACCAAGGATAAACCCCAGAGAAGCAATATATCATCTGGGGTATTGAATTCTTTCTTTACTCTTTTCTTTTTATTTTTTATTTCAATTTTTTACAAAGTACTTTATTTTTAAAAAACTTTTTTGTTTATTTAAGTAAATATTTCCTAATTACATTAAATTTTTTAGAGTCCCTAGTTCTCCCCCTTCCTGCACCTCCCCAGCTCTTGAGAAGGCAAGCAATATGATATTGATTTTATATTTAAAGTCATGCAAGATGTATTTCCATATTAGCCATGTGGCAAAAGAAAATACATACAATAACCTAGAAAAATAAAGAGAGTAAAAAAAGTATGCTTCATTCTGCTCTCAGAGTTCATTAGTTCTTTCCCTGGAGGTGCATTGCGTTTTTCACCCTAGGTTCTTTGGAATTGTCTTGGATCATTGTCTTGATCAGAGTAGCTAAGTCTTTTACAACTGATGATCATCACAATATTGCTGTTACTGTGTACAATGTTCTCCAAGTTGTGCTCACTTCACTTTGCATCAGTTCATGTAAGTCTTCCCAGGTTTTTCTGAAACTATCCTGCTCATCATTTCTTACAGTATGATAATATTCCATTATGATCATATACTACAATTTGTTCAGCTGTTCCTCAGGTGATGGCCATTCCCCTCAAATCCCAATTCTTTGCCACCACAAAAAAGGCTATTGTAAATATTTTTGTACAGATATGTCCCTTTCCCTTCTCTTTGATCCTTTTGGGTTACAGACCTAGTAGTGATTTTGCTGGGTCAAAGAGTATACACAGTTTTATAGCTATTTGAACATAGTTCCACATTGTTTACCAGAATGGTTGGATCAGTTCACGTCTCTACCAGCAGTGTGTTAGTGTCCCAATTTTTCCACATCCCCTCCAGCATTCATCATTTTCCTTGTCTGTTACATCAGCCAAAATGATAGGCATGAGGTGGCTTTGAATTGTTTTAATTAGCATTTCTCTATTAATGGTGATTTAGCACATTTTAAAAAAGTGTTTTATACAAAGAACTGAATTCCATCATTCAGGTTATTTGTTCTAAGCTTTTGCCCTTTTCTAGAGATCTTCAGGAATCTACTTCCCTTTCATGAAAATGTACAGTAATAACTTTCTTTTCTGTAGTGGAAACACTTATTTCTAGCCCATCCAAAAGAGTGAATAAGACATTTGGAAACTTCAAAAAAGAAAGGAAGAAGGAAGGAAATGGATGAAGAAATAAACAGAATTGAAAAAAATATTTTTAGCCTGCAAGCAGAGCTAGTACACTGAATAAGAAAATGTCCCAGTTCTGCTATTTATTATCTGTGCGACCTTGGACAAATCACTTGCCCTTTCTAGGACTCAGATTTATCCTCTGTAAGAAGAGGGGGCTGAACTAGATTATCCCCAAAGTGCCAAACTTTTTGAACATATCGTGAATCTATTCTGGGGCTCTTTCTCCAATAGGATTAAGAGATAGTTATGCCAGTGTGGTTTAGTTAATAGAACACTGGACTGGAATTTAGAAGATCCTAGTGTGAATCCCACTTCTGCAGCTTGCTAGCCCTGAGACCTCAGGCAAGTCACTTTATGTCTATAAGTCTGCGCCCTTACATATAAAAAAGTGGGGGAGGGGTGAGATCATCTATCAAGTCTCTTCCAGGTGTACTATTTTGAGGGTTTTTTCCTAGTTATCTTTCTTACATTTAGAGGAGGTCTGACCCCTGGCATACACTTTAGAATTATATTTCTCTTCAGTTTTAAAGTTAGCTACATTCAAGATCCATCTAAATATGAAGTAATGGTGTGGTGTAGAAAGAAGACTGCATTTGGAGCCATAAGCCCTGGGTCCAAATCTGAGCTTTATTATTTGGGAACTGTTTTGGACTTGGGGATCTCTAAGTTTTCTTGCATCTCTGTTAGCCCAAGCAGTGTGCACTGATCCAGATTTTTCCAGAGATTAAAAATGCTTCCTCTTTGCAACTCAGGTTATCAGTGGGAGTGCAATTTATTAAGCTACTGTTTCTGTGAACTTAATAGTGACATTAGTGTGTGACACTGGACAAGTCATTTAACCATGTTTTCCTTGGTTCCTCATCTATACAATGAGCTGGATAAGGAAATCACAAACCAATATAGTATCTTTGCCAAGAAAACCCTGAATGGGGTCATGACTGAAAATGACTGAATAACGACAACAAATTGTACACCCTGGACCAGTTGTTATCGATTAGGGGAGTTTCCTCATCATTGTAGGCAGCTAGGATAGACCATTGGATTTGGAGCTAGGAAGTCCTGAATTTAAACCCCATCTCAGACTCATAATTAGCTGTGTGACTCTGGGCAAGTCACTTAACCCCTTTATGTCTTATCTCAGTTTCATCACCAGTAAAATGGGGATAATAATACCACCTACCTCCCATCATTGTAAGGATAAAATGAAATATTTGTAAAGTGCTTTGCAAACCTTAAAGCACTCTATAAATGCTAGCTATCACCACCACCACCACCATCACCATCATCCTTTATCATTATTATCTAGGGATTACCAGTGAAATCACAGCTCCTGTTCCTATCTTTTCCTTTTCCCCTTCACCTAGCACAGTGCCTTGCATTTAGTAGGTGCTTAATGGATGCTTTTTGGATTGGATTTGTCCCACTTATTAGCAAATCTCACCTCAGGGACTCGATGTAATTACATCTTTTAGTCTAACTTGCAAATTAACTAACCATGATATTGGCTTTGTATATAATGTTACCTTTTTTTCAGCTTGAATTTCAGAGCTTTGAGGTAGAAGAAAGTGATGGCTGCCTCTCAGACTCAGTGACAGTGTATAATGATGTGGAAGGGAAGGAAGAAATAGGTTAGTGTCTCATTGTATATTTGATAACCTGTTTACAATTTTTTTTAAAGATGGATGATGGATGATGACCAGAGTTTGCAGTAGGAGAAACAGTGCCCACAATTGGAATAATTCTTTTTCTCTGCCACACATCTCTGCTTTGGAGGAAAGGTAGATTAGAGAGGAGGGCAGAGGGAGAACTTTCACACTCATGAAGAAGTCGAAGGAGGACTCTAGTTTTCCCATCAATAGAACAAGCACATTGGGCTAGTGTCTAAGATCCTGTTCATCCCTAATATTCTGTTTCTATGATAGTGAATGGTGCCACAAACAGACTTAAAGAATACCCTCCCTTATCTTCCCTTAGTTCCTGCCCCACCAGAGCTTAAGTATGCAGAAGGACATGCGTAGCATAGTGGAAAGTCTCCTAGACTTAGATTTAGAAGGACCCAGGTTCAGATCCTGTCTCTGGCACTTACTAGCTCTGAGACTATGATCTAGCCATGTGACCTCTCAGCCTTAGTTTCCTCATTTGTTAAATAGGGTACATAGTAACACCTTACTGACAAGTCAAAGATTATGAAGATTAGTCAATATACATGATCATGTCATTGTACAAAAAATGTACATTGTACGAAAATGAATCTGAGAAGGGGTTGATAGGCTTCCCCAGATTGCCAGAGGGGTCCATGCATCATGACCTTCACTATACATATTAGTCAATATACATGAAGTGTCTAGGGTATGCTAGGCACTGTGCTAAAGTGCTGAGGACACAAAGAGGCAAAAGACAATATTCTTAATAATGGGGAAGACAACACACAAATGTGCAAACAAGCTATGGATAAGATAGTTTGGAGATAATTAAGATATGGAAATCACTGGAATCATGAAATAAAGTACGTAGAACATGTTACAAATCTTACAATGCTTTCTAATTTGAGTGGTGGTGAGATAGAAGGCTTTTAGATGGTGTTTATGTTGGGAGAGGCTACAGGTCCTGGAAATGGACTGTTTATACACTTTGTGGCAGAAAGAGCACTGGACTTGAAGCCTGAAGATCTGAGCATGGGTTCTGACTTTGATACTGTGTGACCTTTAATGTGCCATTTACTTCCTGGGGAAATCAAGGGTTGGAGCAGATGATTGCTAAGGTCTTTATCTTTTTTTTTTTAACCTCTAATAGTCTATGAGACTAAATCACAGTTGACATGTTGGGAGTAGGAAGAAGGTTAAAAAGTATTTAAAAGAAATGATACTAATTATACATAACTTAAACTTCCTCTTTTCTTGCTAAAAATATCTCTAGGTATATCTGAGTTTATTAATTTTTTCCCAATAATTGCTTTTGAGAAAAGTCTCCCTTTTCTTTTTCTTGCTATAATGTTGGATGCCCCCTCATTGGTGACGGGCCCATGGGCAATGCTGCTGGCTTTCCTGGGCTGGAACTGGGTTAGCTCGGTACTGTGGCTTTGCTGTGCCCCATCCTGGGCTGAGCTCCTCCAGTGTCATGCTAATCAGCTTCCAGGCAGATGAAAGTCGGGTCTTCAGGGGATTCCAGGCTGCCATCTCCTTCATCTCAGAAACAGGTAAGAGCAAACTCTTGATTGGCGAGCCAATAGTCCCCAATGCTCCAACTTCTAGTCTTCAACCGGCTCCCATCTTCTTCTGATCCCTTTCCAAACCCATTTGCCTCTTTAATTGCTCTGCTGTTTGAGTAATGGTAAATCTCACAAGAGTTTCCAGAAAACCCATACACAATTCAATTAAAACACCAAAAAGCCTGAAATAGTTTTGGTTTTCTAATCCTAGCACAGAGCACAATCTTATTAATGGCACTTTCCTGCTGAATCCTAAAACCCTATTTTATAAGTGCAGGTAAGAGAATGCTCCATTTTTTTGCACTATTTTTATTGTTCTGTTTCTGCCCAGATTTAAATATCTTAGGCACAGAGGATGAGTCTGGACTTCCTTCAGCTGGCCTTGGCACAGTTACAGACCTGGGGGCTGCAGGTGAGTTATTTAGAGGCCTACTGAGAACTTCAGTGAAGATACACAAAGACCACTGGGAATAAAGCTGAGTTGGAATTAGGGATTCTGAGTACCTCACATTGTTAAATGATAAATCTGAATTTCAAATTATCCCAAATTCCTGGGAGTTAGTGAGTTCCTCATCACTGAAAGTCTTAAAGTGGAGGGACCAGATGAGCACTTGTTTGTGATATTATAGAAAATTCCTGTTTAGGTAAGTTTGGATTAGATAACTCTTGAGGATCCAGCCAACTCTGAGAGTCTAGGATCCCAGAATTATGGTGTCGTTAATATAGCATGTGCTGGCCTGGGAGCCAGGGCATCTCATTCTAGTGAGTTACAGCCACTTCCTTATGTGATCCTGAATGACCATTTCTCCTCCCTGTCTTTCAGTTTCCTCTGTAAAACAACCAGGCTGCTCTAGATCAGGGGTTCTCAACCTGGAATCTATGAACTTGAAAATATTTTGATGAAAATTCCAATATAATTGGTTTCCTTTGAAATAATATATATTTTATTTTATTTATTTAGAAAAAATGAGTCTGAGAAGGAGTTGATAGGCTTCCCCAGACTGCCAGAGTGGTTCATGATACAGAAATGTGAAGAATCCCTGATCCAGATGATCCTTACGTCCTTTCTTGCTCATATATTCTGCAGTTCTCAGACTTATCTGTTAGCAATTAGAGTGGATTGGAGGGGGAGAGAGGAGAAGGGAAGAGATTAGTTAGGAAGCTATAGTCCAGGCAAGCAGTGATAAATGTCAGGATTGTGGTGGTAACATTGTGAATGACAAGAGATAGGAGGAATATGTGAAAAGAATAATCCAGGGCAGGGGTTTACTTTTTTATGTGTGTCATGAACCCCTTTGGCAGTCCAGTGAAGTCTGTGGGCTCCTTTCCAGAATACTTCTTTAAAAACATTCATAATTGAAGAAAATGTTAAATTTAGTTGGAGATTAGTGAAAATGAAAATATATATATTTTTCCCTAAGTTCTTATACCCTAGAACAGTGCTTCTTAAACTGTGGGTCTAGATGGGGTTGTGAAAAATTTGGCAACAGTAAAAGGTTTCTGAATGCACAACAACCAACATTAATTAAAAATAAATGCTTAATGAATCCGAGGTGTTTCTGGCAGTGCTTGCCTGTGCTATACTGCACAACTTCACTGTAGCCTTGATTCTGAATGCAAAGCAGGTGCATTTTGCACTGTGTACACCCTCAGACCAAGCAATGCCAAAAAACACTGTTGAAATGTGAAAAGGGGTCATAAAACATGAAAAGGGGTCATGAGTGGAAAAAGTTTAAGAAGCCCTGCCCCAGATTAAGAATCTCTTACATAGAAGAATTGGGACACGAGAGGCTGAACACAGCGAAAACGAGGAAAGAGAGATGCTTTTGAGGTGTGGTGCCTAGGGTCATTGACTACTATAGTGTATTTACTTGAATATCCTTTTTTTTGGGAAGCAATCAGGGTTAAATGACTTGCCCAGGGTCACACAGCTAGTACATGTCTGAAGTCAGATTTGAACTCATGTCCTCTTAACTACAGGGCAAGTGCTCTATCCACTGCACTATCTAGCTGCCCCTTGAATATCATTTTTATCTTTTCCATTTTACTCCAATTTCGAGTACAGAGGCTACCTTATTCTCTTTTGTCTCTGGGTTTTGGGAAAGGGCCCCACATATGTCATTCCCTCAGTAATTAATGTTGATGGGCAATCTTGATATCATCCTATTCCCCTCTTTCTAGGTGGCCTTTGTGGAGAAGCTTCCAAGCCTCCCAGGTTTCTCTTCAACAGGATTGTGGGAGGACAACCAGCAGTGGCCAGGTCTTGGCCCTGGCAGGTCAGCCTGCAGATCGCTGCAGAACATCTCTGTGGGGGGACAGTGATTGGGAAGAGCTGGGTGGTCACAGCTGCCCATTGTTTTAATGATAAGTAAGTACAATGGACAGGCTGGTGGATTTATGCTAGATTTATCTTTAGCCCTCAGCCTTCCAGGGATCCTTCACTCCTCTGAATGATGACAGCACTCCCAACTACTTGTGCCAACAGCCTCATCTTAGAAGGTCTTCTTTGGCTCTTTCTTGTGGATCACCATATTTCTTTCCTTCTTATGAGCTCATCACAACAGTCCTAACAGCTTCCTTCTCTGTTTACAAACTCATCTTTATTTTTATCTGCTGCTGTTGCCACTGGGAAGATACAACTCTTCAACCTGAAGGAATTAAAGAATAATACATGGAGGTTATCAAAGAGATTTTAGACACAATAGAGTTCTAAATGAAGAACTGACAGATGGATGGAGAAGTAGGTTGGAGACAAATTTAGGACTTAGAGATTATTACTGGTATATGCCCCTTTTGATGCCCTTACTGGAACTTGGAAGTCCTGTTCCAACTAGGCAACCAGGGTTAAGTGATTTGCCCAGGGTCACACAACTAGTAAGTGTCTGAGGCTGGGTTTGGACTCCTGCCTTCAGGGCTCGTGTGCTAACCACTGTGCCACCTAGCTGCCCCCACCAACTAACTCCTAAAGTTGTACCTGCTGATCAAAAATTAGTACCTCATATCTCCTCTATGGCACTACCTATTAGTACTACAGCCCCCACCAGCAAAACCTCTGGGAAGATGGAAACATCTTCCACTGCTGAATTCCAAATCTCCTATCCTAGAGTGCCATTTTGATATTCATTTTTTTTCTGTCTTTTTTGCCACCATTTATCAAGTCACCATCTTAGGAAGGGGACTTTGACTCAGTGGTGAAAACAGTTCTTGGGATGTTGCCTTATACATACTGTGTTGGGTTCTTATGGGAGCATTATGAGTGACATGAATGCATGACTTATATACAATGCATCTTTTACATTGTCAGGGAAGGAGAGGTTCAGGTACAGGAATAGGCTGTCTGGCTCTTTACAATCTGCATCCTTGCTCACATCCAGTGCACTTATTCAGTACTTTACATGTTCCCCATCAACCATGATCATTACATGATGATCAATTCCTGAATCTGGTGTGGTTTCTCTGAGCTCTGGCATTAAAGTCTGTAAAATTCTATCTGCCAAATTACTCATATAATTGACATTCTGCTTAACTCGTTAAATTGGTCACAATATCAGGAAAATTATTATTTGAGCCTGTCAACTTATGTTTAGTGACTACTTGGTATAGTGGACAGAGCACTAAACTTTAAGTCAGAAGATCTGTGTTTAAACACCAGCTTTACCATGTATGTGACCTTGCACCAGTCCCAAACACTTCTGAGACTCATTTTCCTCACCTTTAAATTGAAGACAGAAAGATTTTTCTCTACCTAACTTAAAGCAATGTCATGAGGATCAAGTGAAATAATGTATATAATGCCTTTTATGCCTCTCATACCCAAATCATCACCACCAGTTATAAGAAGCAACCTATTTACAACTCCCATTTGACTTTCTATTGTTTTCTGAGGCAGGTACCTGCAAATCCAATATTCTGAGATCATTATATTCTGTGATTTGTAGCTATATCACACCACTGAGAGAATATTGGTACTAAAGATTTTTTAAAAGTAATGAACACCTTGGGATTATTGGAAGTACTAAATAACTTTCTAGAATTGAATCTTGCCTGACCTCTTCCTATTCTGTACTGGGCTCATCTCATTGTTTATCTGTAGTGCCTGTCTGAGATATATGTACTGATGGAATTGTCTCATGTACTGGCAATCGAAATATATCCAGTAATATAAACAATATGTATTCTTCATCCACTTTGGTTTTTCTTTGTGGATAGTTAGTGTAAACTTTTTTTCCACGGTGGTGGTTTTTCTCATTGAAGAAACTATGTAGTGTTTTAACCCTTGATACAGTCAGTATGAACCCACTTGGAGAACCTCACCATCTAGGAAATGCATTTTTATTCGTGTGCTATACAGTACCTTTCCCCAAAACACTAGAGGAGATCTTGGGTGGGTATCTTTTTCCCTTTTTGATGTTCTTTTTGATTTGAATACTTAGTGGATCATTAAAATGAGATTATGTCTATGGTTGCATTTGTAATGGACAGGATCTTAACATATTCTCAAGACAAACACTGTTGCAGGATAATCATAACAGTATTTTTTGTTTTACTGAATTAATGTTTTAAAAAAATAACATTGGAAGATAGTGGATGATCATCCATTTGTGATTGTCATCCATCAATCTACTTCTATATTCACTCAGCAAGCATTTATTAAGTATCTTTTATGTGCCAGACACTGTGTTAAGTGTTGAGGATACAAAAGAAACCAAAAAATACAAATACGATACATATACGTATATACACACAGAGAACAACATTCATACTGCAGTTATTCCTTCACTTATAAAGTAAAAGGGATATTATCAACCTATTGTTGGAATGAATAATGAATAAAAAAATTCTCTGGAAACAAAAGATATAAAATACCAGCCATCTATCATATTACAAGTAGGAAAGTCCTGAAGGGTTGTTTCTTTTTCAGTTTCTCCTTTCTTTTTGATTTGAGATTTATTCATTCAAGAAACATTCACTGAGCATCTATCCTATAGTAGAATGAGTATTGAGCTTGGTGGTAAGAGATATCTGTGTTCCAGTTTAAATATGACATTTTGTAGCTGTGGGAGCTTGCAGAAATCACTTAACCACCCTGAACTTCAGTTTCCTTATATGTAAAACGGGGATAATGTTATTCTCATCAGTTATCTAACAGAGTTATTATGAGCTAAGTACTTCACAGACCTTAAAGTATTATAAAAATTCAAGTTCTGGCTCTGTATAGGGCACTCCTCTGGGCTAGATTATGCATGATCGTAGCCATTGTCTGATGGGACTCAGAGGGAATCATGTGACTTTTATTTCTGACATTGTATTGTGTTTCAGCAGATAGAGGGGCTATAAGTGAAAATCTTCTTAGAATTCTTCCTTCCTTTTGTCTAGGAAGCAGCATGCACCTGTGTGGATGGTAATTGCTGGAGTTCATGATCTGACTGAACGAAACAACCAACAGGTAGGGCAAAATCTTAAGTCTTTGAAAATAATTCATTTTTGCAATTCTATTTGAGTATAAATTGTTCTCATTCTTCTTGTTTCACTCTGCATCAGTTCATACAAGTCTTTCTAGGCTTCTCTGCAATCATTTCTTTCTTTGTTTCTCATAGCACAATAATAGCATCGTTACTTTCAAATACCATAATTTGTTCAGCCATTCTATAATTGACGGGAACCCCCTTAATTTCTAGCTCTTTGCCACCATAAAACATAATGTTCTTTCTCCATTCTCTCTGGAATTTAGACTTAATAGTAGTGTTGCTGTGTCAAAGGGTATAACAATATAGTGGCTTTTCTGGACATTGTTAAAAATTGCTTTCCAGAACAGCTGTACTAATTCACAGATCCACCAACAAAGAATCAATGAGCTTATTTCCCCGAAGTCTCTCAAACATAGTCATTGCCAGACTGGGCACAGAAGGAGATTACAGGGGTCCTTTCTCTATTATATTGCCCATAAGTGGATGTGGTCATAGCCCTGGGTCACAGTTCTGAGGTGAGGATGAGCATTAGCACACCAGAGCTTTTGGATGCAAGGGAATGGGGCCTCTGGTTATATTTCCAGGGTGGAAAAGTGTGCTTGTGATCACTCACAGACCAGAGCACAGGACAGGAGAGGAGTAAACACACCTCTCCTTAGATTATTCCACCTTGGAAAAACTGGAAACTTACAGACATCCAAAGAGCTCCACAAAAACCTGAAACTTGGGACAGTGCCCCCTCTACCCTGGAAGCAGAACCCAAATTTAAAATACAGTTAAAAGTTAATGAATTGGCTGGAAAAGTGAGCAAATAACAACAACAACAACAAAAGAACCTGATCATAGAAAGTTACTATGGTTACAGGAAAAATCAAAGCACCAATTCAGAAAAAGATAATGAAGTAAAAACTGTTACATCCAAAGAGCCCCCCCCCCCCCCAAAGAAAAATGTGAATTGGTATCAGGCCTAAAAAGAATTACTTGAATTGCTAAAATAAAGGTTTAAAAAATAAAATAAGAGAGGTGGAAGAAAAATTGGGGAAAAATGAGAATGTAGAAAGAAAATAATGAAAAGAGTCAACAGCTAAAGAAAATAATATCTTAAAAAAACCCAGAATAAATGAAATGGTAAAAAAGGGCACAAAAATCCACTGAAGGAAAGAAGTCCTTAAAAAGCAGAATTGGCCAAATGGAAAAGGAGGTAAAAAAGCTAACTAAAGAAAATAACTGCTTAAAAATTAGAATTGGCCAAATGGAAAAGGAGGTAAAAAAGCTAACTAAAGAAAATAACTGCTTAAAAATTAGAATTGGGCAGGTAAAAGCTAATAACTCCATGAGACATTAAAAAACAATAAAACAAAATCAGAACCATGAAAATATAAAAGAAAATGTGAAATATCTAAGTGGAAAAACATCTGGCCTGATTAAAACTAAAGAGAGATAATTTAAAAATTATTGTACTACCTGAAAGCTACGATCAAAAAAAGAGCCTAGACATCATCTTTCAAGAAATTGGCAAGGAAAACTGCCCTGATATTCTAGAACCAGAGAGAAAAATAGAAATTGAAAGAATCCACTGATAATCTTTTGAAAGAGATCCCAAAATGAAGACTCACAGGAATATTATAACTAAATCCCAGAGCTCCCAGGTCAAGGAGAAAATATTTCAAGAAGCCAGAAAGAAACAATTCAAATATCATGGAGGCACAGTCAGGATAACACAAGATTTAGCAGCTTGTACATTAAAGGATCAGGGGGCTTGGAATATGATATTCCAGCAGGCAAAGGAGATATGATTACAACAAAAAAAATCGCCTACCCAGCAAAACTGAATGTAATCCTTCAGGGGAAAAATGAATATTCAGTGAAATAAAGGACTTTCAAGTATTCCTAATGAAAAGACCAGAGCTGAATAGAAAATTTGACTTTCAAATACAAGACTCAAGAGAAGCATAAGAAGGTGAACAAGAAAGAGAAATCCTAAGGGATTCAATAAGCTTAATCTGTTTACATTCTTAACATGGGAAGATGATATTTGTAACTCCTAAAACCTTTATCATTATTAGGGCAGTTAGGAAAAAAATATAGATAGATAGATAGATAGATAGATGGCACAGGTGTAAATTGAATATAATGTGATATCTTAAAAAACAAAGTTAAGGGTGAGAGAGGAATGCACTAGGAGAGGGGGAAAGGGAGAGGTAGAATGGGGTAAATTATCTCACAAAAAAGAGGCAAGAAAGAGCTTTTACAGTGGAGGGGACAATGGGGGAGGGAGGGAAGGAGTGCTTAAATCTTACTGTCAATGGAATGGGCTCAAAGATGGAATAACATATACACTTATTTGGATATATAAATCTATCCTACTCTACAGCAAGATAGGAGGGGGAAGGAATAAGAGCAGGGGGAACTGATAGAAAAGAAGGTAAATTGGAGAAGGTAGTAGTCAGAAGCAAAACACTTTTGAGGACGGACAGGGTGAAAGGTGAGGAAGAGAAGGATAAACGGGGGGGGGGGAATAAGGTGGCGATAAACACACAGTTAATAATCATAAATATGCAAGTTTCTCTGATAAAGTCCTCATTTCTCAAATACATAGAGAACCAAGTCAAATTTATAAGAACACAAATCATTCCCCAATTGACAAAAGGTGAAAGGCAATTTTCAGATGAAGTAATCAAAGGTATTCATAATCATATGAAAAAATGCTCTAAGTCATTATTGATTAGAGAAATGCAAATTAAAACAACTCTGAGGTAGCACCCCATACCTATCAGATTGACCAATATGATAGAAAAGGAAATGTTGGAGGGGTTGTGAGAAAATTGGGACCCTAATGCAGTGTTGGTAGAGTTGTAAACTAATTCAACCATTCTGGAGAGTAATTTGGAACTGTGCCTAAAGAGCTATAAAACTAACCATACATACCCTTTGACCCAGCAATGAAACTACTACGTCTCTATCCCAAAGAGATCAAAAACAAAGAGGAAAAGGACCTCAATGTATAAAAATATTTAAAGTAGCTCTTTTTGTGGTGGAAAAGAATTGGAAAATGAGGGGATGGCCATCAATTGGGGAATGGCTGAACAAGTTGTGGTATATGACTATGATGTTTTATTATAAGAAATGACAAGCAGAATGCTCTCAGAAAAACCTGGAAACACTCACATGAACATGAACAAAGTGAAATGAGCAGAACTAGGAGAACATGGTACCCAGTAAACAGCAATATTGTGTGATGCCCAACTGTGAATGACTTAACTATTCTCAGCAACAGAATGACCTAAGGCAATTCTGAAGGACTTATGATGAAAAATGCTACGCACCTCCAGAGAAAGAACTGATGGAGTCTGAATGCAGATCAAAGTATATGTTTGACAACCTTACATGACTAATATGGAAATATGTTTTTTATGACTGCACTTGTATAACCTGTATCAAATGCTTGCCTTTTCAATGAGGGGGAAGATGAAGGAGGGAGGGAGGGAAAGAATTTGGAATGCAAAAATATAAAAGATGAATATTAAAATTGTTTTTACATGTAATTGGGAAAAATAAAAGAAAAAAGAGCATGGGAAACAGATCACAAGCCTGGATCACGGGCATGATATAAAAGTGACGGGGAACTTCAATTGTCATGACTGGTTATTGCATTGCTCAGAATGGTAAAGGAGATTGCCCTTGATCTTTGAACTGGAAAAGAGCCAACACAGAAATTCAGTGTATTCTAGGAAACCTCATTTTCCATTAGAGCAGGATGTATTGTAGGATGTATTGTAGGCAGTCTGACTCAGAGCAGGTTGCCACTGAGGGATTTGGAAGTGCTGTAGGAGTTTTTGGTGTTTTTATTGTTCAAATTTACATGGATAAATAGGATATGCATACTGGCTCCAGAATACCTTGGCTCCCAGCTCCCAGAAACTCAACTTCACAGTGGTCTGATCCCTGTGTCTCTGTTCCTAAAATCTTAGCCCCGAAAAGGAATGTTTCTCAAATACTCCATAGGCTAATACCACCTGGGTCTCATCCAGCTTTGATGAATTTAATGCTGCCATGTGGCAAAAGACAGAAGTGGCCATATTTTAGACCCAGTTGTCATTTTGTTCTATTCTACATTTTTTTGAACTCTAAGAGGTGGTATTAATTTCATGCAAGAGTTTTTAGTCATTTAATTCTCATGTTAGTGATGATGTGACAGGTAGTATGCCATGGTGGATAGAGAGCTACAGTTGGAGCCAGGAAGACTGGTTCAAATTCTGCCTCTGACACATTCTGACTGTTGGGTTCTGGGCAAGTCACTTGCAGAGAAGGTATCAATTTTCATTGGTAGAGGGCATTTCCTTGTGTGGGAGTTTCCTACAGCCATGAAATAAAAATGCCAGTCCCTAGCCTATTTGCGATGATAGGGACAATGATGAGAGACAATATAATGTAGTGCTTAGAATGTTGACCTTGGAATCAGATACTGGCCTCGACACATTATAGCTATGTGACCATGTGAAGTCATTTAATTGCTACACTATCCATTCCCAATGACATGGAAATAACATTTTCTTAAGTGGGAGTTTCCTATACCAATAGAGTGGACAGAGTACTTGATCTGTTGTTGGAGCACCTGTGTTTGAATCCTGGCTCTGCCACAAACTCACCACCTGTGTGACCTTGTACAAATTGGTTAACTTCTGTGCCTCAGTTTTTTCTCCTGTAAAATGTGGGCTTGGACTAAATGATCTTAAGTTTCTTTCCAACTTTATGTTTATTATGATGAACTGTTACTTTATACGGTTAGGGGATTCTCAACAGTTCTACACACTGATAGAATCAAAGTTAAGAACCAAAAAAAAAGACGATGAAGACAAAAAAAATCAAACCCACACTCAATTCTATCAGCCGGAGGTTTGCACTAGTGATGATGACTATGCTGGTTTAACATTTGTATATGTGAGCTTCAGTTAGGTACCGAGTCAGCAAAGCTTGTCGTTGGGCCCAGTGCTTTGGAGGATTTCTCATTTTGCTCCTTTCCTCTTCCTAGAAAAGATCAATAAAGCACATTTTGATTCATCCAGCCTTTGACAGAACCACAATGGACTATGACATTGCTTTGCTGCAAGTGGCTGAACCATTTCAGTTTAATCACTATGTTCGTCCAGTGTGTCTTCCTGAGAAAGGTCAAGAGATACCATCTTCCAGCATGTGTGTGGTCACAGGATGGGGGATTGATAATCCAGGTCTCTATGCAACCTTTTCTTCTGCTTTTGACCACACGTAGATCAGCTTCATAAGTTAATGAGCTATTGCCCACCCACTTTCACCAGTCTATGAAATGTGTCCATGCTGTCCTTTTCTGCCCATGCTACTGTGAACCACATACAGCCACACATTTGCCTTCTGCCTGGTATATAACAATGTGAGAGTGGCTACACCAAGCCAGACCACATTGTTTATGTTTAGTTCAGTGTTTTGTCCCCAAGAGATGTAATTTGTAGGCAAGGACAATCACTTTTTCTTTAAAATGTTACCCTTAAAACCCAGAGCCGACTTGAATTTTCCTGAAATAACTATGCATGGAGTTGTGCTCCAACCTTATGGTATGAAATCCCCAATTTCTTCTGGCCCTTAACACATTTTTGAATGTCCCTTCTCAGAATGTTGAATGGAGCACTCAGAGTCTGGTAAAGTGGAGAGTTAGAAGCACTAACATATGGAGCTGGGAGAGATATTAGTCTTTATGAGTGCTGAACAGGGCAAGGGGGGAGAACTTATGTTGACTAGGCAGAAGAACCTTGCAAGAGCAGACTGGAAAAAGGGCTGAGAGATAGTAAGGAGCAAAGATTGTGGTGGGAGAAGGTAAATTTTAGTCCCTGGGGAGGAGATTGGGGCTGTTGTGTAAAGGCCAAGGGGATAAAAGGGATCAAAATCAACTCAGTCTAGGCCATTGTGGGGATTACATCAGGGCCAAGTTTTAAAGGCCAAGGTGGTAGGGGTAGCATTTTGGGTCTTTAACCAAAAATGTGTTTTGCCTCCTTCAGATGGAGAAAAATCCAACAAACTGCAGCAACTTGAAGTTCCCATTCTTGATTCTGATGTATGTCAGGAATATTATCGAAATCTCTCTGTGGGGGTATCTCAGAGGATGTTCTGTGCTGGGTTTCCTTCAAAAGGAGACAAGGATTCTTGCTCAGTAAGCTCATGTTATATTCAGTTCCCAAGCCACACACCCAATCTGTCTGTTTATTAATTTGGGATAGCTGAGCTCCTTCCAAAGAATTTTTCCTCCAGGGCACATAGAACTCTTAGAAAATTTCCATTTCAGAGTGTAGAGTGGGGGGCAGAGTGGGAAGAAAGGAAATGGTCTTCCTGCACTTTTTTTCCAGGAATTCTGAAGAAATAAGGAATTAAGCTATGACTGCAAGGGCCTCTCTCAATGTGTGCCTTTAGACCCAGTAAGATGTAAAAGAATAAGATGACCCATGGCATTCTAATTCCGTAAGTTACCCTACCCATCCTTGGTATTTAAGCATGTTTTTCTTTCATATACCTAGGGTGACTCAGGTGGTCCCTTAGTCTGCTCCCTTGAAGATTCAGGTCTTTATGCCCTTTTTGGGATAACCAGCTGGGGCTTTGGCTGTGGAAAAATTAACTACCCAGGTGTCTACACCAGTGTCACTGTCTTCGTTGACTGGATCAAACAGCATCTTGGTGATACTGGTATGTATGAAGAGGACAGCATTCCCATTCCTTAGATTGGCAACATCCAGATGCTCAACCAAAGAAGAAAGTACTAATTTCAACCCCTAGCTAGCCCCTAAACAGCAGATTGAAAGCCTGCCTAAACAGCCTGTTAATTTGATCAACATTTTATATATTGGCTCTCAGGCACATAAAACATCTAGTTTCAGGTAAAATATACACTTGTAGGGCCCTTTCATTCCTTACTTTTATTAGCAATACATAGATTGGTTGAGGAGAGCAGCTAGGGTCACACAACAGTGGTGAGTTTTGGAGGCTCAGAATGCTCCTGTGCTTGGGAAGAGTTGTGTAAGCTAGGTTTTTTTTGCCTTCAGTACTGGTGTATAATTTAACACTGGCTCATTTTTGTGAAATTCATAGCTTGATGCACAGGAAAGTGCAAAAGTAAAAAAAAACTCAGAGATGGATGAAAAAGCTGGCTTTTTATGGCTAGTATGAATTGGTCTTTAAGATGCGACCATTCAGGTTTTCTACTAATCTAATAGAAATAGCCCCACTCCCATCTCTCTCTCTCTCTCTCTCTCTCTCTCTCTCTCTCTCTCACTCTCTCTCTCTGTGCATGTGTGTGTTTGGAAAGAATGTCCATGATTGAGACTGGGCTTTGATGGTAATAGATAAAGGGAAGTTTCTTGTTATGAAATGACCAGTCTGAGTTTCTAATAATCTTTGGGTACACCCAGAGGAAGATAGATGAGATAGGTTTAAAGGCCATTAATTGAAAATATAGACACATGTTTTCACTCGTCAGCTACAAGCTGTTTTTGTCTGGGAGTACCCAGTGCTGATTATGATTTAGGAGCTGTTCAAGTGAAGATCTCAAGGATTGATTAGTAGAGCATATGAAACCAGAGCATTTAGCAAGGCTAATTGATATGACAATAGAACTCAGTAACAGATTAGAGAAATAGATGGAAAATGTAGTTTTGATAAAGAGATTAGAAATTAGAACAAATATGACAGGGAATAGAACCCAGCAAAGGTAAGAATTCCCAGTTCAGGGCTTGGGGAGAGAAACTTGGAAGGGCAGAAGAAATTCCCTTTTATGCTCACCCTCAGAGTGGAGATGCTTTAAAGCACTGGGGATGGGAAAACTAGAAAATGGAAGGTTTTTGACAGCTTTGGGACATCAAGGATTCATATTTCTAGGAAAGCGGTAGGCAAATGGAAAGTGCCTTTCCATCAAAAGACCTGAACATCTGGTGACTGGCAGGTAGGACCTTTTGGGAGTGGTATAAAACAATTTCCCTCCCTTGTCAGGCAATGCTAAGAGGGCAGTGGGGAATATAGAAGGATGTATTGGGAGCACTCAATGTGACAGTTTGGACAAAGTGGTGTTTGACTTGTCAGGACAACTGTCTCCATACTGAATGGGGCATGGGTTAATGTAATTTCTCAAGCAGGGTCCCTCTCAATTTGATTTAAATTTACTGTTTGAGTTTCTCATGACTAATAAAAACAAGGAAGGACCAAGGATCCCAAATATCATTAAGGGATCAGGATTTACATGATGTTTAAAAGCTCTACTGCACTGGGATTAGGGATAGATCTCACCTGTGGGACTTTCCTGCCCCATAAGTGGAGTTACACACCAAATTATCAAGACCAGTGAAAACTGTATATTCCTCCAAGAAAGTGTGAAGAAGGCATTTTTCTTATCACCTCCATCCCAGGAAAGGACAATCTTGTTCTTTGTCTCTAAGAAAGGTGGTGCGAACCAGGTATGAGGAATGAGAGATGTGAGACAACCAGTGATTTTGCCAAATTGAGGGGATCATATTTATAAAATGGATTACCTGGGGAATTATTATCTTGAGAGAATTAGGGTTAGAGATGAATGCAAGATAACCTTTCACACTAGATCTGGACACTATGGATACTACTTTCAGCTTTCTAAGTTGGCCAATGCCCTGGAAACATTTAAGCATTTCATTAATGATGTCCTCACTGATTTTCTGAATCAATTTGTCTTGACTTCTCTGATATACTTTTGAATTTTCACACATAAGCAGAAAAAAAGGGTTACTCTATAAGTGATATAAGGATTTAAGTTGGAATTTAAAGGTTGCCAGGAAGAAGAGATGCCTCCCTTCACCTGTTGAACTCCTTTAAAAATTAGGAAGCCTTCACTGACCATCCCCTGTTGGTAATGACTTTCCACTTGGTACCTCACGTGGTCATCCATTTTACTAATTTCTCATTTATTCATATATTCTCATTTATTCATATGTCATATATGTATATAGTACATGTATATATGTATATCTTCATATATCATATGTATATGTAATATATTAATATATTACTCATATATTCTCAATTATATGAAAGCAGGAATTATAGTCATCTTTGTATGATGCCCAACTAGGATGGTTGGTACTAGGGTGGTAACTTCCATTAAGTCAGAGATTAATCTCCACTTGACCTCCACTTTGTGTCTTTCCTACACTGTTCTTCACACTATAAGGGCTTAATCAATGTTTATTGAATGGGTGAGGGGTTAATAGATTTTAGGAGTGGAAGAGACCTCATTAAATAGACTCAGAGTTGTTAGGTGCTCAACTTCACACAATCATTAAGTATTATAGATGGGATCTGAACCCAGATTTTCCTGATTCCAAGTCCAGTACTCTCTTCACTTGTGATGTGACCTCTCTGAATATTTCTTCATTTGTTCTTTCATTTTTTTTTCTTTAAGGGATTGAATTAACTAACTGACAAAAAATGCTCCTGGAAGAGACTGCCTACCACACCCTATGAAGAGATGGCCAGGGCAGGTCTGTGGAAAACGTAAGACCTGGGGATGGTTCATTGAGAATCGAGAGCATTTCCTCATTTCTCTTTCCTTGGAGGGTTTCTAAGTGTGCATGCTCATGAAGGGCTGATCATGTTTGTCTGTTTCCTCAGAGGTGGAGGATCCTTGCACTGTACTTCATGTATGCATGTGCATAATTCCAATAAAGATTTACCTTATGGGTTTGTATTATTTTGACTTCAAATTTCCAACGTATTTGGTTTTGGTTCTGTTATCTCAAAAGTGTATAAATATTGCATTCAGGAGCCTTCAAATCAGACAGCTTGCTTATAGTAGATGTCCTTGATGAAAAGCTAGAGAAATGTTTTCAAATGGGGGTGGCAAATTTCACTGGTGAGGCTACTGGTGCTGGGCTGCCTTACCAGGTTTCAAACAAGGATTCATTAGCAAGTTAAAGGCTCCAGAGTATTAACATTCTGTGTCTGGAATTGAGAGCAAGCCTACAATTCACTGATCAGGAAAAATTGAATTAGTTTCTCACTATGCTATGCCAATCAATGCTAGGTAGTTTCAGATGATAAAATTAACAATAAGAGATGCAGCGTTACATAGAGCAGAGCTTTTTCACCATTTTTTTTTGGTATCATGAACCTCTTTGTTAGTCTAGGGAAGTCTATGGACCCTTTCTTGGGGGGGGCACAATAGAATTACAAAAGAAACTAATTATATGGAAATACAATTATTAAAATGTAAAAAACCCCTAAATCCATAGACTGCATGTTAGGAATCTCTGGCATAGTGGATAGCAAGGCATTCTCAAAGCAAGGAATACCTGGGTTCAAGTTCCATCTCTGACATATACTGTCTGTGTAAAAGAACACCTCACTTAACCTCTCAGTGCTCTAGGAAATTCTTTAAGAATCTAAGTTGCAGAGAAGGCACTAATCTTCATAGGTAAATGGATTTCTCCACTGGGGAGGTTTTTAATAAAAATTAAATTTGATTTTTTAAAAATCAGCCTTCTCCTTCCCTTCCCCCAATTAAGAAAGAAGAAAACAAAGTCCCTGTTACAAACATGTAGTCAAGCAAAACAGATTTCTAAACTGGCCATGTTAAAAAGTGTTCATCTTCCCTTCGAGTCCTTACCTTCTCTGTCAGAAGGTGGCTAGCCTGTTTCATCATGAGTCCTTTAGAATCAAGGTTGGCCATTATGCTGATCAGAATTCTTCGGTCTATCAAAGATGTTTGTCTTTGTAATAATGTTGTCATTGTATAAATTATGATCCTGGTCCTGCTCACTTCATTCTGCACTAGTTCATGCAAGTCTCCCCAGATTTTCCTGAAACCATGCCCTTCAGCATTTCTCGTAGCACAATAGTCTTGTACTAACATAACTTGTCCAGCCATTCCCCAAGTGATAGGTACCCTTTAAGCTTCTAATTCTTTGTCACCACAAGAAAGCTATAAATAGTTTTGTATATCCTCATTTAGAGTTTGTTTTGCTTAGGACTAATCCCTGGTGTTTGCTCATTCTTGTTCCTTCTTTCTCCTTCTTACCTTTCCCTCCTGTTTCTCTGTTTGGTGAAATGTATTCCGTACCCAACTCGTGTGTGTGTGTGTGTGTGTGTGTGTGTGTGTGTGTGTGTGTGTTTTCTTCCCTCCTATGATCAGTTCATATGAAACTGAAGTTCAGGTGTCAGCCACTTCCTTATTTTCATAGTGAAGACTGCACCTCACATATATCATTTATGGGGACAGACTGGTATAAGTCATGAGTAAAATGAGCAGAACTGGGAAAACAATACAGTAGCACTAACATTATAAAGACAAAGAACTTAGAAAGACTTAAGAACTCTGATCAATGCAATCCACAATCATGGTTCTAGATGACTAATGGTGAAACATGCTACTCACCTTCTGACATAGACGTGATGGACTCAAGGTGTAGAGTGGGACATATATTTTCTGGATATGGCCATATAAGGATTTGTTTTGCTTGAATATGCAGATTTGTTACAAAGATTTTGATTTGATTATCTGTTTAGTGGAGGGGAGAATAAAAAGGGAGAGTAAATGGATTATTAAATTTAAAAATAAATAAACACAGTCAGGGGAGATGGATATGGGAGTTATTATAGAGAAAAAATCAACAGGATTTGGTAACTAGATATAAGAGGCAAGGGTCAAGGAAAACTCAGAGATCACTCTGTGATTGTGAATGTGACCCATGACTTACAATTTCAGATCACACTGACTGGGTTCAAATTTTAGGGAGTTTTTCAGTAATAATGCAATGATGGCTTGTAACTCTCATTCAGGGTATCCTCTTAGGATCATCAGAGATATGACTTATGCCACTTTAAGGCGCCTATTCCCTACCCCTCTGTGACCACTGAAAACATTAAGGCTTATTGCTTATCAATAAAAGAAAAGGCTTATTAAAAGAGCAATAACAAGACAAGGACATAGAATATCCCCCTCTCATCAATGTCCAGGTACTGTCCCCATCTACTCACCATCTGTCACTTAGTTATAATCTGACCATTGATGAATAGACTTGAGGGCCTCAATATCTTTTTCATGTTCACTTGCCTCCATCTCACTGTTGGTCCTGCACTACTGCCATTTATGTTGGCAACCAAAACTGGGCTCCTTAGCACTTAGTCAACAAGTGCCCTTGACTAGTTTGGCTTTTTCCCCTGAACTGAATACTGTTTGTATGTTGGACTGGAGTAAGCTTGTCGGCCCCTTCACCTTGCTTCCCTTGCTTAAGCTGATGGAAAGAACCTGTGCTTTCCTGGTCAACCCCTTCACCTTGCTTAAGCTGATGGAAAGAACCTGTGCTTTCCTGGTCAACCCCTTCACCTTGCTTAAGCAGATTGAAAGAACCTGTGCTTTCCCTGGCGTACCTTACACCCCCGCAGAAGCCAGATGGTTAAAAGCAGCTCCCGTTGGAGCCAGAGGCTGCTATAGCTACGGCCACAGCTACAGCTACGGCTACGGCTACGGCTACAGCTACAGCTGAAGCAGGAGCTGCCAGTGGCAGAGCTGACCTACGGGAGGAAGCTGAACAAGGACTTCAGGCCAGTAGGTAATCTTTTTACCATAGAGGGGAAAGCATGATTTTGCTTTACGCAATCATGCTTCTCTGTAGCCTCCTGGTTACTCTTTCAAGGCGTACTTATTGGGCCTGGAAGCTTTTGATCAATAGATCAAAATGGGGTTGCTGGTTCATGGGTTGGTTACTGTGGAGCCTAAATATATGTTTTGATTCTTCTGCCTTCTACTTTGAGAGTTTCTTATATCCGGCGGTTCCGAACCTTTCAGACATGTTTATGATCCTCTTTGAGATTATAAACTCTGCCCTCCTAATACATTTGGCGATGAGGATGGGATCACTAGGTATAAGATCTCTATTTAGAAGCAGAACAATTTCAGAGGAAGAGATGAATATCCCAGGATGGGAGGATCCATTTTATTCCTCCCTAGCAAAAGAATTGGCTAAAAAAGCTGGACCCTGTGAAAACTGGGAACTAAGGCTACAGAGAGGAGATCCTAGGGACTTGGAAAAGTGTTTACAAGAAGTTGGGATTCAGTCAGGGGCATCACTATCTAGGCAAAGCTGGATAGTGTTATCAGCCTACCGGCTAGTATACGAAAGATTGAGATTAAGTGAAAGACATGGGGGCACTCCTACCCCACAGCAAGAAGGGGAATCTCAGATAGCAGGAGACCAAACTGACTCAAATGAGAACTTTTCTATTAATGTGGCTAGGAGCAACAGGAGACCAAACAAGCTAAGAGTGCATTCCAACCCAGCCCAGAAAGAGCCTGACTGCCTGCTTCGTCCTAGCCATGGTGGCAGAGGAAGTGAGTGGGTGGAAAATGAGACAACGTTAGGGGCTGAGGCACAAAACACTACTGGGGTTCAGGATGTCCCTCACACAGAGAACAGGAGATGGTTAAATGATCAGACAAGGGCTCGACCCATACAAAGGAGGAAGACAGAAACCCGAGGTGAAGATTCAGTTACAAGGGAAATTCAGGAAGATTTCTCACCACAAGAGGTCACAGATATTTTGAGTAGATTCAGCCAAAGAATAGGAGAACCATTGATATCTTGGATGGTAAGACTCAGTGATCAAGGGGCCAGTGGAATATCGGTAGATAGGACAGACTGTATGAGATTCATAGGTATCAGCCATGATCCTCTAGTTCAACAAGCTTTTAGGGAACATCATCAGCAAGTAGATGGTGATAGCAGGACTACTCTGTTGGCGTTAGCCACTGTGGGATGCAATAAGAGATATGCTACTGATTCTATGTGGCTCACTGAGCACAGACACTGGTATTCACTTAGAGATTGTATCATGATACTAAAGGAGGAGGTCATGAAGACTGCCATTATGATAGGAACCGCAGACAAATATTACAATGATCCAATGGGACTGCCTCATAGGAATTTAATAATTAGGACAGCTCCCCCTGCTTATAAACAACTAATTTTGAATTTATTACTTGGAGAAGTAGGGAGCCGTCTTACAACAGTGATAAATAAGATTTTACAGTTACATGACTTAGGTGACTGGGGAAGGGATAGATCTCCTCGAGAGAGAAGGGTGAACAACCAGCAAACTTGGCGCCAAAGGAGAGTAACAAGGAAAGAAATGTTTACTGCTCTATTGAGAGCAGGGGTAGGTTTCGAAATGATAGATGGCATTCCAACCAATGAATTATACAGAATGTATAGAGATAAAGGACTTGATAACAGGAGAGATAGGGAAATAAGAACTGCTCCTGCAAATGCTACAGATGTTGAACCTTCAAACCCAAGTGAATCACATGAAAGGGAATACTAGGGAACAGGCCGAGCCCAAGTCCAAATTAAGGAAATACACAGGCTGGATTGCAGACCTCACATTAACTTGACCATATATTGGAAAAATGGGTCAAGTACGGTAACTGAGGCATTAATAGATACTGGGGCCGAGGCCACCCTTATTTATGGAAATCCAGACAAGTTCAGCCATGGAACTCCTATTACCATTACAGGACTAGGAGGGACTGAAATATCAGCCAGGCAAGTTAAATTAATGATGAAAATTGGACAGTTGCCCAAGAAAGAATATAGTGTGGTTATTGTGCCTATTCCCGAATACATCATTGGAATAGACATATTGAAGGGTATGACCTTAAATTTACCCGAAGGGAAATACCAATTTGCTGTGAGGAAAATGGGCATTAATGCAGTCTTAGTGGGGAAAATCAAGATGGATCCAATCACTTTGCCCGAACCTTCTAAAATAATTACTTTGAGGCAATATCGTATGCCAGGTGGGCAAGATGAAATTGCCAACACTATAAGAGAATGTGTTGAGGCAGGAGTGTTAGTCCCTACAACTACTCAATGGAACAACCCTGTCTGGCCAGTCCGAAAGTCAGATGGGACATGGAGGATGACAGTAGATTATAGACAGCTGAACAAAGTGACTCCTCCCTTGTACGCTGCTGTTCCAGACACGGTTACTTTAATAGAGAGAATACAAAAACATGAAGGGACTTGGTATGCAGTTATTGATTTGGCCAATGCCTTCTTTACGATCTCAATAGACCCCAAGCAATGGAATCAGTTTGCTTTTACTTGGCAAGGCTGACAGTATACATTTACATGCCTGCCGCAAGGATATATTCATAGCCCAACTATTTGCCACAGGATTGTAGCTGAGCATTTGGATGAATGAAAGTTACCTGGTGTACAGCTTACACATTACATAGATGACATCATGATACAAGGAAAGAATATAAAGGAGGTGGAGGAGAGTTTAGCATTATTAATTGACCATATGAAAAGCAAAGGATGGGAAATCAACCCCGCAAAGGTTCAAGGGCCAGCTCAAACTGTAAAATTCTTGGGGATACAGTGGAATAGAGGACTGCGAGAAATTCTCCCACAAGCTCGACAAAAAATCCAGGATTTTCCCACCCCTACCAATAAGAAAGAGGCCCAAAAGTTCATAGGGCTATTTGGTTATTGGAGACACCACATCCCACATTTGGGACAGATTTTAAAACCCTTGTATAAAGTCACCAGAAAGAAATATGAATTTGACTGGGGACTTGAACAAAGTAGAGCTTTTGAGGAAGCAAAGGCTGCTATCCAATTAGCTCTAGACTTATGGCCTATGCAAAATGGGCCAGTGGAGTTACAAGTGACTGTACAAGATGACTATGCAAATTGGAGTCTGTGGCAAAAACAACAAAGCCGAAGTGTACCTTTAGGCTTTTGGTCAAGGAAACTGCCCTCATCTGGAGTGCAATATACACCTTTTGAGAAGCAGCTGTTAGCTGCATATTGGGCTTTAGTAGAAACTGAGCAACTAACTCTGGGTCATGAAGTGGTATTAAGGCCTGGAATTCCAATTATGACTTGGGTAATGAGTATCCCAGTTTCTCACAGAATTGGACATGCACAAGAGGCGAGCATAATCAAATGGAAGTGGTATATTCAGAATAGGTCCAGAGCAGGCAAAAATGGAGTTTCTGCTCTACATGAATCTGTGGCGAACATTGATACTGAGAGCAATGAAAAGCCCCTTGAATCTAAGCAACAGATGGTACCATCCTTAGTGAAATGGAATAATGGATATGACGGACTAAATGAAGAACAGAAGAAACATGCTTGGTTTACTGATGGGACAGCAAAATATTTAGGACAGAAGAGACATTGGAAAGCAGTAGCCTATAACCCCTGTACAAGGTGAACTCTGGAAAGTTCTGGGATAGGTGGAAGTAGCCAATATGCTGAACTGATGGCAGTGCATCAGGCCATCAGAGCAGAGAAAGGAGGACAGTGTCATATATTTACTGACTCGTGGGCGGTAGCTAATGGATTAGCCACGTGGATGCCTATATGGAGGAATCAGAATTGGGAGATTCATGGCAAACAAGTTTGGGGTAAAGAGTTATGGGAAAATATATGGGACATGTCTTTGGTTACAGATCTGTCAGTTTTTCATGTTGATGCTCATGCAACCCTGACCACACCAGAACGTGAGTACAATGCACATGCGGATCGACTAGCAAAGATTGCTACTGAATGTATTGTCCCTACTCCGACTCCAACTGATGACCCAGCCTTAGCAAGATGGGTCCACCAGACTGCTGGCCATTTAGGGGTCCAGGCCACCCATCGATGGGCACAGGATCGAGGTATCAGTATTTCTCATGCGTTGTTAAAACAAATAACAGAGGAGTGTTGTATATGCCAATTAGAAAAAGAACGAACTCTTCCTAGGATAGTTACTGGAGAAATAGCAAGGGGAAAAGTTCCAGCCCAAATTTGGCAGATAGATTATATTGGCCCACTACCCCAGGATAAAGGATGTAAATATGTATGTACGTGTGTTGACACCTATTCAGGGGTACTAGTGGCTTGTCCTTATAAAGATGCAACTCAGAAAAACACCTGTAAAACTCTAGATATTGTAAGTTTATATTATGGAACCCCAATGCAGATTCAGAGTGACAATGGGTCACATTTCAAGGGCAAAGAAGTGAAAAGATATTGTGTGTTGAATAATATAGAATGGATATATCATATTCCATATTACCCACAAGCATCTGGGCTAATTGAAAGAATGAATGGATTGTTGAAAGAACAGCTGAGAAAATTAAGCTCTAATAATTCATATCGACATTGGAAGGATAATTTGTCTATTGCCTTACGTAATTTGAATAATAGGCCCTTAGGGGGGAGTACACCTCTAGCCAGAATGATGACCCCAAATCTGCAGATCAGAGAACAGCAAACATATGAGATCAAAAACATTGAATTTTGGACTGTGAGGGAAGATGTCCCACTACCAAGTCCAGGAACACCTGGTTCAGCAGGATATGATTTACATTGTATAGAGAATTTTAGGTTGAATAGGAAAGAGATAAGAAAAACCCCTACTGGAGTATGTATGAGAATCCCCAAGAATCATTTTGGACGGATATTACCTAAACCAGGATTAGCGGCTCAAGGAATACATGTATTGGCTGGAGTGATAGATTCCAATTATCAAAAAGAAATTGTTGCGACACTCCAGAATATGGGTAAAAAACCTGTACAATTTTGTAGAAATGATAGGATAGTTCAAGTGATTATTATCTCCTGTGAAAAAATACCCTTTGTGAAAACTGACCCTCCTCCCAAAATAACTACTAGAGGGGCAAAAGGGTCTTGCTCCATTGATAGAATAAAGTCAGGAGCTAAGGTATGGGTAAAATGGAAGCCAGATGATATTCCAAAGGCTGCAGAAGTTATAGCCCATGGGAAGGACAACACTGTAACAGTTGTCTATTCAGGGGAAAATAATTACCAAATCGTACCCCTGAACCATATATTTTACCGTGAATAGGTTATAATAATAGATTCACAGACTCCACAAGTATGGCTGATGCTGGTAAATGCCATAAGCCACTCAGAGGAAAGGTGACCTTGTGTGATTAACGGATGAAAACTTGTACATTTGGGGAAAGGCTGGGAGGACAATCCTAGTCTCTATCTAGGATGGGATCCTCTTAGTTTAATT
This sequence comes from Trichosurus vulpecula, assembly GCF_011100635.1. Lineage (NCBI taxonomy): Eukaryota > Metazoa > Chordata > Mammalia > Diprotodontia > Phalangeridae > Trichosurus > Trichosurus vulpecula. The sequence continues at coordinate 219,341,050 of NC_050578.1, read as the reverse complement.
TTCCCATTGTGTTTCCTTGTACATCTGGGGAAAGGCTGAGAAGACAATCTTAGTCTCTATCTAGGGTGGGATCCTCTTGGCTTCCTCATTATGTTCCTTTTGAAAAGAAACATTTCCCACCTGAGTTTGGCTCTGATGTTGGATCTTTGCATAACTGAAATCTCAACCAAACTTGAGATGATTTTATTTGAAGGATAATAGTCCATACTTGTCTACTCTTTTTGTCCTTTGTTTTGGCTAACGTTGTTGCTAGTTCTGTTTCCTTTAGGCTTAAGCACCCTGCACTTTCTGGTGACTGCCTAAGCACATAGCGTTCTTGGAATTCCTGCCAGCTCGTTAAAGAACTGACCTCTGGAATGGGACTTTTTGGGGCAGGGCCATCTCTACATCCAATTTCAGCATGAAGAAGCTATGGAAAATGAGACCTTCACCCCTTACCCCAAGATTTTGAGCCCCAATCATTCAAGGGGGGTGGGAATGATGATAGTGTTCTATGTTTACTTATTTTGTGTTATCCTTGCTATGTTGTTTTATTATTATGATATTATTGATCCTATGTAATGGATACAAGGATCTAGGGGTGGACATTTGAATTATTAATAATTATTTTGGGGATGATTGATTGAAGAGATTATCTTGCTGGGACCTAGGGGTGGATCACATTTGAATCGTAAACCAATGTTTAGGAATGTCACCAAATGATATGTTTTGCTTTATTATGAATGATATGTCTTAGTTTCCTTTGTAATTGGATCACAATGTATGTTCTAGGATACATGGCTGATTAGATTATGTATCCTATAACAAGGGGTGGAGAAGTGTGTTGGCAACCAAAACTGGGCTCCTTAGCACTTAGTCAACAAGTGCCCTTGACTAGTTTGGCTTTTTCCCCTGAACTGAATACTGTTTGTATGTTGGACTGGAGTAAGCTTGTCGGCCCCTTCACCTTGCTTCCCTTGCTTAAGCTGATGGAAAGAACCTGTGCTTTCCTGGTCAACCCCTTCACCTTGCTTAAGCTGATGGAAAGAACCTGTGCTTTCCTGGTCAACCCCTTCACCTTGCTTAAGCAGATTGAAAGAACCTGTGCTTTCCCCGGCGTACCTTACACCCCCGCAGAAGCCAGATGGTTAAAAGCAGCTCCCGTTGGCGCCAGAGGCTGCTATAGCCATAGCCACAGCCACAGCTGAAGCAGGAGCTGCCAGTAGCAGAGCTGACCTACGGGAGGAAGCTGAACAAGGACTTCAGGCCAGTAGGTAATCTTTTTACCATAGAGGGGAAAGCATGATTTTGCTTTACGCAATCATGCTTCTCTGTAGCCTCCTGGTTACTCTTTCAAGGCGTACTTATTGGGCCTGGAAGCTTTTGATCAATATATCAAAATGGGGTTGCTGGTTCATGGGTTGGTTACTGTGGAGCCTAAATATATGTTTTGATTCTTCTGCCTTCTACTTTGAGAGTTTCTTATATCCGGTGGTTCCGAACGTTTCAGACATGTTTATGATCCTCTTTGAGATTATAAACTCTGCCCTCCTAATACACCATTTTTGCTGGGCCGGATGCCCTGGAATCCTCTCAGTCTATATTCCATGCATCTTCTGGCTTACCCCTCTACACATAGTTTCTTTATCTTTATAGTGTAGTGACTTTTAGCTGGCAGGCTCCCATGCCCCTCACTGCTACCTGGCTCTTTTAGAAAGGTACTGGAGCTGCCAGCAGCTTCATATGCCTTGCTTTCAGCTTGCCAAGAGCTGCCTCTGGCAAAACAGAAAGCACATCCCTTTGGCTATCAGCAAGGAAGGACATGCCCCTCACTGTCAAAGAGGAAGCCCACGTTCTCCTTACATTTACTTCCAGCCTGGCAAAGGTAACACACAGAGTTTTGTGTATCGCAATTCATAGTTCTTGCTATATTATTATGAGAGAAAGAATGAATGGCCATGAGCAGAAAGAGTGAAATCAGGAGGATGAACTAACATATTTAGCCAAGCTTTGGACTGGTTAAATATGAGGCACCAGTGGGAAATTCAACTGTTATTGGAAATGTAAATCTAGGTGCTCAGGAGAAAGGTCAGGATTATGGCTATGTATCTAGGGCTCATCATCAAAATGCACTACTCGTCATGGCTATGAATGAGATTGTCCAGGGTGGATAGACAGGAAGATAAGAGAGTCAAAGAGAGAACATTGACTGAACAGCCACATTAAGGATTCAGGAAGAACATGAAGAGACAGCAAAGGAAGTAGAGGAAAATAGAGTTACCAAGAAAACTAGGAGAATGTAGTATTTTTGAAATGGGAGAGGAGGAGAGTATCCAATGGGACAGGATGGTCAACAGGGTTAAAAGCACTTAGAAGTTAGAGAAAATGAGGACTTAAAGGCTATTGAGTTTGAAGATTAGAGATATTGATAAACTTAGAGCAGTTTCAGTGAAGTGATGGGGGCAGAAACCTGATTGAAAGAGCCAACTTGATGAGACACTGGGCAATAGAAATACAGCATGAAGGCCACTTATTCTATGAAGTTTTCGATGAAGGGGAGAAGACAGATGAGACAGTGTTTGGATGGAATAGAAAGGTTAAGGGAAACCTTTTTAAAGAAATTATGACAGCGAAGATGGAAAGGGACAAGTGGAGAGTGAAAAGTTGGCAATAAAAGAGATGATAACTATGGAGCAAGGCCTTGGAAGGGGTGACAGAGCTAGATAGATGAGTCTTAGTGAGTTGTAGGGCTATTTCATCTTCTTTGCCTGGTAGGATCTAAGGGAAAGAGGGCAATGATGTTGAGAAGTCTTGAGGGCTAAGGTTAGAGGAGGTGAGTGAGCTTATATTGGATAATCTCAGTAACATAGTGGGCAAGGTTATCTACTGGAAGTTTGGGGAATGTGAGTTCACTGGAGAGTGAAAGAAGAAAAGAAAAGTTCTGAAATATGCACTATAGGGAATGAGATAAGGAGCTGATAAGGGTAATGCAGAAAGATTGTTAAGAGCAACAAAGGTCCAGTTGGGTTGTGAAACATGACTCTGTGGTCGTTAGGAAAATGGTAAAGTAATAGCTCATAAGGGAGTCTTAATTCCCCCCTCCCCTGCTAAAGAAAACTCATCAAATATAATCAGGAAAAAGAATTCAAACATCCTGTTAAAGATATGACTCAAACCAAATAGGAGGCTCTCACACAATGAAAAAACATACAATGAGATAAAAAGAGGCAAAAATCTCAGAAGAAAATGTACTTTAACAGCAAGACAATCATCTGAAATGCAGCTAGAAATTTCTCCAGATGGATATTAAACACATTGAAGAAATTAAAAGAAGAAATGGAATAATCAAAAATATGATGAGAAAAAATAATTAACTTGGTGTAGCTAAGTAATCTCGGGACACTAATAATGCTAAAACTCAGTAGTTTAGAAAAAATATTGAAATTAAAACACCAATGAATCAGTATAAATTTAGCAGAACTACTGCTGGAGCCCTGAGCCTTCTCCTTCACTAAGGGGCACATCTGTTCTGGATCCGTGCAGATAGTCTAGATTGGGATTAGTCTTGGGGGAGCTTGACCACTTAAAAAAAGAGGCCAGGCTTCTTTTCTCCTATTCATTCCACCCCTGGTGTCCTGGGGAAAATTACTTAAAGCTTGGATTTGGCCCATATTTCTCCTTGGAGGAAGGGGTAGAGTATGACTAGGTAGAGTAGAATGTGATTGATAGAATATGAGTCAGGCATGGGACGTCTATTTCCTCTACATATAGCAGATGCTAAAAGATACAGCATGGACTGATAAGACTTAATCAGTCCCTGGTAACTCGAAGCTACTGTTATGCTTTGCTAGGAAATTGAATCTTTTTTTTTAAAAAATATAAGTTTTTTTAATCAATATTTTCTGGGTTCTTTTAAACATCATATCATCCCATGTATCCCTCTCCCTTCCCTCCCCAGAAAGCCATCCCATTTGACAAATAGTATTTTTTAAAAAGGAAAAATAAAAGACAGAATAACTGTTTGATACATTGTAAAGGTCCCAAAATATGTATACGTGTAACATATGTAGATTTCGCATCTCCACAATGGGATAGGTTGAGGGTGTCTTCTTATCTCTCTTCGTTGTTGTCCCATTTGTTCTTTATAATTTTGTTACATTTACTTTTGATTTTTTGATGTGTTGTTCTTTCCATTTACATTGTTGTAGTTACTGTGTATATTGTTTTCTTGGTTCTGTTTATTTTACTTTGAATCAGTTCATACAGATCTTTCCATGCTTCTCTGTATTCATCACATATATCATTTCTTATAACTAAGTAATATTCTATTACATTCATGTACCACAATTTATTTATCCATTCTACAATTTATGGGCATGTACTTTGTTTCCAATTCTTAGCTATTACAAAAAAAATACTATTATAAATATTTTGGAGTATGTGGACACTTTCCCCCTTAACGATGGCTTCCTTGGGGTATCAGCTCAACGATGAAATGCCAGCTTCAAAGGTTATGAACATTTTAGTCACTTCATTTGCATAATCCCAAATTGCTTTCCAAAATGTTTGTATCATTTCACAGCTCCACCAAAAATATATTAGTGTGCCTATCTTTCCACAGAGGTTGAGTCTTAAACACTGTAATATGGAGGATTTGTGGGACTAGGTACTCCACCTGAAAGGTAGCAGTACCAACTGAGTGTCCAGGTTCTCTGGCCCTCTGAAACTCACAAGATCACCTTGAAGTCTAGACATATCCATCTTGCCATCAATATGCAGTTATTTAGGATCAGGTAAAGTACCACAAAGCAGAAGATGCAGCTAGAAGTTCAAGGTCATACTTGCTTACTGATTTCCATCATTCTAGCTGCCTCATAGAAACATCCACATGGATCCAGAGCAGAAAAGGGCCCCTCTCCCCAACACCTCATAATAAGTCCTAGAGTTATATGATGTCATCTGGAGGGCAAAAAGGAAGAGAGTGAGTCAGAAGATGTCTTTCCCTTTTTAAATGAGATAGCACTCTACTACCCTGCCTTGGGATGGGGGAAAGACCAAAGGATCTTATAGGTTGGTTAGCTGCATGATACCAAAATACTAAGTCTTTTCAATTTGAACACAGATGTCTGGCCAGAAGCAGCCAGAAAATTTGGCTTTCCCAGAATGTCCAAAGCATAGCCATCATAGCGGTTGGCCAGAAGCAGGCAAGGTAGCTTTGTAATACGACTCCAAAAAAAAAAAAAAAAAAAAAGAGAAAGGGAAGCTATTTTGCTAGAGGACAGAATGGAAGTAGGAAGAGTAGAAGCAGGAAAACAAATCCAGAAAATAATCCATCTGGAGGAATATATAGAAGCAATGCAGACAAATGTAACCAGCTTTATATATAGATCTACAGGACAGAGAGCAAAGAGGGAAAATCTAAGAATTATCAGGCTTTTGAAAACCGTAAGAAAAAAATCTTATTTCAGGATACCATAGACTAAAAACTCCCCAGAAATATTGAACATGAAGGATGATTTATAAATAGACATTTTGTCATTTGAAGCAGTCTACCCCATGTGTAGGTCCACACAAAATCTATTCCAGCTTCAAGGTCTTTTATAGGTTAGCACTCTAAACCATAACTCAGGAACCCCCAGTGAGTGAGGATTTTTCCAACCAGCCAAAAGATAAAAAACAAAATGAAAGATGTTTAATCAAATAAATATCAAAAAATAAGAAATCTTCCCAAGCACCAAGATATATCTCCCAATATTACCACCCCATCAGTATGGAAAAGACACATAGATGGCTAGGGAACATGCAAGAAGAGGAACACACCAGGAAGTCATGTGGCCAGGGCACAATAGATTGTCTATTCTTTTGACTGTGTCTGATACTGACTTGAAGTCCATGGTTCCAGATAATTATCTGACTTAGGGTAAAGAAATTCTTTTTAACTTCTGTTATTCACCATGATGAGGGCACTTAGGTTCCACAGGCCCATGTTGGTGACACTTAAAAAAATCTCTGTCGGAGTTGTTTGGCTTTTGCTATCAAGCTCTAAGCTCTCTGTAATTTGCATTCAAATGAACTTCAGTAAGAACAAAAGCTAAGCAAAGAAAGGCAAGACTTTGGCCTCTATCCTCCTGAGATCCTTCAGTTTGTAGTTTTTCTTCCTCAAATCAAGAACTGAGTATGGTATTCCAGATGTGATCTGAGGAGGAGTGTAGTGATAGTATCAGCTCTCTAATCCTGGACACTGTTTCTCTTGATACAGCCTAAGATGTTAGATGTCCTAGCTTTGTGTCATCAACAGTCATTTGATAGGGACATAAAATAAAAACTTTATACAAATTTCTGGACAAAAATATTAAGCAGCACAAAGTCAATCCCATAACCCTGAGGGCTTCTACTGAAGACCTCAATCTAGTTGACTTCAGTCAGGCAGTAAACATTTATGTAGTGTCTACTATGTGCCAGGCACTGTTCTAATTTTGAGGATACAAAGAAAGGCAAAGGACAATCTCTGTCCTCAAGGAGCTCTGAAGAGAATGGGAGGTCACAATCTAATGAAAGAATTTTAACTATCAATAAAGATTGACAACCACTGACAACGGGTGATTGACTCTTCATGTATACTGAAATCCAATTCATTCTGAATCTATATAATTATGCTATTGTCTAGACCAGAGTTTGCCAAATCCAGCCTGCTGACTATCTTTGTATGGCTCAGGAACAAGAATGACTTTTACATTTTAAAATAAAGTTTTATTGTATTTAAAAACGTAAAAACCACGGGCAGGACAAGAACAAGCAGCATTTTCTGATTGCTTATCTAGACCATTTCTCTGTCTTTTCCGCAAAATGGATGAGACACTTTGTTAAATTCTTTACAAAATTCAGGTAAACTACATTTATAGTATTTTCCTGATTTACCTGCTCAGTAAACCTTAAACCAAGGAGGTTATTTAGGCATGACTTGTTTTTGTGATGAAGATATGTTGGCTCTCAGTGGTCACTTCCTTTTCTGGGTGTTCACTAATTATCTCTTGAATGATATGATCTAGAATGCTTCACTACCACCTTGCCTCCCAAATAGAAGTCCAGTTCATTGCTCCATTGTTTGCAGACCTCACTCACCACCACCCCTTACCATCACCTTGAAAAAAATCAAGAAATTAACTCTTCTTGAATCCCATGATACATCATTTATCACAATACTACAAATATCACTTCAGTCCCTTTGCAATCACATCTGCCAGTTTGTTTTGTACCCAAGAATGATGTTCCTCCGGGCCAGGCAATTTGAATTCACAAGGGGCAGCTAGCTGCCTGTTTACTGTCTCCTCACTTATCTTGGGTATAAATTTACTATTAGCCATTTTGATCCTGTTTTTCCAATTCCAAGACCATTCTCTCTGGCGGAGAAAAAGATAAGCAAAATAAGAGGTAAGCAGTTCCACTTTCTTTCTGTCATCAATTATCAGCATCTCATCTATCCCAAATAGTGGCTCTATCTTTTGTGTGATCCTCCATTTTCTTATAATATAGCTCACCCCAGCCTTTTGACTGTGCTTAGATTTCTTCATTAGCTTCAGCTCCTTCAGAATTCATTCAGTTCATTCAGAATAATATAAATATTTCTTACATTGTTATTTCAGGACCATGACTTTTGGGAGGCAATCAGGGTTAATTGACTTGCCTAGGATCACACAGCTAGTAAGTGTCTGAGGTCAGATTTGAACTCAGGTCCTTTTGAATCTAGGGCCATTGCTTTATCCACTGCACCACCTAGCTGCCCCTATCATGACTTCTTATGTCATTTATTGCTTGGCCTTGCTTCTACCTCCTTACATGTCTATTTAAGATCTAGTCAGTTGGCAAGTTACCTATGTAACCTTAATTGTCTCATTAGAATTTCTTCTTATACCTCTTAATTAGAATTCTTTCTCTTTATTCCCTCAGAATAATATTCCAGAGAGATTCTCCTCTTTTCTGGGGTGTTTCCCTATAGAAACTGAGTCTGTGAGATCTTCTCCACTCTTTTCTCTGAACCCTGTGAAATCTACTCTCCTAAAATCTATGACACATGTGAGACTATGCTTGTCTTCTTTACCACAGATTCTAAGGAGTTTTCATCCCCTTTCCCCAAGGATCTCATAATTTGTACCCTAGCCACAAGTTCCTCCTTGTGGATGAGAATCAGATCTGAAATAGAATTTCCCTTAATTGTTTTTTGACATCACTTTGAGAAATTAAATTAATGCTAGGGTAAGACATTTTTAACTGCTGAGTTTTTCAGAGATTCAGAATTAAGAACATGCCTAGAAATTAGAGGCTCCCCCCATCACTACTATGACCCTGAGAGGTCCTCTGACTAGTACACAAATTGATCTAAGGGAATCATGACGCTGTTGGTGGGTAGTTGGTCAATCACATTTACTTCAGGAGTCATCCTGTGTTTTACATAAGTCTTTAAATTCATCTTAGAGCTCTGAAATTTTGTTTCAATGTAGTGCATTAGAACCAAAATACTGGGGACTCTTGCTGGCCAGCTTGGTATGGGGAAGGGGATGCTGAGCAAGTTTTTGTGCACATCTCCTAGTTTCCTTTAAGGCTTAGTTCTAGGGCAACCCTCTGCATAAGGTTTTTCTGATCCCATCAGTTACAAGTGCCTTTCCCCCAAATCGTCTTTCATCTGTTTTGTATATAAGCTCCTCAAGGATAGGAATTGTTTTATTTTTAACAGAGTTATATAGAACACTCAGATTTGTCCTTCCTGGTAGGTTTATACAGAACACGTACAGGTATTCTTTCCCTGGTTCCAGTCCACCACTTAGAACTTTGGGAGCCTGCTGCTGGTCATTTGTGATGATGGAAAGTCTGTCAGTTGGCTGCAGAATGGGAGCTTAGTGGTTATACAGAAGGGAAGACCCCATTCCTCTTTTTGACTTTGAAGCATGAGGACTATATCAATTGTATCGGGAGATTTGAGAAGGGAAAGGGTGGCCATCTTGTCCATCATCCAGGTCTCATGTCTGTGAGCACATGGCTACCTCTGTCTCTTTTATAGTGTTCTTTTCCTAATCTTAGGTAAATTCTATCTTAGTTATACTAAGATGGAATGCTCAGGACTCAACCTTGTGAAGTTTGAAAGGTCTAGAGATCTGTTATCCTAAGATGGGATGCTCAGGTCTTAGCAAGTTTGAAGGATCTAGAGATCTGTGGCTATGGTGGTATAATCATTATGTACCAGAGCAGTAGTCACCATCTGCAGTTGAAATGCTTGCTTCAGGAGTGGAAGGACACATCAAGGACTGAGGGATATGGAAAGAAAGTCACCTGAGAATGGCAGAAACTTAAAGGAATATGACCCCTCGTGGTGGGGAGCAATACCATTAATAAACCCAAAAAAGGAACGTGTTTGAGGAGCCCACCTGAGTGACCCACTCAGCTAACAGCTACAATTAATGAGGATTCTGTATAGGAGAAAATAAGTTCCAGGACCAGGATCTGGGACCACTTTGTCACATGATTTCCATATTGGTATCTTACTTTAAGTTTGAACCCATTCTTCCTATGAACATTGTGTATAATATTGCAGAAGAGGACAACCTAAGCTTTGGGGATAATCTTTTTCTACCATGTGTTCTTAACATACCCTCTGAGTAAATGCCTTTCTAAAAGCTAATTGTTTCCTGGCTGATTGTTGATGGGGAATATAGTAGTGGGGACTCAAGAGCAATAGTACTGGAAGAAAGCCCCTCAGGGTAACCCTTAGAACCTGGAGAATAGTAGTAGTCTCACTCCAAACTGCAAGTTCAAGTCAGGGGAGTGATCTCAGAGGTTCTACTATATGTTTTTCCTTCTGAATCTTCAGAGCCGAGCATAGCATCCAGCACATAGTAGGTACTTAGTAAAATTTCATTGTTTTATTTTAACTTCCTACAAGTCTACTGGTTCCAGTGTCTTAGACATAGTTCCCATGACCAGTGGCCACTCCATGGTGCCCTGACACCTTGCTCAGCCTTCATTTGCTACTCCCTCCATACCTTCTATTCAGCCCTTGGAAGGAAGTAGAGAAGAAGAGAACCCTTGGGCTGCTGTCTCTCCTGTTACGTGATTTCCTTGAGGGCAGGTTCTGTTTCATTTTTATCCTCTACCTAGAACAGTGCTTAGAACATAGTAAGCATTTAATACTTTCTTATTGATTAATTGACTCATACAACCCTCTGAACTTAAAGAAACACAACTGTGAAACTAGATAATAATGCAGATCATAAAACTGACATGAAGTCTTGGTGGAAGCACGAAATCTGTTGAACCAGAAATCGGTGGGAGGTTTCCTTCCGCAAAAAATCGAGCTTCTGACAAATTCTTGACTTGTTTTATTTATGGAAGGTGCTGCCCCTTTCTTATATGGACTTTTTATTTACTAAAGGGAACAGGAAAAGGATACTGTTGTGAGAACTACAGAGAAAACCAGCTTAGGAAGAAATACAGATAATCCTGAGGGCCTAAGAGAAAACAGTTCTTCTCCAAGGCAGAATACTCTATCGAGATGGCTGCTGTGCATTATTTCCTATCTCATAACTGCTTTTGACTTTTGAATTTACTGTTGGGAAACTGCATCAAAGAACTGCTTAGATGCAGCTTTGTTCAGCAGGAAAGCAAAGAGGCCTAGAAGCGGAGCAGGTGACGGGAGGCACATATCATTCCTTAAAGAGCCAGCAGACATAAAGACCTGTATTTCAGCATCGCGACACGTCCAACCCCTCCTGCCCAGTATGTAGGTTGCTCTACTCATGTCCCTCTATGCAGGTTTCTATAAATTCTTATTTACTCCCCATCATCATTGTTATCACGTGCTTTGGCGGGATGATGTGATTCAGATTTATGAGTGAATAGCTATGCTTTGATCATCCTTGTTTTGTTTTCTTGTTTAGTAAATATTTCACATTTAAGAGTTAGTGTTACTCTGGCTGATTTGTGTAAATGGGATGCACACTTGTGAAGGCTTAGGTGCTATAGACATGAGTATAGACATGCAGTTCTCCTCATACCAGGGCTACCCCTAGGATTCTGAGGGTGAATTGTAGTCATGTGGCCACTCTTTTGCCTGCCCTCAGCAATGCAAATAGGGAGAGTGAGCCAGCCTAGCCCCGGGTGCCTGTGGAGAGTTGTGGGGTTGATACCACAGCCTCTTTATATACAGTACTTTTATAATTTCCTTTTTTTCAATAAGCATAGGAATTAGGGTTAATGGATAATTTGGATCTGATTCTGAGCCAAAGAAAAGAGGCCGGCAAAATGAAAATGATCAGAACCCTTTGAGAAAGTGAAGGTGAATTCCCCAGTCTTTCTCATTTGTTCCACTCTAGGCACCTCATGCTCCATACCAACTGTTCTCCTTGGCCCTCTCCTTCTTCCTTCAACACTACTCTGTTGTTTCATGTCTCTGACTTTGTTCAGGCCGTTGCCTAGCCTTGGAATGATTTCTCTATTTCTACTGGATGAATTCAAAGCCCAACTCAAATGCTCACCTCCTTCCACCCCTTTCCCTATAAGTTGATCATGGTCTTAGCCTCACAGACCCCACATAGCACTTGGTTTTATACTCCTAGAATGCACTCATCATGAATTATAGCTACATATATAACTGTGGTTATATCTTAAACTTCTATTATGTTATAAGCTCCTTAAGATCAGGGGAGACATCTTATTTAAGCTTTTTTTTCTCTCCCATTGTTTGATAGAGTACTCTGCACACATTAGGTTCCTCATAAGCATATTGGAATTACTACTCTGTCCGCAGTGATTGACTAGGCCTTGTTCTGCTCTCTTTATCTACTGCCAGGCAGTTGGGTGGTACAGTGGAGAGAGTGCAGCACCCAGTGTCAAGAAGACCTGTACTAATGATCTTGGGCAAAGTCACTTTAATCTCTGATTCCCTCGGTTTCATCATCTGTAAGATGAGGATAACGATGACGTCTCCTAGGGTTGAAAGTGAGGATAAAAGGAAATTGTGGTAATAATTATTTACCGTGGGCCTGGATTTCCTTCTTTCAGTTCATCCTGTCCAGACTAGAATTCCCGACAGGTCTGGGAATATACCAGGGGCACTCCCAGCAGTTTGGGGATTTAATTGGAAAGTGGCCCAGCCGTTTTATATCATAGTCTCTTTGGCTCTCTGCCCATCTTGGCTGCCTGGAAGCCAGTCATGTTTCCTGACTTATACTTTCCAGTCATGGTCCTCCCTCTGCCCCTGATCGTAGGAGGCAAAACTCATAGCAGAAACCTCTCTAGGCAAGGCCACAGACCGCATAATTGCATCAGCAGCAGATGCTTCCTGGTGTAAAGGGAATGAGATGCTAACAGACAGCTGTGAAATTTTACTTCAAAAAGTAATATCGGATTACAAAAAAGCAAATTGGGCTCTTTTAATTAGCTTTGAGTAGTTCATTTTTATGTTTAAAAAGGATGTGTAGGGGGAATTCAATGTATCAAGCCATTTTGGGTGAGGCTGTTATTCTACTCCTTGGCCAGGAGATGGCGCCCTTGAATGCATTTTAATTCATCCAGCCCTTCAACTGAACCAGGACTGCTGCGTTGGCAGGAGTTTCAATCGTTAAACGAATCCACATGAAGAAGGGAAGTGTATTTCCAGGGGAAAAGTTCCACCAGTGAGCAGCCTAATAATAAAGAACACAAGGGCACCACCTACAAGTTCTTTGTGTTTTGAAATAAAATGAAATGATTCTCATTTTGTCAATTTCCCAGCACAGGAACAATGCCTTGTATATGCTAGATGCTTAATAAACAATTGTTGGATGAGAATGAATGGGGCAAAGGAGAACACAGATGTGCCAAATTAAAAAACCCCCACAATAAAAATTGAGGATCTTGCATCCTTTGGAACATGCTTGTTATAGCAGGTTATGCATAAATACATTAATTCACATTTTTTTTTTTTGCTGCCTTATGAGCTGTTAACTACCATCAGTCTCTGGGTACTGTGAAGTTCCAACAACTAAGGGTCTCTGGTGGCTTTGGGGGAGAAGGAGCAGTCTGTGTAATTGGCAAACGGTTCAGTCGATGTTGCTATAATTCTGCCCCATCGATGTCATGATAGGTAAAGGCTTTCAGTGATAGCCATCACATGGCTGCCACATGCTATCACCTGCCCCTTTAAATTCCTCCATCTCAATTGCCAAAAACTAAATATGCATTATGAAAGTAAACTCCAATGGCAAACTCGATTGGTCATACTCCTCACAGTTTTTCTCTTTTTTGTGTGTTTGAGAAGGAGTGAGTGGGAAAGGAAATACCATATTGTTCAGATGTTTACTGCCATTGATTTTTTTTGTCATTTAGTCATTTTTCAGTCTTTGTCATACCTTTTGGGGCTTTTCTTGACAAAGATACCGGAATGGTCTGTCATTTCCTTCTCCAGCTCATTTTACAGATGAAGAAAATGAGGCCAAACAGGGTAAAGTGACCTACCCAGGGTCACACAGCTAGGAAGTGCATGAGGCCAAATTTGAACTCAGGAAGATGGGTTCAGGGCACTGTGCCACCTAATTGTGTGAGACGTATTAGAGCAACTGAGTTGGAAGTATGAATCAGACAGTATTTTAAATAAGGGGCTTCTACCTTCAGCAAGGAATGGGGACTGCTGACCTGTTCTTACCAACTTACAAATTTCAGCTTACAAATCACAACTGAGACTTATCAGCTCACAAATTTCAACTGAGAAGTGGTGACAGAAGCACTGTTCTGAACGAGGGAGCAGAAGTTTATTCTCTAATTCCCCTCTATCACCACTTACTATCTATGGGTTCTTTTTATCATGTCTTGAAACATGTCTGGGTGTGCAGGGGATTTCTCAACTACTATACAATCTACTGGGACATACAGTAGGGGCTCTTTTCACATTCCATCTGCAGCCCTGCCTGGTTTCAAATTCAGAAGATGCTCCTCCCAGGATAAACTGATCACTTCAAATTTCATTGCCATGTTGCCAACTCAAGCCTTGGATACCACCTCCCTTAGCCTCCTCTCCCCTCTGTTTGGAGGGCTGGAGGGTAGAGTATTAAATTCCTCCAAAGGCTTTCCTTTATGAAGGGCAGAAATTGCACTTCTAGCTCACTCCCCCTCCATTTGCAGCTTTGTTTGGTTTCAATTTAACAGATGACTCCCATGGTAGGTACCCTCAGATGTTTCCCCAACCCACTTTCCAGTTGTCCATTGTCTTCCTCCTATTAGATTGTAAGCTCTGGGAGGGCAGGGTCTGTTTTTCTTATTTATATCCCTAGCACTAAGCACAGTTCCCAGCACATAGCAGGTACTTAATAATTGTTTATTAAATTGACTTGGAAGCCAGCAACAAAACTGGGTTTGTGACTTTCTACTTTGAGGGGTAACAGGGACTATATAGCCAGTTCAATATGATGAACAAGGGCAGGACAAGTCCAGGTAGCAGCTGGGAGGCTGGAAGGATGGAAGAAGAAGAGTAAAGCTTAGGTAATCTGAGCAGAGCAAGGGGATACCAAATGGGAAGCCAGGGATGACAGTTGTCCAGAGAGTGGAGACCTAACAAGCACTGCAATGAGTCTTCAGGGTACAGCAGAGGGAGGTTGACCACCCTTCTGTTTGTGCTGTTACTTCCTGATCTGTTGGAAGGCCATAGTCACTCCACTCTTCTTTGGTTCTTAAAGGGGCAGAGGCATGGCATCTCTAGAATCTGAAACAAGGCAAATTACTTACACTCTCTGGCCTACAGTTTTGTCCAGGAATGAAATGGAGAAAGTAAAACCTAACCTGCCTGAAACTTGAAGGGTGGAGAAGCACAAACCCAACTGTCTTTCTAGATTTATGGTCTATGATTCAAAACCTTTTGAATGTATCAAAAATGAATAAGACTCTAATCTGCCCATTGAGGGGATGAATGGCCTCCATCAAAAGCTGGATCAGCATCTACTAATGGGTTAAAGTAATAGAAGTTACATTGGCATTGGGCTCATGTAGAAAACCTGTGTAACTTTAGATCAGACTTTCTAGGAAAAAGCAAAAGGATTTTGGAGCTGTTTTCACCAAGCGCAAAACCAAGAGACTATAGCCGGGGATGACCCTTGATAAAACTGTGAAATAGGCAGTATTTGTACTTCTCTGTCTATCCCCCATGCCTAGAGTTCTCTTCTTCCTTGTCTCTGTTTCCTGACTTCCTTCAAGTCTCAACTAAAATCTTACCTTTTGCAAGAAGCTTCTCCTGATCCCCCTTAATTCTCTATGTTGATTATCTCCAATTTATTTTGAAAATATCTTGTTTGTAGATATTTGTTTACATGTTCTCTCCTCTATTAGACTGTGAGCACCTTGAGAGCAGGGAATGATTCCCTCCTCTCCCCCCTTTATTTGTATCCTCAGCACTTAGCCTGACAAATAGTAATTTCTTAACAGATGCTTGTTAATTTGTCTTATCTCTCACATTCTTCTCTCAGCCCCATGAAGCTACTCTCTGTGCTCAGGCCATCTTTTAGATGCTTTGTTCTCCCTATATTCCTGTCATGTTCTGCCCAGACCTGCTTTCTCAATGACCTATCCTTTTCTGATGCTCTTAACCTTCATTTAAACTAACCTGTCTCAACTTCTCATTCTTCTAGGGCCTACTAGAAGACAGGCAGATTGGATACTCTAATGAAATAATGCAGACTTTGTATCTTCGGTAGTTTCAAATCTTAGTTTCTATTTCCTTTTGAGTTACCCAACATTTTAATTTTTCTGAAGTTATGATGTGTTACAAAGTACAGAATATAGCATGGCTGGGAGAATACTGATGATCAAGATGTGGAAAGGCACGAAAAAAGAAGCTTGGGCATCCTGCATGGAAGTAGGGCAGTGTTGCTCAATTGTAGAGTGTGTAGAGGGGGAACAAAGTATAAGAAGACTGGATCAATTGGGAAATGACTGAACAAATTATGCTGTAAGAATGTATACTGTTGTGTTATGTGAAATGAAGAAAAAGTTGGTTTCAAAGAGACTAGGGGAGATTTGTGTAAACTGATTCAGAGTGAAGTATAGAACCAGAAGACATACATCGTACATCAATATTGCCAAAGTGAATAATTCTGAAAGACTTAAGAGCTTTGATCAATTAAGTGGTCAACCCTTATTCTAGAGGATTACATCATACAAGAGATGATGGTCTATCATGGAGAATAAGAAACACATTTTTCAATGTGGCCAATGTGGTATTTTTTTTTTGGTTTAGTTATACTTATATGATACAAGCATTCTGTGTTTCCTTCCTTCCTTCCTTCCTTCCTTCCTTCCTTCCTTCCTTCCTTCCTTCCTTCCTTCCTTCCTTCCTTCTTTCCTTCCTTCCTTCCTTCTTTCTTTCCTTCTTCCCTTCTTTCCTTCCTCTCCCTCCTCCCTTTCCTGTCTTTCTATCTCTGTCTTCCTGTCTTGTTGGGGATTTGGAAAGGAAGAAAAAGATTACTGGAAATGTAAGAAGGGTCCAGGTTATGAAGAACTTTAAGTTTCAAGTAGATATTATATTTGCTCCTAGAGGCAATGGCATGCTGTGGGGCCATCACCAGTCATTCTGACCTAGGTCTTGTCACTGGACAATTGCCTCTGGAGGAGAGTTAGAGGCTGATGGCTTTGCATAGCCCTACCTCACTTAAATCCAATTCACTTATAAGTCAAGACATCACACTCCTGATGTCATTGGTCCTCTTTGAGAATGAAGGATGAACAATGATCTGCGAGGAGTAGTAGATACCCCACTGGAGACCTAACTCATCAGTTCTGATTGGGCAATGCTGTTATTTCCTTCCTTCTTTCCTCCCCTCTTTGCTCCTTTCCCTCTGTCCACGTGGGAGTCATACCCTTATATGCTCTGTCCAAAGGAATATAAATTTTGATTGCTTATACTTCACAAGATCTTTTGGAGTTTGGGGGCTAGATTTTTTCTTCCCTACTTATTTATTCTATCATTTAAAAAAACTGGAACAATTAATTCTTTTGTTTCATGGAGTTTTCGTTTATGATTTCTTAAAATATAGCTCTGAAAAACTAGGCTTTGCTAAAGCCCATTGGGATGCAAAAGGAGTTACTTGGCTATGCCTTTAAACTCACATACTCTGACTCTCACCTATTGGCCAATAATAGATCCTAGCCCAAGCCTCACTCACTCATTGTTTGGATTTTGATGATTCAGAGTGAGAGTAAACAGCAATTGTTCATGTTCTGGCCAGAAACCCTGAAGACCTTTCCCTCTCAGACTGGTTTGAGAAGGCAAATTTTTGCCTCAATTCTTATCTATTCTTTAATCACTGAATGGGTGTTGCCTCAGACAAACTGAGACCTGGGAAAGACCTTAGCTTAAAAAGGCCCAGGTCTCCCATTACATTCCAGGCCATCACCAGTGGTACTGACCTATGTGTCTTGCCACTGGACTCCAATTGAATCTGGAGGAGAGAGTTAGGCTGATGACTTTGCACAACTCTGCCTCACTTAAATCCAATTCACTTGCAAGTTAAGCCGTCATTCTCTGATGTCATTGGTTCTCTTTGAGAATAAAGGATGAATAACAATAATAATGGGGTGCCACTGGAGTTTGAGTATATGTGTGTGTGTCTATGCATATGCACATGTGTTAACATGGACATATTGACACTTTAGAAAAATCACTTTGGCAGCTGAGTGGAGGATGTATTGGAGTGGGTAGAGACTTGAGGCAGGGACATCTATCAGAAGGCTATGGTGATAGTTTAGGTGAGAGGTGATGAGATCCTGTGGTAGTGTGGTGTCTGTGTAGGTGGAGAGAAGGACATATATAGGACAGATGTTGAGTAGGTAGAAGAAACAAGAGTTGGTAATGGATTGGATTTATGGTGAGTGAGGAGTCAAGGATGATTCCAAAGTTGGGAGCTTGGATGACTGGCAGAAGATGGTACCTTGGACAGTAGTAGGGCAATTGGAATGATTATGTATTTGTTTTATTGATAAATTGCATTTACTAATCCATGAACACCCTATAGTAGAATGGAAACTCCTTGAAAGAAGCAACTGCCTCATTTTTGTATATGTATTTTCAGTGTTTGGTACAGTGCTTGGCGCATATTGAAATATTCAAATGAATCTATGGTCTCATCAGTATGGATGTTTTCTCCAATGGCAGACATTGTAATCTATTCTATGACCGTCCATCTTGTGATACTCTTGTCCACATGCTCCCATGAAGTGACCACAGGTATGTTCATCCAATAAGTTGGAGGTCTTCCTTACTTTCTCCTGATGCTTCAAGGACACCAGTGGAGAACCAGTCATCTGCCATCCTTTGCCATCACATCATGACCAGCTCATCTTTTGTTGCTATTATATATTTCCCTGAGATAATCTTCTGCTTTTCTTCTTCTTTGAAGTTCCACATTAGTTTTATGTAGCAGACTGATCACCCCTACTATACTCTCTGTTTGATATTCATTTTCACTCTTTCAGAGACCACTTTGTTTGATGTCTCACAGCCATACGATGTTAGTAGGATATTGATGTTAAGGAGCTGCTCCTTTGTTTCTGGGAGAAGATTGTGGTCATTAAAGCATTTTGAAAGTAGAAGAATAATTTTCTGGAGCCAGTCCAGGCTTCACTCCTCCTGTTTAATTCTGGGACCATATCATCATTGATGCATATTTTCTATTCCAGATATGCATGTTGATGGACAAGACCTATAGATTGTCCAAACAATTTAATGCCACAATCTGGGAAGTAGACATTTTTCATTCACTTAGTCTTTTCCACATGGAAGATCAGGCCAGATGCTTCTGAGTGGTAACATCTCTCTTCTTGGAGGCTCAGCAGTGTTCCAGGTTGATGCAACCTGTACAATGTCACACAAAAACATGAATATCTGTAGGACCTTTCCAACTATATGGAATCTTTTTTTACACCCTTGATGAGCATATTATTTTATGACCTGTCTGATGTTTATGATCAGAGGGTCTCTGAAGGTGATTATTTCTGTTATCTATTTCAAGAAATTTTAAACAATTTTGGTTTAAGAATTGGGGAAGCAGGAGGACTGGACTATTTTGCATTTTCCTTTGTTTTGTGGGTTTCCATGACCAAAAAATTCTCCATCTAGTGGCCAAGCCTACTGGATGAGCATATCCATACTCAGATATGAAAAAACATTTTATGATCTTAGTAAACATCATAAATATACTTTATTGAAAAGAAAATTATTAAGGCTTCATTTGTCTTCACTGAGTCAAATGCTTTTTTAAAAAAATAAAAAAATAGCTCACACGTATATAGCACTTTAAGGTTTACAAAGCGTTTTACATACAATATCTCATTTGATTCTTACAGCATTTCATGGATGAGAAAACTGAGTCTCGGATAGGTCTTGTGACTTTTCCAGTCACATAGCTAATAAGAGTGTGAGGCAGAATTTGAATGCAGATCTTTCTCATTTCCAATCCAGTTCTTCATCCGCTAGTCCAAAGCTACATTTCAACATAGTACTCTCCTGTATTCCCTATACCTCTCAGCAAAATGTGTGAATCTGAAGATATGGTCTACAGTAGAGGATTGTTTCCTGAAGTCAATTTATTTCTTTCTAATATTTTTATTAAGGATACTCTTTATTAATGCATAGACCAGATATAATAAGATGATAAAGCTGGTATACAGGTCAGTAATCACTTGCTTCTTGGTAATTATTTTCTTTTTGCAATAGTATCATCCATGATCTTTTCTATTCTTTTGGAATCTCCTTCTCTTTAAATGTCTTGAAAAGTGATGCCTGAGTGCCTTTAAAACCGAGTCACTTTTAGCATGGGTTTCCTTTTTGTTTTTTTTTGTTGCACCTTGACACTCTTCCCAGCTTCACTTTTTTCCAGTGTTACGGTCACTTTTTAATGTTTCACTTCATGCACTGAAGTGGTAGAGTCTAAATGTGATGGTTCCAGTTTTTTACACATCCTGTTAAAATGGAAACTCATCAGAGAACGCCCTGTGTTCCCACATTGTTTTTGAGGTACGCTCCTCTCTTTTCTTCTTTATTGCGATCATTCATGATTGCATTGACATAATTCCTTTTTTATACAGTCTCCTAAAACACAGGTTCCTGATTGGATCTCGGAACTTTTGGAAACCCAATTTCCTCAAATTTATGGCCTACATCTGCCTATTCTGCACATTCCCTTCCTTGTCTGGTATATACTCTCTTGTGGGATGACGTTGTTATTTGTTGTTAAAGTTCTTGCTATTTCACTCACCAACTCTTCCTTGTTGTTCACTTGGTTGCTGAATTGCATCCCCTTCCTTGCTTCCTCTACCTTTTGAGAAATGAGTTTGTTAGCAAGGCAAGACTTGTTCATTGCCCATGCATCTAGTGCATTCCAAATTGTTGCTTAATGCTCCATTGACCTCTAATTTGTTTCATGTATACATCAGTCTTGTCTCCCTAGAGAATTGTGATCTCTTTGAGGGCAGAGAACTCAACTGTGTTACACAGAATGTGGATTTTTTTCTATTTTTAATGACATTTACTAAGTACTTTCTAAGACTATGTTTTAGGGAAGATGCCAGCCTGTACTGATAGAAGGAGTCCCTTAGCTAGGATTTCCCTGCATCAGAGAAATCACAGTTCCAGTTCTAGCCCCATAAGCAGTTTTATCCATCTCATATTTCATGTACTTTATAAATTACATGTTATAGTCCAACATTTTTCTGATACTTCTCCTGTATCCCCCCAGGTATCTAGTAGAGGGCTATGTAGTCAGTAGCAACTTACTTGGTCCACACTCATTTACTGATTATTTGGTTGGCTGATTACTTGAGGTGAAAAGAGACAGTAAGACACTGAGTTCGTTCAGTGCTGAGTTTATTGGAAGAAAAAGTTCTACTTTCCTGCCCTATATGGCTCCAGCAGGGGCTGAGGATGGATAGTCATGTGGTAGATGAGAGTTTTTCTTGTGTGTGAACAGAGACTGAGCTTGGACAAAGATAAAGTGCTCTCTTTGGAAGCGGGAGGAGTCTGTGGAGCTGCAAGGAAGCACACCACAAAGCTATAAATGCTCTCGACATTAGGAATAATTTTCCATACTCCAGCATTTTTAGCAAATGCCAAAGGCTTGATCATATTGCTTGTCCTTTGAGGGTCCTGGGGACATCATTGTCTTTTGCTCTTGCTTAATTACCTGCTGAAAAACAAATGAAGCAGAGACAATAATTGTATCCAAAGGAAATATCTTTCTGCTTTTTATTCCTGCTGCTGGAGCTGTGTCAGCAAGTATTACAAAGTCTCTAAACACATATTTAACACCCGAATTCTGTAGCTCTGGTCATAGGGAATTCTTTTGCAGCCTTTTGTTGAGGAACTGGTTCCATTTTTAAAATTTAGAAGTTTCTTTTTCTGAGGGAGTTTCAATCTATGGACTGTCTTTGTTCTTCGCTGAGGAGGAGAGATTCAATTCACCTGCCTGGCTTCATGTCACTTTTTAAAGAGATGCTGAATGCTAGAGCTGGAAAGGATCTTAGAGATGATAATTTCACAGATGAAGGAAATGAGGTAAAATAAATACATTTAATTGATTGCTCCAGGTCACAGTAAATTCATAATAGAACTAGAACTTGAATCCAGTACTACTAACTCATCTACTAATAGTTCTAATATGACTGACTTTTCAGGCCTATGGGGAAAGGAATTATTTCATGAGAGGGGCTGAAATGGGACAATGAGTTCAACTACGGGGAGCCAATACAAGCTTCATGGAATACCACTGAAACTTCCACTTATTACTAATTACCTACCTTAGCCCAAACTCACTGGACTGATGCTTATTTCAAAGAACTAGAATCTTAGAATTGGAAAAGATCTCAACAGCCATTCAATTTTATTCCTGAAAAGGAATCCCTTCAGCAATATTACAGAATGGCCAAATTTTGGTGTTTCAAGGGACCTCTGTAGCCATCTACCCCAGCCCAAATCTCTATTAAGATGTCTAGATAAATGGTCCTCCAGCATTTACTTGAAGATCTCCCACGAAAGGGAACCCACTATTTCTTCCATCTTTGGATAGCTGTGATTATTAGGAGGTTTCCTCTTGTATCCTGCTTAGATTTTCTTTTCTTTCATTTTTTTGTTGCAAGTTCCACTTCTTGATTTTGGTTCTGATCTCCTGAGCAATGTAGAACCATGACTTGTTCGCATGACGGTCTTCCAAATACTTGAAGATAGCAAAAATGTTCCCCAAGCACCAACCCAATCTCCTGCTGAAGACCTCCAGTGAGATAGAACTCACTACCTCGGGAGGCAGCCCATCTGCTTTTGGGCAATTGTAATCGTTAGGATATTTTTAAACTACAATATATCTTGCTGCAACTTTTGCCTATTGCTCCTGCATCAGAAAACAAGCATATTTTGTGCTCCAGCCCTTTGGGGAAGATAGGCGTTGTCAAGGATGACTGATTAGGCAGATTCCTTATATACATCCCTTATCGGTGGGCTGATGATACCAAACATCATGCCCACTTCCTTATGGTTAAGCAGACACATCTGTGACAGTAATTCCAGTGGCAAACTGCCACAGTACAGTGCTTATTTGCTCTGCTGGGGGCCCCTGAACAAGGTTTAGTTTTATTTATAGGGGGCTTCCCACCTTTTCTCACAACAGGATGCTAGCTTGTTCAGCTGCTTTTAATCCCAAATTAGTAGATTCCTGCCAAAACCTATGCAAACAGAAGCTGCTTTCAGCTGTTGTCATTGAAATCTCAGGTAGAAATTCAACTTCTAGCCTTTGCTCACGAGGCTTTGGTAACTGATTGGAAAAGACCCAAGGAGAGGCAAAAGTCAAAAATAATTTCAAGGTTATGGACATGGCAGGCCAGATGATTGGTGGCAGTAAAGACAGAAATAGTGAATTCAGAAGGAAGACCCGGTTGAGACAGAAAGACAATGAGCCTGGTTAGGGATGGGTTGAGGTGCCCATGGGACATTCAGGTAGAGATGCTGTGTTGTGATAAAAGCTCACATTTATAAAGCATTTTGAGATTTACAAAATGCTTTCCTCATAACTGTAAGAGACAGATGATTCAGGCACTATTATCTCTAGTTTACAGATGAAGAAATAGGTTTAGGAAAGTTAACTGACTGGCCAATTGCCACATATCTAAATAAATTCTAGAGACCTAATTCTAACCTGTCTTCTGATTGCTGATTCAAGTGCTCTTGTCATTATATAATACTTAGGCAGATGAAAAAAGAGTCCAGGACCAGACCTGTAGATTTAGGAGGTATCTGCACAGTGGTAGTTGAAGCAATGGAAGGAGGGAATGGAATTGCCAAAGGTGAGAGCATTGAGAAAGAAGAGAAGAGGGTCAAAGAGTGACCCTGGGTCAAATCCACATTAAAGAGCTAGAAAGAGAATGACAACACATGAGAAAAATGCTAAGAATATATCCATTTCAAACTAAGGGATGATAAAACATGATAGAAGGGAGTTGCCAATACTTTCCAAAAACCAGCGAGTGTGAAGGTTGATTAGGTCCAAAAGAAAGCCATTGGATTTGTCAATTAGAGAAGTTATTTATGATCTCTAAGAGAGCAGTTTCAGGTGAATTTCTCAAAGTATCACAGATTAGAAGCTGAAAGGCTGTCTTGTTCAACTCCCTCATTTTCAGATGAGGGAACAGAGAAGCAGACAGCCTGAGTGATTTGTTCAAGGTCACTGAGGTGGTAAACATAGGAGAGCTGGGATTTGAACTCAGGTTTTTTGATTCCAAAACCAGTGATCTGGGATAAAAAACCAATTCCAAGAGGTTTAGGAGAGGGGTTATTAAAGAAATGAAAAACAATGGCTGCAGGCAGCTTTTTTTTTCCCAAGGAGAAAAAGAGAGGAAAGAGATGGGATCTTGCTAGGATGGGTTAGAGTGGTCGAGGTAATACTATTTTTTTTTTGTATTGGTAATGCCTGAGTATTAGTCAGTAGAGAAGGAAATAGGTGTGTGTGTGTGTGTGTGTGTGTGTGTGTGTGTGTGAGAGAGAGAGAGAGAGAGAGACAGAGAGAGAGACAGAGACAGAGACAGAAACAGAGAGACAGAAAGAGAATTTTGGGACAAAGTTTTAGAAGTGTGAGGGAATGGGACAAAGGACTCCAAGTAAAGCGTTTAGCTTTAAAAATGGTATCTCTTCTGTGTTCATGAGGGAAAAAAGTGGATAGTAAGTAGTGATACTGAGAAAATTTGAGGAATGGAGGAAGGCAGCCTCAATCTGCTCATTGAAACATGGGGCTAGGTTACCTGCTTTGTGTGTATGTATTGAAAAGAAGGTTTAGTTAACACCAAGAAGAAAGAAGAAATGTTTGGAATTCCCTGTAATGAGTGAGTTAAGCAGTTGCCCAGAGGAGGTTGTGGGTGCAGTTACATGAATAAAACAGCTCAATTTGGACTTCTAGTCATGAAGCTCCACTTCCTAAGGAAGTTAATTCCATTTCTAGATATCTTTACATACTAGAAAGCTTTCTTTATGCAAGCTGGGTAAGACCTTTCTCTTGCCCCTAGGGCCATTAACATGAAGATTTGGTAGGCTAGAATTGTATGCTGGCATACAGCTTTAGGTTCCCCATGGTCTTGCGGGGAAGTTTCATTCAGTGACTCTGAAGCAGATATGAAGGAGGAGGAAGTGGCTTTGTTCACTTCCATGCTTTTCCTGCCAAGAGGATTGGAGTGAGAATGGAAAGGGGTGGAAGACAAAACAATTATCTGTGTGACTGAAAGCTGGGGATGCCTAGCCTGGCAATAGATGAGCTCCATGGACCTACAATTCCATTTCACTCATACTGAGCTCACACATTGACAGAATGGAGTGGGTGGTTCTCTATAATTTCTGTCTTTTGACACTAGCTTTTACCCATGGAGCTATACAGACTTCCACATGAAATTTGGAATTTTTGAATTCAATTTTGAATATTTGAATAAAACAAACATATTATCCCAAGTCTTGTCTTTACCAGGTTGAACATTCAACTATTCCTTTAATCATTTCCTAAAGGCAAGATTTCAAGTCTCCCCAATAGTCTGGTTGCTGTTGTATGGAGTAACTCTGTTTCATCACTGTTTCTCCTAAAATATGATGCTCACAACTGAACATACTACAAATACAGTTTGAATGGTACAGGAAAAAGAAAGATTAAAAAAATCCTCCATTACAGTGTTAAGCATAACTGATGCTTACGCAAGTCCTCATTCTGGACATCATACTTCTATCAATGCAGCCTAAGCTTTCCTAGGTTGTTGTTTTTAATATGTGTAACTGTTAAGAGAGGTTTTTTCCAAACTTGTATTTGTGTAGTTGATAGTTATTTTACTGAGAAGATACATTTTTTTTACTATGTGAGTGTTACAGGGAACTGGCCAGGGTAGAAGACCTCTGTCCTCAGAACATGAACATTGTGTTCCGCTTACTGCAAGCCTAGAAAGGAGGCTTGGTGAGCCTGATTCTAGCAATATATAATGATATTGACCTTGTATTCTGTAACTTTTTTTTGATCCACTTACTTAACTATGAAGACAAGTCTTTTAATTAGTTGTTGAGTCAAAAATGAGTTTGCCTACCAAACGCTCCAGTCAAAGAAGGCAAACTTCCTCTTCTCTGGTGGCAGACAAGAAGAGAACTGCTGTAAGTTTCTGTGGGGGAGAGGGCATAGTGCCAATGAGCTACTCTCACCACCCAGGTGACATGAGACCTTCAATGAATGGCACTGATATTTTTTCAGTCCATTTTCTGCTTCTTCTTTCTTACTCTTAGTTGAGGGTGCATTAGAGATGGAACTATCCAGTCTGTAGCCCTGTTAACTTTGAAAGATTGGAAGAGACATTAGAGGCCTAGAAATGGAACCTGGAAAGGAGTGTGCCCTAAGAGCAACCTGCTTAACTCAGACCAGCAGTGGATGGATCTAGCAGCTGAAATGCTGTGTCTTGCAAGCAAGGGAGCAACTCAGCTTTTGGCTCTACTGTACTTGGCAGAGAATTCAATTGTTGAAATGTTTTGTGATCACTACTTTTAGTTAGAGTCTAGTCTCCCAAGGGACCAAGTGAATGTGCAGAGGAGAGAGGATCCCTCAGTTTGGGAGGTTATTGAACTTTGGTTCTTGCTATATCTTTTCAGTAAATATTCCTTTATTAAAGCTAATTAGTTACCAGGGCAACTAGGTGGCAAAGTGGATAGAGCACTTGGGCCTGGAGTCAGGAAGACTCATCCTTCTGAGTTCAAATCTGGCCTCAAACACTTATTAGTTGATCCTGGGCAAGTCACTTAACCTTATTTGTCTCAGTTTCTGCATCTGTAAAATGATCTGGAGAAGGAAATGGAAAACCACCCTGGTATCTCTGCCAAGAAAACCCTGAATGGGGTCATGAAGAGTAGGACATGACTAAAACGACTGAACAAGAACAACAAAAGCAACCATCGAGAACAAGTTCTGGTATATGAATGTAATGGAATACTGTTGTGCTATAAGAAATGATGAGCAGGCAGACTTCAGAAAAACCTGGAAAGACTTATATGAACTGATGCTGAGTGAAGTAAGCAGAACCAGGAGAACATTGTACACAGTAGCACAATATTGTGTGATGACTAACTTTGATAAACTTATCTCTCTTTAGCAATGCAAGGATCTAAGATGACTCCAAAAGACTCATAACGGAAAATGCTATCCACATACAGAAAAAGAACTATGGAGTAGGAATGCAGATGAAAGTATATGATTTGCTCTCTCTCTCTCTCTTTCTCTCGTTGTTTGTTTCTTCTCTCTTGTGGTTCCACTCATTGGTTCTAATTCTTCTTTACAACATGACTAATGTGAAAATATATTTAATATGAATGTATGTAGAGCCTATATCACATTACAAGCCATCTTGGGGTGGGGGAGGGGAGAGACAGGAAGAAAATTTGTAACTCAAAATCTTATGGAAGTGAATGTTGAAATCTAAAAATAAATAAATTAATTAATATATTTTTTTAAAA
The DNA here is from genome assembly GCF_011100635.1 of Trichosurus vulpecula. Lineage (NCBI taxonomy): Eukaryota > Metazoa > Chordata > Mammalia > Diprotodontia > Phalangeridae > Trichosurus > Trichosurus vulpecula. The sequence continues at coordinate 219,314,055 of NC_050578.1, read as the reverse complement.
AGTTGCCAGAGATGTTGAGGTAATATCAGTGGGATTAATGATATTCAAGCACTAATCACTGATGATGATATGGGGGGAACAGACTGAGATGAGGGCTCAGAGCAATAGTGTTGGAAGATGCCCCACAGCCCCTCAGGGGTACTTCTCAAACCCTGATGGGGAAAGGAGCAGCAGCCTGGCTCTGGGGACCTGATCTGCCAGTGGAATTGAAGTTAGGAGAGTCAGCCTATGGTGTAAACAATTTTGACCTTAGAGAAAGGAAGACTAGTTTTCAAATTCTCTCACATTTACTCCTTGTGTGATCCTGAGCCATTTATTTAACATCTACTTGACTCAGACAAATCCCTAGGACTTATTTATCCATTAAGTCACAGGCTGGCCTGTTTTGGTGAAGAGAGTTGGCCAAGAGCTGCTCACGCTGATGCCATCATATAGCCCTTACTTACACATTATTTTATAGTATACATATTATGGCTCAATTTTTATTTCATCCTAATGTTCTTGGGATAGCACCACAGTAAGTCTTAAAAATTTTTTTATTTTGAATTTTTATTTTCTGTTTCAAATTCTCTCCCTTACTCCAGCCCTCCCCTTCTCATTGCGAAGGCATGAAATACAACACTCATTATGTATATGAAGTCAGGCAAAACATGTTTCCGCATTAGCCATGTTGAGAAAGAAAAGCAAGAAAAACAAAACAAGATTAAAAAAATAAGCTTCAGTCAGTAGTTGGAAACCATCAGTTCCCTATCTGGAGGTGGATAGCATTTTCATCATGAATCCTTTGGACTTGTCACACCACTTAACCAACTGTTCATGACAAAAAATGAATATCACAGGTGACTGGGAATATAGAAATAAAATTTTTTAAAATGCTCTCACCCTGTGCTCACCCATGTTGTAACCTGTCTCATTGATACCTTCAGACTAAATAGGGCTGTGACTTATCAAGGGATATGATATCTTCAGTGTAACTGACCACATACATTTTTGTACCATGTGAGTTTCATGTCCCCCATATCTACTATTTACCCTCACCCCCAAAAAAGAGAGTGAAAGGGAGGAAGACTGAGTCCCTGACTTTACTTACCGATGTCCACTTGTATGACTTTTCCCTAAAAGTGGAGAATAGGACTGTGAAATTACTGTTTAAGGCTATTTTTGCTGTATTTTTAAGGTACCACTAATTTCAAAATGTTCACAAAGGGAAAAAATTATGCCCTCTTAAAAATAGACCATTATAAGCCTACTGTTTTATTTTCTTTTATGTTACTGGTGTCTAATACAGTGCCCTGCACATGGTAGGCATAAAGCAAATGTTTGTTGCTTGTTTGATTGTGAAATATTAATTACTAATGGGGCTCTGACTTGTCTGAGGAATGTTGTAAATGCGTAGAGAGTGAACTTATAGTTGGAGTTTGGGCCTGGTGAGTATAACAATCCCTATGGGCCTAGGCAAGTGCTGAAGGCTTCTCATGGAAAAATATTTTGAATGACACCTAAGCATGTTTGGATTTGTGGCTTAAAGAGCTGTCGCCTCTTAGCTCAGATAAAAGATGTATGGAATTATTGTGTAGTTTAAAATAGCAGAGTGAGATTTGGAGAAGCCCATGTAATTGGTGGCTGACAGCACCAAGAGAAGAAGAGAGAAGATGGCAGTTAAAACTCCTCTGAGCAGCTGGGGGGCCAGAGAGCCTAAGCAGCTGAACAAAAGTGGCAGCTTGTATTTTCCCTTCCTGAGAGTCTGAGAAGCAGACAGGAAGACAGAAATGATGATCAGAAGGGAAGAGTTTGCCTTGTTGTGGAAGCTCAGCTGTCTGGGGCTAGAGCTTAAAGCTGTGAAGAGATACCTGTGGTGGGAAGGTGGATGAACTGAACTGCCTCTCTGCGAAGCCGAGAAAATAACCATGTTTCTCTGCCCCCTTTTCCTGTCCTGGACCCCTCTGTGAGGACAGAGCTTCAAACCCAAACTTTAATATTTAGCTAAGTTTCCAATAGCATTGTTAAGTCTTGTTTCTCTATGCTTCAATCTCTTTTCTTTGTGTATTTCTTTATTTGCATGCTGAATGTACAGGTGTGTGGGTCCATGAGATGGATTTTTACGAGGCAAAGACATGCATAGGCGTAAAGGGTGACCTGTGTGAATGCACAAAGTTGGGAGAGGGCAAGATGAAATTAAGGAAAGCTAATAGTCCAGCTTTGCTGAAATAAAGAGTATATGAGGGGAATAATTTGAAATAAAGTTAGAGAGATATGTTGGTATCTTGTTGTTTCTGCTGAGTTCTCAAGCCACAGGAGCCTGTTGGAGGAGGCTGCTGGCAGTCATTTTAACCTCTGGTATAGATGTGATGAAAATGACTGATCCAATACAAGTAATCTGGCTAGAACAAAATAGGGTTACTTAGTGTTTTAGGATCCAGTTGTCAAACACAGTACAAGGGTACAAGATGCGAAATTGGACCCAATAACAATTGCAGTCAGCCATTGAGATTCTCCATGCCTCTCTCTGTTCATCCATAGTGAGACTCTTCTCAGGTCCCAATAGCAGGAGCCAGCATGAATTAAAAGTCTCACTAGATCAGAAAAACAATGACCCTGCTCATTTACTTTGATCCTAAAATGCCAGAAGCTGCACCAGCCATCAGTCTGAGGAGTAGATTGGACAATTGTCAAAACAGGGTCCCTGTGACTTGAAGCACATCTCTTTTACATTTTACAACATTTGTTTTTTTCTAATTCTTCCTCCCCTCCTCAATTTTACAACCTTGTTTTTTCCTGCTCTTACTTAATTAAATTCTTACTATGCCCACAGCCCTCAGGGTACTTGCCTGTGTTAGCAATCAACTTCCTATCAGGGTTGCAGCAGGGCCTGCTCCAAACCTACCGCAGAGCCACTGCAAGGTTTGGTACTCAGAAGTGATGTAGTTTGATTTGTACTTCTGAGAGATTATTTGGGCAGTGAAGGATGAATTGTAGAAGAGAGACACCGAAGGCAAGCAGACATTCATTAGAAGGCTGGACCGTAGTCTAGGCAAGAGATAATGAAGACTTGAACAAGAGTGGTGGCTTGTGGTGGAGAGAAAGGACAGATATTGGTAAAAGGAGGGAACAAATATTTATTAAGCACCTACTGTGTACCAGGCATTGTGCTAAGTGCTTTACAAATATTATCTCAGCTGATCCTCACAATAACCCTGGGAGTTAGGTGCCACTATTCCCATTTTACTGCGGAGACTAAGGTAGATGAAGATTAAATGACTTGCCTAGGATTATACACCTAGTAATGTCTGAGATCGGATCTGGATTCTTCCTGACTGCAGGCCCAGACCTCTATTCACTGTAAAATGAGAGGAATCATGGGAATGGGATTTATAGGTCCTGAAGACTAGTCAAGGAGAGTAAAGAATCACAGAATCTCATCATTGGAAGGAACCTCAGAGGCTGTCTAGTCCAATTTATGCCAACCCAACAGTGCCTTCTATTTTAAACCTGACAGGTGGTCATCCAGCTTTTGCTTGAAAATGTGGTTGGGGTGGAACCCATAACCTTCCAAATCAATGCATTTTATTCTTGGATGACTTTAACTCTCAGGAAGTTTTTCCTTACGTGCAACCTATGATTACCTCTCTGTAACTTTCACTCCTCGTTCCTAGTTCTTCCATTTGGCCAAGCAGAAAAAGTCTAATCTTCCACATGATAGCCCTTCAAATGTTGGAACAGAACTAGCAGTTTCCTCCATCCTTACTAAATTCTCTTCCCCTGGTTAAATATCCCCCAAGTTCATTCAACCAATTCTAATATAGCATAATCTTGAGGCCCTTTACCAACCTAGTTCCAATCTTCTGAATGATTTGCAGCTTATCAGTATTCTAATTAAAATGTCCCTCAAAACTGAAGACAGTACTCTGGGTCTGGCGTGACTAAGGCAGAGTAGGGTGAGATTATCACCTCCTTGTTACTGAACATGATCATTTTCTTAATAGAGCCTAAGATTTTGTTTTGGCTGTTGAATGGCTGTTTTTGGCACTGTTGAATTATACTGCATTTGTTTTCCATTAAACTCACCAGATCTTTTTTTCAGGTAAACTGCCATGTAGGGGCTCTTCTCCACTACCAAATGAGAAAGACAGCTTTCTTGCTTTGTAGATAGGCATGGGATGCTGTCCATGCATAGAGGGAGTATTGGCCACTTTTGGTACGTTCTTCAATAGACAGAAATCTTTTCTGTGGCTCTAGAGAGACTACCTGAAGTGACAGCTCTGAATCTCCATCACTTGTGTGCAGCCCTAGCAATTCTACTCCCCTAGATGAGGTAGGCTCTTGGTACCCATTCCTTCTGCCCTTTTCCCATTTTGGGGCTTCCTGTGACCAAGCATCGACAAAATCACTATCTAGTCTCCCACTGCTGGCATGAAATCCACTAAAAAAAGAAGTCATCCAATTTCCAAAATCACAGGGGACTTTTAGAACAAAATATAGGAAATCAAGGCTATTTTTATACTAAAAAACTGCCACATGTAATAAATCTTTTTGACACATCCATAATTTAATATTTAATATTTTAGAGGGAAACATCACTTAACATCAAACATTTTTCATGAATTCCTTGTTCACATCATGTGGAACATCGAAGCCTGTGGAATTGGTTGGGGAAGTTTGCATGAGCTAATTCTTATTAAGTTGGGGGCAAAACCCAACATCCACATGGACTTGATTCCAAAAATTCACTTTCAAGAATACAGTTAGGAAATGGGGACATATTTTTTTTCCCATGGAAACAATATTATGCACAGTGGTTAAATTCTCAAGCCATCCTTCAGAAGTCTATATAATCCAATGTGCTTGAAGTATAATGCTATACTAAAAGTATCATAAAACTAATGTGATGAAGAGATTTTTTTAAAATTGCAAGTTGTTAACAACCATACAAAAGCTTACTTCAAATCACTAATAAGATACAAGCAAATTAAAACAAGTATGAGGTTTCACTTAATACTTAGCAAATTGGCAAAGATGACAAAAAATGGAAATAGTGTAGGAGAAGCTACAGGAAGTTAGGCACACTAATTAATTTTCTGAGAACTGATTTAGCCATTTTGGAAAGCAATCTGGAATTATGCTAAGGAAAGTGACCATAATGTCTATACTCCTTGACCTAAAGCTTCTGTGGCTAGGCATATGGCCCAAGGAGGTTAAAGAAAGGTCCCATATATACCAAAGTATTTATAGCAATATAATGCATGACCATGGCACCTGAACCCATCCCACTCTTCTGTCTCTGTTTTTCCTCTGGGCTAGCTTACTTGCCAAATCTGCACTCAGTCTGGCATGTGGAAGTTTCCCTGAGGGGGTGGCCATGCTTCTATTACTCACTTTCTCAGGGTCCTAGGAAGGTAACTCTGCTGCTGCTGGGAAACATAGTCCTACTATTAAACTTACAGCTCTTAAGTTCCCAACAGTGGACTTCCCATTTGCCAAATCAGCCAAGGTACTAAATCTGTTTTTGTTTTTTTAAATTATTATTTTTTCAATTAGCAAGCATTTACTTCATCTCCCTCCCACCTCCTTTTGAGAAATTTAAAAAGAAAAACAAAACCTTCATAACAAATATGTATGGTAAATGAAAACGAATCCCTGTAATGGCCATGTACTAACTCTTAATCAGAAACATTTGCTAAATAGAAGGCAAAGCAAGAATCATTAAAACACAACACCCCACCCATAAACCTGAAACACCTTCACCCATCAATGTTTCCAGTGTATAAATATGGTATTCATATACTTGAGGGGCAACTCACAATTGTGGATTGAGGGCCTTTAAGTATTTTGTGTTTTTTAGGCACAATTTATACCGCACATCCATAATTCAACGGATCAGGCAGGTAGGTGGTGCAGTGGATAGAGTGCCAGGCCAGAGGTCAGAAAGATTCATCTTCATGAGTTCAAATCTGGCCTGAGACACTTAGCTGTTTGACCCTGGCGATAAGTGACTTACTTAACCCTGCTTGTCTCATCTCTTCATCTGTAAAAAATGAGCTAGAGAAGAAAATGGCGAACCATTCTACCTTTTTTTGAGAGGGGGAAAGCAAGGCAATAGGGGTTAAGTGACTTCCCCAAGGTTACACAGCTAGTAAATGTTAAGTGTCTGAGGCCAGATTTGAACTCAGGTCCTCCTGACTCCTAGGCTGGTGCTCTATTCACTATGCCACCTAGTTGTCCTCATTCTGGTTCTTTGCCAAGAAAACTCCAATGGGGTCATGAAGAGTTGGACATGAATGAACAACAACAAAAATTTAATGCATAATGACAGATCCTTGATAGAGGAGATTGTTCCTTTTTTGGGTGTCTCTGATTCTGTTGAATGGAAAGACTCCTTTTCTACTGGCTTCTCTGTTTCTGGGCTGCAGTAGTATTACACTCTTTCAACAAAATGGAAACCCTAAGCCTGGAATCGGAAGAACTTTCCCAAATCTGCTCCTTTGGCTAGACAAGATGGCAAAGCAAGGAGAGAAAATGGTAAAACCTTCACTTTCCATTCAGCTCTTCCAAAGTAGTAAAACTTTCCCTTCCAATTAGCTTCTTTAAGCAGCAAAGAATTCCCTCCAATCAATTCTCCTAAGTAGTAAAGTTATTCCTCTGGCCAGAAATTGCAAGAAGCAAAGCTTCTCCTTTAATAAGCTCTTCCAAGTAGCGAAGCTTCTGAGCATTGGTTGGCAGGGAAGACTGAGGTTTTCCTGTGATCCACCTCTAAAGACTTTTCTAAGATCTATTCAGATGTCTCATCTTGATCAACCCTACTGGATAGGGTAATTGGTGGGAAATAAATCGCCTCCAACCCACATGTACATTCTGCCAGTCAACTCACAACTTGGCAATATAGTCATTAAACAGTCCCAGTTTGATAGTTATGAAATAGTTCTGTGCATCAGTTTCCCCAATATTAACTTTGAAGTACTCACACCAGTTATAAGCACATTTAATGCTAGCAAACAGGACACTGGCCATCTTCACTCTGAGTATCTTTTCTTTGTGGATTGCTTTCTTATATTTTTTTCCTCAAAACTATCCTTGTTTTCTTCCACTCCCTTTGTTTTATGAAAATTGTCCAAATCAGAAAAAGCAGCTTACAGCAGCACTTTTTCTGTCTGTGTGGCAGAAAAGAACTAGAATCAAAGCAGGTGCCCATCAATGGGGGATGCCTGAACAGATTGTGGTATGTGAATGTAACAGGATAAGAACATCCCATATAAAATGGCGAATATGAAAAACATAGAGAAATGATTCATATGAATGACCACAGAGGGAATGAAGGACTAGGAAGACAATGTAAATAGTCAATACGACAACGTAAGTGGAAAGAACAGTAAAATGAAACAGAAGGCTAAGTAAAAAAGCCAAACAAACCTTAACTTGTCAACATGCAAAGTAACTGTTACTTTGTCAATGTCAGTGTCAGAATTGCACAGATTGGCTATGTCTTTTTTTTTGGAAGCCACTTGAGGGACTGAGAGATTAAAGGGGTTTCCCAGAGTCACACAGTTAATAAGGATCAGAGACAGAATTGACCCTAGGTCTTCCTGATTCCAAGCCCAAGACCCATCTACTATAAAATTCTATGGACAAGGAGCATAAATTCTTAGAGTTGGAAGGTTCTCCAGAGGTTATCTAGTCTGGTGGTTCCTAACTTTTAAAAAATATAACTCTCTTTTAATGTAGAAAAGTTAAGCAGCCTGCCTATGCCTATTGTATTATTAATATCTTTTGATTGAGAAAATACATCATAGTCCATTACAGGCTGGCTTTGGTGTCAGAAAGATCTGTGAGACATACTGGCTGTGGGACAATGGATAAGTCTTTTAAACTCTCAGTGCCCTGGGATACTCTTTAAGATGATAAGTTACAGAGGATTTACCAAGTTGTATTCACAAAAGCTCTGTCCATATGAAGAATTTCTTGTACTGATGAAGTCACAGATCTTGATAAAAACAAATAAACAAACCACCATCAACATACATTTAAGAAATCCATTTTTTCTTCTCTATATTTTGATGAAACTAAATAAAGGTAAAAAATGAAAATACCTTAAGAATATGTAGATTTGAGGACCTCTGGCACCAAGGTTGGAGGGCCCCAGGGATCCATGTCCTAGAACTGGGAAGCATTGATCTAGACTGACTCCTGTATGAACCATGAGAACTCTACTATATTTTGTAACTTATGTTTGATGACCTCCAATGATAGGGAATTCATTGCCTTTTCAGACAACCCACTACATTTTTTGGACAGCTTTACTAGTTGTGAAATTTTCAATAAACTGATCTAAATATGTCTCCCATTAATTTCAAACCACTGGTTTTAGTTCTGCCCTCAGGGGCAAGGCAGAATAAATTAAGTCTCTCTTGCATATATAAATCCTTTAAGTATTTGTAGCCAGCTACCACATCTTGCTCCCCTCACAACATCTCTTCTCCAGGCTAAATCTGTCTTGCTCTTTTAACCATTTTCTGTATGACAGTTTCCAGTTCTCTCACTCTCCTGGTAACTCTCTCTCTATCCACTCCAGTTTTCAATGTTTTCCTTCAAAGGTGGTACACAGAACTCAGCACTTCATATGTTGTTTGAAAAGGGCATGAAACATTAGGATCAGGGGATCAAAGATTTAGAGCTGAAAGGGACCTTACTGGTTACCTAGAGAGCCCTTTAATTTTAGAGATGAAGAAATTTAGACCCAGAGAGGTAAAGTCATTTGCCCAAGGTCACATAGGTAGTAGTGGCAGAGCCTGATTTTGGACCCAGGTTGGAATCCAACACTCTTTTTCCCCCTCCATGCACATGATACTTCCATGAATTTTTAGCTCAAGTACGCTGGCTTGCTCTATCTATCTATCTAAACTATCTATCTATCTATCTATCTATCTATCTATCTATCTATCTATCCATCCATCCACTATCTATCCATCCTCTATCTATCTATCTATCTATCTATCCATCTATCTATCTTTTGGCTACCTTGACACACAGTTGACTTATTGAGTTGGGAATCCACTAAAACTCCCAAGACTTTTTCACATGAATCCTTAATCCTTTTCCCATTTTTAAAAAAATGGTAACCAAGCATGACAATGTTTCTATGGAAAAATTCATCCAGACTTTTAGCTATGGACACTAATAGCATGCCTCCCACTATTCTCACATTGGGATCAGGGCTTGCTTCCATCTCTAAGACCCTAGAGGTGGTTACTATGCCTTACAGCAGGGACCAGTAGGGCGGGGGGGGGGGTAAGGCAGTTGAAGGGTAGGATTCATAACTCATGGGAAGTAAAGGGTAAGATAGAGCTTCAGAATAGTAGTGGTAAGAGCTACAGAAGGCAGGGAAGGAGCTGCAGGAGGTTGGGTCTCTTTTTTGGGGTAGCCCCTGCAGGGATACTTTTGGGGCCCACAAGGATTTCTGTGATACCTTTTTCTTTTTTCATTAAAAATAAATGTTTTTTGAAGGTCTTTTTTTATTTTACAACATGACTATCACTTTTGATCAACCCTTCTTTTTATTCCTCCCCTCTCCTTCTGTAGCACCTTTACTTGTAACAAAGGATATAGCTGTACAACACAACAAAACAAAACAACCTGTGGTCATGTCTGACAATGTATGCCTTATTATGGACTGATAATATACCAAGGTTCCCCAGAGAGGAGGGAGGCTTGCTAAACCAGTTAGAGTTTGTTACTGCATTGATTAGAATTTTGATTTTTTAAATTATTCTATTTAATGTTATTTTTATCATTGTATAAATTGTTTTCTGGTTCTACTTAAATTACTCCACATAAATTCATATAGTACCTCTCAAGTTTCCTTGAATTCAATTACTTGACAAATATTTATTTTTTCAATTTAGTATTTTCAATGAACAAAAATCTATTTTCTGTTCCTTCTTAGTCCCATTGGGAAAAAAAAGAAAAACAAAGCCCTTTTTAAAAACAAATATGCACAGTCAAGCAAAACAAAGTCCCACATTGGCTATTTCCAAAAATGTATGTCTCACTTGGCATCATAAGTCCTCTATCAGGAGGTGGGTAGCCTATTTTAAGACTGATCCTCTGGAATTGTGACTAATTATTGCATTGGATTACTTGTTTCTTCATTATACTTTTATTTTTTAAATAGTAGTTTATTTTTTCCCAATTATATTTCCAGACAATTTTTAGCATTCATTTTTACAAGATTTTGACTTCTATTTTTTTCTCCCTTCCTTACTTCCCATCTTCCTTAAATGGAAGGCCATTTGACATAGGTTATATATGAGCAATTATATAAAATATATTTCCATACTAGTCACAGCTATGAAAGAATAATCACATCAAAAGAAAAAAAATGAAAAAAAGTATGCTTCAGTCTGCATTCCGAGTACATTCAGTTCTTCATCTGGATGTGGATAGCACTTTCCATCATGAGTCCTTTGTTTCTGTCTTGGATCATTGTGTTGCTTAGATGAGCTGAGTCATTCATAGTTGATCAGCACACGATGTTGCTGATACTATGCATAATGTTTTCCTGGTTCTGCTCATTTCACTTTGCATCAGTTCGTACAAGTCTTTCCAGGTTTTTCTGAAATCTGCCTGCTCATCGTCTCTTACTGCACAGTAGTATTCCATTATATTCATATACCACAACTTGTTCATCCCAAATTGATGTACATCCCCTCAATTTCCAATATTTTACCACCATGAAAAGGTCTGCTATATCTTGTACATGTAGGTCCTTTCTCCTTTTTATGATCTCTTTGGGATATAGATCTAGTAGTGGTAATGCTGGATCAAATTGCATGCCCATTTTGGTTGTCCTTTGAGCATAGTTCCAAATTGTTCTCTAGAATGGTTGGATCAGTTCACAACTTCACCAACAATGCATTAGGGTCTCAATTTTCCCACATCCTCTCCAAAATTTATCATTTCCCTCTTTTGTCATATTAGCCAATCTGACAGCTATGAAGTGGTACCTCAGAGTTGTTTTAATTTGCCTTTGTCTAATCAAAAGTGATTTATAGCACTTCTCCATATGACTATAGATAGCTTTGATTTCTTCATCTGAAAACTGCCTGTTTATATCCTTTGACCGTTTATCAATTGGGGATGCATTTAATTTTTAAATCTTTCAAAGTTATTTGTCTTTATAATGCTGTTGTGTTTGAATAAATGGTTCTCATGTTACTTCTCACTTAACACTGCATCATACGAGTCTTCCCAGGTTTCTCTGAAATCATATCTTACAACACAATAGAGTTCCATTACATTTATACACCATAATTTGTCCAACCATCTCCCAATTTAGGTTTCTCTTCCTTAGTTTCCAGCTCTTTGTTACTGCAAAATTAACTCTTCTAAATATTTTTGTACACATAGGTCCTTTTCCTCTTTCTTTGATGTCTTTGGTACAGGTCTAGTAGTAGTATAGCTATGTCAAAGGACAATAATTTGTTTCAATGCTTACTATGTGCCAGGCACTGTGTACTGGGTATACAAAGATAAAGCATAAAAGAAACCTTGCTCTTGATGAACTTGCATAATATTCCATTCCATTCATATCCCAGGGTCCATTCAGCCATTCCTCAATCAATGGGTACCTACTTCATTTCTAATTCTTTGCCGCAACAAAAACTACTGCTATAAATAGGGATAGGGACTAAACCTGGAATTTCAATGTGATAGGAAAGTTATGATGAGGAAACTTTCTCTACCAGTGAAGGTTAGCACCTTCTATACAGTCTTAGAAAGCTGCTTGGAGCATTGAGAAATTGTAAATCTTTTCCAGGGACTCAGAGTTAATACGTTATCAGAGGTATAACTTGAATCAGGTCTTCTTGGCCTTAAGGTTAGCTGCCTCTTGCTGTTACGATTTGTGTGTGTGTGTGTGTGTGTGTGTGTGTGTGTGTGTGTATGGGGGCGGGGCTTCCATTTTGCCCTTGACCTTTTGGAGGTACAGTTCAACACTTTTCTTCCATGGGTCACCTGCTTTTCAATGCTATCTCTTTTCTGAGCAAGTTTCCTCCCTTTCTTGTAGTTTTATAAACAATCCTTTTAAAATTCTCTATTTGATTTTTTCCTGATTGTAAATAAACACATAACTAGGGAGTAGTAGAAAGGTGTCTTGTTCTCCTTCTCCTTCTCCTTCTCCTTCTTCTTCTTCTCCTGACTTAAAGGAGGTTACAATTAATTTTTTAAAACAATTATTTATTTTTAGTTTTCAATTTTCACTTTTATAAGACTTTGCATTCTAAATTTTTTCCTCTCCCTCCTCTCCCCACTCCCCAAGACAGCATGCAATCTGATATAGGCTATACATGCACAACCACATTAAACATATTTCTACATTAGTCATGTTGTGAAAGAAGAATCAGAACAAAAGAGAAAAACCACGAGAAAGAAAAAACAAAAACAACAACAAAAAAGAGAAAATAGTCTGCTTTGATCTGCATTCAGACTCCACAGTTCTTTCTCTGAATACTATTTTCCATCATGAGTCTTTTGGAATTGTCTTAGATACTTGCATTGCTGAGAAGAGCTAAATCTATCAAATTTAGTCATCATACAATGTTGCTGTTACTATGGACAATGTTCTCCTGATTCTGCTCACTTCACTCAGCATCAGTACATATAAATTTTTCCAGGTTTTTCTGAAATCTGCCTGCTCATCATTTCTTATAGAACACTAATATTCCATTACATTCTTATACCACAACTTATTCAGCAATTCCCTAATTGGTGGGTATCCCCTCAATTTCCAATTCTTTGCCACCACAAAAGAGCTGCTATAAATATTTTTGTATATGTGGGTCCTTTTCCTTCTTTTAATGATCTTTTTGGGATACAGACGTATTGCTGGATCCAAGGGTATACAGCTTTATAGCCCTTTGGGCACAGTCGAAAAGGTTTCTTCTTAACCATTCTCCTTTTCTCTGTTTGCTCAGTCCCCACAGAAATGGACTGAAATGAGATTCAATTACTGTTCAGAGGTGAACCCCACTGAAGATATTCTGGACTTTTTATTATAGTGGCCAAGGGACTCTGGAGTAGTCCCCTGAGTGTGAAGAGTGAGGAGCTGGAAGGGTGGTGTGTGATGATGCCCAGTTTTTGGTGAGAACAGATCTGCTATTTATGAGCTGTCAGCAAGGAGAGGGAGAGGAAGGAGCAGCCTCATGGACTGATTTATTCCTCCTTCCTTTCTCACCATCACCAATCTTCTCACCACAGAGTTTTGCTCTGGGAGTAAGGTAGAAAGCAAGAATAGCAGCTGTACAAAGGAACTTCTATTCCAATTCATAGTAGCATGGATGTACACTGGAAGGCACTTTAGAGATCATCTCCCCTAGTCCTTTCCTTATATAGTTGAGGAAACTAAGGCATAGAAAGATGATGTAGCTTGCCTAAGGTGACACATAGTAAGTGGGAGAATCAGGATTTGGTGCTTGGTCCTCTGTCTACAAATCCAGTGGCAGATAGATATACGAATAGAAAAAAAAACACTTATTAAGTATCTATTATGTGCGGGCACTGTTCTAAACATTGGGGATACAGATAAAAGCAAAAAGCAAAATAGCCCCTGCCCTCAAGGAACTTACATTCTAATGGGGGAAGACAACATATAAAAATGAGCTGAGAAGATACTCATGCTGGGACATGGTGGCAAAGGCTGGAGCAGAGCCAGGAGAGGGGTAAAGGAAGGAGCATGGCTAGCTGGGCCATTTCCTCAATATGGAAGTTCAGGAGGAACCTACCAATCTGAGGAAGGAGCCACAATTTAGTAGGCAGAGAGGGAGGGGAAAAGATTATGGGAAGGATATATCATGTGTGGCAACGAAAGGAAAAAGCTGATGTGGCCCCATTGTTACTGGCAGGAACCATTGTCATGTAAGGGATGTGCTGAAGGGAGAGGAAATTAATCTCAAGTGTCAGTATGTTATTACTTCTAGGTGACCAGTCTTCTGCCCATGGTTCAACAAAGGAATTTCTTGGAACAGAAATGCCAAAGACACCAAACAAATGATAATGAGTCTTTTAAGAGTGGAGAAGTTGCTTTTAGAAGTGGCTGTGGTGCCTGAATATGAGTAGTGGCATTTTAAAAGCTCCCTCACTAGAAGACCCTTTTAATTAATGTAGATTTCTGGGACCTCTTGTACTTTTACTGTAAAAATCATAGAAATTCCATACTGTTTGTACTGGCTGTGGTTACTGGCAGAGGAGCTGACATGCAAGCCCTTGTAGACATCTGTGGCCAATTAAGGTCTGATGATTTGCTAATTATAAACAACATGAAAACTCAGCAAAGAGGCTGGTTTTCACTTTCTCTGGCCTTAACTGGCCTCCAGAAAATATAGCAATTAAACTCATATTATGCTTACAAAATTTTTTAATGCTTCATAATAACTCCCTTCTGGGCATTGACTGAAATAAGTAAAGGGGCCTCACAGGGTCTCTTAGCCAGAGACTGGGCAGCAGAAAGGCAGGAATCTGTCACTCCTGAAAGGTGTCTGTATGTGAGAGCACCTGGAGCAGAGTATATGCCATCAGTATTAAGGAAAAGTAGAGCAGAGTATTGAGAGAATGTTTTCCTAAGAGACTACGAGTGTCTCTTTGAATGGAGGTCATCAAGCAAAAGTTGGATTTCAACTTTTTGGGGATATTGTAGAGGCAGTTCCTTTTCAGGCACAGTCAGAACAAGAGACCTTGGAAATCCTTTCTGGTTCTGAGATCCTTTTATCCTGAGGTCCTGGGAAATGTCCTTAGCTGACAAAAAGTCTGTTCCCCCATCCATCCAGACACGTGCACAGAAGGCCTTTTTAGAGGAAATCAAACATGATGTTATTTATTTGGCAGAGTGGTTTTAACCACCACAGGGGCCCAGACCATTAAAAGTGAGCCTTCAGACTGTGTGCAGCATTGATTCCAAAGCTTATCTTGGAGTGGTCTAACCTCCATGTTCTCATCTGCATGAAGGATTGTTTTGATTCAGACTCCTTTATTTGACCACTTTCCCTTTCATTAATCAGATATGTAGAGTGCTTACAAACTATTATGTTTTATATAAATGCCAATTATTCTTCTCAACTAGACTCTTCTAGTTTTAATATTTTGATATACTCATTTGCCTCTTTAGATCTGGTGATGCCTCAGTTTCTCCTATGTTTCCTGCACTTAGCCAGAACCTATGTGAACTTTCCTTGCTCACAGCTTGGATTTTCCTTTTCTCTGTTTGTCCAGTTGGAAGAGCCTCCTACTTATCCAGTGCTCAGCTGCCCCTTTTTCTAGCTGTGGGTCATATTAACCACTCAGATTTGACATATGGCAGGATTCTTAAGAGCTCATTTCCACTGTAGTTACAGAGTACATTAAGCTGTACAGGGTGACTTGGGAGATACCTACTTAAAAGCTAATTCCAGGTGTCAGAAAGCTGAGCAACTGAAGACTTGTCATTGTCATTGCCTATACTATACCTCCTCATCTGCTCCCAGAGTCCATGTGATGCAATGAAAATACATAGGCCTATAAGGCAGAAGATCTACGTTCTAGTCCTGGGACCTCAAGGAACTTTTATCCTACTAGAGGGATATAACACATGGACGAAGAAATATAATACAAGTTATTCTGAGGATGGGGGGGCAGGAATTGTTTAAAGGCACAGATACAGGAAATTGAAATGTCAAGTTCAGGAAGCAGCTAGTAGTACAGTTTGGCTAGAATGTAATGTAGACAAAAGGGGGAGCAATGTGAAATAAAGCTCAGCCAGACTCTCATGGGCCTTAAATGCCAGGCTAAAGATTTTATCCTTTTTTATAGAAGTAACAGTGAGCTACTGAAATTTTTTGACCTGCAGAGTGATATAATCAGATTGATATTTGGAACATGTTATTTTCCAAGTAGAGTGGTTTATAGAGTATAGACTGGGGAAGGGAGAGACTAGAAACACAGAGACCAATTAAAAGGCAATTTCTTTTTAAGAATAATTTTCATCTTTTGTAATTCTGCACTTAACACCAATAAACCTGAACATTTCCGTACACAAGGAGGTATAGCAGAAGGCAATTATGATAGCCCAGGTGAGAGGTGATAGAGACCCAAACTACAGCGATAGAGAGAAAGGAATGAATATCAAAGACATTAAAAGGTAGTATTGATATTTACTTCGCATATATTTCACAGATATTTATGTTTAATGTAGTCTCCTTGAGTTCAGGGATTGTTTCATTTTTGTTTGTGTCACTGGTGTCTTGCACATATAAGAGGTGTGTGCACTATGTGTGCACTGTGTACTTGTCGAATTGCATTAACTTAGGAATGGATTAGGTATGTGGGATGAAAGGGAGGGAAGATTCAAGCATGATTCTGTGCCAATGAATATGGGTGACTGGGAGGAAGGCAGTAGCCTCAACTGAAATAGAAAATATTGGAAGAGGGGTAGACTTAGGGGAGAAGAACATTGGAAGTTGAGTTTGAAATGCCAGTGGGACATCTAAAAGATGTTCAGTAGCTAGTTAAAAATGTTGGGCAGAACACACAAAATGGATTAGAGCTGGATCTATAGGCTGGGGAGTTATTTTCATAGAGATAGTGATTGAATTCATGAAAGGTGATGAGAGCCTAAAGAATAGGGTAAGGAGAGAAGAGGGTACATGACAGAGCTTTGGAGAGTAGGAGATGGATGGTACTGATCCATCAGAAGAGTCTGATATTGAGCTGAATGCAGGAAACTGAAGAGAAAACAATAGCCAAAGTGTTTCCTGGGGAGAAAAAAGTATGGTCCACTTAGTTTTTTGAAAATATTTAATCTGCATTATTAACATTTTCTCAATCACTTTCTTAAATCTAGCCCAGGGGTTGGCCAACTATGGCCCTTCAATCAAGCCCTGATTTGTAGCATTTGCCAATTTCTGAGGTATAAATGCTTACATTGAAAATTTAGCAATTCTGAGCCGATTTGAGCTGGCCCCACTACTCGCCTGGCAGTATCCCCGGAAGCAAGGAGGAGAGACTATACAGGACGTTGTTCTTTTGATACTGTCAAAAGATATAAAGAAGTCAAGGAAGATAAGGAATAATTAGGAGTTTGGAAATGAGAGAAAGGAGGGGTTTAGATTGATAACTTAAGGGGATGGCAATCTCAAGTGAAAAACATCCAAAGGATTGGAAGACTGAAGATAAGAGAGAGAGAGAGAGAGAGAGAGACAGAGAGAGAGAGAGAGAGAGAGAGAGAGAGAGACAGAGAGAGAGAGAGACAGAGAGAGAGAGACAGAGAGAGAGAGAGAGAGAGAGAGAGAGAGAGAGAGAGAGAGAGAGAGAGAATGAGAGAGAGAGGGAGAGGGAGAGAGATTCATGGTAGCCAGCTCCTGGAGGAAATAATCAAGTACATAAATTGAAGGGCTGGTCTTGAAAAAGGCAAGGATCAAAGGATCACCTCTTTCCTTTGGACTGGATCAAAGGAGAAGAGGACATGTGAGTACTGGAGAGGATATGAGACATGGAGTAGCAGAAACAAGGAATCTCATGGATGATAGTCTTAATTTCCTTAGTATAGGTGAAAAATAGGCCTCTGCTGAAAGTAAATGTACTGGGGGAGAGATGTCATACTGTAAGCTTCAGGAACAAGAAGACATTTTTGGATAGTTCATGAGGATACCATGATAGGGAGCAATTGAGGAAGAATAAAAGGATTTTGATACAATTTGATGGATTAGTTGAGATTACATTTCATTTTCAGTGGACCTAGTCAGCATGGTTTAATGACTTCCTCCAGTACTTCTGAGTATCGGGGGTAGTTACAGAGAAGTTGAATTGTAGAACTGATCAGAAGCTTGGCAGGGTATGAACAGTGATTCAGTCAAGGAGACAAATGAGTCATGGGGAAGAAGAATGTATAATTGCACTGGTTAGCTATGGGGTCAATACTCTGAAGGTAAGAAAGTAAGACTAGAGCAGCAATGGTGGCCTAGACAGGGAAAGGTCCAGAAACTGGAGGTTGTAGTAAGGACAAAGAATAGGGTTAGGAAGTATAAGTCAAAGAGATGGAAGGTCAGGAGAAGGGAATCTCAAGGTTCAAGATCATGGAGGTAGCATAGTGGATGATGATGAGATCATAGGACCATGGTTCTAGAACCTGAAGGAAACTCAGAGCCCATATAGTTGCAATATGACATTCTTGTAGGTGATCAAAGTGGTGTGATATGGTAGGTCATGAGAGTTGAAGGTTCCCCACCAAGCAGAAAGCTGCTTAAACTCCAGGGCATCTTTCCAACACTAGCACCCAGAGAATCAGGGATTTCTTTTTCAAAAAACCCTGCCCTTGAATAATAGTCCTTCCTACACTCAGGACCTCTCACCAACAGCGCATCCTTTTGCATAGCACCAATAATATCTGCTCTCCTCTGGTCACTACCTTTCTTTACCTATTCTCCAGATTCATGAACCCAGGCTCCTTTGTGTATATGCATACTTCATTTTCATGTGCACATGTTGCATATTCCTGATTGGATCCTTTTAAAAAGTAAAATAAAATTAACTTTAAGCAATAACAAAACCGAGTAGGATTTAAAATTAAATTTTACTTTTAAATTTTAAGGGGTTTTAAAGAATCTTAAAGGAAGTTTGGCACATAGATTCCTTTGAAAATTTATCTATTTTCATCTCCCTCTGTGTCAGGCTTTGTTTGCCCATCCAACCATTATACTTATTTATATTGTTTTATACAGTTGCTGGGAATTTGTAAGCTGATCTTTTGCTTTTCTAGTCTTCATTTTATGTTGCTTAATGGGTCTTTGCATATTTCTTTTTGTTTCTTATTTTTGCCACCCTAAATTCATGTATTTGTCTCTGATCCCTATGTAATTCCTATTCTCCAATTCTCGGGCCCTTTGTTATACCTCCTTTGTCACAATTTCAAATAATTCTGCTACATATATTTTAACATATAATTATTTCCTTTTTGACAATGTTCTTAGAGTATGTCTCTGATCATAAGATTGCTGGGGCAAAGGGTATAATTTTTTTATAATATTTGCAGTGAATAGCTGGACTGCTCTCCAAAAAGTTTCCATTAATTTGCATTTTCATCAGTGATGTATGAATCATAGAATCTTGGAATGGGAAAGGAGCTCAGAGGTCATCTAGACCAACCCATATCCGAGCAGGAATTTCTTTTGCAGCATCCCCAAGTGGCCATCCAACTTGTGTTTAGTATAGTGGAAAGAATCATAGGCAAGGAATTAGGAGAAAGGGGTTCGACTCCTAGTTCTAGCAATAGCAGTGTAACCATGGGCAACTCACAACCTCTCTGGCTTCAGTCTCCTCATTTGAAATAAAGAAAATGGTGAGTGCTTTGGCCTTGAGAAACTAGAATTCTTACCAGTCCTTCCAATTTATGTACCTCTCTGTAGTGATTCTGTTTGGAGGCAGTTCTAATTTTGGTAATGCTTTTTCTTTATATCAAGCGAAAATTAATCTCTCTGGAATTTCTACCATTCTTCATGGCTTTATCATCTTTGGCTAAATAGACTGGGTCTCATTTCTCTTCCATGTGACTTTTCCATATTTGAAGAATTCATATTTCCATCTGTGTTTGTTTTCTTGAGGTTAAATGTACTGGGCTGTTTCAACTGTTTCTTGAATGGTATAGTTTCAAGTCTCCTCACAATTCTAGTCACAGGATCTCAGGGAAAGGGATCTTAGAAGCCATTTATCCCAGTGTTTGCCTGACCAAGAATTCCTTCTTTAACATGCCTGACTATTAGTAATTTAGTCCTCGTTCAAAGACTTTTAGTGAGGACAAACTCAAAGTTATTCAAGGGATGTCATTTTATATTAGGATGAATCTAATCGTTAGGAAGTTTTTCTTATATCTAGCTTAAATCTTAGCCTCTGCAATGTTTGCTAATTGCTCCTGACATTCCCCTTTGAGGGTAAGCAGGAGAAGTTTATTTCCTTTTCCAGATGATAGGCCTCCCAATACTTGAAGATATCTATTAGGTCCTTCCACCTTCACCAAGTTCTCTTTTCTTGACGTAGATGTGCCTAGTTCCTTATAAGATCCTTTTATGGTCATTCAACATCCTGATGACTTTCTGTTGGATTCACTCCAAATTCTCAATGTCCTTCCTAAAATATGTTCAGTTTCCAAAACTGAACACAGAACTTCAAATGTAGTCTGACTAGGACAGAGTATAGGAGTGTTATTACCTACCTAGTTCTGTATACTCTGCCTCTCAATACAGCCTAATGGTGCATTAACCTCTTTGGCTTCTATGTCATGCTATTAACTTATTGAGCTCAAAGACCATAGGGCCAAGTCTTGATCCCTAGGTCACCCCACCAACATAATCACTCTTTGGATGTGCTCTATTTTATCAATATCCTCCTGAAAACTCAATGTCTAAAGCTGAACACTTTATATTGTATGTGGATAGCAGTTGAAAGAATCTTTTGAAAGATCTAGGTGGGTCCACCTTGAGAATGAAGAACTTGGTGAAGGTTGGAGGGACCAATGATGAGGACAATGAAATTATCAACTTCTCTGTACCTATGATTTTATTGGTGCAAACCTGAATCAGCTTTTTGAACTTTACTGTCACATTGTTGGCTTATCTAGAGTTTGCAGCTTACTCAGACCTCAGGACTCTTAACATGAACTGTTCCTCACCAAATCTCCACCACCTCATGTTCATGTATGTGATTTCTAGAACCAAAGTATAGTAACTTTATAGTTACCTTTTGTGAATTGTTTTCTTTTTTGATTCAGCCCATTGTTATAACCCATTGAGACCTTTGGGGATGCCTCTTCTGTCATTTAATATGTTGGCTATTAAAAGCACTATCTACTAAACATAATAATGGTCAACATGAATACCATATGTCAAAATCTGAAATGTAGCCAAAATGATTCTTGGAGAAAAAATTATCTCACTGAAAGAAAAAGAGACTGAAAGAATGATGTTTATATCTAAGGACCCTAGAAATAGGCAGATTTAAGTAGATAATTTATTGATTTTTTTAAAGTTCATTTTATAAATTTTCTTTCTCTTTTAGTGGGGAGGGGACGAGACTTGTGATTTCTTTGGTATGGGGAACTCCTGGCAAAGAAATTTCTTCTACCAATGAAGATCAGCACCTGCGTTGCCAGCTTAGTTTTTGAGAGTTACTGGAACACTAAAAAGTCATGGGACTTATTCAGGGTCACACAGACAATATATATCAGAAGTATGACTGGGACACTGTTCTTCCTGTTTCTAAATCTGGTTCTCTGCCCATGAGACCATTGTTGCTGTTTCTTTTAATGGTGGAATTCATTACCCTCACACTTAATGTTATAAATATTACATTTGATAAATGAATGTAATGAAATATTACTCTGCTGTAAGAAATGATGTATGTGATGAATACAGAGAAGCATGGAAAGATCATATGAACTGATGCAGAGTGAAATGAGCAGAGACAAGGAAACAATATACACAGTAACTCTAACAATGTAAAGGGAAAGAACATACATTGCCACCCCCAACCCACCCCCCCAAAAGAAAAGGAAGTGGAACAAAATTATAAAGATCAAGCAGGACCTGTATGAAGAGATATGAGGAGACACCCCCCAATCCATCCATTTGTGGAGGTGGGAGGTCCACAGGTGGTACACTTAGACATATTCTGACTTTCTCAGTGTATTTATTAGTTGTGCTGAATTTTTTCTTCCCTAAAAAGTACCATTTTCCATATGGGTTGGCTCTGGGGAGGGAGAGACAGAGAGATACTTGGGACAAGTATGGTGACATAAGAAACAGACTATCAACCAACACTTATTTTTAAAATGTTACATTTAGTTTTTTTCTGGCATCTTTCCCCACTACATTTCTGTTTTTGATGTTCCCTGGGGTGATAAAAATCTTTTAATTTTATGTAATTATGTTTATGAAAATTAATTAGCTAAGTAGATTTCTGTTTTTATAAACTTCTGATTATGATGCTCTGTGGCTTCATCTAGCAGTGTAGAGTATTGGCAAGACAGATGTATTTAGAATCAGAATACTTGGGTATAAATCCCTTCTTTGCTACTAGTTATCTATATGACCTTGGGGAAACCACCTCTTTGCCCCTCAGTTTTCCCATTTGTAAAATGAGGGAGTTGAACTAAATAATCACTAAGGGTCCTCACAACTCCAAATCCCATCCCATACTTTTTGATGAATATGTATGTTGGTTTTTGCCTCACCATAAAAAAAATTGGATCATAGGATCTTTGGTTTAGGGTAAGAAGAGCCTTTTGAAGTTATTTTGTCCAATTCTCTCATTTAATACATGAGGAAACTGTGACCCCGGTAGGTTAAGTGATTTGTTGAAAGACTCAAAGATAGTAGAGTAGAGCTAGCATTTTAACCCAACTCCTCTGATTCCAGATTTCTTGCTTATTTTATATGCTGTCCTCTGCCAATCAAAGGGAGGGCTAGGGTGTTCCATCCCTCCTATCATTATTTTCCCACTTCCCTAGTGCATATAGTTTTTCAGACAAGGTGAGGATGAATATCTAAAATTCACCAATCATTTTCCTAGTGCAAGATGAAGGCAGAACATACTTTTTACTTTCTTCCAGTGTTGCTACTTTCATCCTTCTAGTGTTCCCCCTTCTATTTTCTAATACGTGCCAACTTCACCCACAACCATGTATATATTCCTTTAGGGAGACTCTCTTTTACTTTCCCTTCACACTCAAATGAAAGTGAGGGGGAAGGGACAGCATTCTAGCCCTCAGTACAAGAAGAAGCATTCTATTTAGCCATTACCTTTTAAAAATGAATAATTATCATTAATTCAGCCAGGACATCATTGCCCTTTTCATTTACCCTCTGTTTTTCAGCTCTGGTAGAGGAATATAAACAGCTAACAGGTCACTTGCAGGTGGCCATTATTAAGTCATATTGTAACAGGTTAAATGCCCACTGTGGGTGTGACTGTCCTTTTGTACTGTAATTTAAAAACACATGTACAGGTCCAGCATCTGTCAGAAATGGTTTTTCTTAATTGTGGTCAGGCAGAAAAGCATTCCGTCTAGAGGACAAAGCAAACATTTAAAGTTTAATTTTCAGATGGGTGTGTGTGTGTGCGTGCGTGTGTGTGTGTGTGTGTGTGGGTGGGTGGTTGCGTGTGTGTGTTCAATCCTCTTTCCTTTGTCATATTCTTATATAATTAAATGCCTTTTTTTTGTTAAAACACCAACATATAGAATTTTAATATGATATGCAAGTCAGATGTATACCTAAAACATTTCAAATGAGGACTTAATATATAACAAATATTTAAAATATATACATATATAAACTCTGAACTCTTTTTATTAATCACAATAAGCATCATTTTAGTCATTTTAATTGAATGATTTTTATTTTTAAAAATTTATTTTATGTTGTTGTTGTTGAGTTAACAAGATCTTTCCATTTTGGGGATTTAAAAAAATCTTCCTGTTAATTTTTGTATGACTTTTTTCTGTCCTCAATCAAAATGTCCAAGTTTGTTGAAATTTTGGTTTCTTGTCTCAAACCACTATGTTTTAGTCTTATAAAGACTGCTGATCAATCTTATCATTTAACCTATATTAAATCATGTTACTACTAAGAACTCTCTTGAGATTCTGATAATTTTAAAGAAGTAATTTATTTTCCCCTCTTTCTTTGCCTTTTTCATTTTGAAGTTGAACATTGTATGATTTTGAGACTAGATATTTAAATCTCTTCACATTGGGTTTATTTGAATTTTATCTATATTCCTTGCTGTTGAGTATTCTGGGAAATTTTCTGTTATTTCTTGAAATATGATTTCTGGCTTATATTTTCCTTTTGATATCCTCTATTATTCTGATTAATCTAAGTCGATCTTTTTGATTTATCTTCTAAGTCTTTATCTTGTACTGCCATAAATTGGTTTGAAAATTCTGTGACATGCTGGGCTTGTTACATGGTTTTATTCTCATTATCCATTTGACTTTTTTGTACTGTTTATTCTTTTTATTAATTTATGTTATCAATTCTTCTGTGGTATCTAACATTTGCACAAGTTAAGATAGCTAGGTGGCACAGTGGTTAGAATTCTGGGCTTTGAATCAGGAAGACCTGATTTCCAAGCCTGCTTTTGATGTTTACTTGCTGTATGATGCAAGGAAGGCTTTTTAATCCTTTTTGAACCTCATTTTACTCATATACAAGATGGAGGGAGGGAAGTTGGACTTAAAGGCCTCTAACATCCCTTCTAGCTCAAAATTTATAGTCCTGTGATTTATAATCTCATCCATTGATTTTTTGGGGGATGGGATTGAGTTAGAATCTTCTTTTAATTACTATAATATCTTGATTATCCATCCAATGTAGTGGCATGTGTAGAGAGGATTGAAGTCAAAGGAATAGAGCAAGTCAGATGGCATTAGCCCTTTGTCCCTCTTGCAGGCAGGATAGAAGAAAAGCAGGAATTAGCAAAACTAAGAAAATCACAAGACCAAAAAATAAAGAAGAAAATCAAATGGGAGAAGTAAGAAATAAAAAAAGGAAAAGCAGAAATAACGAGGTGAATGATAAGTCTGGATAATGCAGTTGAAGACCTTAAAAAAGGCAACAAACAACAGACTTACCCTCTAACCTCTAGAGTATCATTCTTCTGTTAGTTTGGATTAACAATAGAATTAAAAACAAGAAAGCACATATTCCTCTTTGAGAGAATGAATAAAGAATAGCTACACCTAACAATTACAGTAGACATAGTTATCTGATTTGATTTTGCTGGTATAGGGAGCTCGCTGGTGAGGAACTTCCTCTCCCAATGAAGGTTGGTGCCTTCTCTGCAACTTTTTACTTTAGAGAATTGCCCAGAGCAATGAACTGTGAAGTGACTTACCCAGGGTAATATAGCCAATATGGTTTAGATGGAGGATTTGAACCCTGATCTTTCTGGTTCTGAGGTCAGTTCTCTGTCTACTACATGCCTCACAACAATTATGGTACTAAGTGTGGATGGGTTAAATTGCCTATAATAATATGTAAAATAATTAAAGGATAGATGTAAAACATAGAATTCAAAAATATACTGCTTGTGGGAAACACATTTAATTGAGGAAGATTCAAATAGATTCAAAAATGACAGGTTGTCCTAAAATTTACCATACTTTTGCCAAATTTTGAAAAGCTGGAATGACAAACCAGAATGTTTCAGAGAGACAAAGCAGGATAAGTTTTGCTTTACAAAAAAAAGTTATATGGAAAGTGAGATCGTTATTCTTAAATATGTAGACACAAAATAATTCTGGAACAAAATTCAGAAAGAAAAACTTTAAAGACTTTAATAAAAATTGTTGTAGATGTTAATGCTCTAAACAGTACAGGACAAATTTAGCTAAAAGAAAGTTAAGAAAGACATTGAAGCACTAAGTAGAGCCTAAATCAAGCCAGACCTCATAGATATATGGAGACAAGTATAAGATATTTCAAAATAATTGACCAAGTACATACCTCTTTTATTTTTTAGCATTCGTACAATATATACATGAATTGATCATGTGCTAGACAACAAAGAAGAAATATGCAAACAGAAAATTAGAGTTCTACATAGGATGGATCTTTAATGGAATGTCTGATTCATCTTCTAAGATTAATCTATTTAGGTTGTCATTTTTAAAACTTGAGTATTTTACAGTTTTGTAGATGATGAACAGTTTATTTTAGGTTCTCCTATTTACTGGCATAGAGTTCTATAAAGCAATTTCCCAGGATTTTCTGATTTTACCCATGTGTTCTCTTTTTTCATTTCTAATCTTAGTGTTTGGAGTTCTCTCTCTCTCTCTCTCTCTCTCTCTCTCTGTCTCTGCCTCTGTCTCTCTCTGTCTCTCTCTCTGTCTCTCTGTCTCTGTCTCTGTCTCTCTCTGTCTCTGTCTCTCTCTCTCTCTCTCTAAATTAGATTTTCTAATTATGTATCAATTTTAAATTTAAAAAATTCATTAAAATTTATGTCTTATTTTCAATTATATTGATCCATTACTAGGACTCTATTCCAAAAAAGATAAAAAGACCTATAGACACAAAAACATTTATCAATGATCTATTGGAAAAATCCTGTACGCCCACAATTGGAGGATGATAATCATGTTACATTATTGTGTTCGAATATAATGATGCTATTAAATGGTAAGTATAAAATATATAATGAAATGTACAAAGAACTGCATGAGGTGATAGAGAGTGAAATCACTAAAACTCAAATTGTATACATAATGACATAACTGCATAGGAAAAGAAAGCAAGCATGCAAAGAAGACATGAGCAAAAGTAGGGGAATTTC
Source organism: Trichosurus vulpecula (assembly GCF_011100635.1). Classification (NCBI taxonomy): domain Eukaryota; kingdom Metazoa; phylum Chordata; class Mammalia; order Diprotodontia; family Phalangeridae; genus Trichosurus; species Trichosurus vulpecula. Next base: position 219,287,715 of record NC_050578.1, on the reverse strand, counting down.
AGGAAGGCTTGTAAAGGGATCCCAAACAAAATTGACTTTTTTTGCTTGTTGTTGGTTAATTCATTTGATCATGCCTTGTTAAAAGTCAGGGCTTGAGGTACAATTTTGTTCCTTATTTTATATATTTATTATCTTAATATTTTTATTTTGTGGATGTTAAATTAATAATAGAAAAGTAAAGATTCTCTAGCTATAACCTCTGTTATAGTTTTGTCTGAGTCCTTATGCCTGCTTGTCAGCTTCTCCCATGGGAGAGACAACCTCAGACCTTCTGTGCTCGAAGTTCTGGAGGCCAGTAGGAATGGAGTCCCTTCCATTCTCCCTTATCAACTCTTTTTTTCAAGGAGGAAAACAGCTTTGAATAAAGGAGGTCCTGCCCTGTTTATATGAGAACGTCTTTCTCATATAAACATGATGAGTCTAGTGACATGAATTGTTAGGTCATATATAAAATTCTGGCTAGAGTTGAGTTAGGGAGGAGAATTATAGTCACCCTTTTCTGAACAGCGAGAAGGTAACTGGATATCCATTGGTGATTTATAAGACTGCCAACAATGACTAAGCAACCAGGCCTTTCACATCAACCTAGTTTTCTTCTCAGGCTTCTCAATTTTCTGATATCGTGGCTCCTCTGCTTACCACAGTGCCTGACACACAGTAGGAGCTTAATAAGTGTTTATTGAATGAATGAATGGTTCCATTCCCTAAAGGTGGGAGGATAAAATAATAGAGGAAAGAAAGTATATTCACTAGATCCTTTCTACCTTCCACATAAACTAAAAACTCATGATTCTCTCTTATAAGGCCTTTGGCAATTACTTCTGAACCTATCTGTCTAGCTTTATTTATTCCCTTTTATATATTCTATATACTTATATATAATATATTATAAATAATTAATATTAAATATACATTTGTATATTCTATATTTTAGCCAAATCATATTCTCTACTATCCATTCTTGTAATACTCAACCTATCTACATGCCTTGGCTAACATTGCTTCCTATGCCTCAAATGGACTGCCCCCATCCAATTGGAATCCTCATCTATCTTTAAAGCCCAGCCCAGCTGTCACCTCTTTCATGAAGTCTTTCCTGATTCCTCCTCCTTCATTGTGCATCAGGAAAAAATCTCATCTTCTGTCTGTTTGTCAATCAACAAGCATTTCTATGTTTCAGGTGCTGTGCTAAGTGCTAGGGTTATAAATGCAAAGAAAGAGATTTCCTTTGCACTTGATTCACTCTTTTTCTATCATTTTTATCTGCATATCAGTCCTTCCCTGAATTAGAGTGAAAGCACCTTGAAAACATAAATGGTTAATACCGTATCTATTTTTGTATCCCCTATCCACCTTCTCCCCACTGTCACCCCAGGCCCTGAGTATAGTAGGCACTTAATAAATATTTATTTCATTGGATGGAAAGTATTTAGTTTAGTAGGAGTGTATTGTACATATGGAATAGTAGTTGGAGAAGAAATTGAAAAGGGAGTTGGGAGTAAGACCACTGAGGACTTCAAATGCCAGGCTAAGGATATACTTATACACAGTGAATAATGGGAAATAACATGGCCAATGTAGCATTTTAGAAGGATTCATTTGGTACTGATGGGTAGCACAGAATCACAAACAACATTAGAAGTCACCTAATATTAACCTTACCTGAATAAGAATCCCCTCCCCACCATCCCCTCCCCCCTTTCCTTAACATTCAACTCAGCTTATGCTTGAAGATCTCCAGTGAAGGGGAAACCACTACCTTCAGAGGCAGCTCATTTTACATTTGGAAAATTCTAGTTATTGTTAGGAGAATTTTCTTTATGTAACCCCCCTTTGTCAGAAGCTCCTTTGGGAGCACCATTTTAGGGCAGACCCCTGCCAGGTGTCACCTTCCTTGTATATGGACTAACTCTCTGGACTCTTCTATCTTCTCACCTGCTGTATTTCCTCTTCCCATTTATTCCCCTACCAACTTCCATTTCCTCATTGATTGTTGAAATTTCAGCACAGGTAAATTAAGCACTTACTGGTTGATTCTTTTCCTTTATGCTCAAAGAGAACCCAAATGACATCACTATGTCAGGGTCAAGCATTTATTTATTAGGAAAACTATTAGCATAATTGACCATATCAACAACAAAACTAGCAAAAACCATATGATCATCTCAATAGACGCAGAAAAAGCCTTTGACAAAGTACAACACCCATTCCTATTAAAAACACTAGAAAGCATAGGAATAAGGGGAACCTTCCTCAAAATTATAAATAGCATCTACCTAAAACCATCAACAAGCATTATTTGTAATGGGGATAAACTAGATGCATTCCCAATAAGATCAGGGGTGAAACAAGGATGTCCATTATCACCCCTATTATTCAATTTGGTTCTAGAAACATTAGCTGTAGCAATAAGAGAAGAAAAAGAAATTGAAGGAATTAGAATAGGAAAAGAAGAAACTAAATTATCACTTTTTGCAGATGATATGATGATTTATCTAGAGAATCCTAGAGAACCAAGTAAAAAACTACTTGAAATAGTAAACAACTTTAGCAAAGTTGCAGGATATAAAATAAACCCACATAAATCCTCAGCATTCCTATACATTACTGACAAAGCCCAACAGCAAGAGATAGAAAGAGAAATTCCATTCAAAGTTACTGAAGGCACTATAAAATATTTGGGAGTCTATTTGCCAAGACAAACCCAGGGCCTATATGAACATAACTATGAAACACTTTTCACGCGAATAAAATCAGATCTAAATAAATGGAGAAATATCAGTTGCTCATGGTTAGGCCGAGCTAATATAATAAAAATGACAATTCTACCTAAATTAATCTATCTATTCAGTGCCATACCAATCGAACTACCAAAATTTTTTTTTACTGAGCTGGACAAAATAATAACAAAATTCATTTGGAAAAACAAGAGGTCTAGAGTATCTAGGATATTAATGAAAAGACATGCTAGGGATGGTGGTTTAGCCACACCAGATATTAAACTGTACTACACAGCAGCAGTCATCATAGCAAGCCTGTTCTATGCATCTTCTCACATCATTCTTAGTTACCCTTTCTCAGCTCAAGGAGTACAAATCTAATCCCTCCTTTATATGACAGCCCTTCAAATACCTGAAGCCTGTATCTCCCTTATGCCTTCTCTTGTCTTCACAAAACATGCCTAATTGCTTCATCCAATTCCCATACGGCCTGAACTCAAGGCCTGTTCCCTGCCCTGTTCACTCCCCTCTGGATGTGGGCCAGTTTATCAATGTCTTTCCAAATATGTAGCACTGAGAACTGAGCACAATGCATATTGCTGTGGAAAGAACTGCTGGATTCATGTTCCAAACTTTGCCACTGGCTAACTATATGACCATGGGAAATCACTTAATGTCTGGGCCTTAGTTTCCTCATTTGTAAATTGAGTGGCTTAGATTAGATGATCTGCAGGGTCACTTTCAGCAGTAATCTATACTTCCCTACTGTGTTCTGAGAGGGGCAGTATATGTTGGGAATGATCTCTTTTCTCTATCAGAACATTGTGGAGGGGAGAGGAAAAAGCATTAATTAAGCATCTACTATGCACCAGGTGCTGTGCTAAATAGGGCAAATAAATAATCTCTGAAGGAAAGCGTAAGTATTACTGACTTTTTAAATGAAGCTTAGGATTATATTATCTTTTTTTTTGCACTGTTTTATCATGCCACTGACTCACTGAGTTGGCCCTTTGCTAAAGCTCTGGGTATATTTTAGTTGAATAAATGTGATTGATAGGTTAGAAAGAAGAAATTGGAAGTGGTGAAAACAGGCAAGAGGCAGTTATAATAGGCCAGGTAGCAGAAAATTAAGCCTTGAACAAGGATGGCGCAGTGGGAATGAAAATTAAAACTTCATGTAAGAGAGATTAAAGAAATAGAATTAGATCAGTAATTAATTGGATTTGAGGGTTAGGAAGTAGCAAGAATCAAATGTGATTCCAATTCTTAGTAAAATTGAATAACCATTAGTTAATTTCCTTTTGCAGACCATATTTTAAAAAATACATAAATAAGCACAAGGAAGAGTGATTACTAAGGCACTGTCAGTGATCATTAAAAGACTGTGGAGAATGTGACGTGCTAGAGAACTAGAGGAAAAGTCTTGTCCCAGTTTTTAAAAAAGGAAGAGGACAGAATCTATAAGCCATAGACCAGTGAGCATGGCTTGGATTCCTGTCAAATCTGTAAGAGAGAACATTAAAAGGATGTTTTGAGAACATTTAGAACTGGAATCTGTGATCACCAAAAGCTAATATGGGGATATAGATTTTGGTTTGATGTGAGAGAAAATTTCCTAATAATTAGAAGTGTCTAAAAGTAGGATGAGTGACTTCAGGAGGTGGTGGGTTTTTTCTCACTGGTGGTCTTATTGGTTTATTCCAATACTGGTTAAACTAGATAGCCTTTGAGGTCCCTTCCAAGTGTGAGATTCTTCAACTGAGTTTTATTTGGGCTATCTCTTAACTTCAGTTATACCATGTCACATGATTATTATTTTTTTTAACAGATTTCCTTCTGACTCCTGGCTCAGTGTCCCATCCATTACATGGTCCTCCTTCTCAAGCTCTACAAACACAGCTATGGAGTGGGAGATGTGGTAGTACCAAAATCCAGATCTCTTGACTTCCAATTCTATAACCTATTGTGTGATCAATAAATAGGAAGAACAATCAAATATTAAAGCTAGAAGGACTTTAAAGATCTTCTAGTCTAGGTCCATAATTTTACAGTTGGATGTCCAGAAGGGGGAAATGACTTGCCAAAGGTCACATGGTTGATTTTTTGAAAATAGTTTCACTACGCTTTGTTTGAAGATCTACATAAAATCTGCCAGTGCCTCTTCTTGCTTTTCCGCCTCCTCCACTATTTTGGCTTCCTCTCTCCCATGCTTAAATGAAGCAATAATTTGGACATTGCATTTCTCCTGGTGCCCAGGGAATAGCAAAAGCATCTACTTCTGAGTTAGCCCTTACCAGTCAGTTGTCATGGAAACCTAAGAAGTAGTGTGCCTACTACTGGCAAAAATTAAACTTTGAAAAATTCTGCCTAACGTGGGAAAAAAGTTTGCTTGCTCTTTGGAAAGTTGGTCAAATGTTAAAAGTTTTCACAGTAGACATACTATTTAACTGTCAGAGGAATGAATAAATCAGCAGAACTAGAGCTGTGGCCTAGAAATTCAATAAAGATGGCAAGGGAGTTTTTAGTTCTCCCAGTTACTAGCACCTGTCACAGTGACACATGGTGTACATACATATGAGGTAAGGGACTGGCTTGTGCTCTCCTGTTGACTAATTTCATGGCAGAGTCCAATCAGTGAAGTCTCTATTGTGTTTTTTCCATTGTTATGTTCAGCTATAAATGGTTAGAATGCTATTGTCCTTGTCTGTATTTAACAGGTGCCCTCTACTGGATGAAATTGGGGAATAAAGATTATATTTCATTATTTTATGTGGCATAATCATAATGGCGGATTGCTTAGCCTACTGTCAAGTCATCATGGTAATGACAGTCCTTCTTTGACTGCTGAGGATGTTACACCCCATCCCACAATTGGAGCTGATTCCAGCAGACTATTTTCAGTTACATAAATCATCAGGTTGTCCCGCTAAATGACCTGGGGATAGAATGTCCTTTCAACTCCATAATTCTGAATAGTTTCTGCAGAAAGAAAACAGCAGTACACCTCCTCTTCCTATGAGGTTAAACATGATATTTCCCTCTGCCAGTGGGAAACCAAACACTAAACTATATAACTTTCTTCTTCTAGATACTCTACCGGCTGGTAGGAAGACAGTCCTCCTAGAAAAGATGGATTAAAATGCTATCAGGGAGTAGAGAGACCTATCCAATCAGTCAGCTGTGGCAACTCTATTTGTATTAGAACCCTGGATAGGGCCTAGCAAGGAATTGCGAGAATGAATTATACGCTTTAATTTATAAGAAGTAAGGTGGTGCAGTGGACTGAGTGTTGGGGGCCAGACTCAGGAAAACTTCAATTAAAATACTGCCTCAGATACTGTTGTATCTCAGATACAGATACAGCTGTGTGACCTTGGTCAAGTCACTTAACACATACATTTGCTTCAGGTTTTTCCAACCTTTAAAAGGGGCATAAAAGTGCTCACCTTGCCGAGTTGTGGTGAGTTTTCGATGAGGTAATATCTATGTTTAGCAAAGTGCCTGGCACGTAGTAGGTACTAAATACATACTAGTTGTTAATATTTCGGTTCAAGACCATAAGCTCCCCCACTATCGATTGCTCTATGTTCTGTCAATACCTGATTATCTCCCAGGGAGTAAAGGTGAGGCTGAAGAAGTGCATACATTCTGAACAATTTCCCAAAGTGCTTTTCTGTGGGTTACTCATTTGGCACCCTTACCTCTTCATAATGCTGCTGAGAACCAGAAAGGAATTTAAAACTATCCCTGCCTGTAGGGTCAGCAAAACTTAGAGTGAAAATTGACTGAAAGAGTCACCCAGTTCAATTTATGCCTGAGCAGAAATACTTTCTTCATCATTTAGCTTGTGCTGAGAGACTTTTAAAGACACAGAACTCACTACCTTACCAAGGTGTCTATTCATTAGCGGAAAAATGTTAATTGTTAGGAAGTGTCTTTTATGTCAAATCCAAAGCTGTCTTCCTATAACTACTGCCCATTCAGCCTAGTTTAGTTCACTTTGACCAAACAGAACAAGTCTGATCTAATTTATATCCAAGATCATCGGATGTGGACTGGAGGGGACCTTAGGAATTCATCTAGTCCAACTTCCTAATTTTATAAATGAGGAAACTGAGACCCCCAAAAGTGAGGTGACTTGCCCAAGGTTATATGGATTATAAGTGGCAAAGCTGGGATTTGAACTCAGGTTCTCTGATTTCCATTTAAGTGATCTCATTAGTTGAAGAACATGAGGTAGAAGAGAAATCTAGAGAAGAAGAACCTTAGAGGTTCACAGTTATGATGCCTCCATGACAATCTTTTAAATATTTGAAGGCTTATTGACTGTGACCCCTTAGGATTTTCCTTCTCCAGATTTCTCTTCTTCCTTACATCCTTAAACATATCTTTCTCTAACATGTTTATGAGTCTGTCACCTTATCATATCAGTCATCCTTTTGTGTTCATTCCAGCTATTCTTATAATGTGTTTCTAAGAACTGAACACAACAGCTATTGTGAAACTTGGCTGATTAGGGCAGAAGACATGGAGTAGGGAGTGGCCTCCTTTAATTGTACTATTTGCCACTGATGCAGTTTAAGATCTTATTACTTTTTGGGCTGTCATATCACATTGTTAACCTTGCAATCCACTAAAAGGCCCAGATTTTTTCCCCCATGAATTATTAACTTGTCATCACCTTTACGTTGTACTTTGGACATTGTCTTTATTTTCCAATCTAAATGTAAGACTTGAGATTTATTTTTGTTAAAATTTGGTTTTTTTTTTTTATATTGGGCCCATCGTACCAGGCTTTTGAAAATGTTTCACACACTGGTGATGGCATCCAAAGGATTAGCTATGCTTCCAAAATTCATGTTCTATGTCATTTGATACCATTCTCACTTATGTCTTTATTTAAGTTATTGATAAAAATATTAATTGGAAATAGGCAAAGGAGAGAGTCCTTTGGCACTCCACTAGGGACCTCACTCCATGGGATCAAAGAATTTAGAACTGGAAAGTGCCTGAGAGATCATCTAATATGGCCCTTTTATATTAGAGGTAAAGAATATAAGGGCCCCAGAATGTAAGTGATTTAATCCAAGATTCCACAGATAGCAAGTAGTAGAATTGGGATTTAGGTTGACGTTGATACAGTATTGACTCCTGTGGGTCCAGTCATTCAATTGATTCTGAATTAATCTAATTTTGTTTTCATCTAGGCCCCATCTTTCCATCTTGTCCATAAGGACTGGTTTGATACAATTTATCTCTACATCATTCCTCTGTTATATCTCTCTAGTTACCCTAGTAAAGAGGAAAATTAGGTTAGTCTGATATGAATTGTTCTTAATGAAAGAAGAAGCCCTTAAATTATATTCCTGATACTCTATGAAAAGACAGGGAAGTTGGAAATATATTTTGAAAACATTTCCACATAAAGGAAAAACATTTTGGATTGAAAGAGCTGTTCCATTTATTTAGAAACTTCACTATTGTGGAACATCTCATCTTCCAATGTTGCTTTTGCCTGGTGTATATGGCGACGAACAATCTGATTCCCCTCTTCTTTTCCATTTCTTATTCGTATTCTTTCTGAGAACGCTATGGCCAAACTGAACTTTTCTCCTCTCTGCCAAGCATATCTTGTACTCCTTGGATCTACAAAATATATCTTTTGATTTCAATTGACACCTCATTAAAACATACAAATCCTTTCATTGACTATCTTATTTTCCAAAGGAGTAGTTCCAGACCTTTTCTTTACTTCTTGAAGTCTGTATATAACCCTCAAAACCTTCCCTCTCAGCAGGTAACTTCACGCCCTACTATGCCAGGAAAACTGAGGCCATCTGTTCTAATTTCCTTTATCACCACAACTTCACATTTCATAACCCTCTTTAGAGCTTTACTCATCCTCTTCTCCTTTGCTCTGGTCTCCAGTGAAGAAGTTGCCCTTCCCCTTGCCAATTCTCTTATTTGTGTCTTTGATCACTTCTCCTTTATCTCCTCCAGGAATGCTCCTATTCCATTTCCCTATTTTTCTTTTCCTTTCTTCCTATCATTATCTCCCCTTCCTTCCTTCCTCCACTCTCCATCTGTCTCCATCCCATTCCTGCTGTCAACCACTGGTCTTGGGTCTTCTCCATCCAGAAAAGACCTTCATCATGGTGGCCATATCCTCAAGCTTTGGCCATGATCTCTCCTTTTATTTCTAAATTCTTCTTGCCCCATAAGATACATTTCTACATCATAAGACTCACATCTTCTTTAGTTCCTTCTCCCACCTGGTTCTCCTGTATATATTCCATGTAGCCCCATGACATAATTTGCTTTCTCTTGTACTCCTTTCACCCTAGTTCTTCCATTCCTCATAGCAAGTCTTACTTCTGTTCAAAGCACTCTAAATGGTTATGATTGTAAAATATTTTAATAACAGTCATCTATCATCGACACAATGTCACAGTGGTTTTTCAGGGCCTATTAGCTTTCACTACAGCAATTGCATTGCTACCCAATATATTCTCTGCTTCCAGGTCTGAGGGACATAGATTTAGAGTTGGAAGGGACATGAGATTATCTACTCTCACTCCATCATCATTTTTTTTAAACTTATGAAAACTGAAACATAGAGGCATGAAATGAGTCATCCAAAGTTACATGGCTAGTAAGTGGCAGAGCCAGGATTTCACCCAGCTCACAAATCCATCACTCTTTCCAGGCTGCCTTCTCCACTGCTATTGTGACAAATGACATGCTATTTCCAGACCCTTCAATTACTATTATTGTTTTCCCCAATGATAACACAATGAAGGTGGGCCAATCACCCTTAACACAATTTATCTTCAGCCTGTGTGCCTTTGACCTAGTTATCTCCCATAGCCTTCAAACCCCCCTCTCTCCCTCACCTCGTAGAATCACTAGAATCTTTCCCTCCCTCCCCAGTTTTTGCTATCTCTCTCTTCAAATTATTTTGCAGGTACTCTCTATTTACTTCTCTGGGTATATGTACCCCCTCAGTAGAATGCAAAGTCCTTGAGGGCAGTGATAATTTACTTTTCGTTTTCATGTTCTCAGTGTAACAGCAATGTTTTTTTCTATAATAGGTGTTCAAATGTTTGTTGATTTGACTTAATAGCATTTTTCCTGGTTAGTTTCCAGAGTAGGCTGAGTTGCTCTGACACACAGTTCAGAGGCTCCTTTCTGGGTGTCCATTTGTCTCTGTCTCCTCAATAGTAAGTTCAACATGGTGGTACATAGAGCCCTGGTTCACAGCCAGAAGTTCTGACAAGCATATTATCCTTTCGGTAAGAATAACAAATCTCTTTTTTGTGTGTTTTCAAGCTTTCGGTTTTTCACAAAAGCATGACTCAAGCTGGGAAAGAATTTGACTAGTAGAAACAAAGACTGAAAATACCTCTCTAGCTTTTGAAAATTAGGAGTCTTACAACTCTTTTACTTATGCTAGTATATTATTCTTTGTAGGACTCAAAAATCAAACCATCTGTGGAAGAGCCATAGCCAATCCGAGGTGTTGTTACTATTTAGTTCAGATGATCTGAGTCCTCTCCATATGGAGCCGCCACCCCTCAAGATGCATTTTGCCAGCAATTGCTGTGGTCAGTGTGCCAATCCATTTACATGCTTCCCCCTTGTGGTCAACAGCACACACAAAAGAGAAGCTTGGCACATATTAGTGGTAGAGTCTATGGCTGTGAAATAGAGTGGTGCAAATACATCTTTTAGACCTTGGCCTCATTTCTTTTTTTTTTAATTTTACTTTTAAAGCAAACTTTTATTGAATTCTCAATCATAAATAACATTACTTTAAAAAACATATTTCTGTATTAGTCATGTTGTGAAAGAAGAATCAGAACAAAAGGGAAAAACTATGAGAAAGAAAAAGACAACAAAAAAGAGAAAATAGTCTGCTTCAATCTGCATTCAGACTCCATGGTTCTTTCTCTGTATATGGATAGCATTTTATGTCATGAGTCTTCTGGAGTTGTCTTAGAGCTGGTCATCACACAACGTTGCTGTTACTGTGTACAATGTTCTCCTGGTTCTGCTCACTTCACTCAGAATCAGTTCATGTAGGTCTTTCCAGGTTTTTTTTAAATCCTCCTGCTCATCATTTCTTATAGCACAATAGTATTCTGTTACAATCATGTACCACAACTTGTTCAGCCATTCCCCAATTGATGAGCATTTCCCTTAATCTCTAATTCTTTGTCACCACAAAAAGAGCAGCTATAAATATTTTTTTACATGTGGGTCTTTTTCCCTGTTTTACAATGGCTTTGGGATACAGACCTAGTAGTGGTATTGCTAGGTCAAAGGGTATGCACAGTTTGGTTGCCTTTGGGCATAGTTCCAAATTGCTCACCAGAATGGTTGGATCAGTTCACAATACCACCAACAATGCATTAGTGTTCCTTGGTCTCATTTGTGAACCCATCAAGTGATTTTGCTTTAGGTTAATATTCAAACATGGGGCAGTTTACTTGAATTAAATAATCATAAATTTAGATTTGGAAGCAATTTTAGATGTTGTTTAGTTCAATCCTATCATTTTGCAGATTATAAAACTGGCTGAGAGAGGGCCAGTGACTTGACAAAGGTCACAAAGGCAATAATAGAGAATACATATTATCTGACTTAAAATTCAGTATGCTTCTCATTGCATCAACCTCCCACTATATGTGTATGAATAGGTGGGAGGGTGAATCCATTTGTGTGTGAACATAGAAAAACAGAACTCATAAAAACCAGTACCAAAGTTCCTCTAGAGCAATTAGAATTGTATTATATTACATAATTATATTATATAATTACATTTTAATATAATACATGTCAATTATATAATATATTATATGGTTATATTATATATAATTATGATTCTAAATAGAAGAGGTATACCTCTTCTAAACTGTGGATTATTAATAATCTCTGCTATCTAAGGGAGGAATGAATACAAACTGTTTTCTCATATCTTTAAGATGGGAAAAAAATTTGTCCATCCCAGAACCAAACTAGACATTTTAAAGAAAGTACCTTTTAAAGAATGGAAGCTTTTTTCCTAAGAATCCTAGGCTCAGTTCTTCAATATCCAGATACACTTACCCCACTCTGTTTGATGTTTCACACTTAGTGCTAATTATTTAGATAGAAAGCACTGACTTGAATCCTGGGATTGAAAGTAGCTGCCCTAAGCAAAGCTCCTTCTGATTTTTAAAGTCATGGTCACCACTGTGTTATGTGCATGTGTGCAGAGCCTAGTTAGTATTCTTGAGGGAAGTCAGTTCTGCTGACAGCTGAGCTCCTTTCTACTCCCCAAAGGCAACTCCTTTGATTTAGTGGAGCCCAATGACAGTTGGGCTGGGACAGATCATTGTTCCATGGTTGCATCCTAAAGTAAAATGTGGGTCTCACCCTGACCTCAAGGGATCAAGACCTGGAGCCAGAGTAATTTCCTTTACATAGTAGAATTTGTCAGGAATACATGGAATATGTTTTAGAAAAGATTAAACTGTTCATAAGGAACTAAGAATATGATATGGCAAAGAATATTTGTTTTTAAGGAGTCATCAATTTCTCTGTCTACATACACATGAAACTTCCCTTCCTCCTATCCCTACAGATATACAGTATAAGGAAGTATAAGGCTGTCTAGATCCCTTGAATTTTAGCTTAATCCCCAAAGATCCTGGACCTGGGGAGGATCCAGAGGGGCCACAAGAGCTAGGGTTGTTTGGTTTTTTGGTACAGTTGTTTTTCAGTCATATCTGACTCTTTGTGACCCCATTTGAGATTTTCTTGGCAAAGATAATGGAGTGACTTGCCATTCCTTCTCCACTTCATTTTACAGATAAGAAAACTAAGGCAAACAAGGTTAATGACTTGCCCAGGGTCACACAGTTAGTAAGTATCTGCAGCCAGACTTGAACTCAGGAAGAAGAGTCTTCCTGATTCCAGGCCTGGTACTCCATCCAGTGTACCACCTAGCTTCTGAGGTAGAGCAATATTTTTGTGGTCAACCTAGGGGATGAAAGATTAGGCAGGGCAGAACTATTGAAGGGTCCACTGGAATACCCCTTTGCCCCCAGAATCATCATCATCACCATCATCTTCATTATTGATTGATATTTCCGTTTCAACAATCTTGCTAGCAGCTACCGTGGCTGTGTAAAACCAACAACGACAGAACACTGCAAGCCCAGGTTCTTTTGATCTGCTTTACTAAGGAAAGCAACGTTAAGGGGTTAACAATCTTACTTTAATCAAGCATACAAATATCATTCACTCAGCTCAGGGGAAAAAGCCAGCACCCTGAGCTTCAGAGCAAATACAAACAAATTACAAACATCAACAGACAGGCCTTGTCTGATTCAAATCTCAAATGCATAGTTATCAGGGTTTAACAAAGTCCGAACATCCGGGTTTACAAGCTGGTGGGCTCTTAACTACAGCTGCCCAGAGTCTCCACATCAGCACACCGCCAAGAGTGAGAGCCCTAAGCAAATAGCTCTGTTCTCTCTTTTTATGCACTCTTTAGACATCATCAAACATCATCTGAGTGACCAGAACTTAAGCTCTTACTGTTGGTTCTGGTCTTAGCAGCTCCCCTTAGGATCCTGAGGGCTTCATGCCCACACAGGCTTAGCACCTAATAGATAGGGGTTTGGGCCTGGGACTCAGCACCTAATAAGACTCAATCAAAGATGCCCAACTTAATTGATATCACAGATGAGAAAACTGAGGCAAACAGGGTTAATGACTTGCCCAGGGTCACATAGCTAGTAAGTATCTGCAGCCACATTTGAGCTCAGGAAGAAGAGTCTTCCTGATTCCAGGCCTGGTACTCTATCCAGTGTATCACCTAGCTTCTGAGGTAGAGGAATATTTTTGTGGTCAATTGAAGAGACAGAAGATTAGGCAGGGCAGAACTGTTGAAGCGTCCATTGGAATACGCATTTGGCCCCATAATCATCATCATCATCATCATCTTCATTATTGATTGATATTTCTATCAGTGTTTTAAGATTTGCAAAGCACTTTATCTCCATTAATCCTCAGAACAAGCATATGCATGCTTGCTACAGGTATTACTAGTCCCATGTTACAGATGAAAACACTGTGACTCAAAGTGGTTAAATGGCTTTGTCCATGTTTACACAGCTAGTAAGTATCAGAGGCAGGGTGGGAAAGATTGTTTAGCCACTAAATTAGAATTAAACAGGAAGTGGCCAACCACTTAAGGAGAATGATATTGTATTAGAAAGGACAGAATAAAAAGTGGTTAATGGGAGGCAGAACTCAAGATATGTAGGTTTAACAACCTCTGGCAAAGCATTGTCTGGCCATAAAACTCCAGAATTGTAGTTCTTCCCAACTTAGGAAAAGAAGAAACTCGTGAAATTAGCTCTCAGTTGAGAGGCTGTAGGTTTTTCATATACAGGATATGGCAGAAGTCTAGAGGAACTCTTGAGGAGAATGAAGAGGGGAGAAGGGAAAGTGGTAGCTTGTGTCGATGATGTTGGCAGTTCCTTTTTTCAAAACCATGAGATGATTTCTAAGTCAACAAATGGAGATGAGCGTGAATGTGTTTTGTGTATGGAAGGCATTCGCTTTGGTAGCAGAAAACCAGAGGTTTGGCACAGGCAATCTCTACTTCCTGCTCCTTTATAAGCTTTATTGTGATCACTGGCAAAAGCCTAGAATGTATTGTCTTTTTTGACCAGGCCTATAATTTCACAGGCTTAAGGAGTTTCCAAGATTGGCACCTTCTCTCTTGTTAGAGAGTTGTCTGGGGATCTAAAATCTTAATTGACTTATTTAGGGTAACACAGCCAGTATATGTCAGAGGTGGGACATATAGCTAGGTTCTCCTGCCTCAGAGGCAAATTATCTGTCTCCTATGCCCTGCTGCCTTTTTTTTCATTAATTTTTAAAAAATTGTTATATTTTGTTTTTATATTTCCTTCATTTCTAAATATATCCATCCTTACAGAGAAAGAAGAAAGAAAAGAAAGATAAAGAAACCCTTTCAATAAAAATAATCAATACATTAATTGATTCTGGTAGTATATACAATATTTCAAACCTATAGTCCCTCAATATCTCCACGAAAGGAAACAACATGCATTTTATCACCCTTTCTTCAGAGACCACCATAATTCCATAATTCTGTTTCATGATTTTTTTTGTTAATCTTTCCATTTGCTTTGTTGTAGCCTTTGTATATTTAGTTTTCTTGGCTCTACTTATTTCATTCTTCATCAGTTCATATAATTCTTCCTATGGCTCTCTGTATTCTTCACATTTATCACTTCTTGTGGTACAATAAAATCCCATAACATTTATGTACCACAATTTCTTTAACTAGTCCCCAATTCACAGGAATCTTTGTTTCCAGTTCTGTGCTACCCCAAAAAGTGCCACCATAAATATTTGGGTATATATGAGACCTTTGCTCCTGGAATATATCATTAAAGGGATGGTTCAGGGGCATTTAGAAAGGGGAACCATTACGTGCCAGTCCATATTCATTTAGGATGAATCATACCATTATAAAAGCATTACTTTTGTATATAGCTTACTAAACTATTACACTAGGGGAGAAACCATTGATAAATTTTACCTAGGCTTGTCCAAGATAGAATTTCACTAGCCCTTTCATAAAATCCTTATAAGTAAGATGGAAAAATATTGGCTAGAAGCTACTGTGCATAGGTTGATTTGGAAGCTAGACTTAAAGAATGAATTGATAATAACATAGAAAGAAATCTCTAATGGAATGACCCAGAGATTGGTCCTTGGCCCTATTTTATTTGACATTTTTATCAATGGCTTGGATAAAAACAGTCAAGGTATGACTATTCAATTTATGAATGATACAAATGTGGGAGTGATTGTTAATAAACAAGTAGATAACAGGATTTGTAGCCTCTATTGTCAAAAATTATAGGCTGAATCTAATAAGGTAAAATTGGATGGAGATAAATATAAAATCTTGTAGTTCAGTTTAAAAAATTAACTGCCTGAGTACAATTTAAGTTTTTTTTTGGCCAGGCAATAGTTAATATGGGAGAAAAAAATCTGGGGATTTTGATAGACTGAAAACTTAAAATGAATAAGCAATATAACAAGTAGTCAAATAAGCTAATTCAATTCTGGGATGTAAAAACTGAAAACATAATTATAATCTGCCTTGGTTAGACTACATTTGGATGACTTTTTTTTCAGCTCTTGGCACTATATTTTAGGAAAAAGTGTAATCTGTCAATAGGAGGGTGATCAGCATGGTGACAGGATCATAATAACCATGCCTTAAAAGCAGGGATGTGTTGGAGTTAGTTTGATCTGGCTTAAGAGAGCTTATTAAACTTTCAGAGTGATCATTTAAACCTTGGAAATTGGCGAATACAAATCTGACCCCTGACTCAAAACCCATTTGTGTGGGGCTGTCTCCTTGTTTGTGGCACTCTGCCCTGTATGAGGGGCAGGGTGGAGTTGGTGAGAGACAGAAAGCTTCTTGGGGCTAGTCAAGCTTCAAGTTTTCTTAGAGTATGGAGTTGGTTTCCAGCTTCAAGAAAGAACATGGAAGAGGACAACTCCACTTCAGGCTGCTGAAGGAAAAGACACTGGGGAGACATGAGAGAAGCAGGCAGTCTCCATCATGTTCCTATTCCAAGATTGCTACTCTAGAGACTTTGAGGAGTTTCTAGCTGGATGAGATTTGGGACCTTTCTCTTGGTTGTGATGAGTTATCTCGCTCTCAGTGGGAGAGCTTCTTTACTTTTTATTGTTTGGTATATATTCTCCCATGTCTGTCTTCTCTGATTTCTGTTTCTCTATGATTTATATCAATGGGTTTCTTTGCTACATGTGTTCATTTATTAGGTAGAGAAGGGGTCAAGCCTTGGATATAGAGTTTGTGGTTCCTTCTTTCCCCAAAATGACAGGGTGATCAAAAGTTACTCAAACCTGATCATATTTCCTAGACAAACAATAATTAAGGGAGATAGGTATGCTTCTATCCTGCTACCCCCTCTCTCTGAGGGGAACAGAGTGATGACTTCTGGCCTCAACCTTCTGCTTTTTCTCCTGGCAGGAATTAAAGTGTCCCTTGGAGAAGGGTGGTGGGAGAAGAGACTGGAGACCTTTATGCTGCCTCCCTTCAAGCCACACAATGACAGGCCTTGCCACATGTAGGCCTCTCTACACATGTGGTGGCCACTTTAGTTTTACACTATCAATCAGGACTTAATTTGTTTTGTTTGATTATCTGGACCTATGAAAGTGATAAAGAATATGTTGATATTACAGATTAAATTTGACAATATGGCCTGCATAAATTCTGCCCCCATCCACCCTGAGACTTGGTTATTAAACAGTCATTAGCATGGCATTGCATAAAAGTATCACCAAAAGGTATTGGGCATTCACTCCTGATTAGGAGTGAAGAAGATTTAGGGGAAGATGATGGCTCTCTTTAAGTAGTTGAAAGGATAACATATGGAAAATTTAAGAAATAATCACCACCAATAGATAGAAGTGGCTGAGAGGCAGATTTTGCCTCATAACCAATTGTTTCTTAACAAATAGACCCATCCAAAAATGGAACGGGGCTACTTTAGTTTGTGGGGACTTCATAATCACTAAAGTCTTTCAGCAGAGGTTGGATGATTGCTTGCCACGGATGTTATGAAGAGAATTTTTGCCCAGGGATGAGTTGGACTAGGTGATCTCTGAGGTTATTTCCAAATCTGAGATTCTATAATTTTATCAATAATTGAGTAGATCAACTCTATTTTTAGAAAAAAGGAAAGAAGTGATTGATTATGTGAATATGTTAGGAGGAAAGGGCTGTAGCCAGATATAGCATTTCATAAACAGAACATGTGTTTCTGTATTACTCATTTGAAAGGGTATACCTTTCAGATGTGGGCAGTTTTTCTGATGGAAAAGTGAAGGAACAGAGACAGCTGTGAGAAAAAAACACCAAAAAAAAGCAGACCCACAGAGAAAAGACACTCAGGGTAAAGATGACTGAAGAATCCTGTTTCCCAGCATCTAATTTGCATATAGCTAAAATAAGGATTTTTAAAAGTAATAGCAGGGAAACTCTGATTTCTATGGCTGTTTGGTGACTATGGGACACATATATCTATATCTATATAGATATAGAGCATAGTTTTGGTCTGGATGGCAGAAGTACAACTTTTGGTTTATTGCCACAAGTGTGAGGTGAGTGATATCACTGAAGAGATGCTGCTTTGGACCAGTAGAATAATTTAGTTATAGTATCTTAGGGTTTACAGAGAGCTTAGAAATCAGAAGAGCAGAACTAATGGCAGGACGGACCTCTGGTTGGGTCTTAGAAGAGAGTTTAGAGCTTATACTGCCATCTGCTTCCTGGAATTCCTAGTGTGAGAAAGAAAGGCTCTCTACTATCATTTGCTACTTGGAAGAGTGGACCAAAGGAAGTTTGGCTTTTGTCTTTGCTTCTTCCCTCCACTGACACCTATTGTCCAAGAAGTGGAAACCTGTCACAGCCCAGCCAAAGGTACTGACCTAGAAAAACTCTGTAGATACTAGTTTTTGAAGGAAGCCCAGAAAAGGAGTGATTCCACCCATCAGCAGATTGTTGTATAGGTTTCCTAAGAGAGATAAAGGCCATTTCAGCCTGTGGTCCAGAGTTATAATTTGTTCCGTATTGGAGGAAAGGCCTAATTTGGGTTAGTCTCCTGATAGTTTACATTTGAGATTGGGATGAAATGACATTTATGAAACAATTAGCAGTCAAAACTAATCAAGTTTTATTTAATCATAGTAGGGGAAGATATTCAATAAAGATATTCAGCAAAGATGCTCCAATATGCTGCTGGATTTGTTGTTTAAAGTCTCAGAAACCAGCTGGCACTTTTCATACCATTTTGGTACCCAGATGATCAGGAAACCATTTCAATGGCACAAGCCCTAGTCTCCTGAGCTAATCTAGGCTCAAAGATAATTTCAATATATTTTAATGAAAATAGCTAGCACACTTTACATGTTGGGAGATGCTCATGGATATACTTTACTATATCTGAGGCACATGTGTTTCCTTGTGCATGTACCTCTCTGATATAGTTCTGTAAGTCTGCGTTCACTCTTCTCTCCATGTACTTTGGATAGAGAGTATATCCCTCAGATATGGGTTAAACATTATATTATTATTATTTTTGATTTGACTTTTGTTTGGCAAATGTTTCTGATTAACAGTTAATAGAGTTCAGCTGTCTGATTTGTTAAATGGGAAGCACAGTGGTGGGGGCTCTGCAGCTAGAGGGTACAGTAGAAAAAATGTATTCCCTACAGAAGGATTACCTTTATAACCTTGAAAGAGTGAATAGTAGTAGTATGCAGCCTCTCTGAAGACCCCTTGATCTGCCAGAATGAGTACACATTGAAGTGAATGAGCCAAGCCAGAGAGGGAAGAGAGAAAGGGTGCCAGGTGCAACGCTTATTCTATGCTCATATACTTTTTCTGCTTACAAACAGCCTTAACTCCAATCTAGATTTGAGTAAAGGCCTTTGTCAATGTTTTCTATCTTTTATCTTCAAGTTCTAGTCTTTTATTTTTATCTTATTTTATCCTGAAAATTCTATGGGATTCTTTAGTCTGTAACATTTAAATTTTTATCTAAACTTTGTTAGAGTGTCTGACAAAATAAACTAACATTCTAGCTAGAAGCCTGAGGGTTTCAACAAGGCCACCCACACTCTGCTCTTCACACACTCAGGAGGGAGCTGTCAGATAAGCTTTCTTCACATGGACCACACACCCCTGCTCTTCCCACACTGTCCCCTCCACACTTCCTAGGCACCTAGAAGAAAAAAAATCAGTGTGCTAAGATCTCCCTCTCTCTAGAAAAGGATCTCAATATTCTGAGGGTTGACCTCAGACTACTGGGTAAAGTGGGGAGATTAAAATACATCTGCATTAAATCATGGATGTGGTCTTTTATGCAATTTTTTAAAAAGCAGCAGTCAATGAGAATTGCCTTCAAAATTAAATGCACAGGATGAAACCTGATTGGGAATACTGGAAAAGCAATGTGATCTAGGCTGGTGGGAAGAGAAAGAAATCTTCAGCTGGACTCAGTGAGTCCCAAGGGCAAAGCCCATGAATTGTGGACAGATAGAGCTCTTGCAGAAGAATTGGAACAAGATGACATGAAAGGAGAGAGCTTCAGGGACCATATACAATGACTGGTTGAAAGCCAGGAGCTATGAACATAACCCTTTCCCATAGAAACAGAATCTGGTAGGAAAATAGACCATCTTTAAAATGAGACAATGTGGAGAGCAATCTAAAACTTCATAGATTTACAGCTAAAGGTGACCTTAGAGGTCATTTAGTTCAATCTCTTTAACGTTTACAGATGATAAAACTGAGGCCAAGAGAAGTCAAATGATTTGTCCAAGGTCACAGAGGTTAAGAAAGAAAAATCAGAATTGGAACCATAATCCTCTAGCTCTAAATAGAGTGCTTTTCCACATGATGATATCAGGGTCTGGGTCACAGATTTAGAGAGAAGGAATGGGGAGAAACCATGATATTTTAGGCAGGAGAAAATGAGGTGGTTTGGGAGTTGGCTCTGATGGGCTATATGATTTAGGACAGAGACAAGATTTGGGGAACCGGAAAACATAACCTTTTTCCTCTCAAGGTCAGAAATGAGGACCAGAATAATAGACAGCATGATGCAGTGAAAAGATCACTGGACTTGGAGTTAAGGGAGACCTAGAATTCAATCCTCTCAATGACATTTACTAGCTAAGGGACTATGGGCAAATCACTTTACCTTTCTTAGCAGAGATACTGGAGTGGTTTACCACTTCCTTCTCCAGCAGATAAAGGCAAACAGAGATTAAGCAACTGGCCCAGGGTCACACAGTAAGTGTCTGAGGCTAGATTTGAACTCAGGTCTTCCTGCCTCCGGGCCCAGTGGAGCCACCTAGCTGCCTCTGTAAAATACATAATAGTACCTAATTTACAGGGTTGTTTTGAGGATCAAATGAGATAATGTATATAGAAAACTTTAAAACTGGTATGTGTCATGCCTCTGGTACGTACTGACTGTGTGACCTTGGGTGAGTTCCTTCATTGCTCCGTGCTCTGTCTGGACAACTAACGAAGTTTGCCCCATCTACGACTTCCCTGTGTCAGTGAAAACAAAACTTTGGTACTTATCCCCACCCCTAAATACGTATCCAGTCTAAGGAAATGAATGTCTTCCCTGATGATGCTGACACTTTAATGTTCTGTTTGCATGTTCTTCTGCCTGTTATGGGGAGGGTCATAGACTTCAATCAGGAAGAGACTTTACAGATCAAGTATTCCAGACTCTTCATTTAGTGGAAGAGAAAATGGAGGCCCAGAGATTTTGCATCTTACCCAAAGTCACCCAGCTTTAAGACAGGCAGAAATTGGGAAATCTTCTCCCTAATCTCTGAAGGTCTTCTGCTACATTTACATGAACAAATACTTCATGAAGGGCTTACTCCATGCATAAAGGTACTATGCTAGGAGTCAGGGATACAGAGATTTTTTTTTATGACACTTCATATCCTCCATTTTCTATTGAATTCATTTATTTCACTGTTGTTTCCTGATTTATAGACACCTTGCCTTAGATTAGTGAAGTTCCCTTTACCATATCTTGCTTTGAATGATTGATCTAAAGTTGGCAGATCCATGGGAGGGTCAAGACGAAATTGACGACAATCTTTGGTTGAGGAAAAGCCAGAGCACCGTAGAGTAGGCTCTGATCACCTTCAGAAAAGTCAATATCTTCCATCCTCCTCCCTGCCCTTCTCTCCCCACCATCCCACCCCACAGTAGTCCCACTCATCCTTTCTTCAGATCTCTTTAGTTCTGTTGTGGGCCCTGCAGTAAGTACTGAGAAATAACCTTGCTGGGTGAGAGGAGATGGCTGGGACTCAGCAATAATGGCTATGGCAGTTCAGGAGTGTGGCAAATGGTAAGACCCGTAACGGCTGGTTATTGCGAAATTCTCATAGATTGTTGGTCAAGTGGCCTTGGCTTGAAACCGTGATTCCTTTCTTACTCCTTACCTCCCTCCCTCCCACCCACCTACCTTGTCACCTTCCTTCCTTCCTTCCTTCCTTCCTTCCTTCCTTTCTTCCTTCCTTCCTTTCTTCCCTCCCTCCCTCCCACCCACCTACCTTGTCACCTTTCTTCCTTCCTTCTTTCCTTCCTTCCCTCCTTCCCTCCCTCCTTCCCTTCTTTCTTTCTTCCTTCCTTCCCTCCTTTCCTCCTTCTTTCCCTCTTTCCTTCCCTTCCTCCTTCCTTCCTTCCTTTCTTCCTTCCTTCCTTCCCTTCCTCCTTCCCTCCTTCCTTCCCTCCTTCCCTTCTTTCTTCCTTCCTTCCTTCCCTCCTTTCCTCCTTCTTTCCCTCTTTCCTTCCTTCCTTCCCTCCTTCCCTTCTTTCTTTCTTCCTTCCTTCCTTCCCTCCTTTCCTCCTTCTTTCCCTCTTTCCTTCCTTTCCTCCTTCCTTCCTTCCCTGCTTCCTTCCCTCCTTCCCTTCTTCCTTCCTTCCTTCCTTCCTTTCCTCCTTCTTTCCCTCTTTCCTTCCTTTCCTCCTTTCTTCCTTCCTTCCTTCCTTCCTTCCTGCCTGCCTGCCTTCCCTAATTTCCCAGATCTGAGAAGTATAAGGTATCCAAATCAGTTCTGATTAGTTGTACCCCAAAACAGAATCAAAGGAGTGGTTTAGCTGGACTTGGTCAGAACTGAGATTTCACGTGGAGCCACACAGCAACTACCTCAAATACTGGTTCTTTCTGTGAGCACAAAAACGAAGTACTTTAAATGTAAAATGGTATTAGAAGCAGTAGAATGACCGTCTAAGTCACATGACCAACAAGATAAAGGCCAGACATTTCTTTGATCATTATGATCTCTCAAACCTTTCCACAATAAGAATAATGCACAAAAGGCAAACTAATTGCAGTAGTCTCCACAGGCTAAGATGCCAAGAACTATAACAGTATCCTGATGAATTAACAGCAGAGAAGGCTAATCTCCAGTCTCTAACATGATCGCTTAGCATCCTCTCTCCTACCAGCTCTCATGCTTTGGCAGAGTTGTATGACAAGATACGTGGATTTGTGCTTTGGGATCCAATCAGCAATTACCTTGCTGCTGTTGTAATCTTTGCCTACTTACTACTTTGACTCTTGCCACAGCCTTAACCCCACCATTCTATGGCAAAAACCAAAATAATTCAACTTGAAACACCACTCCACACCTTGGTGTGCACCAAGGAGAGGTACAGGAAAATGGAAGTTTGGTCATCCTGAGTTGGAAGCATGCTGCACTGTATCATTGATCAGCTGAAGAAATAAAGAACAGAGGGAACTGGATCAGGGCATCAGCACGTGGAGGATCCACCAGGTCTGAAGAAAAGGAGACTAGCATCCAGCTGAGGCTAGTTTATCCCTAACAATACAAGAGGTAATATTTTAAAAACTACTCAGAATTTCTGAACATGGAAAACAAAGTGCCAGTAAAAAGAATCCACAGCTGTTCTCCAGGAGAAAAAAAAATAACTATGCTGGAAAAGTCCAAGAGACATGGGGATTAAATTTAATGATTCCAATGACAAATAATAAATTCTGTGAATTACCTGGCTAAAGTCCTCCAGATGTAAGGGAAAAGAAATTCAAATAACACAAGACTATTCTTGACCCACCCACTGGAAACTGCAGAAAGGAATGGAAAATATATGTATCAAAGAGCAAGGAAGTTCAAGAAGCAACTTCAGTTGACACATACTGTAAAACTAGGACAATAGAAGCCCAAGAAAGGTAAACAAATTTGTGACAAGGAAGATAGGAATAACTAAATAAATTACTCCAGTATAAAAGAAGTAGTAAGAAGGATTGCAGGAGACCAGAGTCCTTCAAGTGAGAAAAAGAAAAAGCAAGAAGAGTTGAACTAGCAGTAATTAAGCAACTGCATTGTGCAATGCACACACAAAACCAATCATTACATATGCTAACTACTATGATAGGACCAGTATTTAGACTTACACTGCTCAGTGCAAGCAATCAAAATTTTAAAATCAAGAGCATGGAAATATTAGTTTATATCATCTATTAGACAATGTAAATATTTACCCCACTAGGAACAAATCACCTGATTTCCTGGTGCTTCTCAGCAAGGGTGTTTCATATCAGTATTCATTGACAAAGTTTCTCTCTCTCTCCCTCTCCCTCTCCCTCTCTCTCCCACTCTCCCCCCTCTCCCCCTCTCTCACTCTCTCCCTCTCTCTCTCCCTCTCTCTCTCTCTCCCTCTCTCTCTCTCTCTCATTCTCTCTCCCCCCCCCCTCTCTCTCCCTCTCTCCCTCTCTCCCTCTCTCCCTCTCTCCCTCTTTCCTTCTCTCCCTGTCTCTCCCTGTCTCTCTCTGTCTCTCTCTGTCTCTCTCTGTCTCTCTCTCTGTCTCTCCCTGTTTCTCTCTCTGTCTCTCTCTGTCTCTCTCTGTCTCTCTCTGTCTCTCTCTCTGTCTCTCTCTCTCTCTCTCTCTCTCTCTCTCTCTCTCTCTCTCTCTCTCTCTCTCTCTTTCTCTCTTTCTCTCTCTCTCTATCTCTCCCCCCCCACCCCCCTCACCTGGAGGCCATGTATCTCCTACCAAAGTGGTTGCTTGGCAAATTAGCAAGTGTCTGTTAGACAATTACCATTTTCCTCAAGTAAACACAAGGTATTCCCCAATCTCCAGTGTGGGGAAAATGCAGACGCCTGTCTTGGTTGCAACTTAGGAGCAGGCTGAAGGCTGAAACTTCCAGTAGGTTTCTTGTACTTCTAGCTATGGGTGTTAGCTGGTTTTTTTTTTCAAGTTCTGATTGGTGGCCATTTACCCAATTTATTTCCCACTTAATTTGATTGTTATTTGATGCCATAAACTAATGATGAGATTATTTAACAAAATTTCCCATTGGTGGTCTGTCCTATTTGGGGATCTCATATATTTGTCTGTTGTTTATGAGCACACACATATTGTTTGCAACCTATACAACAATATACTTATTTTATTTGGGAAACGAAAATCAAAACACTTCAAAATGGTCGACTAATCCAAAATGGAATCAGTTATATCAAGGCAACAAACTTATTTTCACTACAATGACTTTTAAGAAGACATTTGAACTGTATGTAGATGCTTTGTTTTTAAAATATTCAAATGGTAATTTTATTTACCATGCAAATGAATATATAAAGGTGTGCCCCTTTTAGATCAGCAAATTTGTGTGTTATAAGGGGTAAGGATATAGCCTATGAGATGAAAGTGGGAAGCCCTTTCAAGTTTGATTGAATTATTCCACACCTTTTAGGGGATCTGAGGTTTTCAGTAACTTATTTACACATGAAAAGGACAGCAGAAACAATTAATCTAATCTCAGGCATGAAATTCATTGAATCTTTTCTCATTAGCATAAAACAACAATAAAACATTAGAACTTAGAAAACTGGGGTACCCTGAACCCCAGAGATATTAGGCTATTATTGAATAAATGGACAGTGCCTGCTTATGTTCTACCCTGCAAAGATGAAGATTTGGGAAATGTACTGGATGGTCATCATAAGTTAGAGGAAATAAAAAAAAAACATTGAAGTCAAGACTCAGAGGTGGCAAAAATACAGGGGCTTCCTAATCCTAAGCTAAGGCTGTCTGCCTTTTCTGAAGAGGTACAACAGGACTGTACTCCAGTTTAAGGCTGCAAATGAATCCGAAGCAGGAGGTAAAAGAAAGTGTAAGTGCCAATGAAGCCTGTGGAGTCCATCGAAAGAAACAATACATCAAGCAGGAACTCCATCCCCTGTAAGTGGAAAGTCCAGCTAGTACATTGCACAGTGAATTAGAATTGTGACTTTATTGGATCTTAGATATAGAGCTTGATGGGCCTGTAGAGGACCTCTACTCTAATCCTCTCATTTTATAGCAAGGAATCAGAGACCCACAGAGGTTGAGTGATTTATCCAATCACACAGGTTATAATCATGAGAGGCAGGTTTTGAACAAAGGTGCTCTTACTCCAGAGCCAATATTCTTCCTACTTTCCTGGTTGATTTGGTCATTTGTGTTCCCTATGCTTATGTTTCACTGTCATTGAACTTCAAATTTCCCTCATAAACTGTGTATTTATAGGAAAATATATCCCAGGTTTTTTAAGGGGGAGTGTTTTATAGCAACTGTTCTTGCCACACCATTTGAGTAAAAGCTTTTGATAACAGCTAATTGATCTACTGGCTTGTTGTAATGGGAAGCATACTGATGGGGGCTTGTGATTAGAAGTAGTAGCAGCAGCAGCAATACTAGCCATAGTAACAGTAGTAGTAGTAGTCATCCCAGTAGCAGCAGTAGCAGTAGTAACGGTAGTAGCAGCAGCAGTCACTAATATTTATTCCTAGTATCTGAGGTGGTAGTAGCCTTGAACCCAACCTGTAAATGGAAGTGCATGTTTGAGAGAGTATCCCAGAGGGGATGTTATATATTATCAGTGCTTAAGTATTTGTACTAATTGAAATTATATATTTTGTGGCATGTAAAAGGCCACAAAACCAACCTGAGGCTCATTTTCTTAGAGCAAAATAACACTTCATCAACAGTGACCCGTATAATTGTTAACAAAGTGAGTCAGACTGGCCCTTTCAGTCAGGTCAGTGACCATGAAGGGAGGGGGAATACCCTATTTATTGAGCCACAGGAAAGGAGGAGTTCTGGGTGGTTGTGGAATGTTACACTTGACTACAGCTGGGAAAGATGGGTTGGCTTTAGGTGTGGATGATCACACCCCTCTCTGACAATTAAGGAATGTTAATTGTATTATGGGACTCAATACCCTCTTGTAATCTTGACTAGAACATCAGAACCACCTAAATCAGGACCACGAAGTTGTCTTCTTGGAGGAGATCAAACCACTTCTAATTTCACAAAAGGACATGGGCAGAAGAGTTGGTTTTTGGGGAAGAGACTCAGCCTAAACTGTTTTTTATTTTTAAAATTTTTTTATGGGCAATAAAACAGAGGTTTCACCTGTGGGTGAAACTGATTACAGGCATATGACAATAAAGCAGAAGTCCCAGGTGCTAGTTGCTTGAGCTATAATTTTCAACCACACCTTTAAACCAATCCAGATAAGGACAGACCTGAATTTTTTAGCTTGAATGTCTCAAAAGTAAAGAAAGAGAAAGAAAAGAAAAATTTTAAAGTAAAAAGTAAAAGAAAGTAAAAGTAAGGAAAAGAAATGCTTTTCCCAAGAAATGGGTTGTAACCAAACTGGGAACAGGCTCAACTACAGAGTAGGCTCAATCATTAAATGATACAGCATAATTTTAATTTCCTCAATTTTTAGAAAAAAGTATAGCTGTATACTTAACCTTTGAGATCAGTCATACATGTCTTCAGTGTCTGCCTATTGGACCTACATTTCCTTTTTATCACTGTTACCTGGTGATAGTTACCAATGCAGGCATAAAAGTTTGAGAAAATAATTAGTTTTTGGTGAACAGATAGATGGATGGGGGAGGACTTGTCAATTCGATACAATGACAACAAAAGTCACGGGGGGAAAAGATATTGAGACAGATTGGGACAGGTGAAGTTTGAGATGACGGTGGTCTATCTAGATGAAGGGGTCTACAGGTCTCTAAACTAGCTGGTGAAGGACTGAAGCCGATCTGAGAGGTCAGGGCAAGAACTGTCAGGAATCTGAGAATTGAAAAGCCAGTACTTCAAGATTTGGGGGTGGGTGGAAGGAGAGGAGGATTAAGCTATTATTTTAGACCACCTGAGTTTTGTTAGCTTGAGAACAGGATTGGGGGCAGGTTCACCAGAAGATTGGTCCTTTTGGAGAAGACAATTCTTCCATGAGGTTCTTGTACTCATGTCTGTCTATGAGTAATCTCAAGTCTTCAGTAGGTTTGGATTTTATAGTTATACACGTTTCAATTATGTCTGGAATTAACGGAACCATCCAGGGCACAAGCAAGCTTCTCTTTACATAAAATTCAAATTCTGTTCTAAATCAGCCCATCTGTTCTCATCTGAAATTGACAGAGCAGTTTGAAATACAGAATTCAGTGGGTCTAGGGCTGGAAGTAGGTCTCTCTGGAAACCACAAGTGTGTATTAAAAAAAAAACCCACGACCCTTAAATGCACTGCAGCTGGGTACTTTCTTCAGGATTAATGCTGTTTCTAAAGCAAGTGTATCAATTCTGCCAAGAGAAGAGGAGAAAATTTGGTCTCTTTTTTGAGCTTCAGATAAATCTCTGAGCAGCTGAAGGCAGTCAACCCATCAAAGGAAAACTGAAACTGCCCTTGCATAATCACCATTACCATATGGCTCACAGATCTTGAGTAGGTCGCAGTTTGTCACAGAATGATCATGGGGGGCATAAGCTTTTTACACCTACAAAAAAATCTATTTTCATCTAACACCTGATTTATTTTTCTGCTTATATTCATCTGTACCAAAAGGCATCAGGCCTTGAAAGATGGAACTACTTTAAAATACAGCATATACTCCCCTCTCCTGCCCAAGCTATTTATAATGCTGAAAATGTTAGTTATACACAGTCTTGTGGACAATGTGTTTATTTATATATATGAATGGTGGTTTATCTGTTATTCCTTGCTTCAAAGCTGACAGGTGAAGTCAGCTTGTGTGTCTCACTTCTCCATCTTTCTTTTTTTTCACTTCTCCATCTTTCACTGCCCCTGGACTGCAAAAGACTGTTTTGGTTTGATGGCATTAACCAATGGTCAATATGGGAAAATGGTTCAACATGTCTTCCCCAGCACTTCTTTACTTTTGAGATATTCATGCACACATTGTATTCTCCCCTTTTCTCTATCTTTTCCCACTTCAGCTAATTCTACTTGAAGGGTGTGCGTCTGTGTCTGTGTGTGTATGTCCTCTTTAACATAAAATTTATCTATCCTTGTTTTCCTCTACTTTTTGCCAAATAAATAACTAAATTCAGGTAAATCATCCTTCCTCTCCCTGCTTCTCTTGAACTTCCAATCTCTCTCTTTGTTCAATTTGTGAGCCAAAATATCAACTGTAAGTATGATTGATAAGTTTAAGAACCTTATTCATGATACACAAAATTTCTCCACTGAAGTCCTGTGCTGATGCCTCATTCTATTCAATAAACATTTATTAAACACCTACTACATGCCAGGTCCTGTGTTGAGGATACAAAGACAAAAAACAAAACAGTCCTTGCCCTCGATCAGCTTATGTTCTATTGGAGGGAAACAATACGTATATAGATAAGTAAATACAAAAAAATATACAAAATTAATACAAAATAATTCTGTGGGTGGTTAGGAAGAGCAGTGACAATGAGGAGAGGGGGCATCCAAGAAGCCTTTTTAAGGCATTTCCCACTAAGCTAGATGCCACAGAGAGAAGGAGAAATGGGAGGGGTGGCAGTAGCAGTAGTTGTAGCTAACATTTTTAAGGTTTTTATGATTTGCAAAGTGTTTTACGCAAATTATCTCATTCAATCCCATAAAACAGTGTAAGGAAGATTCTGTTGTGTTCATTTTGTGGATGAGAAAACTGAGGCTTAGAGGTGCTAAATGAGTTGCCTAGCATAAGGAGATTTAATTAATGAAGAAGGTGGTGGGCATGACAGTAGCCTTCAAGTACTTGAAAAATTATCATGTGGAAAATGGATTAAACATGTTCTGCTTAGCCTCAGAAGGCAGAACAAGGAGCAGGAGGTAGAAGTTTTAGAGTTTCCAATTTTAGCAGAATTTCAAAGAAAACTTAATAACAACAAGAGTTTATATAAACGAAATGAGCTTTCTCAGGAGGTATTGGATTCCTGCTCAATGGAGGTCTTCAAAGATGAGGATGACCACTTCCCAGGGAATCCGTGGTTAGTCACAGGTTAGTCAGTCAATCAATAAGCATTTATTAATGCCTACTATGTTCCAGGCATTGTGCTAACCATTGGAGGTACAAAGAAAGGCAAAAAACCATTCTTAATTTCAAGAAATTCACAGTCTAATAAGGGAAGACAATGTGTAAATGGTCATGTACAAACATGATATACACAGACTAAGTTGGAAGTAGTCTCAGACGGAAAGCACTAAGAATAAACAGTGCTGGAAAAGGCTTCCTGTAGAAGGCGGGTCTTTAGCTGAGACATCAAGGAAGCCAGGGAAGCCAGGAGGCAGAGATAAGGAAGGAGAACGTTCCAGGTATAGGAAATGACCAATAAAAATTCTGAGATTTGGGTAATGGAGTTTCTTCTTTGATGAATAGCAAAGAGGCCAGTGTCCCTAGATTGCAGAATACATTGGGGG